>NC_137892.1:22504059-23104059 GCF_963455335.1 Martes martes
GGATTATAAACCTTTGGGCAATGTAGAACAGAGAATTAAGATTGGGTACAGAAGGCAAACCAAGGAACACGTATGAGGAAAAGCCTGGATTTAATTCACATGCCAAACATCAGTGTGGTCCCCCCCAACCTCAAAGCTGTAACCTTAAGGAGCCAGTGCTCCAGAAAGCAAAAGATTTTCTTAGGCGGCCCCTTTGTTACTGCCCATGGCAGATTCTTTTGACTATACTGGCATGGAAAAGCTTTAGATTTAAGGAGGAGATGATTTATTTTTTAGGTTTTGGGGGGGGCAAGAAAACATGCATGTGGGTGGGGAGGGGCAGAGGGAGTGCGAGAGATACAGAGAGAGAGAGAGAGAGAGGGAGAGAGAGAGAGAATCCAAGAAAGCTCCATACCCAGGGCAGAGCCCCACTGGAGGTCAGTCTTACCACCCTGAGATCATGACCTGAGCCAAAATCAAGAGGCAGAAACTCAATGGACTGAGTTACTTAGGTGCCCCATGGAGGGTGATTATTTTAAGAAAGAACCAAATATCTTTGGAATGTGAATAGTTAGGTATTGCTTTTTTTTTTTTTTAAGAAAGATAGGGAAAGGGAAGGAAGACTGTAAAATCATGAAACTAATTTTCTCGCACATGTTGGCAAATTTAAAATAATCACATTTAAAGCATAGGGAATACAGTCAATGGTATTGTGACAGTGTTGCATGCTGACAGGTGGTAGCCGCCTTGTAAAATCATTACAGGGTGTGCCTGTGTAGTTCAGTCCTTAAACTTTGGCTCAGGTCATGATCCCAGGGTCCTGGGATTGAGCCCCAAATCAGGCTCCCTGCTCAGCGAGAAGCCTGCTTCTCCCTCTCCCACTCCCCCTGCTTGTGTTCCCTCTCCCTTGTGTTTCTCTCTGTCAAATAAATAAATAAAATCTTTATGAAAAAGTCATTACATTATACAACTCATATATGTATGTATGTTCCTCTGTGTAATGGACATCGACTCAAACATTTGTATATATTTTTAAAGATTTTATTTATTTATTTGAGAGAAAGAGAGAGAGAACACAAGCGGAGGGAAGGGGCAGAGGGAGAGAGAGAAGTAGGCTCCCTGCTGAGCAGGGAGCTCCATGCAGGACTTAATCCCAGGACCCTCTATCCTGACCTGAGCCAAAGGCAGACGCTTCAGGTACTGAACCACCCAGGCGCCTCTCAAATATTTATATTAAGATCGCAAAACCAGGGGCGCCTGGGTGGCTCAGTGGGTTAAAGCCTCTGCCTTTGGCTCAGGTCATGATCTCAGGGTCCTGGGATCGAGTCCCACATCGGGCTCTCTGCTCAGCAGGGAGCCTGCTTCCCTTCCTCTCCCTCTGCCTGCCTCTCTGCCTACTTGTGATCTCTGGCTGTCAAATAAATAAATAAAATCTTTTTTTAAAAAATCGCAAAACCAGGTTGTTTTTAAAATAGGATATGTAACTAATTTCGATCTGGACTACAGGTTTCATGCGCGTGATTCATATAGAACACATTCGTGGTGTTCGTGTCTACTCTGGAAATGGAGAAAAGTCATCGGGAAACAGAATACAGGGATGAGGTTACAAATCTTGGTGTAAACACCGTCATTAATGGGAGCTCTAATCGCGTGGAGATATTAAAGGTATAAACAGGAACTAGCACAAGCAGGTCTCCGCACTCACTTCCTGATCAATCAGTGGGTGGAGCCCATTTATAGCACTTCACGTGCGCAAGACCTAGCTGCTTTCCCTACATTATCTTGTTTCTTTCTTAGGGCAGTCCTAGTACCTGGGAACGAAGGTGACTTACTCTGAGTAAAGGGAGGTTTAGAGAGGTTAACTACATCAACTAAGTTTACTGAGGTCACCCAGTTAATTAGGGGTAAAACCCATTCTTTGAAACCATGTCTGTCTAACACCAGATTTTACACTCTTCATCCTATAAGGCTTTTTAAAATGTTTTCTTAAAAAGCAAACAGGAAGGTGAAACGGATATGCCCTGTTTCCCTTGACACCAATGCACTAGAAGTCTGTTCCTTGGTGGAAGTATGCATGCACGCACACACACACATACACATGCACGGACACACATAGACACACACCTGGCTCTTACTGACTTCCGCCCAACCATTTCCAGCTGTGAGTGAATCCCTTCTCTCTTCCCTTTTGTGGTCTGTCTTCCTTGATTTCCCTTCCATCAGATTCTGCCCCAGCCCAGCTCTTCCCAACCCTTTCACTTGAATCCCTCCATTACTTCTCAAAGCCCCTGGCGGTGGGGGTGGGGCGTGAGAGAAGACAACCTCCCAGCTACCTCTCCCAGCCAGGCCTAGCCTCCGGGTATCCTAGCTGAGGATCCTTGCTTCACCAGCAGCCTTCTGGCCTCCTTCCCAAAGCCCCTCTCCAAGCCCCTAAGCAGAGATGCCCAGAGTCAATGTCAGCATTGTTTTCTTCTGAACTGTGGCTCACTCTCTTCCTTTGGGTCCTTCCAGGCATACCTTCACCATCTGTTTTCTTTTCTTAATGGGGTTGGGAGGGAACACAAGGGAAAGGGTGCAGGAAGAAACCTTTGTGGCATTTCAGTGGTTTCTAGAGTGTGTCACACTCCCAGATAGAAAGAAGTCTTACTAAAAGAATATTCAGCAAGTGGGGCCATTCCGGGGGTATTTCCCCCTCTGGGCACCTGAGCTTTGACCATATTAGGCAGGTAAGGCCCACGACTATGTCCTGACTCCATAGTGCTTTGGGTGAAGGGGTGGGAAGGGCGGGAAGGTTCTTTAATTCCAGCTTTCATTAAAATAGCAACAGGGTTTCGGAGAAACTACTCAATCCACGCTGTAGAATGAGAACGCATTTAACCATAATCACGTGCAATAAAACAAACGCTTTAAGTGTTCCTGCTATTAATTTCCAATATCTTTATGAAGCAAGAATTGCTTTAAAATTGCCTTTGCTAGGAATGACGAAGAGAATTGCCCCTGTTTTGCTCTCATCGAAATGTCTCTTCTGTAATATGTTGTCCAAAGTCTGCTTATCTTTTTTTTTTTTAAACGATACTCAGGCTGTTCTCATTTCTTACCGGAAAGTCATGTTTGTCTGTGTCAGGGCTCTTGTTCCTAATCAGCAAACTCCCTCTATCTGCAGTTGCTTAAAGTTCATATTTGAAACAACAACAGAGTTATTACCATAGAATCACCAGTGTTTGTTTTGAATAGGTTCCTGAAGATGTCTGGGCTAAGTGCTTTCCGTTGGTCACCGTTTCTCATAATCTCCGTTGGTCAGCCAACTGAGATTATTCTGTCCCCATTTACAGGATCACTCGTTTCTGCTTCTCTCTAGGCACGTCCTTCCTTCTCTCTCTTCCGGGACGGCTTTTTCTGCTTCTTCCAGCACAAGGGAGTATCCTGGCACCCCTCCCGCCCCCGTTGTGTACCCCTTGTAATTCATGCATTCGGCGAAGAGGTTAAGTCTCTATATGCCACATCCCTGTTTGCAGGAGAGCGAAGAGACTGGCCGGTGCACATCAGGTTTCCACCCTGAGTTCAAGGAACGTAGGGAGTGGGCCAACACGGTGGCCAGATTACTGAGACAGAAGTGAGGGAAGTTTCTTGGAGGAGGAGCCTTGGGACAAATGGCTTCTCTCGGATGGTATGGGGGTGAGGGGGTTTCCTGAAACCTCTTCCTTCTGCCTGTTCCGTCCTTTGAGCTTCTGTACCTTTTGGCAGGACAAAGAATTTTCTGACTAAAGCCCAAGCTACAAATTGATCAGGCTTAATGATGCACGCCAGGACATGTCCTGGATATTCTCACAAAATTTGTCCCTAGGAAGAGCTGCTCAAGGGTATGCATATTAGCCACGGTGTCCTCTTGCTTTAGAGGCAGAAGAGGAGAACCAAAGAGGGGAGACTCAAGCCTCTTTCTTAGAGAGTCAAGAATGAAAGAAAAAGCAGTTAGGAGATATTGTGGGTCTCATCCCTCACTCTAGCTAGTAATTTTCTATCAGGGTTTAAATTATACCCAAGGGAAGCTCTCTCCCCCACAGAGTGCAGGCCAGAAATCAGTCAGTTAATAGAGGAAAAACATTATTTATAAGGGAAATTATGAAAAACACGTATACTATACACGTTTTAACTTAAATCCCAATACCACATCTTTATAAATGTTTTGATGTAGATTTAAGTCTTTTAAAATATAGATAGATAGATAGATAGATAGATAGTGTGATGCCTGGGTGGCTCAGTCAGTTAAGTGTATGCCTTGGGCTCAGGTCATGATCCCAGGGTCCTGAGATCGAGTCCTGCATCAGGCTCCCTGCTCAGTGGGAGCTCTGCTTCTCCCTCTGCCTGCAGTTCCCCCTGCTTGTCCTCTCTTTCTCTCTCTCTGACAAATAAACAAATAAAATCTTTTTAAAAATAAATAAATACAAATTTAAAAAATAAAAAAATATGGAATCATTGCTTGGTTTTCTGCTCCATATTTCTTACCTAAACCACATCCATTTTTTATGATCTCCAGATCTGAAGTGGAATAAACGCCTAAAGATGTGGATGACACAGACTGAGTTCAAATCGGTGGGTGCTTGCTACTTTTCTCCCTCTTTCAAAAACGATTCTTTAGTGACCGGTCTTCATTGAATCTTTCTCAAATGTTCACTTTCATTTTCATAGAAATAGCAATTCTCTTTTTGCCCTCATATTTCATTGGTAAACGTAATAGTAAAATTTTTTTAAAGATTTGACTTACGTATTTGAGAGAGACCATGACAGAGAGCACCGGCAGGGGGTGAGGGGCAGAGGGAGAGGGAGAAGCAGGCTCTCCGCTGAGCAGGGAGCCCAATGTGATGCGGGTCTTGATCCCCGGACCCTGGGATCATGACCTCAGCCGAAGGCAGACACTTAACGACTGAGCAACTCAGGTGCCCCAATAGTTAATGAAAATATGTAAATGGAATGACAAGTACACCAGCACAAACAGGTGTGGGAACAAACCCAGGAATCCCTTAGTGACCCTAAAACCCAGCTGGAGAAGGTGGGGTAGCACTGTGCACAGAGCAGCGTGTTGCAAACTTTTGCATGCATCAGAATCACCCACAGGCCTGTTAAAACACAGGTTGCAAAGTTTCAGCCGGTCTGGGTTAAAGCCTGAGAACTTGAATTTCTAACAATTTATCAGAGAATGCTGATGCTTCTGGTCCCGGAGACCATACTTGGAGAACTGCTGTCCTAGAGAGTAATCTGGTACCTGGGGTGGGCAACAGTGCGGATATTTTCAGAGCAAAGGACGTAAACGAATTAAATGAAGTTTGACGATGAGAGCTGCTCCCATCCTTCTTGCTCAAAATGCTTATCCAGGTGTTCTGTGTTTTGTGATAGACTCTCAGTCTGGGCTCTCGTCCTGTCTCCACCAGTAAATGACCATGTTATCTGGGATGGTCCCTTTGCTTTGATGATCCCTTTACTTATCTGTAGAAAATGGGTCTGATAATTTTTTTCCCCAGAGATAAAGGGCTTATTACTCATTGCACAGCAAGCAGCACGAACATCAACATGGCTGTGTGGTTCCCCTGTGCCTCCAGGTCCCATGGCCATGATATGAGCCATGGTGATGCTATGCACAGAGTGGGTTTGAGTGGCCTTAGAGGAGCACTGGGCTTGGAGCCTCTGCTGGTTTTATAGCAGGCACTAAACAAGTCTGCTCTCAGTCAAAAGGAAGATGTTAACGTATCCCTCTGGTTGACCAGCTGTGCAAGATAATCCTGAGAAGTGGCCCCAGGGACAGAGCAGGGGGGTCTTGAAGTCTTAGCACCTCCCCTCACCCCTCACCCCATTTCCACCCGCCCCCCCCAGCAAAAAATGTACGAGAGGCCCAAGAACTATCTCTCCCAACACTGCACACTTGTGAAGAAAAATGTGGACTGGCAACATCCAAGCACATTTATTTATTTATTTATTTATTTTTCCTAAGCACATTTATATTTACAATTTAATACTCATTGCCAAAATGCTCTTCAGAAAACTTATACCAAGTTACATTCCCACCAAGACTGCACGAGAGGGCCCATTTCTCTATGTCCTAATTTCAATTTAAAAATTAAAAAAAATATATATGTATAGAATCACTGCTTGCTGTTCTGCTTCATATTTCTTACCTAAACACTGGGTCTTGTCAGTTTTTCACTCTTTGTTAGTTTCAGAGGCATAAGGCAAATTCTTGTTTCATTCAGGTCTCTCTGACCAGCAGAGACGTTGAATGCCTTTTCCTACTCACTGGTGGGCTACTTCCCTCTCTTCTCTGTGAACTGCATATACTTGTTTTCTCAAGATATGTTGGTTCTTCCTCTTGGACCCAGGAAGATGGCCTCCTGGACTGTAAGTTTAAAGCTTTGAGCACCTACCATGAGCAAAACTCTGGCTTGGCCTTTGAGCTTTGCCAGAGTCGTTGGGGGGACACGAACCACACTCCAGAATAAAGGGATTAATGACACCAGCCTCTGAATGATCATGTATTCCTCCAGCCATCACCAGTAGGAATACCTAGACATAGACACTATCCTGAAAGCATTGAGTGTGGTGAAGAGAAGGCAAATAGCACGAGGAGAGTTACAATAATAAAGGTAGATACAGGGTGCTGTGACAGCAAACCAGGAAGTGATAATTTTATCTTTTCTCACTTAACGTAGTTTTTGAGCATAATGACAATACGTAAGAAAATATAAAAATCTATAATTCTAAAACTATAAGATATTATTATTAGAGATAGCATAATACCATGAGAAAGTTACAGTTTGAGGAACCAAACCTATAAGGGCTCTTATTCCATTTCAGCCACTTACTAGCTGTGTGATCTTGAGAAAGTTCCTTAATAATATCTTTCCCATAGGGTCAGTGTGAGTTATGAAAATAGTATAAACAAAGTCATTTCCAACTTTATATTTGTGGAGGCTGAAGACCTACATATCATATGTAGAAATGTTAAAAAGTTTAATTAAAATTAGTTACTGAGGAGATGCAAAATCTATCAGAATTCCAGTTGCTTTCTTTGCAGAAATGGACAAGGTTTTGTTTTGTTCTGTTTTTGTTTTTTTAAGGAGGCTTCATGCCCAGCATGGAGCCCAACATTAAGCTTAAACTCCTGACCCTGAGATCAAGAGCTGGACATTTAATCGACTTAGCCACCCAGGGACCCCAGAAATTGTCAAGGTGATCTTGAAGTTCATGGGGGAAGAGCAGAGGACTTACAATGGCCAAAACAATCTTGAAAAAAAAAAAAAAACTGGGGGACTGACACATCTCAATTTCAAAATTTACTATAGAGCTACAGTAATCAAGACAGTATGTAATACTGGCATAAGGATAGACATGCAAATCAATAAAGTTGAGAAATAAAGCCTCATGTTGATGGCCAGTTGATTTTCTTGACCGGAGTGCCAAGACAATTCAATTGATTTTTTTGACAGGACTGCCAAAGACAAGACTGGACATCCCCATACAAACAAAGGAGTCAGACCCCTTGCTCACAGGTAAAAATAAATCAACTCAAAATGGATCAAAGACCTAAATGTTCAAGCTGAAAGTATAAACCTCTCATGAGAAAACACAGGCATAATCTTTACAACTTTTTTTTTCCTTTACAACTTTTGATTAGACGATGGTTTTTTATATATGACACCAAAAGCACAAACTGCCAAAGAACATATAAATAAACTGGATTTCAAAATAGAAACTTTCGTCCTTAAAAGGACACTATCAAGAAAGTGAAAAGACAACCCACCAAATGTGATAGAACATTTGCAAACCATACATGTGACTTTTGCAAACCATACGTGTTGTGTCTAGAACATGCAAAGAACGGTTAGAAATCAATAAGTCAAACTAGAAAGTGTAAAGTAAAATATGTTCCATTTTCTTATTTCAGACATAACTTCAGAAAGACAAAAACAAAAATTTTCATGAAGTGTGATCTTATGTAATTGCAAGTTGGTAAAACACTAAAGACAATAAAACTTTAGGGGCATCTGGGTGGCTCAGTGGGTTAAAGCCTCTGCCTTCGGCTCAGGTCATGATCCTAGGGTTCTGGGATAGAGCCCCACATTGGACTCTCTGCTCAGCAGGGAGCTTGCTTCCTCCTCTCTCTGCCTGCCTCTCTGCCTACTTGTGATCTCTGTCTGTCAAATAAATAAACAAAATCTTTAAAAAAAAAATAAATAAAGTTTTAAAACTACTCACTGATATATGACATAAATAATTTAGAAAATATATTTATTTCATAAAATGTATTTTTTCTGTCATTTCAGCAAAATCATTTAATTCTACTATTAAATTAATATATTCATGTAATTTATGCCCTATTGAAAGCAATGATTCTGAAGTTAAACATGAATATGTATTTGAAGTGTACAAAATTTGAAAATATTTTGATAAAAGTGAATTAAAATAAATGTAAAAATCCCGTGATTTAAATTTTAAATCACTCTTATTTTAAAAGTTATTTTCTCCTAAAATATTCAAAACGATCTATTAAAATGTGAAGGAGAATAGAATGTATGGCTAATATGAAAAACTTAAATCAAAATCATTTAATAGAACCAAATTTTTCATTTAGTATTTTGAAAGCTTAATTACATTTTATTAAATATTGTTATAAAAATAGGATGACTTGGAGTTTTAATATTCAATACCCATTAAATTGACAATTTACATCATTCATCAAAGGTGTTACAGATCAAACCTAAAAATACACAATGTAAGAGAATATGAATTTTTAATATGGTAAAGCAATCTCAGTTGCTCTATGAAACTGCTGTGAATGTCCTGATTCATGGTATTTCTGAAATCGGGCACTGAAAGATATTAAGAAGAAAACAGATGTTGCATGACATTACTGGGGATGGATACTTCCTTATGAAAGAATCTATTGTATTCACGCTACCAAGAGGAAAGTGTGAAAAGTTAATCAGTTTGTCTTCTGTTTGTAACTTAGGTGTTACCAAAAGGTTACAGTTGAAGGACTTCATTCTAAAGCAGCGCATTTCTTTGGTATCAACAACGGTACAACCCACACACCTTCCAGGGTCTGGGGCAGTCACTTTTCGTTTCAAAGACAAAGGGTAAGAGAAGAGGAGAAGACTTTCCTTAGAAATGGAATCATCCCAGGTATCGACTGATAAATGTATTCCGTGTGTGTGTGTGTGTGTGTGTGTGTGTGTGTGTGTGTGTGATTTGTGGACCCCTCCAGAGCATGGAGCCAGGACAGGAGATCTAAGGGCGGTCCTATAAAGCACATCATGTGGCAGGGGAGACGTAATGAACATTCTCTCTCTTTATGAACTACGTGATTATCAGAAGTGTGAGCAATCTTCTGGAAACACGTTTTCCTTGTCTTCTGTTACCCCGCTCTCTGATATTTCTCCACAGCAGAGGGCAGCAAAATTAGAGAACTTAACAATAAAAAGAGCGGAAACCCTCAAAGGCTCTGAAGCTCTTAAAAGCATGCTAGAAAAAAGTTCACGGGTGCTCTAAGGCAAGAAGAATAAACAAATGGCATGGACTTAGGAAGAGAAGTAATAAAATTGCCATTCTGTCCGCATAACATGAAAGCGTATGTAGGAAATCCAAACTATGTCCATCCCACAACAAACAAAACAAAACAAAACAAAATAAAAGCCCACACCTATTTAAATTTATAGATGAGGGGCGCCTGGGTGGTTCAGTGGGTTAAAGCCTCTGCCTTTGGCTCAGGTCATGATCCCAGGGTCCTGGGATCGAGCCCCGCATCGGGCTCTCTGCTCATCGGGGAGCCTGCGTCCTCCTCTCTCTGCCTGCCTCTCTGCCTACTTCTGCCTACTTGTAATTTCTCTCTCTGTCAAATAAATAAATAAGTAAATCTAAAAATAAAAAAATAAATAAAAATTCATAGATGAAATTAGGTCCCTGGATACAAGGTCAACATGCAAAAATCAGGGCACCTGGGTGGCTCAGTGGGTTAAGCCTCTGCCTTCAGCTCGGGTCATGATCTCAGGGTCCTGGGATCGAGCCCTGCATCGGGCTCTCTGCTCGGCAGGGACCCTGCTTCCTCCTCTCTCTCTCTCTCTGCCTGCCTCTCTGCCTACTTGTGATCTCTATCAAATAAATAAATAAAATCTTTAAAAAAAACATGCAAAAATCAACTGTATTTCTATATATTAGCAGTAAATATCAGAACACAACAGTTTTTTTAAATAGCATTTTTGATAGCTAAACAATCAAATATCCAGAAATAAACTCTAGAGGGAAAAATGAGAAAATTAAAGCAGACTTGAATAAAGGAGAGATACGCTACTTTCATGGATTGAAAGATTCACTGTTGATTAAAGGTCATTTCTCTCTATATTTATCTACAGCTTTCATATAACCCCAATCAAAATCCCAGCAGGTTTTTTTGTTTGTGGAAAACTGATAAGCTGATATAAACATTCACGTGGTAATGCAAAGACTTGAGAAGGACCAAATCAATTTTGTAGAAAAAAAACGTTTGAGGATTTAGACTACCAGATTTTAAGGCTTATCATAAAGCTGCCTTAAATAAGACAATGTGATATAGGCGCAAGACTAGCCAATGGAACAAACCTGAGTCTGGAACAGACTCCCAGAAAAAAGTGACCGCAGTTCACTAAGAGGAAAGGATTATCTTCCCAACATTCTTTTCAACAAATGGTGTTGGGTCCGTTGGATATCCACGTGGAAAAGAAAATGAACTTCGATTCCTGTATAATACCACGTGCAAATATTGACGGGAAATGGGTCATGAAATTCAATGTAAATGGTAAAACAAGAAAGCTTTTGAGAGAAAATATAAGAGACTATCTTCATGACCTTGGGGTAGGCAAGGATTTCTTACACAACCGCTGAAAGACAAAAAATTAGATTTCATCGTTACTCACTTTCATTCATCAAGAGCGTTCATTTGGAGAGTGAAAAGGCGAGCCTGAGAGTGGGAGGAGAAATCCACAATCCACCCATCTGTGAAGGACTGATCCGGAGTATGGAAAAAAAAAACTCTTACAACTTGATCATAAGAAGAAAACCCAGTTCAGAAATGCGCAAAGGGTTTGACTGAACAGTCATAAAAGAAAATAGACAAGTAGCCGGCAAGCATATGATAAAGGTATTCAACATTAAATGAAATGCATTTCATGGAAATTTCCGGGAAATGCAGACGAAAAGGACTTTGAGATACTAGGCACACAGCCAGAATAGCTAAAATTAAAAAAAAGAAAAAAAGAAAAAGAAAAGAAAAGGAGGTGTCTGGGTGGCTCAGTTGGTTAAACGGTAAACTGCTGATTTCAGCTCAGGTCATGATCTCAGGGTTGTGAGATTGAGCCCCACATCAGGCTCCGTGTTAAGTGTGGAGCCTGCTTAACTAAGTTCTCTGTCTCCCTCCTTCTGCCCCCCCCAACTCTTGTTTCTCTCAAAGAAAGAAAGAAAAGGGAAGGGAAGGAAAGGGAAGAAAGGAAAATTAACAATATTGATGGGATGTGGAACGATCAGAACTCACACATGACTAGTGAGAGTAAAAGTTGGTTAAACCGCAATGGAAAAAAAGTCTGGAAGTACCTAATAAGGTTGACCATATGCCTACCTGAAGACCCAGCCATTCTGTTAGTGGTATATACATGAGAAATGAGGACATACATCCATCAAAACACATTTTTAGGAACATTCATAGTAGATTTTTTTCAAGATTTTATTCATTTATTTGAGAGAGAATGTGCGAGGGAGAGAGAGAGAAAACATGAGCAGGGGAAGGGCAGAGGGAGAGGGAGAAGCAGGCTCCCCACTGACGTGGGGCTCGATCCCAGGATTCTGGGATCATTAGCTGAGCCAAAGGCAAACGTTTAGCCGACTGAACTACCCAGGCGCCCCAAGAACGCCCATAGTAGTTTTATCCATAATACCCCCAAACTAGAAACAAACCAAATATGCACCAAGAATAGAATGAATGAGGGGCGCCTGGGTGGCTCAGTGGTTTAAAGCCTCTGCCTTCGGCTCAGGTCATGATCTCGGGGTCCTGGGATCGAGCCCCGCATCGGGCTCTCTGCTTGGCGGGGAGCCTGCTTCCTCCTCTCTCCCTCTCTGCTGCCTCTCTACCTACTTGTGATCTCTGTCTGTCAAATAAATAAATAAAATCTTTAAAAAAAAAAAGAATAGAATGAATGAATAAATGTATTCCCTGCCAGTAATGAAGACAGGGAGGGAAAGAGATGCTACGACATGAATCGCTATGACATGAACTGCTCTCGCAGGAACAAGATGGGGGGTACGATTCCAACTGAGAGGATGTTCAAGGAGACGTAAAATGAATCCATGATACTAAAAGTCAACATTGCTGACTTCTAGGGCAGTAGTCATCAGGAAGGGGTATAAAGGAGTTCTTAGGGATACCAGGGGGACATGTTCTATAACTTGATCTAGGCTCTACAGGTATAAAACATATATAACATTCATTAGCCTGCTCACTTCAAGAGTTATGCAGTTTATGTATACTATACTTCCACAACAGATTTCTTTTCTTTTTTTAAGATTCTATTTATTTATTTGACACAGAGAAAGAGAGATCACAAGTAGGCAGAGAGGCAGGCAGAGAGAGAGGAGGAAGCAGGCTCCCCGCTGAGCAGAGAGTCAGATGTGGGACTTGATCCCAGGACCCTGGGATGGTGACCTGAGGCGAAGGCAGAGGCTTAACCCACTGAGCCACCCAGGCAGGCGTCCCAACAACAGATTTCTTACAGTCACGGGATAAAGAAGAAATTGTAATGAGAATTCTACAACACTTGGAGCTGAAGGACACAGAAAGCCCTGCATATCAAAATTTGGGGGATACTGATCATGCAGAGTTCAGAGGGCCTTTTATAGCCTTGACTGTATGTATCAGAAAACAAGAAAGATGGGAAATTAACGAGCTATCCAATTGGAAAAAATGCTAGGACAAGAACCGCAGAGAAGTGCTCAAGAAAATTGGCAGAAATATGGTAAAAGCAGAAATTAATATAATGGGGAAAAATAGTAGCTCAGAAGAGAAATGCATGTAAAGAAAGCAATAAACAGAAGCCACGAGGCATTAAAAGACATTAGAGAGAAGAAAATGAACAGCAGTAATGAGTTAGTAGTTACAGAGACAGAAGAAACAGAAGCATCAAAATGGACCAGCCTATGAGAGGGAGCATAGCTTGATCTGTTGTATGACTGCTAAATGGCAATTTCTAGAGTGGCCGTTTTGTTCTAGATCCACAGTCAGACTGGCTCCTGGAGGGGCCCCTGTAGGAACTGTGCTTTGCTTCCCATGAAGACTCTTGAAGCTTGTTTCCTGACCTCCCTTATCTCCACAGGAATTCTAGAAATATAATCTTCTTTTTTTTTAAGATTTTATTTATTTATTTGACAGAGAGACACACAGCCAGAGAGGGAACATAAGCAGGGGGAGTGGGAGAGGGAGAAGCAGGCTCCCCACTGAGCAGGGAGCCCAGTGAGGGGCTCGATCCCAGGACCCCAGGATCATGACCTGAGCCAAAGGCAGACGCTTAACTACTGAGCCACCCAGGCTCCCCTTGAAATACAAACTTATCGTGAGAGGTAACTTGACCTTGTCTCTCGATTCTTGCAACCTGTTGTGTTCACCAGACCCACATCCTTTCTCGCTTGTTTTGATAAGAGCCTGCCATGTAGCCTTCTGGGAACCATTTCTCATGTGTCCTGATTATCTATGGGTTTGTTCCCTGAGATGCTGACCCAATCCCCCAGTTCTACATTGGGCCCGTGAGCCAGGCATGGCTAAGTAGAGCACAACCTTCCAGGAGGCTGGAACAAAGAAAGGCACCTACCCTGGGCAGGCCAACCAGGGTCATTCCCATGACTTGAGAAGAAACTATTGGGAGAATGGTGATCTCTTTCCTTAAGGTTATTAGCCTGGTTGAATCAAGCCTGTAGTTACTGATGACCATCTTTCCTACACAGTGGGAAGAATGCCTTGCCTGAGGTTGAATCCAACGTAGAGGAAAGCAGAGCAGAGAAGGAGAATGAGAGAAGGTGTAACAAAGATTGCTAGCAAGATCGTTGCAGGTCCTGGATCCAGTAGCGGCTAGATGCAAAAGCAATTGCTTTTTTGCCTAAACTGCTTTGTTTTAGATTTCTGCATTTGCCATTCAACGTCCTACTAACAAGAGCTGACTGATACAAAAAAATCCATCTCAATTACTTATAGAAAAAAAAAAATCTATCATTGCTCCTTCAGCAACCCCCAGGATCTCTAGATAGGTTTTCCTTTCACGTGACACTAAGTTTTCTCCTTTCGAATGAGTGCCTGTAAGATGGTTTCTGGATAATATGTAACATGTAAAATATTTGCTGATTGCCTAGGTTTTCACTGGAACATTTAGAAGACTCAACCAGTGGTTTAAATTTAAATTTGGGAGACGAATCAAGTCATTTGGCAGAGTTCATGTACATTCAGCAGTTGTAAAAGAAATATGCCTTCCCTGTAGGATTGTTCTCTTCTTTTCTGTAGAGCCTCCTGGACGTAGGCTGCTGAAGTGAGATTTACAATTAGTGGCGCGATCGAAGTACTCGGAAAGATCAGGATTCTCAGAAAGCGCGTGGAACTCTCAGAAGCTTTCAAATCGTTGGACTTTGACCCTGCCGAGCCTTATCCTCAATTTCCCCACAGAGTCCGTGAGTGGAGGAAATAAGATTTCAGCAGCATCACCAGGACCAGAAGAACGAGTGCTGAGCTAATCTTCATTCCACCCTGGGATCGGCTCTGAGCCCCAGCCCTTGGCTGGTCCTCTGTGTGTGCCCTCTTTCACGACTGTGCCCTCCTCCAGAGAAAAAAGCCTGCCTTCCTGCACCATAAATGCAGAAGAATTCTCTGGTGCTTTCAAAGGGCGAGGCAAGGAGCTCAGAAAGCTTGCAGCTCTCACCGTGGTGGTTTTCAATGCCCGCTCTAATGGAGTGAATTTTGACAGGAGATCTTTCTTCCGAGTTCATGCTAATCAGCGGTTAATCACTACAGAGGACTGGATTATTCTTGCCTCTAAACTGGCGTCTTCACTGATGAAATGTACAGCTTCCCAAAGGAGGCTATTCAAACAGCAGCCCTGCCGGCCTCAAGCAGACAAGTTGTCTCACAATGGCTTTGATGGTTTTCGAGTTGTAGATTTCCCCCTTCCAGCGGAATTAAGCGAGATGCATTCCCATTTTAAGAGATGCTGAAAACAAAGCACTTTTCAGCAAACAAGCAACAGGAGTATTTCCTTTGGCGTGCTGCCTTGTTTGTTTTGTTTCTAAACATTGATAGTGTTATATTAGTGTAAGGCGATACACCATATCTGATTTACAAATATTTAACGACTGCAGTATATACAGATAAAACCACCACCTAGAGTTCTCCAAAGAAATGAAAAACAAGAAACATGTCTGCCTCCTACCAGGGGTATCGAAATCTTAATACCTGCAAGTAACTTTTGCTAAAAAAAATTTTTTTTTTCCTTTTCACTATGCTCACCAGTGTATCTCTCGTGTCTAGCTTAAATACATCTTGAATAAGTGAATAAAGGAACAGATAAATTCTAGTTCACTGTGCTTCTTTTATTTTTTATTTTTTTTTAAGATTTTATTTATTTATTTGACAGACAGAGATCACAAGTAGACAGAGAGGCAGGCAGAGAGAGGAAGGGAAGCAGGCTCCCTGCTGAGCAGAGAGCCCAATGCGGGGCTCAATCCCAGGACCCCGAGATCATGACCTGAGCTGAAGGCAGAGGCTTAACCCACTGAGCCCACCAGGTGCCTCTGTGCTTCCTTTTTTTTTAAAAAAAGATTTTATTTTTGAGTAATCTCTACACCCAACGTGGGCCTTGAATTCACAGCTCTGAGATTGAGTTGCATGCTCCCCGCACGGAGCCAGCCAGCGCCTCTCCTTCTTTCTTTTTTAACCAAACGCTGACATTGAAAACAAAATTTTCATTATTTGATCAATTTTTAACAACTTTGCTGTCAAATAGTTCACAATTAAATTAAACCTACTTGAGGTCCTGAGTAGAGGTTTTGGGTTTATCAAGTGTCTGGATATCATTCTTTTCAGGAATTGTTTCTTCCTTAGCTTTTGTCCCAGAAACCTCGAGTAGTGACTGAGAAGCAAAATACAATATTCATCTTCCTTCTTAGGATTGGCCAGGAATCACACAGCCCTGACAGATATTCCCAGTTCACTGGTCAGTGGAACTCCGTTTTTTTGTTTTTTTTTTTAAGATTTTATTTATTTATTTGAGAGAGAGAGAAAGAGAGAATGAGAGCAAACGAGCACGAGAGGGGGAAGGTCAGAGGGAGGAGCAGACTCCGGGCTGAGCAGGAGCCCGATGTGGGACTCGATCCCAGGACTCCAAGATCATGACCTGAGCTGAAGGCAGTTGCTCAACCAACTGAGCCACCCAGGCGCCCAAGGGTGGGTAATAAATATTTCTTTGGAAGATGCTGATCTGCAAAATCACCAGAGAGGCAATGTGTTCTGAAGAAACAGAGCAAAAATTCTCCAGAGCTTTTATACTGCTCTACATATCGTGGCCACGGATACTCTCCTCCCTCATTTATCCCAGGAATTTCACTGTCAATGTTTAATACAGAAAGAAAACTTTTGTCAAGAACTTGTAAGGTATTCGTTCAATCATCTGTCTCTTTTGCATGGTGATTGCCTTTTAGCGTGAATATTATGCCTGTGGTGGTGTGTGCGAATGTGTGTGGTTTTCACTGGAGGCATCTGTTTTCTTGGTTTTAGAGAAGCATCTCTTGCTTTAACAATGTCAGTAACTTCCAACACTGGTCACTACTGGGTTTTCCAAGAGCTCAATTTTTGAGAGCAGGGACTCAACCCACTGTCTTTCTAACCTATATAAAAAAAAAAAAATCTCAAATCTGGACACACCAACCTCTTGGGCTTTGGAGTATGTCTTGACCTTCTGAAGCATGACCTTTTGAGAAGTTGTAGTCAACTTTTTTCTCTGCTGCTGTGTCACTCATTCTACTTTTTCTCTCACCTGTCCTCCCTTGAGGATTCACTCTGATGCCTACACGAAACGAGCGATTTTTGGTATTTATTCCATGTAAATCATGACTTCACTTCAAGAGTTAAAATTTAGTACTTGGTGAACTCCTGGAGTGTTTTTCTTCTCCACAACTTTATTACTGCTGGATTCCAGCCTCCTAGCCGAGGGGTCTGGGCATTTGTCTCAGTCTTCCTCTTTATCCACAGCTAGCCACATCCTGAAACATCTAAGCATTGTCAATGATGCATCCTAGCTTCTGAGCCTCTTGACCTTCTCAATGCCATGGGTTTTCTTTCTTTTTTTTTTTTTTTTTAAGGTTTTATTTATTTATTATTCGAGAGAGACACCGTGAGAGAGAGCACGAGAGGGGAGAGGGTCAGAGGGAGAAGAAGACTTCCCATGGAGCTGGTACTCCGATACGGGGCTTGATCCTGGAACTCTGGGATCATGACCTGAGCCAAAGGCAGTTGCTTAACCAACTGAGCCACCCAGGCACCCCAACGCCATGGATTTTCATCCACAGTCTGCAAAATCGATTCCCATGGGCCACACTCCGGGCTATATCATAAGTTAAAGCTGATCTTCACCTGATATCCTAACCATTAAAAGTGGAGCTTTTGTCAGCACTCTCATACTCTTCCAGCTCCCTCTGTTGCTCTCAATATGTTTAATCTTATCCATATCCAGTCCTTTGAGCCACTTAGTTTCCTCCCAATCTACCACAGGCCGTTAGATGACATTTTTGGTCCATCACTGTATTTGCTGACTTGTCTTCACATCCTTCTGTTTTACTGGATTCACAAAACCACAGCCCAAGAGCCATGCCCTATTTCTTTCCTTTTTTTTTTTTTTTAAAGATTTTATTTATTTATTTGACAGACAGAGATCATAAGTAGGCGGAGAGGCAGGCAGGGAGAGAGAGGAGGAAGCAGGCTCTCCGCAGAGCAGAGAGCCCAATGCGGGGCTCGATCCCAGGATCCTGGGATCATGACCTGAGCTGAAGGCAGAGGCTTTAACCCACTGAGCCACCCAGGCGCCCCCAAGCCATATTTCTTATCAGCTCCTACCCATCAGTGGGTGCATATGGTGTGACAAGATTGTACAACAGTGTAACCTGGAAACAGTAGTAACTAATGATCTCCAATCACAGTGCGGGGCTGTCACTTGTGACAATCAGCAAATGACTTTGCTCCTGACTTCACTGAGAAAACGCAAGTCCCTTGAACAAGCATACCCACAACTGACCACCCTTGCCACCTACATACAAACCTACAAATGCTCCTTAACTGTATTGCCTCATCTCTTTCCATGCTGTCTCAGTAAAAGAGGCACCCTTTCTCCTAAAAAAAGGGTTGCCACCTCACTTTAGTTTTTCTCCTATCTCATTACCCTCTCTTTCTCTTGGCTCGCCAGCTCCCTGCTCTTTCTTCCTCAGCAAATATTTGCTACACACTTAACTCTTGCTTTCCCTACGTTCCCATCACCCTCTACTGGGAAAAATCACTGCTTTCCTTAGGAAATGCTTCTAGCCTCCTCTCAACCCAGGTAGCTCAGCAACACCGTCCCACATGCTCACACAATCCTCCAGGCCCATTATAGCTGATTCTCAAGGGAAAGCTCAGCCCGGGGAGTAAGTTCAAGGTGAGATCCCAAAGACCTGGGTGCGCACTCACAGGGGTCATGTCTTTAGAGAAGTAGTAATGCTCTTTTCTCCGAGACCACGGGGTGAATTAGTTTGTTGTTCTAAACCGGGGAGAGAAGAAAACCAAAAGCAGAGGGCACAGGAGAATTAGGATGAGCAAACAAGATGGAGACCTCCTTGGGACTAGGTGAGGGGAGCTGGTGAAGCTCCATATCTGGGGGGAGAGGGCAGGCGGAGGGGAGAGAAGGAAAGGCAGGGTGAGGGAGGGGGAAGGCTATTTGAAGCATGGGAAACCCCTCCCTTTATCTGAAGGTGTTTGTGTTGCTGTCCTCTCACCACCACCTGTCCCATCTTCCCGCATATCTTCCCAAAACATCTCTCAAGGAGATCTTGTTGTTGATGTTGAGATGTAAAGAGGGGCCTGACTCTCACATCCGTGTTGCTGTGACGCAGCACAGAGACCTCTCACCAGAAGAGAGGATCCAAATAAAGAGATCTTAAGATTGTGAAATGTGCCCACCTGTATCCCATCCCTGAAACCGACTGAAATTATGGAAGAGCGTTGGGCTTCCGTGACTGGGATCCACGTCAGCTTTACCATTTGTTTCATCTGAAGACAGGAAGAAGGTCCTGCTGACAATGGGTTACGCATTATATGCCTAAATCCATATATGGCAATCAACATGCAGTTACAAAGCAATGATTCCTAAAAGAAGATTTGCCAAACACTAATGGGATTTGGGACTCCTCTTTGTGCAAGCCCCTTTAAAAGATGATTACGGGTGACTCACGCACGATTATATAGACTTATTTTACTTTAAGCAAAGACTAAAATTAGCCACTGAGCAGAGTTTATTGAAGACTAGTACAAGACATCTAGCTGCCACTGAGTGCTGTAAGATTCCCATTGCCCCTGATGCACAAAAAGAGCCGAATTTCCATAATTCTCAGGCTGCACTGTATTATCTGCACCATCAATGCTGACAGCAGTGGGTCATGGTTTCAATTGCTGCTGTTCCTGAAATAATTAATATAATTTAATGGTGTTTTATGTTTGTGGATAATTTTGTTTTTATGTAGTGGTAACTTTTTGTATAACTGCTGAAATGTTACCATTTTATTTTAATTTGGGCCCTATCTAAGCCTTGGTTATCACCGAGTTCTTTTTTCCAGTGGGAGATGGGAACAGCTTGGGTAAGTAGGCTGCAGTGCCTCTTGTCCTGACTACGTTGGCAAAAGTCCAAGAAATTTTACAAGTCCTGAGTTTAGGGGCTTTCATTAAGGCCTTTGCAAGAAGTTTTTCATTCTATGTTTTGAAGAGACAGATCTTAACATATAGGAAATTTGTGCTCACTTTCCCTTTTGGAAAGATGATGCATCCTCTTATTTGAGTTTCTCTAGGGTCAGTAGTGATGGCTCTGCTTTTATTCCTAACTTTAGTAATCTGAATCTTCTCTGTTCTTTTCTTGATCAGTCTAGCTAAAAATTTACCATTTTTTAAAACTTTTCAAAGAACCAACTTTTGGTTTCATTGATTTTATTGGGTTTTTTAATTCTCTTTTTCACTAATTTCTACTCTAATTTTATTATTTCCTACCTTCTGCTTGCTTTAGGTTGACTATGCTCATAAATGTCTTGAAGTGGAAGGTTGGGCTATTGATGTGAGATCTTATTTATTTTTTGATGTAGGCATTGTTCTATAAGGACTGATGTTTCTGTGATTTGCTCCACATGTCTGACCACCCGGACTTGCACATACGCAACCAGGCTAAGAAATGTTGTTTGTGAGACTCACGCTACATGAATAACCTTGGGAGCCTGGTTGTTTGAAATGTATTATCTGACCTCCAGGTCAGAACTGGCCCTTTTGTTCTGGATGCCAAAAGCTACAAATCTTGTCTCACATCCCCTCCTGCTCTAGGCTGGGCTGCCCACCCAGAATGGAATCTGGGAGGGGAGGCAGACACACATAGCTCACTCTCCCTGAAAATACAAAAACATGATAACGCAGAAATGCAGCTTGCTCCAAACTGCACGTATGTGAAAAAAATGTCTAACTTCCCATCATTTGTCCTATACATATGGCCCTTATGGGGATGGTCAGTTGGGAGTCTCACCTGAAGGAAGGACTCTCCTTCCAGGCCTCTCAACTGTGACTCCAGCCTGGCTATTACCATAAGGCTTCCCCAGCTAACAAGCTTGGATGTTTTTAAGTACCCAATTTGATGTAACTTTGCCTTATTCTCATTTATTGCCCACTATGACTTTCATCTGTGTGTGTAGATTCCTTTTCTCTTCTGTTTCTATTAGATTTCAATAATAATAATAAGTTTTCTTTCCTTTTGGAAACCAAAACATGACTGTTGTGAATCTTCTGTTCAGAGTCTTTTTCTTTCTTTCTTTCTTTCTTTTTTTTAACAGACATTTACACCTGTAAATATCTAAGTACTATGTTAGTGGTGTCTCTTAAGTTTTAGGGTGTCATGTCTTCATTTTCATTCATCTTAAATTATTTTTAACTTGCCCTTGTGACTTTTTTGACCTATTGACTATTTATGACCATGTTCTTAAATGTTCATATATTTGTGAATTTCCCCTATTTTTCTGTTATTGACTTCTAATTTAATTCCACCATGATTGAAGAACATACCTTGTATGATTTCAATCTTTTTAAATTCATTGAAGGGTTTTTTAATGGCCCAGCATGTGGTGTAGACTAGAGGATAGTCCGTGGACTCTTGAGAAAAATATATATCCCACAGCTGTTGGGTGGAGTCAATAGATATCTAGTAGGTTTGGTGGTTTTTAGTATCATTCAAGTCTTTTATTTTTTGTTGATCTTCTGCTGAGTTGTTCTGTCCTTTTTTTTTTTTTGAGACAAATGACTTCATCATTAACAACACACAACGAGCAGCATAAGCATCAGGGAATTGGGGTTCTCTGAGTCCCATTTTCCAAAGGACAATGTGAGGAATATCAGGTGATACCCACAGAGGTAATAAAATGCACTACAGAGAGAGGAGCCCCAACCTAGGGAACCTGCATCTTTTATAATGGACAGTACATCTGTCTGAATTTTGCCCCAAAGGGAGACATTATCTTCTTTACTGGAGAGTAAATAAATCTGCCTTTTGCTCCAAGGAAAACATTATCTCTATCTTCCAAGACTTTTCACTACATAAACATTCTCAAGAGAGAGTTCTGCAGAAAGGCAATCCTTACCTATGCAAGGTATGTAAAAATGCAAGAGATCCATGAAAAATTGTTTCTCAACACTAACCTAAATTTTTCTCAGCACTAAAAAAGAAAACACTCCGTTTCCTTCACCCCTCTATTTACTACACTTTCTTCCACAACGAAATATCTCAATGTTTCCATTTTGCCATCACCCAGTCACTTCTGAAGCCACTGTATTTTGAATTTCATTGCCACTCCTGAATACAAGAGACCCTTTGCCATTTTCATCTAACTTGTCCAACTTACGACCACTCCCTCCTTCTTGAAACTTTTTCTTTGCCTTTCTTTTCTTTTCTTTCTTTCTTTTTTTTTTTTTTTTAAGATTTTATGTATTTATTTGACAGAGATCACAAGTAGACAGAGAGGCAGGCAGAGAGAGGGGGGAAGCAGACTCCCTGCCGAGCAGAGAGCCCGAGGTGGGGCTCAATCCCAGGACCCTGGGATCATGTCCTGAGCAGAAGGCAGAGGCTTTAACCCACTGAGCCCTCCAGGCGCCCCTGCCTTGCTTTTCTAAAGTGAACTGTCTGCACCCTTCTTCTCTTCTCCCTCCTCCTCGTTCTCCTTCTCTCCTTCTACTGAGATACAAGTCACATATCAAAAATTTACCTTTTTAAAATGGACAATTTGGTGATTCTTAGTATATTTACTATATGGTACAATTATCAACACTAATTGAAGAACATTTCCTTCATCCCAAAAAGAAATCCCCTGACTTAGGAGTGGTCAGTCTTGATTCTCTCCTACCCTTAGCCCCAGACATGACTTATCTGCTTTCTGTCTCTATGGATTTGCCTATTCTGGACAATTCATGTAAGTGGAATCATGCAATATAGAGATATGGTCTTTTGTGACTGGCTTGTTTCATTTCGCAAGATGCTTTCAAAGTTCATTGATATACCATGTGTAGATATTCATTCCTTTTTACGGCTGAGTAACATCGTACCGTATGGATACACAAACTTTTGTTTATCTACCCATAACTTGATGGATACTTGGATTGTTTCCACTTTTTTGGCTGTTATGAATAATGCTGCCATGAACATTTGTGTGCAGATTTTTATGGCAATGTGAATTTCAATTCTCTTGGGTTGTACCCATTGTTGAAAATAAGATATTGAAGTCTCTATCTATTATTATTGAATTGTCTATTTCTCCCTTCAATCCTGTCAGTGTTTTCTCCAGATATTTTGTGGCTTGGTGTACAGACATTCATAATTTTTATATCTTCCTGATGGATGGACCTATTTGTCATTATAGAATGTCCATTTTATCTTAATTGTCTAATTTGCCTGATATTATGGGCACTCTAGCTTTCTTTCATTGCTATTTGCTTGTACATCTAATGTCCTTTTACTTTCAACCTATTTGTATCTTTGAAACTAAAATATCTTTACTTACTCCTGAAACTAATATTACATGATATGTTACTTGCTAGAATTTAAATAAAACTTGAAATAGTAAAAAAAAAAAAAAAAGGAAGTATGTTTACCGTAGATATCACATAGTTGAATCTCAGTTTTTTTAATCCAATTTGACAATTTCTGCCTTTTGATTGGATTGTTTAACCCATTTGCACTGAATGTCATTTTTGATATAGTTATATTTACATCAGATATTTTGCTTTATGTTTTCTATATGCTTCATGTCTTCTTTGTTCCACTGTTCTCTTTTACTGCTTTCTTTTGCATTAAGAGAATACTTTTGGTACATTTTTATTCCTTAATAACTTTTCCCACAATTTTGGGAATTATTTTCATAATGGCAGACTTACCATATATGTTTTAACCTCTCAGCACCTACTACAGATTTATTCTAATTTAATTCCACTGAGGTATAAAAAGGTTATCCTATATAATTCTATTCTTCTTCCCTTTTTGTGCTATCATGGTTATATATATTATAACTATATGTGTTACAAACCCAATATTACATTGTCATAATCCTTACTTTAAATAATTTTATGTCTTTTAAAAATGTTGAAAGTTTCTATTTATAGTTTATTATGTCAACTTTCTTATTTATCATATATAGTTCTTTTCATTTGTTCTCGTGGATTTGAGTTACCATCTTATTCCAATACAGCTTTCCTCCTACCTGTCTTTTGAGCTGTTATTCTCAAATACATTGCATTCCCATAAATTATAATCCTAACAATACAATTATATACTTATTGATTTACATAAGTGCTTTTTAAAAAGACTTTTCTTTTAGGGCAATTATTGATTCATGGCAAAATTAAGTAAAAAGTACAGAGATTTTTCATGTATCCTCTACTCTCCCATATGTACAGCCTTCCCACTATCAACATTCTCCAACTAGGATGGGGCATTTGTTACAATTGATGAACTATATGAACACATCATTATCACCCAAAGTGCATGTTTTACATTGGCGTTATGTCTAGTTATTGTATATTCTATACATTTGCATAAATGTGTAGTGACATGAATCCATCATTGTGATACAGAAATTACAGTATATTTTCACAGCCCTAGAAATTATTTGTGTTCCACTTACTCATCCTTTCCTGCCCCCTGCTCCAACCCCTGGCAACCAGTGATCTTGTTACTCTCTCCATAGTTTGGCCTTTTCCAAAACGTCATATAGTTGGAATTAGTACATGGCCTCTTTCACTTAGTAGTATGCATTTAAGGTTCTTCCATATATTTTCATGGCATGAACTTTTCAAGCTCATTTCTTTTTAGTGCTGAGTAATATTCCATTGTCTGGATATACAAACATTTATTTATCTATTCACCTACTGAAGGACATCTTGGTTGTTCTGTAAGTTTTGGTAATTATTGATAAAGCTGCTATAAACATCTGTGTGCAGGTATCTGTATGGACATAAGTTTTCAGCTCCTTTGGGTACACATCAAGGAGTGCGACTGCAAGATCATACAGTATATTTCATTATATAAGAAACTGCCTACTCTTCTCCAAGGTGGCATTACCATTCTGCGTTTCTAGCAGTAAGGAGTGAGAGTTCCTATTGCTCCACATCCACACCAGCATTTGGTGGTGTCTGTGTTTTGGATTTTGGCCATTTTGGTAGGTATGTAGTGGTATGGCCCTGTTGTTTTCATTTGCAATACCCTGATGACATATGGTGTGGAGCATCTCTTCATATGCTTGTTTGCCGCCTGTGTATATATCTTCTTGAGTAAGGTGTCTGTTGGGCTTTTGGCCCATGTTTAAACTGAGTCGTTTGTTTTCTTACTGTTGAGTTTTGAGAGTTCTTTGTATATCTTATCAGTTGCATCTTTTGCAATTATTTTCTCCCAATTCTGTTTTCTCATTATCTTGACATTGTCTTTCAGAGCACAAGTTTTCGATTTTAATGAAGTTCAGCTTTTCGATTATTTCTTTCAAGGATTGTGTCTGTGGTGCTATATCTAAAAAGTCATCACCATACCTGAGCTCATTTGAGTTTTATACTTCATCTATTATCCATATATTCCTCTGTATTATTTAATAGAACATATTACATGCTTCTGTTTGATCTATTATCTAGATGTTTTATATATTTATCTATTATTTGTATTTTCTTCTAGGAATTTTGTAGTTTTATACTTTAACTTTAGGTCTCTGACCCATTTGAGTTAATGTTTGTGAAGGGTATAAGGTCTGTGTCTAAATTCATTTTTTTTTTTTTTCTGGGGTGCCTGAGTGGTGGTTTTGGCTCAGGTCATGATCCCAGTGTCATGAGATCAAACCCTGTGATGGTCTCTGTACTCAGCACAGAGTCTGCTTGAGAGTCCCTTTCCCTCTACCCCTCTCTCTCCCTCTCTAAAATAAATAAATAAATAAATAAATAAATAAATAAATTTTTTCTTTCTTTCTTTTTTTTTTTTCTTTTGCATATGGATGTCCAGTTGCTCCAGCACCATTTGTCAATAGGACTCTCTTTGCTCAATTGTGTTAACATCCCCAGAAGAAGATACAGAATATAAAGTTAATTAATTCTGATTGTGTACTCAGGAATCCCATAGTTTCCATTTGAACTTTACAAATGATTTAAGAGAAAGTGTTCTTGTCTTGAAGTGTCCAGACTGAGCTCTTATGGGTATTATCCCTCCATAAGTAAAGAGTGTATGTTTTAGAGACAAAGTTTACTGTGCTGTTTTCCAGTTTTGCGGCCTTGGGCAACTGATTAATTCAATCCAATCTCAGTTTTCTCATCTTTAAAAGGGGTGAGTATTTTTCTTATAGGATCGCTGTGAAGATTAAATAAGGTGCTTGTTGTAGACTGCTTTTCACATCAGTAAATAGTCAGCAAATGAGAACTATTGCTATGATTTATATCAGAAGAAGCCTTCTTTAGCAAAGAAGCATCACAAAGGAAGCTTAAATGTTATTTTCTTCCCCTAGAAACTACAATAAAGAATTCCAGAGGAATCTAATATTACACTTGAGCCTGAATCTACAGAAACCACAAAGTTTCCGGAGAACTCTGGCTGGGGAACCACATCCTTTAGAAATACATGATTTATTGTATGGAAATTAAGGGTGGCCTATGTGCACACAATATTTTGGTGGCACTCTCTGTGCAAAATGAAGGGTGGAGAAGAGTATGATGAAAGACAAGAGGCTGGAGTTTCTGAAGTTTATTTCTGGTGTCCATGTCATCCTCCGTTATTTTGCCTCCAACCTCCCCACCTCAGCCCTCCTTTCTCTGACTGCTTTGTTACTCTGGACATAGCTACACTAGTGTTTTCTACAAAGAAGACGTACCTGTAACTGCAATAGAAATCCTTCCCTTTTGGGTGCCTGGGTGACTCAGTCAGTTAAGCATCTGACTCTTGATTTTGGCTCAAGTCATGGTCTCAGGTTCATGAGATCAAGCCCTGAATTGGGCTGAGCATGGAGCCTGCTTAAGATTCTTTCTCCCCCTCTCTCTCTGCCCCTTCCCACCTTGCTCTTTCTTTCTCTCTTTTTTTAAGAAAAAAAGGGAAAAGAAGGGAAAAAAAATCCTCCACTTTCTCCTCTTAGTTAGGTTAAGGATACGGATGAATCCTGAAATTTATCCACACATTGAGGGGTTGGAATCTATTTAAGAGTCTCTGTTTTTAAGGAAATCCATTTATCTCAATTAATTAATTAATCCATTGAGAAGTTAATGGAACAGGATAGTCCCAGGTACTGGAGATAAACTGGTGAACAAGATGGACAAAGAGTTCATGAGGTTTTTATGAGTTAATGTTATAAAATCATTAAAGTTGTGACAAAAAAAATTTTGGGGGGGGGAATTTTTATTATTATGAAAAAACGTCAAACATCCAGAAGCAGAGAGAAACTGCAGTATTCCTACTATTTGGCTTAACAATCATTAACACATGGGCAAACTTATTTGATTTGTAACTTCTGTACTTAAAGACTTGTTGAAGGGTGCAGTAAAGACGCTTTGATTTTAGCTTATATGACTACCTTCTCTGGTTTGGGATTTTAAAAATCAGAAAATAGTTCTTAATTCTTCTATCCCTGGCATCATGAAAATAGCTTTTTATTTTTCTCAGTAGGCCAGGCTCTCATGAGAAGCCCAGGAGTAGCCAAGGCTTAATCATCCAATCATGCATAGAGAGCCATTAGAAAATTGCATTGGCTTTCTTCTCTGGTGCCTTGCTCCCACTGCTTGATAAATTGGGGAAATGAAATTAAACTCGATAACCCAAGGACTTAGTATGATCCTGGCCTTAGGGCATGATTATCAACATGCAGTTAATTCTAGACATGAGAACTAGGCCTAAAAACTCATCATAAATAAATACATAGTCATGCCCTCTCCTTATGACATTGAGCATGACTGTGGTACAAATGTGAAGGATTTCACTCCCTGTGGGCCATGACTCTTCTTTCTTCTCCAGGAATTCAGCATTTTACCATTTCACTAGCTCCCTGTCTCTCCTCTGAGCATAAGCCTGTCATCTCAACAGATGAGGTGGCTTAGGTCTGGACATGTCCGGTTTCATGTAGGAGAGCCACACTTTAACCACCATTTCTCTCTGCACCTCTGACCTAGAGGTAATCTTATCTCTATAACTCCTAGGCCCACACCAATTTCATTTTTCTAAGGGAGTGACACTTTTTTTAAGGGTAATACTACCCCATTAAATGAAGCATTTGGGGAGGGAAAAATTATGCAAAAAAATGGCATACTTTGATGTCAGCTTTTTTTTTTAAAGGAAAAAAAAAGTAAGAAAAAAGCTTAATGGAAAATACATCAGAACAATAGAATGATTTGTCCAAGGATGGTAAGATTTGGGATATTATTTCTAAGCACTTCTTTATTAAGTTATATGATTTTCCACATTTAAAAAAATTAACATATATTATTTTAACAGTGAGAAAAAAAATAAGGCAAAATACAAAGAACCTCTCTGAAGTTACAGCATTAAAATTTATAAACAAGATTAAAATGGCATCAAACCAGAAGTTTAACAACTATAAGTATTTATGCTCTTAACTTGGGAGGAGCCAATTATATGAACCAATTAATAGCAAAATTAAAGAATCATATTGATAATAATACAATAATAGTAGGGGACTACAACACCCCACTCACAGCAATGGACAGATCATCTAAGCAGAAAATCAACAAGGAAACAAGGACTTTGAATAACACTCCGGACCAGATGGACTTCACAGATATATTCAGAGCATTCCATCCTAAAGCAACAGAATACACATTCTTCTCTAGTGCACATGGAACATTTCCCAGAATAGATCACATCCTGGGTCACAAGTCAGGTCTCAACCAGTACCAAAAGATTGGGATCATTCCCTGCATATTTTCAGACTACAATGCTTTGAAACTTGAACTCAATCACAAGAGAAAATTTGGAAGAAACTCAAACACTTGGAGGTTAAAGAGCATCCTACTAAAGAATGAATTGGTCAACCAGGAAATTAAAGATTTTTAGAAATTCATGCAACAAATAAAAATGAAAACACAACAGTTCAAAACCTGTAGGATGCAGCAAAGGTGGTCCTAAGAGGGACATATATAGCAATATAAGTCTTTCTCAAAAAATTAGAAAAATCTCAAATACACAATCTAACCTTACACCTAAAGGAGCTGGAGAAAGAACAGCAAATAAAGCCTAAACCAAGCTGGAGAAGAGAAATAATAAAGATCAGAGCATAAATCAATGAAATAGAAACAAACAAACAAAAAAAACAGTAGCACAGATCAACCAAACTAGAAGTTGAAAGAACTAAGAAGATGGATAAACCCCTAGCCAGACTTATCAAAAAGAAAAGAGAAAGGAGCCAAATTAATAAAATCATGAATGAAAGAGGAGAGATAACGACCAATACCAAGGAAATATAAACAATTTTAAGAATGTATTATGAGCAACTATATGCCAATAAGTTAGGCAATCTGAAAGAAAAAGATGCATTCCTGGAAACTTAAAAACTACTGAAATTGAAATAGGAAGAAATAGAAGACCTGAACAAACCTATAGCCACCAAGGAAACTGAAGCAGTAACGGAGGGCTTCCCAGAGGAATTCTACCAAACATTTAAAGAAGAATTAATACCTATTCTTCTGAAGCTGTTTCAAAAAATAGAAATAGAAGGAAAACTTTGAAACTTGTTCTATGAGGCTAGCATTACCTTGATCCCCAAACCAACAAAGACCCCACTAAAAAGGAGAATTGCAGACCAGTATCCCTGATGAATGTGGATACAAAAATTCTCACCAAGATACTAGCCAATACGATCCAAGAGTACATTAAAAAGATTATTGGCCATGACCAAGTGGGATTTATTCCTGGGCTGCAAGGGTGGTTTAACATTCTCAAATCAATCATGACACATCACATTACTAAAAGAAAGGACAAGAACCATAGGATCCTCTCAATTGATGTAGAAAAGGCATTTGACAAAGTACAGCATCCTTTCTTGATTAAAACTCTCCACAGCGTAGGGAAAGAGGATACATACTTCAATATTATAAAAGCCATCTATGAAAAGCCCACAGTAAATATCATTCTCAATGGGGAAAACTGAGAGTTTTTACTTTAAGGTCAGGAACATGACAGGGATGCCCAATCTCACTGCTGTTTTTCAACACAGGGCTAGAAGTCCTAGCCTCAGCAATCAGACAACAAAAATAAATAAAAAGCATTCTAACTGGCAAAGAGGAAGTCAAACTCTCACTCTCTGCAGATGACATGATACTTTATGTGGAAAACCCAAAAGACTCCACCCCAAAATTGCTAGAGCTCATACAGCAATTCAGCAACTAGGCAGGATATACAATCAGCGCACAGACATCAGTTCTATTTCTATACACTACCAATAAGACAGGAAAAAAAAAAGAAATTAAGGAATCAATCCCATTACAACTGCACTAAAAACCATAAGATACCCAGGAATAAACCTAACCAAAGAAGCAAAAGATCTGTACTCAGAAAACTATAGAACACTCATGAAAGAAATTGAGGAAGACACAAGGAAATGGAAAAACATTCCATGCTCATTGATTGGAAGAATAAATATTGTTAAAATGTTTCTACTAGGGCACCTGGGTGGCTCAGTGGGTTGAGCCTCTGCCTTCAGCTCAGGTCATGATCTCAGGGTCCTGGAATCGAGTCCCGCATTGGGCTCTTTGCTCAGCAGGGAGCCTGCTTCCCACTCTCTCTCTGCCTGCCTCTCTACCTACTTGTGATCTCTGTCTGTCAAATAAATAGATAAAGTCTTAAAAAATATATATAAAATGTTTATACTACCCAGAGCAATCTACACATTCAATGTAATCCCTATCAAAATACTATTGACATTTTTCACTGAGATGGAAAAGATAATCCTAAAATTTTTATAAGACCAGCAAAGACCCTGAATAGCTAGAGAAATGTTGAAAAAAAAAAAAAAGCTCTAAGCTGATGGCATCACAATGCTGGGCTCCAAGATCTATTACAATAGATGTAATAGATGTAATATCGAGCCCCATATCAGGCTCTCTGCTCAGCGGGATGCCTGCTTCCCCCTCTCCCTCTGCCTGCTGCTCTCTCTGCTTGTGATCTCTCTCCCTCTGTCAAATAAATTTTAAAAAACATTATGTTATTTTCAGGGACTGACATCCTGTCTTTAAAAAAAAAAATGAAAAGTAAATCTTACCACAATAAATATAAAAAAATCTTGTCAGTTACTTTTCTTTTACATATTTTGCTGTGCAAAATTGTTTTATATCTTGAGTTACTAACTAACCACATGTGATGTTCCTATGTGCTTTTCTTTCATTTTCAATTCTGGTTATATCAAGAGAAAGAATAATCTACAATAATAAACTGCATTTTTTTTTTTTGAAAAAAAAAAGTGGTGCTGGGAAAACTGGACAGCCACATGCAGAAGAATGAAACAGGACCATTTTCTTACACCATACACAAAGATAAACTCAAAATGCATGAAAGACCTAAAGGTGAGACAGAAATCCATCAAAATCCTTAAGGAGAATACAGAAAGCAATCTCTTCGACCTTGGCTGCAGCAACTTCTTGCTAGACACATCTACAAAGTCAAGGGAAATAAAAGCAAAAATGAACTCTTGGGACTTCATCAAGATAAAAGCTTTTTGCCCAGCAAAGGAAATAGTCAACAAAACTAAAAGGCAACGTACATAATGGGAAAAGATATTTGCAAATGATCTATCAGATAAAGGGCTAGTATCCAAAATCTATAAAGAACTTATAAAGAACTTATCAAACTCAATATCCAAAGAACAATTCATCCAATCTAAAAATGAGCAGAAGACATGAACAGACATTTTTCCAAAGAAGACATACAAATGGCAAAGAAGACATACAAAACAGATACATCACTAGCCATCAGGGAAATAAAAATCAAATCCACAATGAGATACCAACTCACACCAGTCAGAATGGCTAAAATTAACAAGACAGGAAAGAACAAATGTTGGTGAAGATGTGGCTAAAGGGGGACCCTCTTACACTGTTGGTGGAAATGCAAGCTGGTGCAGCCACTCTGGAAAACAGCATGGAGGTTCCTCAAGAAGTTAAAAATAGAGCTACCCTATGACCCAGAAATTGCACTACTAGGTATTTACCCCAAAGATACAAAGGCAGTGATCTGAAGGGGGCACCTGCACCCCAATGTTCACAGCAAAAATGCCCACAGTAATTTAAACTGTGGAAAGAGCCAAGATTCCATTGACAGATGGAATAAAGAAGATGTGGTTCATATATACAATGGAATATTATGCAGCCATCAGAAAAGATGAATACTTACAACTTACATTGATGTGGATGAAACTGGAGGAAATAATGCTGAGTGAAATAAGTCAAACAGAGAAAGACAATTATCATATGGTTTCACTCATATGTGGAAGATAAGAAACAGCACAGAAGACCATAAGGGAAGGAAGAGAAAACTGAATGGGAAGTCATCAGAGAGGAGACAAACCATGAGAGACTCTTTTTTTTTTTTTTTAAGATTTTATTTATTTACTTGACAGACAGAGATCACAAGCAGGCAGAGAGGCAGGCAGAGAGAGAGAGGAGGAAGCAGGCTCCCCGCTGAGCAGAGAGCCTGATGTGGGGCTCGATCCCAGGACCCCAGGATCATGACCTGAGCCAAAGGCAGAGGCTTTAACCCACTGAGCCACCCAGGCGCTCCATAATCTTGGCTTCCTTTTAATGCTTTGTAATCCCCAGGTTCTTTTCCCAGGGGGAAGCAGTTGTAGGTAAAAAGGGGCTCCCTTATCAAAACAGAGTTGATTAAAGGTAAGAAAAGTTTGAGAATATGGATCCAACATCATAACTTGCAGTTACTCATTTCTCAGTATTTTATCACTGCCCATTGGGTAGAGTAGTACCGGAAGAGGATGGGTTGCACTCACTGTTATTTTGGGGAGGTCCATTATGATGCCAGCTTGCCCTCAAACCTGCCCTCTTCGTGATTTGATTGGGGTCCCATGTGGTAGCCCTCAGCACTCGGTTGCTGGAGGGACCTGTGAACACTTGTTCTGCAAAGCTCCCTTTGAGGTCCGGTTTCTACTGTGAGAACGCCCTTCTTCTACTGTATCCTGCCCATCACCTACCCTTGGTAGAATCATTGAAACTGGAAAAGTCTCATCTGTCCTGTTTTGTGGTCCTGTTTTGGCTAAGACTTCTAACTGCCCGAATGTTGGGGTTTGACATCTGGTGAACTGACACGTCCCCGTCCACTTGTCGACTCAAATCTTCATGCAGACACCTGGATCTCATCCACAAGTCCCTCGAACACTGCTCCTGCACAAGTCATGGGCCATGGTTCCTTCCACCTTTGCCTACAGGCTTTTGGCTCCAAGATCTCTGGTGTCCACTTATCAAGGGTCTGGGCTAGCCTTGCTCTTTTTTTGAATTATTCATGCTCACAGTCATTTCCCCAGGGCCCAGCTCCTACCTGTTTGTCTAGATTACAATGAGAATGGGTGGCTGCCATCTTAAGTATTCAGAAAGACAGTTCCATCAACTTCACTTCCCTCTTCCAGGCTCTGAGGACAGAAGCACTCTCTTCCTCTCTCAGGAATCAGAGACACTGCTTAATTTAGGTGAAAACCTGACCCAATTAGATGATACCATTACTAACAAATGAAAACACAACTTGAAGTACAGATTGCATTTACAATTTCATCTGCGCTAGGTATAGAAAAGGAATGGACAGAGAAAGTTCTGGAAAGAAACACCAAAATATGAATGAATGTTCCTCTTGGGTGATGGGATTGTGGGTAAGATTTTTACTGCCTCTTAGCAGCATGAGGTACTTCCCAATTTTCTACCACAGCTACATGGCTTTGATCATCAAGAAATAAAAATGGTGGGGTGCCTGGGTGGCTCAGTGGGTTAGGCCTCTGCTTTCGGCTCAGGTCATGATCTCAGGATCCTGGGATCAAGCCCCGCATTGGGCTCTCTGCTCAGCGGGGAGCCTACTTCTCCTTCTCTCTCTGCCTGCCTCTCTGCTTACTTGTGATCTTTCTCCCTCTGTCAAATAAATAAATAAAATCTTTAAAAAAAAAAGAAATAAAAATGGTCTAAAATGTTAGGGAACAAACCAAAATATTTTACAAGGGTGTTGCAAATCACTATAAGCCAGGCAAAGCCGTAGTGGCAGAAGGTGGGCACAGTTCCTCGAATACAGGCCTTTGCAGTTAGATGTGGTCATGTCACTCCAGTGTGGTTCATGGAACATAAAAAAGAGGTGTGTGGCTTTTCCAGTGGTCTTTTTTTTTTTTTCTTAAGATTTTACATATTTGGAAGAGAGAGAATGAGTGAAAGAGAGAGCATGAGCCAGGGGAGGGAGAAGCAGACTCACTGCTGAGGAAGGAACCTGATGTGGGGCTCGATTCCAGGACCCTGAGATCATGACCTGAGCTGAAGGCAGAGGCTTAACTGCCTGAGCCACCCAGACGCCCCTCCAGTGTTCGTTTTTAAAGGGGTGCAGCGTGCCACCCCTTCCCTAGCTCCTGATGGCTGTAAGTTGAGAGTAAGAAACAAGGAGGCTCAGATTTGGGGGCAGGTGAATCTCAGAGACGGGTTGGGGCTCAGGGGTAGAGAGGCTGCGACAGAAGCCGGAACTGGTGAAGAGATGTGTGCAAACAGATCTCTTTCACACACTCACCGAGCTCTGCATCACACACAGCTTAATCACTAGAAAACACAAACAAAAAAGAAACTTTATGTTTTTGGCCCACCGTTGGATAAGGCTGCCCTGGCGGTGATATCAAAATGTCACATCCCATTCCAGTTTCAAGGAAGTAAAGCCACATCCTTGTCGGTGGACCCCTGGTTGTTCAAAAGCATCTCTCAGCTATCCTTCAGAGGAAGATGAGAGCTCTGCCTGGCATGGCACTATGCCAAACCCTCAGCAGGGGACAGGGCTGGACAAAAAGGGAAGAGCACACGGAAGCTCTCATGGAAATCATCCTAGGGAAGAAGGAAACCGTATGTTGTCCTTCGAGGAGGGACAGAAGTCAGGAAAAGAAATCATATATTCAAGCCAAGAGAGGAAACATTGGTGAAGTCCTCTAACAGTTTTAAAGCTATCCTTTGAAAAAAAAAATTTAATATTTTATTTATTTATTTTAGAGAGAGAGAGAGTGGGGGGGGAGGGGCAGAGGGAGAGAGGGAATCCCAAGCCAACTCTACACTGAGCACGGAGCCTGATGCTCCATGACCTGAGCCGAAATCAAGAGACGGTGCTGAACCAACTGAGCCACCCACAAGTCCCAGTTTTAAAACCATTCTCTCTCTCTCTCTCTCTCTCTTTTTAAAATATTTTTATTTATTTAATTGAGAGAGAGAGCATGCACAAGCAGAGGGAGGGGCAGAAGGAGAGGGAGAAGCAGGCTCCCCACTGAGCAGGGAGCCCGACGGAACCCGGTGTTCTATCCCAAGGACCCTGGGATCATGAGGGGAGCTGAAGGCAGACTTTAATGAACGGAGCCACGCAGGCGCCCCTAAAGCTATTCTTAAACACGTTGGCCTTGTGCTATTTCCCCCAACCTTATTCTAATCTCTATGCCTATTTTTATTATATGATTTTATGAGTTCTTGTTAAGATCCACTCCTGATTATGAATATAGTAAAGAAGAATATTAATTAGTACACTAATCAACCAACCCACAACTAGCCAATTAATATACATCCTTCAATAAAACCAAAATGGCATATAAAATGCAATCTTGATTATACCTTAGTAGTAAGTAGTAAGTTTGAAGTTATATTACTATATTAATATCAGTAGCTAATTCATATTCTAAAGCAATAACTTACTAACCAATATCAGACTAATACTATGAAGCAAAGAGGAAGAACATGTTGAGTTTTACACAAAAATATGGAAATGTATCCCCATCGCCCTGCACCTACATCCACAGCTGGTTAGCCACAGAATAAGCAAAAATAAGTAAAAACAATCACAGTAACAATAATAACTCTATATGTTCCTTGACTCACGATGAGGTTCTACCCTGATAAACCCATCATAAGTTGAAAATATTGAATGTCAAAATACATTTAATACACCCAACCTACCGAACATCATAGTTTAGCCCAGCCTAACTTAAACGTGCTCCGAGCACTTGCGTTAGTCTACAGTTAGGCAACAGCATCTAACACAAAGCCCATTTTACCATAAAGGGTTGAATACCTTCTGTAATTCATTGGATACCGGACTGAAAATGAAAAATAAACAGTTGTATGGTGCAGGATGGTTGTAAGTGTATTGGTTGTCTGCCCTCGTGTTTGGGTGGCTGCCTGGGAGTCTTGGTTCACTGCTGCTGCCCAGCATCGCGAGGGAATATCGTTTGCATATCGCTAGCCCAGGAAAAGATCAAAACTCAAAATCTCAAGTATAGTTTCTACTAAATGTGTATGGTTCTTGCCCCATTGTACAGGTGAAAACCCGTGAGTCAAGCCATTGTAATTCGTTGAAGACCATCTGTACAGGTGCTGAGTCCTTTGAGTCTTTTTAAGTTGTTAAAATAAGTGTCTGAACTAAATGTTATTACCTCCGTGTTGTAGACGAAGAGTGTGAAATGTAGAGAGTAAGTAGCCTCGGTAGTTGGTGGACAGGAGAATCAAAGCCAAACCTGGGTGACTCCAAAGCCTGAACCATTAACCTCTACAGCTATGTCACCTCTCAGAGGGAACTCTTTGAGACAGCCTGCGGCTGTGACGGTAATAATCCTTGTCATTTATAAACTGCCTCACAGTTCACAAAGTGCCTTCAGATCTGTTGGTTTCGTTGTCTTATTCTTTATATGAGGGCTAGAAGGTCAGATAGAATCATGTCCCCACTTTCCAGTGAGTTCATGGAAGACCAGAAAGGTCATCTGACTTTTCCGGAATTATTATTATTTTTTTAAGATTGTATTTATTTATTTGACGGGCAAAGATCACAAGCAGGCAGAGAGGCAGGCAGAGAGAGAAGAGGAAGCAGGCTCCCCGCGGAGCAGAGAGCCCGATGTAGGGCTCCATCCCAGGACCCTGGGATCATGACCTGAGCTGAAGGTAGATGCTTAACCAACTGAGCCACCCACATGTCCCCCCAAAACCACTTCTGATGGCAACTGCAAGGTCAATGGTCTCAGGTTTTTGACAGTTCCCCGGAAGGACTCATGGAATTCACCGGAGGCTGTATTATTTCTGGTTATGGTTTGTTCCAACAAAAGGATACAGAGTAGAACCAGCTAAGACAAGAGGCGCACGGGACAGAGTCCAGGAGACAGGTCCATGAATGAACTGGAGTTGAGTGCCAGAGTGGCTGACCTTTTAAGTTTTATCTTAAGAGCTGAGCGCCTTTGATCTAAAGAGGAAAAAAAAAAACCAAAACCCAGAAATCTGCTACAGACCCAGTGGATTTTTCATGTAGGTTTGGAGCTGCTTTATGGAAAACATAAATGGCTTCCTCACTTTCAGTCAAGACCAGAGAGAGGAAAGATGAAGAAGTTAGGAAGTCAGAGAAGGTCCCAGGCTGCGGTGCTCCCAGAACCCGACAGCACGCCCTCAGCCCAGATGCTAGTACCTAGGGGTCAGGTGCTAGTGGCTTTGCCTTTTCAATCTTCTGTTTCTCTTGACAATGACTTCTCAGAGAGGTCTCTCTGCAGGAGTGTCGGCAGTTGCAAACAAAGAACAGAGATGAGAGAGAAGACTTTATTTTCTTCCTTGCTTGCAACGAGGCACGGAGGACGGACATAGGAGAGGACTGAATTAAACGACCTTGGCACACAGATGAACAGCATCTGTTTCAAGAGTTGCCCTTGGGATTCTGTAAACACAATGAATCCTGGGTCAAGCAGAGTGCGGCTTTTTGGAAGCCGATGAATGGATCCTTATCGGCAGCCTAGGAACGGAACGGGAATGGTGATGAGTGTGGAAAACGGGACACAGTTGGATGGAGGGAGAAACTAACTTTGCTGTCCTCCGGGACAATCCAGAAAATGTCTGGAATTCGTGCAGAACCATGGGGGTGGGTGCAGGGAGCACAAAGGGCCAGAGAGCTCTTCTCACTCTGCTTGGCTTTTAGAGTCTGCGGAATGCGTTTGGGTTATTGGAGAGATTCTTGAGGTACTTCTGATAGAGTCAGGCAGGGTTTTTCATAGCTCTGCATGCCTTCCAGATGCTAATGACCGCTGGATGCCACGTGCATACAGGCGATTTTAAGTGGGTTTTCTCTTCCCCTTGGTCTCTGGGGGTGTTTGGAAGTGGGTACCCTGTCAAGAAGTATGCTCCGGGGGGGAGGGGAAGCACTAAATCTGCAACCTCTTTTCTGCTCTGGAGGCACTGAGGTTCATTCCCGGGCTCCGTTTACGTCCCTCACGCCAGCCAGACCCTGAGAAAGGTTCCAGTCTTCCGTGGCATGACTACGGGCTTTCAGCGGGAGGCTGAGCTAGGTCCAAGAAGGCTTTGTCGTTCCAACGACCTCTGTCTCTTTCACCCTCCCCATTCCTCAGGGGCTCTGCTCACAATCCGCTCAGTCTCTCCACGGCCTCAGAAGCAGCCAGCAGAGAAAACTGGCAGAGTTTCAGCCATGCGTGGAGGAACTCAGCCAAGTACACAGCCTGGAGAGTACTAAGCATGCCTGTGTGCGTTCTAGAACTCACCACCCACCCCCCAGCCTGCCCCCATCTGGCTTCCCCGAGCACCCCTCTTCCTGAGGTCCACCCTCAGTGTCAGATTTTACTGCAGAGGGGAAGTGAACCCTGGAAAACAGAGCCTTCTGACCCCAGTAGCATATATAGTCTGGGATAGTGAGAAATGAGGACGTGGGCTGGTGTTTTAAATGCCATCATGGCAACAACCACTCTGACCAGGAGGGGTGGTTCTCACCACCCCTCAGTCTCAGTCCAGGTGGTTCTCAGTCCTGGCAGCATGTTACTATCAGCAGCTTAAACACCAAACAAAAAACTATGCCAGGATCTAATCCCCAAGACTCAGATTTAATCAGTCTGGGGTGGGGTGCTGGCAGGGGTAAGTTACTGAACCACATTAAATTGCCACGGGGGATTCTAATCTGTAGCCAGGGCCAACAGCCTCTGATGTAGACCCAGACCACAATCAGATCAGATTTTATGGTTATAGAAAGCAGTGCACTGAAGTGATAGCCGTCCCTGTTTTCCCAGAACGAGGGAGATGTGTTTAGGAAGACCGTACCTGCTGGGGAGGTATAAGGGGCTTATGCCACTGTCTGCCCAAAGCTCTACAGGAAAGAGTTGACTTATATATTTAAATGATTCAACATGTTACAATTCTTTTTTTTTTTAAGATTTTATTTATTTATTGAAAGAGAGAGAGAGAGAGATCACAAGTAGGCAGAGAGGCAGGCAGAGAGAGAGAGAGAGAGAGGAAGGGAAGCAGGCTCCCCGCTGAGCAGAGAGCCTGATGCAGGGCTCGATCCCAGGACCCCGGGATCAGGACCTGAGCTGAAGGCAGAGGCTTAACCCACTGAGCCACCCAGATGCCCCACAATTCTTTTCTTTTTTTTAATTGAAAGTTTCACTGAGATCATTGTGGGTTCCCATGCAGTTGTAAGAAATGAAACAGGGCGATTCCATGAATCCTTTACCTAGTTTTCCTCCAAGGGAACATCTTGCAACATTATAGTATCTATCTATATCTATCTATATCTATATCTGTACCTATCTATATCTATAGTATCTAAAACCACCATCAGGATATTGGTGTAGAAACAATCTGCCACTCTTATTCACATCTCCCCAGGTTTCCTTGTACTGTGTGTGTCAGCTGTATCCAACTGTATCACATGTAAATTCATGTGTCTGACCACAGTCAACGAGCAAAACCCTTCTACTCCCGCAAGGATCCCCGTGTAGCCCCCTTTGACAATCCCATCCACTCCCCCCCAGCCCTCTCTACTCCTCACTCCTGGCAACCGCTAGTCTGTTCTCCATTTCTGAAACTTCGTCATTTCGGGGCGCCTGGGTGGTTCAGTGGGTTAAAGACTCTGCCTTCGGCTCAGGTCATGTTCCCAGCGTCCTGGGATCGAGCCCCACATTGGCCTCTCTGCTCAGCAGGGAGCCTGCTTCCTCCTCTCTCTCTCTGCCTGCCTCTCCATCTACTTGTGATCTCTGTCAAATAAATAAATAAAATCTTAAAAAAACCCCAAAACTTTGTCATTTCAAGATTGTCTATAAATGGAGTCATCCATTATGTAACCTCTTGGCATTGACTCTTCTCATCAGTGTAATTCCCTGGACTCATCCAAGTTGTCACATGGGTCAATAGTGTTCCATGGTACACGCATGCCACAGTGCATTGAGCTCTTCACCCACTGAGGAATCTCTGGTCTCTTTCCACATCTTAGCTCTTATGAACACAGCTGCTAGGAGCATTCGGTTTTTTGTGAGCGTAAGTTTTCATGTATTTGGAATAAATACTTGAAAGTACAATTGCTGCAGGGATGCCTGGGTGGCTCAGTCGGTTAAGCTGCTGCCTTCGGCTCAGGTCATGATCCCAGGGCCTGAGATCGAGTCCGGGATCCCACTTCTTGCCCCACGGGGAGCCTGCTTCTCTCTCCGCCTCTGCCTGCCACTGTGTCCGCTTGTGTGCTCTCTCTCTCTCTCTGACAAATACATAAATAAATAAAATCTTTTTTTAAAAAAAAGAGTACAATTCCTGGATCATAAGGTTCAGTGTCATAAGACATCACGAAATTATTTTCCAGTGTAGCTGTTTTATATTCCCACCAGCAAAGGAGCCCAATTTTCCCACATCCTTGTCGAAATTTTCATTCTTCTTTATTTTAGCCACTCTGAGAGTTGTCTAAGGACATTGAGCTGCAATTTTAATTTTTATTTTTCTTATGTCTAATGACATCAGATACCTTTTCATGTGCTACTTGTCATCTGAATGGCAGCGAAAGGGTCTGTCGTGTCTTTTGTGCATTTTCTAACTGGACTGGTTATTGCTTTTACCATTGACTTTTCAGAGTGCTTTATGTATTCTAGATACTAGTCCTTTGTGAAGTTCAAGTAACTTCTAGCATGTTACTCATGAAATACATGATTACTTTTTCACTGTGAAAGTAATACAACAGAACAGGATCTACCAGAAAAATAGGAAACTCCTTTTCAAGCCCCACTATCTGATCTCATTTATGCTCCCCAGAGTAACCATTTTTAACAATTTTAGCTCAGATTTCTTTTTAAACTCCACGTGCACAAAATGGCCTCGATTGCTGTCTCTTTTTCTGCAACTTGCTTTTTTGACCTAATGTCTTGCCATGGCTGAAAACACATAGTTCTGTTACTGTTTCTCCAATCATTCAGCTTTTCCACTCTCTTGTAATCCAGAAGAAATAACAACTCCACCCACAACTCCAGAAATCTGAAAGTTTAGAACACTGATTCCACCAGCGTTTGAAACCTTTGATTGGAACAGAAATTGGCGAGCATTCAAATGAGGACTGCTGAGACAGGAAATGGGAAGGAAGAGCCTTGCACCACCTGTTTTGGGACAAGGGACTCAATTTCCATCAATGGGCCTGTCATGGCTAACTGGGGAATTCCTTGTCTCTCAGAACTGCTTGTTTCTTCCTCAGTAAAACCACAAGCCTGGACACAAAGCTTTCTCAGTGCCTTGCCAGCTTTAACATGTCATCATTCAGTTCTTCATGGGGGGAACCGGGGTCTAGAATCCAGCGCACAATACTGATGCCTATTTTTTTTTCCCTACCTATCCACAGGAGAAAACAACTCCAGGATGCCCCAAAACTGAACCATTTCTTCTCACTGCCTAGGAAACATGTATTTCCAAGTGAAAAGAGAAGACCCACACAGTCTGTAATACAAGTGAAACTTAAGGAGAAAGACTTTTGTTCTCTGAGTTGTTCCGCTATTGTAGGGAATAGAGCAACGTGATTGTGACCATCTTTACTATTTGTCTTTCTAAAAGAGGTTAAAAAAAAATCATTACCCTCTTAGAGAAGTGGAATAAAGAATATGCATATTGGGGGGAAACCTTTACTTTCTAAAACCTGTATCATCAGCAGCCTAGATTAAATACACACACGCAACCTGATGTGTTATATTTATTAACTTAACAAATAGTACTAAGTGTTTGCGATGTGTCAGGAACCCCACCGGGCATTTGGATATAATGGTGACCATATATAGAGGGTCCTAGAATCTTCAGCATTGGGAAATGGTCCAAACATTGGGCACTCTTTTTTTTCTTTTTAAGATTTTATTTATTTATTTGTCAGAGAGAGAGAGAGAGCACACAAGCAGGGGTAACGGCAGGCTAAAGGAGGGCTCCCCACTAAACAAGGAGCCTGATGCAGGACTCAATCCCAACACCCTGGGACCATGACCTGAGCCAAAGGCAGACGCTTAACTGACTGAGCAACCCAGGCGTCCCACACTGGGCATTCTTGCTCTTGGAGCTAAATAATGCCTTCCGAAAACTTCTACCAAACAGGACAAGATGGACTCATAAGAAAAAAGTAGAGTGTCCACAAAAGAAGGTACAAGCAAACAAGTGTGATATTTCAAAGCTGTTCTCCTGAGCTAACAGCATGGAGGTGAGAGGGGTAAGCCAGTGCGGCAGAGGCAAAAACATCAAAGCAGTCTGCGACTGAGAGCGGGACACTCTGGCACTCATCTCAGTAATGCCCCTCTCTTGTCTAACAGTTTGTCGTTTGGTGAGCTGACCATCACAGCGTCCATGATGGGTTGATCTGACCTTGACTGACAACATCTGGTTTCAGTGATGTAATGAGGACAACTGCAAATGCCTGTCACCCACAAAAATAGTTTTAAAGACAAGTTGACAGGGCGCCTGGGTGGCTCAGTTGGTTAAGCTGCTGCCTTCGGCTCAGGTCATGATCCCAGGTGCTGGGATCAAGTCCCGCATCAGGCTCTTTGCTCCACGGGAAGCCTGCTCCTCCTCTGCCTCTGCCTGCTGCTCTCCCTGCTTGTTCTCTCTTTCTCTCTCAGTGCAAATAAATACAATCTTTTAAAAAAAAGAAAAGACGAGTTGAGGCAAGAGTTGCCGATGTCCTACAAAAGTGTGAAAAAAAAAAAGCTCTCATTTTTTTAATATTGTTCCAAAATACTAGATACCACGCTTAAACAGTCTTATACGATGAAAATATACATGTTGAGATGACTTGGTATTTCCTCCTTCCATGTGAAGCATGCCACTTTCATCCCTCGGGGAGACTTACTGGCAAACATCGCATCTATTCTTAACTGAAGGCAAACTGTGGCAGAACTCAAACCAGATGCTTGGCTGCATACCGACCGTCAGTGTTCCAGTCGCTTAATGTACAAGTTTTTGCCATACTGAAGTCCTCAGAACCTACTTGTTCTGCCTGCCTGCCCTCCGGCTATCGGGCCTGGGTTTGGCTGTGCTGGATGTTTTTTTTTTTTTCTTACATAATTCCCAACCCAAGCCCTGAAGAAGTCAATGGTTAGTCAGTAACCAGCCACTCTGAGAAGCTGATAGAGAAAAAGTGTTGCTCAAGGCAGTGAGAGAATTTTTGTGCGGAAACTACTGGATCAGAACATTCATTTGTCAAAAGGATTTGGGAATTGGGTGCGTGGACACAGCAGACACAGTATGTCTTTAAGAAGGGCGATATGAGGGCTTTAAAACACCCGTGGACTAACTTTTTAACTGAGATACCAGCTCATCTGGAAAATTCTGGATACAGAAAAAGCACTCTTATTCATGATTTCCATTTCCATGGAAATCCATTTCCCTTTCCTATTCATCCATTTCCTATTCATGATTTCCATTTCCATTTGGATGGATATTTCCATTTCCATCCAAGTCAATCCACCATGATTTCAATGTCCAGAACGTGGAATAATCTCATATTTTTAATCTAGGGTTTACCAACTGTGGCTTCTCCACTGGCTCAGAATAAAAGGGGAAATGATCACATAGGATGATTCCGAAGAATTTTTGTTGCTGTTGTTTCCTAGAAAGTAATTCAACAGCATTCATTCAGTATCCAATTTATACTTCCCACACCCCTTCTCCATTTTCATTTGTTAAAAGCATATCTGTTCTTCAAAGCCTGGCCCAGATGCCACGCTTTTGTTTTTTCCTTTCCCGTGGCACATAGATGATTTTGTGTTATGTAGGTAGATTTTTTTTTTAAATTTTACCTGCTGCAAAATAAACTCCGTAAGATATCATCTGTCTCATTCACAACTACAGTCTCAGGGCCTAGAAGAGGGGTTCAGAAAATCATTGTCTCCTCACTTGCCGGTCTTTCTCACTAAACTCACACAGGCACACCTTGTTTAGAGTTGACCCACAGATTGCTGAATCGTTAAAGCCCTGCTCAAGCAATCCAGAAAAATCTCCAAACTGCAGTGGATATACCCCAGGTGGACTCAGGTTTGTCTCCTAGGGTAAGGGAATAGGATGGTTAATTTTATGTGTCGGCATCGCTAGACTATGGTGCCCACGTGTTTGGTCAAACGCTGGTCTAGATGTTGCTCGGAGGGCATTTTTCAGATGTGATTAACATTTAAATCAGTGGACTATGAATAAAGCAGATTATCCTCCATTCCACGGTAAAGGTGGGCCTCATCCAATCAGCTGAAGGTCTTAAGGAAAAAAAAAAAAAAAGAACTGAGAAAGAATTCTGCCTCCACACTGCCTTTCAATTCAAGACTGCAACATCACCTCTTCCCTGGGTCTCCAGCCTAACAGCCTCCTGCCCTATGAGATTCAGACCTGTCATCCCTCCTCAACTGCATGGGCCTGAAGCTATGTCAGGATTCAAAAGTATTAAATCTGGCTACATGATGATATTTCATTAAAATGAGGACATTTTTATTTTTCAGCTAGAAATCTGACAGTGTAGGAACTCCTCAAGATTTATATGCAATGTTGTACCTCGGAAGAGTTTCCTGGAGATAGTAGGAAAGATGTTTCTCTAGGCTACATCATATTTATGATCTTATTTATGCATCAAACATACTCTTTTCGAGTATGTTCATATTTCCTGCTGAGACTATTTCTTAAGGAAAATGAGTTCCATACATTAACTGTCAGTTTTGTCCCAAATGCATTATGCTTCCATTTTAAGGAATAAGTTCTTCCTCTAGAAAAATGAACACTTAGGAAAATGTGGTAGAGTGAGAAGAGCTTGAGTCGTGACGTCAGAGCAATCTGGATTGAAGTTCCAGCTCACCCTTTACCCGCCCTGTAATCTTGGACACAAAGTCTGTGAATCTAGGTACCCTCACGATGATCAAACTCTCAGTCTCATTTTTTTGGACTGAGATAACACTACGTGTAGTTCAGCTTATACACAGAATGGTCTTCTCACTTCAACAAGACCCAGTCACAGTCTCACCTTCCACGTCTCTTCATTTTTTTCTCCATTGCATTTATTATTGACTCACTTTATTGTCTGTTTCTTTGACTACATCAGATGTAAAACGGTGTCACCGCTTTGGAAACAATTTGGCACTTCCACAAATACTTAAACATAGAGTCACCTCATGACACAGAATTTCTCCTCCTAGGTATATGCCCAAGAGAAATCAAAACATGTGTCCACACAAACACTTATACATGAATGTCCACTGTAGCATTACTTATAGTAAGAAAACAGTAAAACAACCCACATGTCCATTAGCTGATGCATGACTAAACAAAATATTGCACATCCACATGTTGAAATATTACTCAGCAATAAAAATGAACAAAATACGGGGCACCTGGGTAGCCCAAGGGGTTAAGCCTCTGCCTTTGGCTCAGGTCATGATCTCAGGGTCCTGGGATCGAGCCCCGCATCAGGCTCTCTGCTTGGCCTGCCTTTCTGCCTACTTGTGATCTCCCTCTCTGTCAAATAAATAAATAAAATCTTTTAAAAAATGAACAAAATATGGGTACATTCTACAATATGAATTAACCTTGAAAACATTATGCCACACTTACTAGAAAAAGTAAAATCGAAGACACTGACAATACCAAATGAGGGTGAGAATGTGGAGAAATAGGAAGTTTCATTCATTTGCTGGTGGGAATGCAAAATGTTACAGCCTTTTTGGAAGACAGTCAGGTAGTTTCCTACAAAACTAAATATCCTTTTATCGTATGATCCAGCAATCATGCTCCTTGGTATTTACCCAAAGGAGTCAAAGACATGTCCATACAGACACCTGCACATGGTTGTGGCTAGCAGTTTTACTCAGAATTGCCAGGACTTGGAAGCAACCTAGATGTTCTTCAATGGTGAATGGATAGATAAACTGTGGTACACCCAGACAGTGAAATATCATTCAGCCATTAAAAGAAATGAGCTATCAAGTCACGAGGAGACATGGGGGAAAATTAAATGTATATCACTGGGACATGTGGGTGGCTCAGTGGGCTAAACATCGGACTCATAATTTTGCCTCAGGCCATGATCCCAGGGTCGTGAGACTGAGCCCCACGTCCTGCTCAATGCTCAGTACTGAGTCTGCTTGGGATTCTTCCTCCCTCTCCTTTTGCCCCTCCCCCTGCTGGAGCTCTCTCTTTAAATAAATAAATAAATAAAATCTTTTAAAAAATGTATATTACTACATGGAAAAAAAAAAGTCAATCTGAAAAACCTACAGGCTATAGGATTCCAGTTACCTGACACTCTTGAAAAAGCAAAACTACGAAGAGAGTAAAAAGATAAATGGTTGCCAATAGTTAGGTTGGAGGGAGGGATGAATGGGGGAACACAAAGGATTTCTAGGGGACTGATGCTTCATATGATACTGTACTGATGGATGCATGTCATCATCCATTTGTCCAAACCCGCAGGATGTACATCAAGAGAAAACCCTAATTGTAAACTATGAAACTTGGCATGAAAATGAGGTGTCGATTTAGGTTCATCGGTTGTGACACATATTCCATTCTGGTGGCAGATGTTGGTGGCAGTGAAGGCTATGCAGGTAGGTACAGGGCATATATGGGAAATCTCTGTAATTCCCTTTCAATTTTTCCATGAATCTAAATCGGCTCTAAAAAATAAAGATTTTCAAAAAACTTAGGCTAAGAGAAATAAACCAACCACAAAAGACCACATATTTTATCATTCTAATTATATGAAAGGTCCAGAATGGGAAAATCCATAGAGACATGAAGTAGATTAGTGGTTGCTTAGGTCTTGGGGGGAATGAGTGATGGCAGCAGGCAGGGAGGTAACTAAAGAGTTTGGGGTTTAGGGGCACCTGAGTGGCTCAGTTGGTTAAGTATACAACTCTTGATTTTGATCTCACGGTCGAGGGACTGAGCCCTATGTTAGGCTCTGTGCTGGGCGTGGAGCCTGCTTAAGATTCTCTCTCTCCCTCTCCCTCTGCCCCTCCCCACGACTGCTCACACTCTCTCTCTCTCATAAATGAATGAATGAATGAATAAATAAATAAATCAATAAATAACGGGTTGGGGTTTCATTTTAAAATAATGAAAATATTCTAAAATTGGCTATGATGATGGTTATGCATATCTGTGAATATACTACAAACCACTGAATGATAAGCTTTAAACTAGAGAACTATGTTACATGAATTGAATCTGAATAAAGCTGTTAAAGAAAACTGCATATCCTCTTGCTGATTTAATTGCAATAAAATGTGAAACAAGGTTAAAATGTACATTCTCCTTTCTGTAGGACTTGGGATTTGGTTACTCTTGAAGAAGACTGATTAAACTTTCTAAAATTTCTTATGATTTAATAGATCAGATAAGTTGTTTCTTCCATAAAATAGTTAAGGTCACAAAGATATAAACATAAGTGCTTGACTAAATCAAATTATAATAATTATTATATTTTAAAAGGATTGTGTTTTGTAAAAGTCAGACAATAGTGCAGATAATTTTGACTTAACTATTTCACTTACTGAAAACTTTTAAATACCATCCATCTAAATGTTAAGACCAATTGCAATTCTGTTACTCTACACCATCCCAACTCAAATATGTTTCCAAGATCCCTAGAGCTTGGACTAATATGAAATTAACTTACAGATAAACTTCAGTTATCTGAAATCTTTGGTTACCTGGACACTTCAAAAGAGATGAAAAGTTATAAACCTAGGAAATAGAAAAACAGTACACAAAAGTAATTTATATTTGGTCTTGGTAAAGGTGTGATTAAGATGACAAACCAAAGGATATAAAAATATAGATTCGAAGGGGTACATGCACACTGATGTTTATAGCAGCATTATCAACAATAACCAAATTATGGAAAAGATACCAAATGTCCATCAACTGATGAATGGATAAAGAAGATGTGGTATAGATATATAGCGGAATATAATAGCCATCAAAAAAGAAATCTTGCCATTTGCAAGGACGTGGATGGAGCTAGAGTGTATTATGCTCAGTGAAATAAGTCAGAGAAAGACAAATAACGTATGATCTCAGTCATACATAGAATTTAAGAAAGAAAACAGATGAGCATATGGGAAGGGGGAAAGAAAAGGAGAGAGGGAAACAAACCATAAGAGACTCCTAATGGTAGAAAACAAACTGAGGGTTGGTGGAAGGAGGGGGGTGAGGGATGGGCTAGATGGGGGATGGGCATTAAGGAGGGCACTTGTGATGAGCGCTGGGTATTACATGTAAGTGATGAATCACTGACTTCTACTCCAGAAACCAATAGCGCACTGTATGTTCACTATCTAAAATTAAAATAAAAAAAAAATACAAACATGGTATTGTGTATTCCCAATCTTATATAAGTCAAAGACCCAGTTAATATATCTGAACACCAAAATTGAAGCTTTAAAATATTCATCTTGTTTATATGTATTTGTGTAGGTTTAAACCCGCATGGAGAGTTATATTAGAAATGTGAAAACAGAATCTTATGAATAATAAAGAGAAAAAAACAACAGCTGAGGGGGAAATGTTTCCTGAATATTCAGTCTGTTCTTGAAGAAAAAAAATATATATGTTTTCTTTCGTGGCTTTTATGGAGAACAAAACTTTCTTTATCTCATAGAGAGAGAACTTCTGGAGAGGCTCCTAAATCTTTGTGGTTTCCTGCTGATTTCTTGATTCACTTTTTTTTTTTTTAAGATTTTATTTATTTATTTGAGAGAGAAAGAGAGAGAGAGAAAGAGAGAGAGCGCGCGCGCGCGCGCGCGCGCGCAGGAGTGGGGGGAGGGGGAGAGGGAGAAGGAGAAATAGGCTCCCCGCTGAGCAAGGAGCCTGATGCAGGGCTTGATCCCAGGATCCTGGAATCATGACCTGAGCTAAAGGCAGGTGCTTAACCAACTGAGCCACCCAGGCACCCCTTGATTCACTTTTTGACTACAAAATCTCATTTCTTTTCTTTTTCTTTCTTTCTTTCTTTTTTTTTTAAAGATTCTATTTATTTATTTGACAGAGATCACAAGTAGGCAGAGAGGCAGGCAGAGAGAAAGGGGGAAGCAGGCTCCCCGCTGAGCAGAGAGCCCAATGCTGGACTCGATTCCAGGACCCTGAGATCATGACCTGAGCCGAAGGCAGAGGCTTTAACCCACTGAGCCACCCAGGCGCCCCCAAAATCTTATTTCTGAAAAAAGGTTAAAAGTCCATCAATTGAGGGAGCCTGAGTGGCTCAGACAGTTAAGTGTCTGCTTTCAGTTCAGGTCATGACCCCAGGGTCTTGGGATCTAGGCCAGAGTGTGGCTCCCTGCTCCGTGGGAAGCCTGCTTCTCCCTCTCCCTCTGCCCCTCCTCCCTACCACCCCCACTCCACTTCTGTGCACTCTCTCTTTCTCTTACTCTCTCTCTCCCTCAAATAAAGAAATAAAATCTTTTTTAAAAAATCTATCAATTGTTACTTTACTTCTGTGACTCAATTGTTCTTTCTGATTATTTGTATGGATCAAACTAATAATTATTTTCTTTAGAAACCAATAACTTACCTGCTATGAAATGTTTTGATAATTATTTTTGATACTGATTTTCCCAAATCTTGGCTCCAAATATCGCATAATGAAAACGCTAAGATACTATTTTGTCTAAGGATGTTATTTTGTCTTTTGGGGCAAAGAGAACTCTACTGTGCTAACTCATGGCATTCCTAGTTCTCATATTCTGACCTTGGAGCAGATATACGTCATTTACTTAAGGGAAAAAAATGCTTCATTTAAAAAAAAAATAGGTCTTGGTTTGGGTTCATCACTCTGGATTTTGAATAAAAATGTTATTTTGTCTACTTTGGGGGTTTCCCAGGAGGCTTCTAGAACATGCCAAAAATTTGTTCCAGGAATTTATAAAAATGAATACTACTACAAATGATTAAGAATATGCGTTGTATGTGAATTGTGGATCATGCAGAGCTGTATTTATAATTATCTCTTTATGATAGTGATAGCCATCCTGTTGTCAATCTCATATTATGGGAGAAAAAAACTCTCAAATCAAAAACACGTGACCTCTGTAGGTTAATTATATGCAGGTAAATTATTATGAATGTAATATTTCCATAGAGAAAGCTGACTAGATCATAGGAAACAAACTGAGGGTTGCTGGAGGGGAGGGAGGTGGCAGGATGGGGTAACTGGGTGATAGGCATTAAGGAGGGCACGTGATGTTATGAGCTCTGGGTGTTATGCACAACTGATGAATCACTTAACTCTACCTCTGAAACTAATAATATACTACGTGTTCATTGAAAAAAAGAAGAGAGAAAGCTGACTGAAGCCATTTAAAAAATCAGATCTATGAACTTGATCCCGTAGGACCACCATGTTGAACAATAAGGACCCGAAGTGATGAGCCTAGACCATGACCCTTTTTTTAAAGTTTTTAAAATTTCATTTTAATTTTTAAAATATTTTATTTATTTATTTATTTGACAGCGAGAGAAAGCACATGTGGGGTGGAGGAAGGGGCCGCGGGAGAGGGACAAGCAGACTCCGCATTAAGGACAGATGCTGGACTCAGTCCCAGGACCCCGGGATCATGACCTGAGCCAAAGTCAGACGCTTAACCAAATGAGCCACTCAGGCGCCCCAAGACCCTCCCCCCCCTTTTTTTTAAATAAAGCTTTTTGTCCTTTAAATAAATTATATGTATATACTTGTTTCAAGGTCTGAATATGAGAATTCAGTATACCATGAGTTAGCCCAGGGGAGCTCTCTTTGCCCCAAATGTTCGGCTTCATTGCTGACCAGACAACTTTTCCAGTGATAGGTGAGGCTGTTTGATGTATCACCCACCAGGAGTGGACCTTATTTTATGGTATCAGACCTCTCTCCAAATACCAAAAGCTCCAGAGAAACAAGCATTCCAACGTCAGCGAGACAGAATTGGAAAAAATTCATTTGTTTTAAAATCATAAGCATACATGACCACAAGGCAGTTTTACCTTCTTTTGGAGACCACATCTATTTCTGCTTCCTCCACCAACACACGCTAAAACGCTCTTTCCTCGGGTTTCAGCAGATGAAGATTTTTCAAGTTCGTATTCATGTGTATTCAAAGCCTTTGCATAAAAAAGAGGTGGAAACCTTTTCTCCCAACAGTGTTGTGCAGTTAGTGAATTCCACTAAACACAAGAAAGAAAGGGAGCGAGAGGAGTTTGAGTAACTTGCCCAGAAACAGTTTCAAAGACTAACAAAGGATTTCTATCGCTCAGTTCCTCTCAGTACCCAGAGCAACAAGACTTCATTTCTAGCCTGTGGCTTTGTTTCTCTTGTTATTTGCATTTAAAATACATGCTCAGACAGTGAAGTTCAGAAGACTATTACCATTTCCATTTGCTATGTGCCTCCCTTCTGTTCATTTCCAGATCTGTATAAGCATTATGAAACAAAATCAGGAGAATGTCTTCTCTGCCTTACCATTTCCGAGGATTTTCGTTCTGTTGATTTGAACATCAACTACAGAAGGTTTTCTGTTTAGAACACACTTTATCTTTCCCAAGTTATATAAATGCTAAATTAGATGGTCCACATTCTATCATTTAAAAAATTGCCCTATCAAACTGTTGCATGACTAAAAGCAAGGTACTCAACAATATTGATATTGTTATATAATGTACGTGTTGGTATGTGCATTTTTTTAACTAGGAAAAGACCTGGAAGGATAGAGAAGAGTTATCAGTAGTTATCTCAAAGGAGGGTACTAAAATTTGAGGCTAAGTGTAAAAGAAAATTTCTTTTTCAATTCCATAGTAAAGGGCGCCTGGGTGGCTCAGTTGGTTAAGTGTCTGCCTTTGGCTCTCAGGTCCTGATCCCAGAGTCTTGGGGATCCAGCCCTGCATCAGGCTCCCTGCTCAGCGGGGAGTCTGGTTCTCCCTCTGCTGTCCCCCCTGCTTGTGCTCTCTCTCACTCTCTCTGTCAAGTAAATAAATAAAATCTTTAAAAAAAATGTAAAATCCAAATACAGTCTATAGTTTATTTAATTGCATTAATGTTAATTTCTTAGTTTTGATTAAGTATACCATGGTTATATAAGATGTTTGAAGCCAGAGGCAGGATAGAGGGGAATTCTCTGCCACTCTTATGTAAACATAAACTTATTTCAGGGGGCCCCTGGCTGGCTCAGTTTGAAGAGCAAGCAACTCTTGATCTTGGGGTTGTGAGTCCAAGTCCCACACTGGGTATAGTGAGGACTTAAATAAATTAGTAAATAAATAAATAAATAAATGAACAAACTTATTTCAAAATTAAAGACTTTCATGAAAGAGAGAAAATGGGAAGCTTGTAAAAAATACCCATTTCTGGATCCCACCTCATACTTAATGAATCTGATCAAGGATGGAAATGAGCCTATTGACTACGCTCCCAGGTAATTCTGCTGCACATCAGAGTTTAGGAACCCCTTCTCCATGTACTTTGAAAATTGTTTTAAATACTAAGAACCATGTTTGGAAAAAAAAATGAAAAAGAACGTATTTGTGCATTACTTGCATACATAAAAAGAGTTGCAGAACAGCCTAGTTCAGTGGTTCTCAACTTTGTCTAGATATAAGAATCACCTAAAGAGTTAAAAAAAAAAATGCAATGACCAGTCACACCCAAAATCAATTGCACCAGAATCTCTGGGAGGGGACCCAGGCCTGAGTAGTTTTAGGAATTCCCCAGGTGATTCTAACAGGTAATCAAGGGTAATTACCACCGACTTAGACATTTAAACCCAAAGGGCCAAAGGACAAAGGCAAGAAGGAAAGATAGCCCCCATAGTTGGCGGAGCTTATCGTAAAAAGATGGGAGACATTTTACTGCATTTGCACTTACAAAAATTCTCCCAATTCTGTTTCTTGTGCATTTCTTGTTATTCAGAAAAAAAAATATTGAAGAAAAAGAATGAATCCTTGTTCATCATACAAAGAAAGCGCTCTCATTTCCTGTACGGCTCTCCATTCTGTTTTAGACTGAGACAAACACTACCAGCCTTCTAAAAGTTGGCTAGTAGAGGTACCTGCTCGGTCCTTCTTGAAAAAGAAAATTGCTCAACCCATATATGTACATGGTTGTGGCAGAAGCACCCGTGAATTAGCTGGATCCAACACGACACCCATCCCAGCCAGCTGACTGTGCCAAGAATTGTATCTGACCCAGGGGAGGTCTGAGAAAGCTTCCCTGGGATTTTGGGCATGTGAGAGAAAACAGAATTACTCTCTTTTGGGGGGCCTGAACCATCAAATATTAAACTTGCTCAAGTAAACTGAATACTTTCTTTTTTCTCAGTAATAACTGGAGAAGTATAATAATGCACCCAGGCTCCCACTGACATATGACGATCAGAGAACTATAAAGTATATATCCCATAAATTCATTGTCAACAGAGATTCCCCTCTGGGCAAGAGAGTGGAAGGTAGGGGCAGGGAGGATAAATTTCTTTTTTTTCACATTTAGTATATATATTTCAATGTTGTTTAGAAAATTTTCAAAGACATTGGATCAATTTGTTGTCTGAATAATTAAAACTCCATGAGGGAGTTTTGATTCTTGTACTTTGATCCTTATACTTTCTGGAATTGCGTTGGAAGCTTTGGAATGTTCCCCAAAAGAAGGCATCATGTGATATAATCCATTATACTTTCATTTCTCCCAGGCTGGCTGATTCACAGAAATTTTTTTCTTGAATTCATTAAAATTGAGAGTTGATGAAAGGAAGCTCAGAGGGAAAGGAGACATGCAAGTTGAGGTGCTTTACACCTGGCTGGCCCACTTGGAAGAGCAGACGACCTTGATCTTGGGGTGTGAGTTTCAGCCCCAAGTTGAGTGTAGAGATGAGTAAGTAAATAAGTAAATAAACTTCAGCAAAATAAAATAAAATAAAGCCAGTGGTGTTTTAGGCAGATTTTCTCAACCCGTGATCCAATGACCTCCAAGAATGGCTATGGATTCATGGAGACCATACACCTGGAAGGGAATAAGTGTCTCTTTATTTTAGAGCTTTAGAGCGAAACAAAAGTAATCACTTAACAAATAAAAGCAATCATGGTCTTTTACTCATTAAAAGAAAAGAGATTTACAGATGTGGAAGAGTTCACACGCCAAACAAGTCTTTTTTTCATTTTGCAGAGACCTGCAAAGGAAATAATTTTCCTTTCCAGAAAGGAAATAATTTTACCACAGTCATCGAGATACACCATCTTCCTCAAGCTCTAGAAAGATCTTTTGTTTAGAAAGAGGATCTCAGCAAAACCCAGTTTTGACAACAAGGATGATATTTTTCCTTCTAATCAAGCAAGCAGTACTTGACAAAGTTTTGATTTATGACACTTCTAGTCTTTCAAATGATGGAGAGGATACTTTGGAACTCCAACTGGATTTCTCCAAACAATAGACCCCAACTGCCTTTTATCTTCCTGAATCTTAAAAAAGAGGACCTGGGATCCATAAAGCCAATCAAAGGGATGTGACAGGTGCATGTACTCAATGGAGGGGTTCAAGATTATCACCTGGAATTGCTGTGTGGAGGCTTATGGCCATGTCATGGCTCGTATCAAAGATCTGTCAAAGGACCATGCCAGAGGACCAAGCTGTGGGTGTCAGCACATCCCGGTGTGCCTTTTGGCTTTAAAGAGTTCACGGAAGGATAGCAGTGAGGGAAAAAAAGGACAGCAGCATTTGGTGAGGGGATAGAAGATGGGGATGGGAGAGGCGGCCATATCACGTGATGCCTCCGGTGAACACAGAGCACATTGTGTAATCACCGTGCTTACCCCTCAGTGGGACACTCACTCTGTTCTTAGGCCCAATTGCCCAATCAGAGATTTCAACATTTTATCTTGTTTTGTTTTGACCTTATCAGTGAGGATAGGATGCTGGCTATGATGGCAAGGGCACCAGGCCCCTGGTGTCTGGACTTATGGGTTAGGGAAACACCACTCGTTCTCCCTTCCTCTCCCTTGCTTCTCAGTGGTCTGAGTTTTTGGCGAGCTACAGGGCATCCCAGATTACCACAGGAGGGCAGAGAAGTTCTGTCTGGGGGACAAAAACGGAAGGGACCAGGATGGAGACCTGTCAGGGTGCGGGTATTCCAAAGTATGGGGCCAATATGGGATGTTTTTGAGGTTTGTCTGCTTCTGCCCTTCCTAGCTCCATGAGCCATATTTCTCAAGAAATAAGGAGTGATCCACCAAAGACTCTCAGAGCATGCCTGGCAGACAGGCAGCCCCATCGGGGCAATTATTAGATATTCAGATGCTCAGGCCCAACCCAAAGCTACCGAACTGGATTCTCTGGGGTTGGGGCCCAGGACTCTGTGTTTTAATATGCCCTCAGATGATCTTTAGGCACGCCAGGGTTTGGGGAAGCCCTGTTCTAGGCAACCCTCTGCAGGTAGCTCTTCTGAGCAGGGAAGATGCCACTGTGTCAGTGGGCAACGGGAGTGTGATGTGGGTGTTGCTCAAATGGCCACAGCCCTACAACTAAGGGCACCAAAGGCATGGTCTCATTGGACCTAGACCAACGGGGAAAAATCCATTAGCTTTTCTTGAACTTGTCTATACTACATTCATGCCAACGAGTTTGCAAAACACAGCACACCCCCACTGTGACTAATTGTTTTGAAAATTGTAGGCAAGAGGAGAGGTTGAGTAGTTCAGAGAATTAAGGCACAGCAAGTTGTTTAGGAAGTCTGAAACGTTTTTCTAGTCTTCCCACTGACTTTCTAAATATGTTGACAGTTGGGACTGGGTATTACTCGTGCTTTTATTACCAGCAATGGGTTCAGTGCCCTCATCCACTAGAGCTGCTCGCGATTGCTTAAAAAATGGATAAATGATCAAATAAATGCATAAATGGAATTAAATGAAACTTTCGTCTTTACCTTCGTGTGTTAGTTTCATATTGCTACAAAAACACCACCCAGGTGCCCCTCATGTCACCATTTTTAAAACACTGCCTCCTACACCCCCTCCCTCCATTAGTGTCAGACAGCACCTGAGTTCCTAACCTTTCCTCCTCTTTCCTTGTCCTGACTCCCAATCAAAACACCACGGGAAGGGGCACCGGGGTGGCTCAGTGGGTTAAAGCCTCTGCCTTCAGCTCAGGTCATTATCTCAGGGTCCTGGGATTGAGCCCCGCATCGGACTCTCTGCTCAGTGGGGAACCTGCTTCCTCCTCTCTCTGCCTGCCTCTCTGTCTACTGGTGATCTCTGTCTGTCAAATAAATAAAATCTTAAAAAAAAAAAACACAGGAAGAGTTAGTAATTACTGATTGTTTTACTTCTATGCTATTTTCACATAAACCATCTCATTGAATTAGAGGATCTCAATGAAGTAGTTGTATTCTCATTTTAGAGGAAGAAGAGACTTAGAAAGTTTACCCCATCCAAGAGCATAAACAGTAGAGCTTAGACTCCATCACAAGGCCCTCTTTTTAATCATTCCAAACCCTACCTCCATGTGGCACTTAATTTTCATGTTACCTCCACTCCAAGAAATAAACAGCAAAGCTAATTCAAGTTCAAATCTTCATACAGCAAAGCTATGTGTACACTTGCTGATCTGTGAAGAAGTGTGTATGAGTCAGGGTTCTCCAGAGAAACAGAACCAATAGGAGATAGATAGTTATAGATACACAAGAGAAGACTCATTATAGGGACTGGCTCAAGCTGTCATGGAGAAACACAATATGCATGAAAAAAAATCAGCAAACTGGAGAATCAGGAATGCCAGTGGTGTCATTCAGTCCAAATCCAAAGACCTGAGATTCATGGGGGCTGATGACATAAATCCCAGACAGAGTCTAAATGCCCACACTCTGGGAGAACCAGGAGCACCAGTGTCTGAGGGCGGAAGGTGAATGTCCCAGCTCGAGCAAAATGAGCAAAATCCTTCCTCCATTTTGTTCTCCATGGTGTTTCTTCCACCATTTTGTTCTATTCAGGCCCTCACTTGGATGGGGCCTGACCACACTGGTGAAGGTTGTCTTGGCTCAGCCTACCTATTCAAATGCTAAACTCTTCCAGAAACAGCCTCTCAGACACACCCAGACACAACGCTTCGCCACCTGGGCCTCAACACAGTCCCCTCAGCACATGAGACTGTGGTGACAGGAACTCTCATAACAAGATTTCAAGCTCTCAAGAACCCCAATGGTGACGATCCTGGCCTCTTGTGACAGACCAGGAGAGAAAATCAAAATACCTAGTTTCACTCGGTACACAAATATTTATAAAGCCTGGCAGAGTTGGGGTTTAGGAGAAAAGCACTGGAGAATTCTTTTTCATCCTTTCTGTGCCAGTAAAACAAAAACTACTTCATACTAGTTGTATGAAGTAGTTAGGGAAAAGTCTCGGAAAGTTCTCAAGAAACCGGTTATTGCTGGAGACGCAATATTTGAAGATGGTCTCTGACTTCTAGATTGAAAGTAGGTCCCTAGCAGGATCATATCTAAATTGGCCAAAATGTACCCTCGGTGTGGGAGCCCACAAATGGAAAGGAGAACTATAGAACTATTGCGTAATGAGTTGTTTTGCCCCTCTTCTGCATGTTTAACTGCTCCTGTCTAGTTCTATTAATCCAGTGACTCATTATTTGTAAATATAGATAGATTATCTGGCTATTTGCAGACAGCATGCTAGGAACAGAGGTAAAAAGAATCAATACAAGGTTCAAGCGCAGGCTGAGACACACTCACCAGCAGCCAATTACAACATGACACGACCTCGTAAGGATACAGTCTCCTTTTTATTCTCATCCTGGATGAGACCTTGATCAAGAAACCCCAAGGAAAACACGGATTAACCTCTGAATATCTTCTTTGTTTGGAGGCCAAGTCTTGGCCCCAAGGGATTCATTTTTCACAACTGTCCCATGCAGGGCAGGGCAGCTCATGTCCCCTAGGGTTCCTCATGTTCCATTCGTGAAAAGGAACAACTACGCTCCCAGAGAACAGGAACAGACTGTGGCGCCACCACTCTGCTCCTGCCCACCAGCAAAGACTGTTGACCTCGAGACTCCCCACGAGCTTTCCGGAAACAAGAGCCAGCAACTCTAACTTTCCTGATACTTATCCTGTAATTGAGGTGATAAATAAATAATAAACAAATATATTTGTATATTACATATTTATTTATTGTTAATATTATCATTACACTTATTATTCTAGTATTTATTTTTATATATAATATTTGATATTATAATATATAATTAATTATTAATTAATATAATAATATAAAATATTTATATATAAATATATCTAATATTTGTTTATATATACCACGTATATAACTTGCTATGAGTTATAATCCCACGGCTATGGTTTTTGTGATTTAATTTTTTTTATTTTTAAATTTTAAGACTTTTTTTCTTTTTGCATTAGCCACACTGACCCTGTGAAAATGATAACATAGATGAAATTCTCTTCACCAATCTCTTCTCTTTCAGCACTGACTGACTTATAAGAAGCCAAGAGGACATAGAATGCTACTGGATGCATTTTTTGTAACTCCCACTTCTAGCCTCCAACCCTCCTAGACTGTGTTTTCCCAGGATGCCTTATGTGGTTCTGGAATTTGGTTTTTGGTTTTTTGGGGGTTTTTTTGTTTGTAAGTTTTTGATTTTTTTTAAAGATTTTATTTATTTATTTGACAGACATTTATTTATTTATTTGAGATCACAAGTAGGCAGAGAGGCAGGCAGAGAGAGAGGGGGAAGTCAGGCTCCCCGATGAACAGTGAGTCCGACGCCAGGCTCGATCCCAGGACCCTGAGATCATGACTGAGCTGAAGGCAGAGGCTTAACCCACTGAGCCTCCCAGGTGCCCCGGTTTTCTACTTTTTTTTTAAGGATTGTATGTATTTATTTGACAGAGACAGACACAGCGAGAGAGGAAACACAAGCAGGGAGAGTGGGAGAGAGTGAAGCAGGCTTCCCACTGAGCAGGGAGCCCGACATGGGGCTCGATCCCAGGACCCCAGGATCATGACCTGAGCTGAAGGCAGACACTTAACTGACTGAGCTACCCAAGTGCCCCTGGTTTTGGAATTCGTATTGCTAATTTCAAGCCCCTCTTTCATAAACTTCCTGTCCTGTTCACCTCTCTTTTCAGAACTTAGCTCACTAACAGGTAAGGAACCTGCTACAGAGTAGAGTCATGTCTTATTCTTATCTACATTCCCTGTGTCTACGTCCCTGCCTGGCTATAATAATAAACGACACTATGAACAACATCAATAATAACAGCATCATCATCATAATGTCCATTTAGATAGTATTTACAAGGTGCTAAGCAATTATTTATACAATTTATACAAATTAATTCATTTCCTCTCACAACAGCTAGACGAAGCAAGCACTATTATGACATTTTACAGATGAGGAAATGAAATCTGTTTGTTGAGCTTCATGAATGAAAGAATGGAAAGTCACCTCATGTAATGAAATGGACTATCCTGAGACAAATCTTACAACAGTGGGAATATGGGTTCTGGAAAGGTACTTGGGAGTGGGGGTGGGGGTGGGAGAGGACACATCTTAAATCCCTTCTGTGTCGCAGTGCTCAATGTATACAGTTTTCCAGGGATCCCTCTTTATGGTCTTGCTTCAAACAACTCTGATCCATCATTTCTCTGATTTTGAAGAGTAAACACATTTGCCCAGCTCAGGGAGGTTATGTGGAGGGGTTACAACTCCGCATGCCAAGGACCCTAAGAGAGATACGAGAGATGAATAGAGGAAGCCAACTTAACCAGCTCTTGGAGTCTGTGGGGCCATGCTGGGCCAGGTGACTCTTGTCCTCAGGGTCTCTGTAGGAGTTTGCTACTTCACAGTGTCTGTGAGTCAGGAGCCTAGGAACGGCTTATCTGGATCTCACAAGGCTAGAGTTAGAGTGTGGGGCAGCCTGCGTTCCCATCTGGAGGCCTGACCGGGGAAGGCTCCACCTCCTGGCTCACTCAGGTGGCCGGCAGAATTCAGCGCCTGACAGCTGAGGCCCAAGCACCCCGGCTGCTTGATGGCTGTTGGCAGACAGCTGCCCTCAGCTGCTCGCACATGGGCCGCCCCCTTACCTCTTCGAAGTCAGTTAGGAGGTTTCTAGAGTGAGGACGCCAGCAAGGCGAGACCTTGTATATTCTACTCTAATCCCCAAAGGGACATTCCATTACCTTTGCTAGAGGTTGTAGGCCCAACCCACATGTCAGCTGAGGACATGAGCTCCAGAAGATGGGTCTGTCGGGGACCACCTGCCAGCCCACCTCCCACGGGAGCCTCTTGGAGGGAACCCCATGAGGTCAGGGAGAGCTGTTAAGTGCACCCAGTGTGTGAGTGGGTGAGATAAGAGGCCCCAGCCGACCTGCTCTAGAGGCATCTTGAGCCTAAAACAGCGTCCTCTCCTTGACTAATGTCTCCCCGTGAATGACTGACCGAATGGCTCAGGTTTCACGGCTGTTGTAAAGAAAGGGAATAAACATGACGGGCGGGCATGAGGCCAGGAGACAGGCTCGCCTTTAATGTGATGGGTAAAGCCTGGCTCTTCACTACTACTCACTCCTAGTTAACTTGTCTGTTTTCTATGACGGAAGGTCATGGCGAGGAATTGTTTAGAAAATTGAGCCAGTAGATAAGGGAAGAGGGAAAAAAACCTTACATGAGGACATCTTTTTTGGTGGACAGAAACCCAATCTGCTCTCAGATGGGCCTGATGCCCAGGTACCTGCGTTGCTGTGGTTGGCTCTGCTCTTCAGAAATTTTAGGAATGTGAGCACCCGAGCGGCTCACTGGGCGAAGCAACTGCCTTTGGCTCAGGTCATAACCTCAGGGTCCTGGGATCGAGCCCAGTGTGGGGATCACTGCTCAGCAGACAGTCTGTTTCTCCCTCTCCTCCCTGCTTGTGCTCTCTCTTGCTGTCTCCTTCTCTCCCCTTCTCTCTCAAATAAATAAAATCTTAAAGACAAAAACAGAACTGTGGAGGTGCTACAAAAATGTTAACAAATATGATCTCCTTTCTTTCTAAAGTACTTTTATATCATAAAGACTCAAGAATAATTTTCTTTGAGGGGCACCTGGGTGGCTCAGTGGGTTAAAGCCTCTGCCTTTGGCTCAGGTCATGATCCCAGGGTCCTGGGATCGAGCCCCGCATCGGGCTCTCTGCTCAGCGGGGAGCCTGCTTCCCCCCACCCTCTGCCTGCCTCTCTGCCTACTTGTGATCTCTCTCTCTGTCAAATAATAAATAAATAAATAAAATCTTTGGGATGCCTGGATGGCTCAGTCCGTTAAGCTTCTGCCTTCAGCTCAGGTCATGCAGGGTCCTGGGATTGAGTCCTACATTGGGCTCCCTGCCAAGCAGGGAGCCTGCTTCTCCCTCTGCCTGTTATTCCCCCTGCTTGGGTGTGCTCTCTCTCTCGCTCTCTGACAAACAAATAAACAAAATATTTTAAAAAAGAGAGAGAGAGAGAAAAGAAAAGGAAAGACAGACAGATTGAAATGAGAAGGGAATTTTTTCTCCCCGCCTGCCTCTCTGTCTACTTGTGATCTCTCTCTCCAATAAACAAATAAGAAAAAACATGCAAATACAAGACAGAGCTCGGCTGACAAACTAGACACAGTCTGATGTTCAAAAGCACTGGCTGTCAGCCTGTCCGTGTGCAAGTATGTGTGCATGGGAGAAGATATGGCAATCAGGAAAGGCACGCCCAGCAACACTTTCCATGAGTTGCAGAATTATGAAGGAGGGGGATGGATGAGGAGCTCTTTAAAACATTGGACTGTTCCCGCACAGCAACCCAAGGTGCGTGAGGCCAAACACAGAGAACGGAGCTCAGCAGATTTTCTACACTCCAAGTGCACAGAAACTTGCAAACTGGATACAGGATCTCTTCAAAGGCAGAGGCTTCACAAAAACCTATGAATCAGAACACATGGTATAACTAAGAGATAGGCTCTGCCATCAGGCCAGGAAACACTCTCAGAGGGAGGGATGGATTCCCAAAGAGAAACAGTGGCCACAGAAAACAAAAAACAAAAGCAGCAGTGAGTAACCCCTGTGGCCTTCCCACCCATGATTCGAAGCTGCTGTTTAGCGGTGGGGTGGGGTGGGGGTGGGAGGTTCTAACGTGCAATCCTTGTCCTCCGAGTCCCTGGCAGAGCACACTGAATTAGAGGAGAGGCTCCTGGAATTGACCGATCCACTGTTTATCTGGAGGTCTGAAGGCATTTAAAAAAAAAAAAAATCTCGTTCCTTTTCCTTAATCTTGTTCCTTTTTCTTCTGTCCCTATTGGGTGACTGAGGATAAGCTAAACTGCTTATTTCTAACATGCTCCCATATACTCCTGGATGAATTGGTTGGACGGAAGGCCTTAAAACACGTGCCTGGGGGCACCTGGGTGGCTCAGTGGGTTAAAGCCTCTGCCTTCGGCTCAGGTCATGATCCCAGGCTCAGGTCATGATCCCAGGGTCCTGGGATCGAGCCCCGCATCAGGCTCTCTGCTCAGCAGGGATCCTGCTTCCTCCTCTCTCTCTGCCTGCCTCTCTGTGACCTCCATCTGTCAAATAAATAAATAAAATCTTTAAAAAAAACCAAACCAAACCAAACAAACAAACAAACAAACAAATAAAAAACATGTGCCTGGGTCAAACACTCAAACACCTTCCGCTCCCAGCTAACCGAGTAGGGAGCCCAGAAGCATTGAGAACCTCCTCGAGGGCTGGGCTTCTCTGGCCAACGTTTGGGATTACAGATGATATTCAAAGAAGTCGTGTTTGAACTTTATTTGAATGCACGGGGCTAGGAGAACTTTTCTCAAGAAACGGAATGTACCACGGCCAACGTATCACAAACCTAACTGGGGACAGTCAGAATTCCTGAGGCGAGCTGCAAAGGTCACACGGTCCCCAAGAGAACGTCCCCTTAACTCTAGATTTTGAGTCGGAGATTTCTCAGCGCCTTCGAGATTTCTGGCTGTGCCGCATTCTTTGGGTACACCATGAGCGGAAAGAATATATAACGAGCTCAATGGGCTTAAATATTAACTGGTCCTTGAGCAGAGCATCGTGCACGCTGCGGATGCTCAGGAGGGCACAAAAGTGAGGAGGGGAGATGAGGGTCAGAGCTTGAAGTGAGAGCCTTCAGCTGACAAGAAGGAGGGGGAGGAAAAAGCAGGGAAGAGGGAAGAACACAGAGGTGGTATGCGGCTGTCACCTTGGGACTTAGGCACAGGACAGAGCCAAAGCAAAGTGGAAATGCTTTTTTTGTGCTTAAGAAATACAAGGGAGGGAAAGGTCAATGGAGGGAAAAACATGCTCGTTTGGGACTCGAGTGGGCTAGGAGACAGATTTCTGTCTTGGCGTGTAAGATAATCCAATTTACCAATCTCTTGCCAGGATTACATAAAACGTCCCTAAAATCTGTGCTCCCGGCTGAAGGAATAACCAAGTCTTTCTGGACACCCACCCACCCACCTTTTATTTTCTTGGCACGGAAGAATTTGGATGGGCAGATTGAGGAGACGGTAAATGAAAGAACAGATGTAAGAAGGCGGACAGTCCTGACTCTCTCACACACACCGGCCTGGGGGTGACACACCGGTCACTGCGGGGGGACAATGCGCTATTTAGCACGTATCCTCTTTATTCAGATGGGAAGCACGCATTCTATACAATAGTTCACTGTGGCTGCTGTCACTAAGCGCCCCAGACTGGGGGTTGGGGGCAGGGCTTCCACGACAGAAATTTCTGGAAGTTCAAAGTGCAACGTCAGATATCTGCAAGCTTGGTTTCTTGCCTCTCTCCTTGGCTTGCTGGTGAACCCCTTCCCTGTCCCGATCTTTTCTTAGAAGACACAACTTCCATTAGAGTAGGACCCACCCTAATGACCTCACTTTACCTAAATGAACTTTGCAAAGACCCTATCTCCACGTACAGTCATGACATGAGGTACTAGGTGGGGGTGTTCAGCCCAAGACAGCCTGTAGGGAGATGGGGACCAGGATGGATTTTGAGTTTTGAAAACCTGAAAGGTGCTTCTACCCCTTCAGATTCCTTCCATTATCTGCAGAAAACCCCCGCAGCCGAGAAGTCTGTAAATGCTTGAAGGTTCCCAGTCTCCCCTGAGGCCAGGAGTGACTTCCAAGGTTGAGAAGCAACTGTCAGGTTAGGAACTGCCCTCTAGGTCCAGTGTGGAGGCTCAGGGATCATCGGAGGGGTTCCAGACCGGTGTCTCCTTCTCTCCGTTCTATGTCAAACTGCCCTTTCTCAGTGGAATTTTTCCGACATAGGATCTTCACTAAGAAACACAAAGTCTTCATAAATTTTGTCCCAGTTTTCTAAAATGTGATGCCCGGGTCATTGGTGATACGTGAGACAGTATTACGTGCCACACAAAAGCACAGTATGAAATTACTTCTAATCAAATAGTGAAAAAGTTCCTTTCGATCGCTTTTCAGTTCTTTGGGTTAAATACAAAAGAAAGTATCAGGTCAGGGCTGATAGAGCTTTAACACTTGACAGTAGTCTTTCTTTTGGACAAAGAGAGCCGACTGGCAAAAATAACCAGGCCGAACTTTATACTACTCTTTAGTCTCCATTATGTTTATATTTACACTTAAATTCTATCACCAGGGAGGTGATCAGTGTCCATTTACCTTTTGAAATTGAGCTGTATTAAAAGATTGAGTTAGCTTAAAGAAAACATTAGGGAATAATGATCGGTGATATTTGAATACAGCAAAAAACTCACAGGCAAATTGCAAGTGACTGAAATTTGGACAAACCTGCTCTATCTCATTTAATTCTTCCACAAAACTGTAAGGTAGGTTTTATTGAACACATGGGATTTTTTTCCATTAAGTGTTTATTTTATTCCAATCAGTGTCATATCAGTTTCAGGTGTATAATATAGTGATTCAACACTTCCCTACATCCCCCCGTGCTCGTCACAAGCACATGCCATCCCCATCACCTGTGTCCCCCATTCCCCACCCACCTCCGTTCTGGTAACTATCAGTTTGTTCTCCACAGTTAAGAATCTGTTTCTTGGTTGGTCTTTCTCTCTCTCTCTCTCTCTCTCTGTCATTTCTTTCTCTTTGCTAGTTTGTTTTGTTTCTTAAATTCCATGGGTGAAATCATATGGTATTTGGCTTTCTCTGACTGACTTATTTTGCTTAGCGTTATACATGCTAGCTCTATCCATGTCATTGCAAATGGCAAGATTTCATTCTTTTTGATGGCTGAGTTGTATTCCATTATATATATAAAGAGAGATAGTTAGATAGAGATAGAGATATATCACATCTTCATTATCCATTCATCTTCTGATGGACCCTTAGCCTGCTCCCATAACTTGGCTACTGCAAATAATACTGCTATAAACATAGAGGTGCACTTTATTTCTTTGAATTCATGTTCTTGTATTCTTTGGGCATATACCTCATAGCATGATTGCTGGATCATGATGCAGTTCTACTTTTTTTTTTTTTAACTCTTTTTTGTTTTATTTATTTTTAACTCTTTTTAAAAAATATTTTATTTTTAAGTATTCTCTACACCCAATATGGGGCTCAAACATACAGCCCTGAGATTGAGATGTATGTTGCACTGACTGAGCCAGCCAGACAGCCCTGTATTTTTAACTTTTTGAGGAAGCACCATACTATTTTCCACAGTGGCTTCGTCAGTTTGCATTCCTACCAACGGTGCATGAGGGTTCCTTTTTCTCCACATCCTTGCCAACACCCGTTGTTTCTTATGTTGTTGACTTCAGCCATTCTGACAGGTGTGAGGTGATATTTCATTGTAGTTTTGATTTGCATTTCCCTGATGGTAAGTGACATGGAGCATCTTTTCATGTGTCCATTGGCCATCTGTATGTCTTCTCTAGAGAAATGTCTGTTCATGTCTTCTGTTCAATTTTTAATTGAATTATTTGTTTTGGGGGGGGTTGAGTTGTAGAAGTTCTTTATATACGTTGGATACTAACCCTCTATCACATATGTCATTTGCAAATATCCTCTCCCATTTGGTAGGCTGCCTTTTAGTTTTGTTGATGAACCCACGCTAACAAAGGAGAAACTGAGGCTCCAGAGTTGTTTGTTCAAGATCACCCATCTTGATATTTGCAGAACCAGAATTCATAGGTTGGTATATTTGGCTGCAAAGCTTATGCTCTTAACTACAAAACAACACCACTTGTTCATCAGGCCTGTAGCAGCTTTTTGAATGAAAGAAGGTAAGTGCTTGAAGGGAAACACCTCACATATGGGAATGTGATTAAGAAGGGCTAACACAGATTGGTAGGGAAAAAAGTCATTTCTTTAGTCAATCAGTAGACTTATAGTCTGCTCTCTGCCATCCAGTATACTTGGTACCTCATTACAGTTTTTCTGGGAGTAACCAAAGACATTAGTTCCCAGACAAGAAAAACAAAAATCAAACAAAGCAAAACAGAACACAAAAACAGGGAGATTTCTTTTTCCATGGAGATCACCAAGTGCCTTGAGAATGAAGTAACTATCCAGGGGTCACCAAGACCTGTCTGCAGAAAAGCATACTGACCTTTTCCTCTGGATCAGGGTGGAAATATTAACGATCTTCTTTACACAACAAAATAGAACTATGACTATTTTTTCAGGCATGGGACTTTAAAGAAAAAAGTAGGAGGTTTGCTCATATCCAATCTCTGAGTTTCTGACTGTGGGTTTCTTAGTGTTGGCAGCGGTTCCCAATAATTTTGCCAGAAAAGTCATTGCGGTCTTTTAAAGACTTTACCTAGGAGGACTGCCAACACAGAAAATTCAAACTGCAAAGGGGACCAGAATCCAACTCTCTTCTGCTTCTCCCCCACCACCACATAGTGTCATCTATTATAAAAAGAGGTGATCTAAGAACTTAAACCTCCTTGTTAGCAACTGACCCCATGAGGATGAATAATTCCTAAATTCCCACAGGACCAGAACAGCAGCAGGAGGAAGGGACTCAAATGCTTCTCTGCAAACTTAGGCTCTTTAGGGGGGACCCTCCATCGGCAGCCACAGCCATGAGGCATCCACAGAAGCCTTGCATTAGCAGCCCCGAGTGGCTCCTTCTGATGCTGGGAATCTTAGAGACCTTCTCCCTTGTCAGCTGGATCGAAGAAACAGTTTGCTTTTGAACAGAAGCCCACGGTGTGTGGCCATTTTGAGAGATTCCCTCTACTTCTTTCTTCTATGTGAAGGGTTCCCAACTTTTTGGGGGAAGCCCCTGAAAACTTTTGGTGAAACAGTCCTTGAAAGTCAGTCTCTATCCTGCATTATATGGGTCCTGACTGCCACTCTTCAGGGGCAGAATTTCCTCTGCCAAAGCCGACATGATTGTTCGGGTTTCTACCACACCACACCGTCCACTTAGTTGATAGATCCACACAGTTTAGCCATAAGAAGCTATTTTTATTTTTTTAATTTTATTTATTTATTTGACTGAGAGAGACACAGCAAGGGAGGGAACACAAGCAGGGGGAGTGGGAGATGGAGAAGCAGACTCCCCACTGAGCAGGGAGCCCGATGTGGGGCTCAATCCCAGGACCCTGAGATCATGACCTAAGCCGAAGGCAGACACTTAATGATTGAACCACCCAGGTGCCCCAGTAACTATTTTTAGTATCCTCCCAAAAATGTTGGGAACTGGGTGCCTGGGTGGTTCAGTTGGTTAGGTAACTGCCTTCAGCTCAGGTCATGATCCTGGAGTCCCAGGATGGAGTCCCAGGATAGAGTCCCGCATTGGGCTCCCCACTCAGCGGGGAGTCCGCTTCTCCTGCTGACTCTCCCTCCTCTCATGTTCTCTCTCTCTCTCTCTCTGTCTCTCATTCTCTCTCAAAAAAAGTGTTGGGAACCACCACATGATCACATTTACGGTTGAGGTAACACAGAATGACAAAAAATACGAATTAAGGCATTCTTCTAAATGATTTTGACATGTATTAATCCCAAAGTCACTGCATACATTTTTAAAAATAAAACATGTAGGTCTGAGCCAGATGATTTATCCAGTCTGATGAACAAAGAGATTCTCAGAAAAATGTCTCCCCAAGGAATCTCCAGTCTGCAGATTGAAAACCATTCCATTTACGTTATGAACTCCTTCCTATGTTTTGCTCAGCTTCATATAACCTGATGGCTAAGCTGGGGCTAGCCCACAGCAGGTGCTTAGATAGGCAGCCGGTATGTGGGGGGTGTTTTGTTTTAGCTAGTGCTGGTGACCTTCAACTGAGCACTTACCACATGCCAAGCTCTGTTCTAGGCTCTGTACATGTACTAATTCATGTAACCCTCAAACGACCCTGGGGGGTAGATGTTGCTATCACCCGTATTTTACAGACGACAGAATGGAGGCTCAGAGGTCTTCAGTAATTTACTCAAGGTCACACTGCAAAGAATTATAAACACCAGGATGCAAAGTATGATTTCTTCATTTTTCATGCCTTTAAACGAACTTCATGGAGTCCACGGAGATGGGGATTTAAGGGGACCTTGGGCACTGCTGACCAACCATGGTAACAGAACGGTCTTTGGGCACGTCCACCCCATGAGAAGAGGAAGGAGTACACTTCAGGAAGAAGTCTCCAGGCTACTAAGAAACAGTTTCACAAACTCGGATCAAGGTGTGATCCGATCTGATGTATTTCATACAGTAAATGCTCACTTGATCTCTAAGGGGTTATAAGAATGGATGATTTGGTAAAGGAATATCCATTCCTGGAGGAAGGCTTTAAGTAACATCAATTACTTCTCTGGCTGAGAGGTTTGTGGCTACATTGTAAGCCCTTCCACGAAAGAAAGGTTATATCAGGGCTTTAGTTCTAGTGGTGGGAGAAAAGAGACAGAGACACAGGCAGAAAGAGGCAGGGAGGCAGGCGCTGACTCCATACAACTACCCTGACTCTTATGTCTGCTCAGCTCTGTGCATAGAGAGTGCAGGTCGGTGGCGGGCGGGGGGAGGGGGCGAGATGCAAAGAGAAACAGGGCTGTGTCCTGCCGTCCAGGAGCTTGGGATGGATTGGAGCAGGTGAAATGTGCACATCAGTTAACACAGTACAAGCCAAAATGTGACCTGTCCTTAAAAAAAAACAAAACAAAACAGAGCAGAACACAGACAAAGATTTGAACCCAGTGTTCTGGGAGCCCAAACAAGGACCAGCTGACTTCCAGTGAGGGGAAGCAGGAAATGCCAACTTCTGAACTGGCTGTGTTTTGATTAACAGAGATTAGAGGGGAAGAACTTCGTGCAGAAGGGAAACTCTCTGGGGATGCGGCAGGGGAGGGCAGAGGGAAGAGAACTGGCAGTTCATTCTGGTTGATTAAGCAGTAGTTACACACTGGCCAACTCCAGGCTAATCTTTATTTGGCGAGTACATTACTGTATTTAAAAAAAAAAAAAAAGGAAAGAAAGAAGAAAAAGTTTTATGCAAATGCCCTGAGCAAAGACACGGGCTTTGTATATCAGTCGTTACGGTCCTGTCCTCCACTGTCTGGCTTGCCCACCTGTTCACATATTCATGTGACCTGCTGTCTCTGCGTCTTTAGGATGGGGACCTCTGCACTCCAGCAAGGGGTGTCCTGGGGCCTGTCAGGGAGCTCGAGAATAGGCAGGCATTTCTAACCTGGCATGAAGGCAGGGAAGGAGTTGGGGTGGGGATGGTGTGTGTGGAGGGAGGCTGAATGTGATAGGAAAAAAAAAATGCACCTCTTCATTGATCTCTCACCAGTCTCAAGGTCGCAACTTTTTACTCGTCAAGAAAGGGCCAGAATCTCATCATCCATTCTTATTGGCCGGTGGCATGCATGCCGCTCACCATATTGGCATGGGGAGGGACGATATTTGTTCTATGAGCCACAACTTAAGCTGTATGTTGTTGAAACCTCTAAAAACTACAGACAAAAACTTAACAGTTTTACCCTCTGAGACTCTGGGAACTCATCCCAGTTTGGTTGGTCAGGTCCTACAAATATTTACCAAGATGGCGTAAGAAAAAAAAAAATCATGAAACTATTTGCACGAGGAGTCGTCCCTTTAGCTGTAGTAGTGTAAGTAAGAGTGTAAACCATTCAGCCTTTTCCCTCTAAAAAACTCACTTTGGAACAGCCCTTCTAATTGTCCTAAAGCATGTGGAAGTTATTGTTGAAACCCTCCAAACATATCTTTAGGGTGTGAAATAAAAGTGATCATTTTCTAGGAGGGGACGTGTGGAAGCTTTTCTCTGGCTGTCATACAAGTCTTTGGTCACGTGCTTCCTTGTAGCCAATGGGAGGCAAGCAGATTATACTCAATACATACATTTCTTCCTATATAAAATTTCCGTGAGAATGTTCATAGAACTTCCATTGCACAATAATGATGACCCAAGAGATAAGTAATGCAATGCTCTAAGTGACTTTCTTCTCCATGTAGATGGCTCATTTTCTACTTTAATAATGATAGCGCTCATTTATTGAAGGCTGGCTGCAGGCCAACAATGGGCAAGGCACTCTATTTCTATTTATGTTCTCATTTCATACCCTGACAATCCTAAAAGCAGTCTTAATGTCCCTATTTTTTTACAGGTGAGAAAACTGAGATGCACAGAGCCTTAAGCAGGAGATCTGCCTTCTGAGATCGCCCTCCTTCCACTTGCTTATGTGACTTGACAATAAAATCGCTAGTTCTCTCAGTTACTAGAGTTTGTTCATTATGCTTCAAAATCTCCTTTTACAACATCTAGATTGAAAGGTCTGGATGAAGAACATGGATTCTATTTTGCAAGGGAGAATCTCGTCTTTTGGAACTGGTGAGGGGTAAATCTTTAATGAGGGGATAAGACCCCACCACCAAGCTCCCCAGGACTGCAGGGGTCCCCTTTCTTCCTTCCAAGACCTTTGCTGGGAGCTCCTTCGCTTCTTACTCTAGACTGAATGTGCCCTCCCCACCGACCCCAGAACTCCTGGGTTGAAACCCTAATCCTCAATCTGATTTGGAGATGGGGCCTTTGTGAGGGTGAAACCCTACGTTGGGATCAGGGACCTTTTAAGGACAGACATGAGAAAACTGGCTTCCTCTCTGCTGTCTCTGCTACGTGAGGATACAAAGAGGAGACGGTCATCTACAAACCAGAAAGAATGTCTGCACCAGACCCCCAGATCTGCCAGTGCCTTGATCTTGGAGTTCTCAGTCTCCACAACTGTGAAAAATAAGTATTTGTTCTTCGAACCACTCTTTTAATGGTTATAGCAGCCTGAGCTAAGAAACTTCTTTAACTCCCAGGGACTGCCATACAAATAAATGCACTTACGGCCACACCTGATCTTTTTTTTTTTTTCCCCCACTCTTATAAGCTATCCTCATTAGTTTTCCTTCTTAAGAGCAAGTTTTCTAGATAATTTAACAAGAATGGCCGAGACTTGGTCATAGGATAACTGCGGGGTCTGCTTTAGCTCTGGTTAATTAGGGCACCGAACAAGCACTTCCGTGAGATATGATCCAAAAAAGCAAGGTTTGTCTCCCATTGTCTCTTTAAAATGTGTTTTGTTTCCCCTACTCCTTAACAAAATCCAGCCTGTTCTATGACTTTCCTGATCCCTCTTAGGAAATAGGCTGTCCTGGGTCCCTTTAGGTCACAAAACAACTTTCATTTGATAATGAGCTTGGTTGAGTCCCATGTAATATGCAGAACTTTCTGTGATTCATTGATCTTTTCACCATCCGAGCAAGGATAGCTGTCGAGGACTGGAAGTGGGCATTGATTGGTCGCTCCACCTGCTAAACAAGACTCCTAGACCCCAGGGGTTGGAGGGAAGAAGGCAACGGTGGCGTACAGAGTTCTTTCTTGATTGAAGTCCTTCTGAAAGGCTTTGCGCTGTCTGGCAAGAGGGACGCCTACCACTGATCCTCCTGCGAAGACTATCGTGAGTGCTTTCAAAGTGCCCTTGATGGGTCCCTCCCACCGCGCTCTGCTGTGGTTCTCCAGTGGTTCCTTGAGCAGTCTGCATTTTGATTGGCCTCATTAGCCCCTTTGCTACCTGGTAGCCATCCTATCTCAGCGCCTCAGTCCAAATCTCCCATTGAACAACCCACAACATTAATCCTTCTACAGTACGGCCCTCCGGTGGGTCTGAGGGCAGAGTGACTCCCTTTCAGCCAGCAGAGCTATACGTAAAAAACGTTGGTTGGCCCCTGTTGCAGTATCTGAAAATTTTCCTATGATTACTGCTTCTCATTCAAAGCTTTGCCTTGACTTCGGTTTGAAAGGGGTTACATGGGTTACTTGAAATCGGTCATACTATTCTCGGCCACAGACACTCCTTCTTTTTTCTATTTGTTCCACAGTTCCGTGCTTTTCAATACATAGGCACTCTCAGCTCTCATCATCCTGGGCCTAGCCTTGAAATCAATTCTGTCTCTCCTCGCGGATGGAAATTTTCACATGAGCTCCTCAGATTTTATGTTTTTTCTATGTAAAAATACAGAAGAGAGCATAAACTCCAATTCCCAATCCCCAGAAGGAATGCATTCCCGCTGAAGATCATGCACCATTCCTAGCCAGTACCACCTGTGCACATTTGAGATTTATTGGGGGTATTATGTTTTTAGTAAGAGCAGCACATGAATTCCTAAATGCTCCAATCCATTTTCCTGTTTCTTACCCTGCCCTCAAAGTCATGTCAGAGACCACTGTGGCCAGTGCATCAGCAGGGCAATGGCTGAGGGGAGGAGGGGGTGACAGCTGTGACACAAAATTTAGGGAGGAGCTCCCTTCGCTGTTCTGCAAGCTCCCTGTACCCTGGGGGCCTCACTCACCTTCCTCTAGTCCCGTCTCTGTGTATGTGACCTGTATTTATTCAATAATACTCCCGAGTACCTACTGTAGGCCAAACACTGTTGCTGATGAGACAGAAAGAGAACAAGGACATGCAGAGCGAGGCAAGGAGTGTCATTTAAAATAGTGTCCTCAGGGGGCATCTGGGTGGCTCAGTCGGTTGAGTCTCTGACTCGTGCTTTTGGCTCAGGTCATGATCTCATGGGTTGTGGTATTAATTTAAGAAAAAAAAAAAAGGGTAGTCAGGGAGATCCGTACTGACAAGGTGGCATTTGAGCAAGGACTTGAAGGAGGCAACATGTTTTTGAACATTTGATGAATATTTTATGGCTTTGGTGCCGACAGTTTGTGATGAATCGATTTTCTATAAATATCTGGCCTCTCTTGACAAATCTGAAGAGCTTGCAACACGGAGTCACATTCCCAGGTGACAGAAACTACATGGAGCAAAGAGGCGCTGGCCACTTTAAACCAAGCCAGGGTCTTCATATTGGGCAAGAGCTCTGCGGTTCTCTGCGTCTCCATGCACCTGCGTTGCTCAATCTGTATCACCTGTCCGTCCCTGTAAACATTTGCGATTGCAAACATTGGCTGGAATCCTGCAGGGAGACCTCAAAGGCTGCCACCCTCCCTCTACTCAGTAACTCAGAGGCTGGGTGACTGTTGCAATAAGTCAGCACACCAGACGACAGTGAAGTCATTCCACTAGCGAGGCAAGGAAGGCCTTGAAGCTGGACTCCAGAGATGAATGCTGTTTACCTAGCTGCTAAAAGGGGGGTGGGGTGGGTGGGGGGGTGAGGGGGCAGGACACAGATACCCTGGGGCTGCTCTCTTGCGCAATGACGGATATTCCCAGAACTGTGTTAAAACCCTGCAATCCTAATCGAGACATGTTCTAACTTTCCACCAGTCCTTTTTTTTTTTTTTTCCTGGAGCAAAAGAAAAAATAAATAAATAAATAAAATCTGGGGTATGCCAGGCATCATTTTCTGCATCAGTAGAGTTTCACGACAACAAGCAGTCACAGGTCTTAGGGACCTCACCTTCCTGCTGGCTTATGTCTACAATAGGAATTTTCCACCTTGGGGAGAGGCCCAAACCGTTCGCTGAAACTACCCGAGAAAGAAATCCGAGGTGGACGATAGCAGCAGCAGGAGTGAGGTAATGACGGAGCACCATTCCCAAAGTGCCAGGGGAGGCAAAGGCACATTGTCATAGCAACGAGCTCTCCTGATTTCTACAGTTTACATGTATTTTGGTTTCTGCAACCCTCTGCCTAAATCATAAAAAGATATTAAACTGAAGCCAAGTAGGTGCCTGGGTGGCTCAGTTGGTTGAATGTCCAGCTCTTGGTTTCGGCTTAGATCATGAGATCAAGCCCCGGTATGGGCTCAGCACTCAAAGACCAAGTCTGCTTGAGATTCTCTCTCTCTCTCTCTGTCCCCACTCATGCTCTTTCTCTCAAATAAAGAAATCTTCAAAAAAAGAAAAGATTTCTCAACTTCACCTTATGTAAAAATCCCAACTCTGAAATTGCATGAAACCAGTTTTGCTATAAAATGAACCGAGCCGGGAGCACGGTGACTTTGAAGCAGATACGTCATGAATGTTTGACAAACAATGTAGGAATCTGGTTATATTTCCACCCACTGACTCTTTGCACTGGATTTAAAACCCTCAAACCCTTCCTAGTGTATGGAGTACATTGTGTCTCTGCATTATTTCATAATCAGCTGAAAAAAAAGAAAAAGAAAGAGGAGAGCGTATTTTCGATCTTAACTCTGAGTGACGTATTGGAAAGCTGAACTTTGATGTTAGTAGAAATGAAAACCGTGGATCAAAACATGAGAACTATTTTTAAAACAAGTTTGGAAATAAGTACTGGGTTATTCCTATAACCTGAATGCTAAACTCACATGAATTGAAGGGAAATTCATTTTAGGGAGACTCCAAGAACATTTGTGGAATGGGGGAAATTTCTCTTTGGCGGGCAATATCTCTTTATTTTCCTTTACCTTTGGCCCATTCTCTTCCCTGCTCACCACACACACTTCCTGTGATCACGGTCTCCCACACTTCCGCCTCCCTGTATCAAAATATGGGCCAATAGGAAGACACAGGAAACTTCTTTTATCTTTTTTAAGAAGTTCTGGTTCTAGGGGCGCCTGGGTGGCTCAGTGGATTAAAGCCTCTGCCTTCAGCTCAGGTCATGATCCCAGAGTCCTGGGATCGAGCCCCGCATCGGGCTCTCTGCTCGGCAGGGAGCCTGCCTCCCCCTCTCTCTCTGCCTGCCTCTCTGCCTACTTGTGATCTCTCTCTCTCTGTCAAATAAATAAATAACATCTTAAAAAATAAATAAAAAATAAAATATCACTTAAGATGCAATAAAGCCAAAAAAATAAAAAATAAAAAAATAGGGGCGCCTGGGTGGCTCAGTGGGTTGAGCCTCTGCCTTCAGCTCGGGTTGTGATCTCAGGGTCCTGGGATCGAGCCCCATATCGGGCTCTCTGCTCAGCGGTGAGCCTGCTTCCCCCTCTTAAAAAAAAAAAAAAAAAAGCAATAAAGGCATTTAACAAAAAAAAAAATTAAGATTGAGGAAATAACTTTGGGGAAGGATCTCCTTCCAACGACCTCAGAATTGCAACTATAACAATGGGGAATTCTGCTTTTGTCGAGGTTCGCCCTGCACACTGGTTTTCCTTCCATGAATCATGACTAAGGGGCAGCAACGTCTTAGGATGGTCCAAAGACAGATGACCCAGGCCAGCACCTGGCCCAAGGCTGTGCATTATGTGAGAAATGACGACCTTTTCTCTACCTTCTGTGTCCCTTCCGTCCTCCTTGCTTCCTGCAGAGAGAAGCTTCTCTCCTCCTGCTCCTGGATCCATCCATCTCCTTTCTTCAACTCTCTCTTTTGACTACCTTCCCCACCTCCCATCCCTTCCTTTCTGACCCAAAACCTGCGCATCTCTCCGCTATTCTGAAAAACGCTTCTTTACAATACGCCGTCACCTCCAGATACTACTATCAACGTTCAGTCCCCACCCATCACCTTGAACCAACACCCTGCAGCTTCTCAAACACCATCGTGCGTGTGGATCACCTGGGCAATGATGTTAGTACATAGATTCTGAGTCATTAAGGCCCAAGAATCTGCATTTCTACTGAGACCCCAGGGGACGACGCCATGCTAGAGGACTCCCCAGTATCTTCACTTGATGGTTCCCTCATTCCCTATCGGCTGATGTTCATTGCTTCTACCTCACTAGAATGGTTCCTAAACATGGCCACTGATCTTCTTATCCCCAAATCCAATCTTTGTCCTCAACTTCTTATCACCATTGGTCACCTACCGCACTTCTCTTGACATTTTCTTCTCTTGGGTTGGCGGACACCACATTTTGGGGGGCTCTTCTTCCCCAGACAACCCCAGTTTCCTTTGACTGTGCCTTTTCCTCCTCTTGCCACCTGAAGGAGCCTCCGAGGTGATGGCCCTCAAATTCAGTATTAATTCTTTAACTTCTCTTCCTCTCTGTCCTTTCCCTCAGGAATTATCCAATTTCAGGGCTTCTTCCCAATGGGACCTTTTCTCCAGTGTACATGCCACTAGTTATTTCCATCTGGACAAGCTGCTCACACCTGGAACTCCAGTGTGAAAGCAACCCAAGACCTAACTAATTTCTTTGCCTACCTCTTATTACAATGAATGGTGTCGTCATGACTCCAGTAGTCAGACGGGCTCTCTTGAGCTATCCTTGGCTTCTTCTGTCCCTTCCCATCCCATCACTAAACTCTGAGAAGGACAGGAAAGAGGGCTTGCAGGATTCAGTGGCAAGGGAGTTGGTTGTACTGTGAGATTTGCTGAGCAAGTATGCAGCTACAGTCTAGTGACGCTTGTACTACACTTTTACTACAGTCTAGTGCGGATATTCTCGATGTCCCTCAGCTAACCCAGCGGCTGAAACTCCTGCCTATTCTTCACCTCCCCCTTCTCTTCTTCCTCTCTCAATTTTCATATGCATCTACACATCCCATTTCTTTTTGATTCCTTTCTTATCTCCTTTCTTCATGTTTTTCTCTTTCTCTCCTTCTCTGTCTTTTCTTTCTTTTTTTTTTTTTTTAGATTTTTATTTATTTATGACAGAGAGAGATAGTGATAGAGGGAGCACAAGCACGGGGGAGTTGGAGAGGGAGAAGCAGGCTCTCCGCTGAGCAAGGAGCCCGACATGGGGCTCAGTCCCAGGACGCTGGGACCATGAGCTGAGCTGAAGACAGATGCTTAACAACTGAGCCACCGAGGCACCCCTCCCTCTCTTTTTTAAAAAGATTTTATTTGTTCATTTGAGAGCCAGAGAGCATGCGCACAAGCAGGCAGAGGGTTAGAGGCAGAGGGAGAAACGGACTCTCCTGCTAAGCAGGGGACCCGATGTGGGGCTTGATCCCAGGACACTGAGATCATGACCTGAGCCAAAGGCAGACACCCAACCAACTGAGCCACCCAAACGCCGCTCTCTTTCTCTTTCAATGGTGACCAAGCATGCTTTTTAAGAAGAATCCCATTTCCTTTCTCTATCAGCATTCATTTATCGAGCAATGCTGAGCCCCTCCTATCCATCTTTCATGTATCTATCTCATATTAAATTCCATTGCCATGCTCAATTCCTGTCACCCTGCCTAATCTTAAAGGAGTCCCAAGAGAACGAAGTCCATTCCTATGCTATTCATTATTTTATCTTGTATCTTGCCCCAGAAAGAGACAAATATGTACGAAACAAGGTATCTACCCTCAAGTTCTCCATAACTCAGTAAGGGAGAAACCTACACAAATCATTATAATATAAAGTAGGGTGTAGTCACGAGTTCCCATTTTCTAAAAAGACTGATCAGTACCTAGCTCCTGGGTAAATAATGAGTATGTGACAGAATAAAATAAGTTAGTAAACAGTGTTCAGACAGAAGGCTCTCCTTTTCCCTGGAGACTTGTGGTTGACATGACCGACAACAAGAGTCTTGAAATCCAAGCAAAGAAGATTCTCCAAACATATCCTTCTCAGAGGCCCAAGTGAATGGAGATTCTAGTACAGTCCCCAGGCTAAAACCAGATCTGAGGTGCTTAGGAACGAAATTTTTTTTGGGAAAGATTTTATTTATTTGTCAGAGAGAGAGGAAGAGAGCACAAGCAGGGGGAGCGGCAGAGGGAGAAGCAGACTCCACACGGAGCAGGGAGCCCGACATGGGACTCAATCCCAGGACCCCAAGATCACCACCAGAGCTGAAGGCAGACGCTTTACCGACTGAGCCTCGGAGCTCAGTCCCTGGGAGCGAGTCTTAAGGGCTCTCTGACAAGAGCAGAAACAGTATCCCCAGCAGGTTCGTCTTTTACAAGTTGGTTCAAAGGAAGAAACTTCTCTGTGGCTTAGAAGAAAGGGAAGTGAATTTTTTTTTCCTTCGGCCTCAAGAAAACAAACAATGTAGGTCTTGTAATTTTTCATGTTCGAAGTCCTTATCACAAAACAGAAGAAAAACTGGGCATGATCTTCTGGCTGCTAAGGGAACAGAGAATATGGGTGCCATCCTCAAAGTTTCGCAAGGCTGCTCTAGGGTATAATAAAAATAGCAAGCTAGTGTTCTAGAGGGGTTACTGTGGAATGCAGCTCCTGGAATGCAAAACTTGAATAGGATAAGCGTAGCATTACCCATGGACAGGCAGCTTCCAAATGTGTTTGTTATACTTGTCTGTTACCACCAATCTGGGGGCCAAATTAAGATTATCATCAGTTAGATATTGGAAGTCAGAGGGAATAAAAGTGCTATGGCAACTGGCTAGCTATTTGCAAAATACGAAACATAAAGTTAAATTATTACCTTAAAGGTCTAAGAGAAAATATATCAGGTCTATTTAAATATTTGTGTGAAATATCATATAAAAGTCCTAGAAAAAACATGAAATAGGTGGGTAATTTTATACTCGTAGGGTAGATAAAGATCTTTGCAGCATAATAGCAAAGACAGAACCGTGAAGCATAAGATCATACGTAAAGATGGTCAAAAAGGAAAAAGGAAAAACTTTTATACTGCCCAAAATAAGTGCAATAAAGCAATGTCAAAATTAAAAAAAATAACAACTGAAAGAACATATTTAAAATATATGTGATGAAGAATTTATATTTTAACAGTCAGTCACTCAATTCAAAACAGGGGAAATGCATCCTTGCTAAAATCAGGTAAGCATAACAATTTTTTAAAAAGACCTAAAATTCAGGGCACCTGGCTGACTCAGTCCATAGAGCGTGCAATTCTTGATCTCAGGGTCATGAGTCTAAGCCTCATGGTGGACAAAGAGTTTAATTTAAAAATAAAAATTTAGGGGCACCTGGGTGGCTCAGTGGGTTAAGCCTCTGCCTTCAGCTCAGATCATGATCTCAGGGTCCTGGGATCGAGCCCCGCATAGGGCTCTCTGCTCAGCAGGGAGCCTGCTTCCTCCTCTCTCTGCCTGCCTCTCTGCTTACTTGTGATCTCTCTGTCAAATAAATAAATAAAATCTTTAAAAAAATTTTTTTAAATAAAAACAGATTTAAAAAAAAACTCTAAGGGGCACGTGGGTGGCTCAGTGGGTTAAGCCTCTGCCTTCGGCTCAGGTCATGATCCCAGGGTCCTGGGATTGAGTCCCACATCGGGCTCTCTGCTTGGCAGGGAGCCTGCTTCCCCCTCTCTCTCTCTCTGCCTACCTCTCTGCTTGTGATCTCTGTCTGTCAAATAAATAATCTTTAAAAAAAAAAAAAACTCTAAAATTCCTTAGCCAACAGATTGCTAAAAATATTTAAGAATCACCTTATCCACTGATAAGCATACATCTAGGAAAATGAGCCCATACAGAATTAGTTGGAAAATAGTTACTACCATTTTGGGGAGAGGGCTTTGGTAATCTGTACCACAAAGCCTTCAAAAGGGACATATTCCATGACCCAACAATCCTACTTCTAGGAATGTATCCTAAAAAATTATTAGACAAAATATGCATCAATATATATGCCAAACATTTATTGTGAAAAACTGAAATAATCTAATAACCTAGATAATCTTCTGTTCAATCACAGAAGAGTTCATATTTTGATCCAATCATATAGTAGAATATCATTTTGCCATGAAAAAGTCAGCATCTGGAAATTTCTTGTTGCTGTAGAAAGTTATTTAAGATAGGCTAAGTGAAAAAAATCCCATGATACAACTTGCATGATAATTTAAAAATAAAAGCACATATGGTGAGTGCTATGAAATGTGTAAGCCTGATGATTCACAGACCTGTGCCCCTGGGGCAAATAATACATTATATGTTAATAAAAATAATTTTTTAAAAAAGCACATCACCTTACATAATAGATTGTATGATAACTCCTTTTAAAGTTTTATATAGACATATATATCTATATATGTTTGTGGACACATACATATGTATGTACTGATACATATTCATATACAGGTATTAATATATACATATGCATGGAAAGAGAGAGAACGCCACATAGTCGCTAAGGGCCCCACTGGGGTTGAACTGGCTTTGGACCTGGTGACAATCTATCTGGTGATTAGATTAACACCAAGGCCAAGGCCTTTGAGAGTTTGGCTCCTTCCTGGTGGTTTACTTCATCCTTCCACTTGCCTCTGCACCTCTGTACCCACGTGCAGTGGTCTTACCTCACCTCGTAGAACTCCAATGTGAAACAGTCCTTCATGGTAACTCCAGTGCCCGTAAGCTTTTCGTGAGTTTTTGCTGGCTTTATTCAAGGCTTCAAAGGTACTGTGGTGATCCCTTAGATTCCCTCAGCCTCTTTCCTGCCTGATTCCCAGGAAGGCTTGGTGTGAGCCCACATCCAGCCCTGCGAGGAAGGGAACAGAATAAGACGTCTTCATCGTGAGACATGTGTATGCTTATGTATGTGTATGTATGTATCCATATATGTGTGTATACAATATACAGTGTATTACATATTACATACTATATATGTTATAATACCGACGTGATATATCCTGGCTCCCTGAATATTGAAAAATCTAGGAAGATATTCTTCAGAACTTAACAGTGGGTACCATCGCTACCTAGTGGAAACTCCAATGACTTTTACATGATTCTTCATACTTTTCTAAATGTTTTGAAATTTTTACAAGTGTGTACTATTGTTATAATAAAAGAAGAAAATGAAGTTGTTTTTTTTTTTTTTTAATTTTCAAGGATAGAGGCATAAAACTGATAACAAAGCAATATTCCTCTGGGCCTGTTCACACCTGATCTGCAGAACCCAACCCCTTCAAGTTCATCCCACACTGAGGAGTCTGCAGGGGGTGTCCTGCGTGTGCCCTGAAACCACCATCTCGGCCACCGTGGGGTCTCCCATTTGCCACCTCCCCTGTGGCAATGTCCCCTGCCAGTGCCCCAGCAGGGAGCCGTCCTCACGTGGTCCTCAGAGATCTCTGCCCTATTGCTGGTGGGTGCCTGCGAGCATCTCAGCCACGGGACTGAAGTTCTCACGAGGCCACCATCCACTATCTTTGCCCAAACTGACCTTCCTCCATTGACTTTCCCTCTGCACAGAGGACTCTGCTACCTTCCAGAGCTGGGAATGACCTCTTTTCCCCTCTTTCTACCTCTGATAGAAAGGCGATAAAAAAATAAACAGGGCTTCATGTCCAACCCAGTCCTGCAGTGTTCCCTCCTCCTCATGTCAAAGAGAACAAAAGATCCCTGTATTCGGCCTTCCTGGAAATCTCACTGCTGGGCCTTTAGGAGGCCACCTGCCGGAGCTAAGGAACTGGCAGGTCCCCCACACAGAAAGGAAAGAAGCCCGTCTGACTCCCAGGCTGCTTTTTGGGTGGAATCGTGGGGGGACAGACAGAGGTACCCCAACTAAGTACCTCCAACAGACTTGTGACAACTGCCCTGATGGGTCGAGTCCCATCGGAAATGCGCCAGTATACCCTCTTGTTCCTAGAACTCAACCTTACTGTGGAAGGGTCAACCCCTTACAGCGGCCCCCGTGGAGGCTTCCCAGGCAAATGAGCTCTACCAAGGTCATAAATGACGGCCTCCTCTCATGGTCTCCCCGTGACCTAACCTCTGGATGGTGGATGCAGACATCTAGGCTACGGTCTCAAGCCAGTGTAACTAAAAGACCACTGGATATATGTGTCACCGAAACAAAGCATAGGGGCGCCCGGGTGGCTCAGTTGGTTAAGTGTCTGCCTTCGGCTCAGGTCATGATCCCAGGATCCTGGGATCAAGTCCCGCATCAAGCTCCCTGCTCAACGGAGAGTTTGCTTCTCCTTCTGCCCCCACCCCCCAACTCGTGCTCTCTCAGTCTCTCTCAAATAAATTAATAAAATCTTAAAAAAAAAAAAAGAAAGAAAGAAAAGCATAGAACACCAGTACCTACTGCAAATCAGCCAGCCACAGGCTGGATCTGGCTGGCAGCTGTGTTTTGTTTGAACCACTCATTATTGACCTGCTTGGGTTCAAAAAAAATTTTTTTACACTAGTGACCAATATTTAAAAATCAGGAGAATTACAGAGAAATGAAAACACAGCTCCCCTCGAACATTTGTGCATGAATATTCACAGCAGCTTTGTCATTGCCCAAACCGGAAACAACCCGGATGTCCATCACCAGGTGAACGGATACGCAAATTGTGGCATATTCATCCCAGAAAGCACTACTTGACAATTAAAAAAAAAAAAAAAAGAGCTATGTACACATTATGATTAACTTTCAAGGTCATTATACTAAGTGCAAGAGGCCAGAAAACAAAAGCATACACTGCACGATTCCATCTGTATAATCTTCAAGGATATGCAAACCAGTATGCATTGACAGAAAGCAGATCAGTGGCTCAGGGATGGAGAGGTGGCAGGAAAGGACCTCAGAGCTGCACAAAAAACCATTTGGGGCCATGGAAATATTCTGTTTCTTACTTGTGACGATGGCTGCATACACACACACCCAAACTCATGGAGGGGTGCCTGACTGGCTCAGTGAGTGCAGTGTGCAAATCTTAAGTTTGAGTCCCACGTTGGTGTAGAGATTACTTAAAAATAACATCTTTGGAACACCTGGGTGGCTTAGTGAGTTAAGCATCTGCCTTCGGCTCAGGTCATGATCCCAGGGTCCTGAGACTGAGTCCCACATTGGGCTCCCTGCTCAGTGGAGAGCCTGCTTCCCCCTCTCCCTCTCCCGCTCCCCCTGCATTATGCACTCTCTCTCTCTGACAGATAAATACATAAAATCTTTTTTTAAAAAATATTTTAAAAACCCTCATCAATTGAACACATAAATAAATGCACTTTATTATACATAAAGAATACCCCAATAAAACAGAAAAATTGAAAATTGGGAACATTTATATATGACTTGAGACTTTCAGCTTTTCCTGAAAATCTAAATGTCTGGCATCATTTGATCTGGATTTTCATGTGCCCTCAAATCACAGGAAATGGGACACACCCCCTTTCTGCTTTGCTGCAGGTTTCCCACTCACTATTCTTTACCCAACACTCATAACGTGCTCCTTGTCATTCACTTAACACTTGTCCATCTACTGAGAACCTAGTACAGGCAGACCTAGTACAGTACCTCATTCTAGGTACTGGAGATAAAGCAGGGACTCAACAGGCAAAAATGCCTAACCATCACGAGGTTTTGTGCGGTTTCTGTTTAGTGGGGTTGGAAAGAGACAGATATCACATAATGTAATAAGTAAAATATATAGTTTATTGGATGAGATAAGTACCAAGTAAGAAAGTCCGGGAAGAAGTAGAGAGCAATCCAGGGCTAATATGTTAACTGTGGAGCCAGGGAAGCCCTCAGTCAGAGGAGACTTTTGGGAAGAAACCTGAAGGGGGGAAGGGAGTGAGCCATGTGTACATCCTGGGGAACAGTGCTCTAGCCAGAGGGCTGTTGCCTCTGGCTAGGGTGGGGAAGAGGGGTAGGGGAGGAAGATTTGGATTCCCTGCCCAGGGGAGCTTACCTCGTGTCTTCAATAAAAAGCAATTCTGGTTCGGAGCAGAAAACATAAAATAAGAGATCAGAGAGATACCATGGAAGAGGTAGGATAGGGTCTCCCAGATTACTGACGGGAATCTGTCATTTATTGGGTGAGACGGGACGCCTTTGTAGAGTTTTGTCAGTGATAAAAAGGCTGGAGTTACTGGGTTTATTCTGGGAGAGCGAAGAAGGAAGGGAAATATTCTTTATAACCCTGTCGTCACCACGATGCCTGTGGCCATCTGAGTTTGCATTTCCTGGCATAGGCTTTTCTTATTATCATAATACAGTACAAAATAACCTGGCTTCCTCCCTCCTGATAGGCAAAATCAGTCACGTTGACCAACTTTTAGGAATATGCCATCTTGGGTGGGCTCCCCTCTCTAGCCTTTGAGGTTTCTCCCACATCACTGGTTCTCCCATTGAGCCTTATGCTACATACTTCCCTCCCTTTGCCGTCCCCTAGGCTCTTCTGTGATCCCCTTTGCCTCTGGACACTCCCTCCAGGCATGTCATCTATGTCCTCAATCTGGAGAGGGCTTACTCCAGAATGCTCATCGCTGTACCAAGACTTACGATCCCTTGACAAGGAATTTACAACATTCTGCAATTTACTCGACAACCATACCTCACAGGGAAACTCTGTAAACAGACCCCATATTCGAAATGAACTTTGAGATTCAAGAAAGCAGATCTGTTGCACGGACGCAAGAGCCCTTGGCTCGGTGGTCCCAAACAGACCAGGTTTAGCTACCGGCCAGTGACAAAAGCCAACAGCAGAGAGAGACAAAGTGGTAGAGAAACGAGAAACGGATTTCTTTCAGTGAAGCCAACCCTGGAAAGACAGTGGACTAACATCTCAAAGACTATCTCCCAAGTGCTGAAAATACTACCAGATTTTTGGTCACGCTGCTTCGAAGAACGAAGAAGTGGACCAGACAGAGTGGTGGGCAGCAAAGCAAGATTTATTGAGCGATAGCAATGATAGCAACCTGAGAGTACAAAGCTCCTCATGAGACAGGGGAACCAAAGAGGTCTGCCCGGGGAGTGTCTAAGTGTAGGGCTTTTTATGGGCTTGTTGGCCGGCTGTTTTAATCTGACTAAGCCTCCCTGTGCCTGTCATCCAATCAGGTTTTTGTCACACGGGGGAAAGGCTGAAGGGCTCCTTCCAGGGTGGTGTAAAATCCTTTTAAGGGTAGTTTTCTCTTGGGGTGGGGTCAGGTGGGGGGTGGGGGCTTGTCCCTGCTTGCATGCCTTCTAATTATCCTTCCTAAGATCATGCAGGACGGCAGTGAAGCTGGTCACTTTCTTGGTGTCAGTCACATGGGGTTTTGCTGGCTCAAGACTACTTATTCCTTCAAGGGTTAGTTTCCCTTCCCATCAGCAGATGCTTTGCCCTCACATCTTCCACCTGAGCCAAGAGACAAGCTGGAAAAAGAACCCAACTAGAAAGCTTGAGATCAAAATGGAGGCAACTAGAGACCTTTTCAGTTTCACTTCTAAACCCAAAACAAACTTTCCTGAAATTATTTCACCAATCAGGGAAAAAGTCAATATTCACTCAGGAGGTAAGACTTTGCCTATGATTTGGGGGAAAAAAAAAAAAAGAAATATGGCCAAAAGTAATCTGGCAGAATGCAATTTGAAAAGGCAAATTAGATCCAGGTAAGTCAGCCAATGTAAGTTTTCCCCTAAATTAATATTGCCAGTCACAACGACATCTCCAATATATATGAATATTTGGTGGGACCAGTTGGCAGGGATCTATAGATCCACCTTGGTAATAGAACTTGGCAGAGCTCACAGTTGCTTCAAAATGTCTGGACCCTGGGGGTGCGTGAAACCGAGTTAAAAGATTATGGCTGGAAGACAGAGCAGACACTCTTCTTCCTATTCCTTCCTCTAGGTATACAGCTAGATCCCTGTGATGAAGAACAGTTGAAGAAAGACAGGCAGGGACAAGGGTCTCCCACCCTAAGAGCAAGCCACCCTTAAGAGGATTTTACACCAGCCTGGAATGATGCCTCCACCCTTTCCCACAGAATAGGTAAGTGAAGGAGGGTTAATCAGATTAAAACAACCATGTCAGCAAGCCCATACAGGTCTCTAGACTTAGAAACTACTGTAGCAAACCTTTTGGGTCCCCTCCCTCTTCCTGAGCTTTGTACTCACTCAAAAAGTTTTACTGTCACTCAATAAACTTTGCTTTGCTGCCCACCATTCTTCGTCTAGTCTACTTCTTCATTCTTCGAAGCGGTGTGGCCAAGAACCACAGGCACCGAAAAGAAAAGGAATCCTGTAACACCTGTACATTGCATATAAAACAAACAGAAGAATACTTGGAAAGAGGGGCGCCTGGGTGGCTCAGTCGTTTAAGCGTCTACCTTCAGCTCAGGTGATGATCCGAGGGTCCTGGGATGGAGCCCCACATTGCCAGGCTCCCGGCTCAGTGGGGAGTCTGCTTCTCCCTCTCCCTCTGCCTCTCCCCCCACTCATGCTCTCTCTCACTCTCTCTCAAATAAATAAAATCTTAAGAAAAAAAGAATAGCTGGGAAGATTGAGAGAAGAAGACAGATCAGCTAGAGACCTAGAAACCTTAGACACAACATGGAAGTCAATTCTCTGGATTTTCTTTTTTGTCTTTCGTATTCTGGACTAGGTGCTGGAGAAGCCTGGAACCAGAAATACCAACAGGCACAAACACCCCCCAAAAAAAGAAAAGAAAAGAAAGCCTAGAAAAATCTTCTTTACCCCAACCAAAGGATCAAGAAAGCGACAGGCCAGCAAGATGGAAAAATTTTGACAACCACCCAACTCCAGCCAAATACCATGAAAAAAACTAGAGTTCTACCCTACTCTCGTCAGCAAAGACCAGGTGGGGAGCCCAAGACTTCCATCCTCACCCAGCTATAATAAGGTGCCCTCTACTTCTCCTGAGGATTTCACAAGAGACTGAATTGAGAACCTAGATCTCCAACCCTACCCAGAACTTCCTCCCTTTGCCCTACTGGTGTGATGTCAGGGGAGGCTTGCCAAAGCAGAAGACTTAAATAAGATCCAGATTCTCATAATATCCAAAATGTCCAAAACACCCAGTAAAAAAAAAATGACTCTTCCTACCCAAATAAGGAAAATCTCAACTTTAATGAGAAAAAGCAGTAAACACATGCCAAGACTGACATGACACCAATGTTGTTTGAATTATAGGACAAAGATTTTAAAACAGCTTTCATAACACTGTATTGATGAGATTTACAAACATAGTTGAAATAAATAGAAAAAAGGAGAAAGTCTTGGGGGAGAAAAAAGATATAAAAAAGAACCAAAGAGGGGTGCCTGGGTGGCTCAGTGGGTTAAAGCCTCTGCCTTTGGCTCAGGTTGTGATCTCAGGGTCCTGGGATCGAGCCCCGCATCAGGCTTTCTGCGCAGCGGGAAGCCTGCTTCCTCCTCTCTCTCTGCCTGACTCTCTGCCTGCTTGTGATCTCTGTCTGTCAAATAAATAAATAAAATCTTAAAAAAAAAAACCCAAAGAGATATTTAAAATACAAATACAAATTAAAAACTCAATAAAATAAAATTAAATAAAAATAAAATTAAAAACTCAGTATATGGGCTCAATGGCACAATGAAGAGGAAAGAGGAAAGAATGAGTAAACTTGAAGATAGAACAATGGAATTACCCAGTGTGCTATGCAGAGAGAAAGCAAAAGAAAAAGGGAAAAGAAAAGAATAGAGCCTCAGGGACCTATGTGACCACAACAAAATTGCTAACATTTGTGTCACTGGAGTCCTAGAAGGTGAGGAAAGAAAGGATGGGAACAAAAAAGCATTTGAAGAAATAATGGCTGAACATTTCCCCAAATTTGGCAAGAGAGATTGGCATCCACATGGACTGTTGGGTCCCCCAATAATGGGTCTATGATTAAAGGAGCGAGACTGATACAAAGCGAAGGTCAAGCAAAGCTTTATTTTGCGCCAAGCATCGAGAATCAAACCAACCGTCAAACCGACCAGTCGGGGCTGTGCCTCACAGAGAGGGCGACCCCTCTCTGTAACTTCTACAGACTAACTTTTATAGAGCAAAGGCCATGTGGTTGGGCCTGGCCACACACAGGTGGTCAGTGAGATTGTAACACACAGAGAACGCTGCACAGTCATGCCAGGTCACACACGGGGGGCCAATTGAATTTCAATTTACCCCAAAGTAGCTATTTGAACTAGCCTATCACCTTGGTCAGAACTGGCGCCCAAAAGGCGGGGCCCATACTCTTTGGTAGCTAGGGAGACAGTATGAGCGCTCTACTGGTTGGATGTCTCCCTCTGACCCAACTCATCCCTGCATTCGGCCGTTATCTCCACCTGACCTGACCTGCCCTTGTATTTGGGCTTTGTTACCTGGGACTGGTTTCCCGGACTTGCTTTTAAGTAAGTTCCCGGGGAGGGGGGGTGGTGGGCAGGGTCAGTTTAAGTTTTACTGCATAAACAAAATCACTGCCTAACCGGATGGAATCGCTCTGGCTAAATAGGCCCTTACAGGACCCTTCAAGAAGCTACATGAATTCCAAATAGGATAAACCTAAAGAAAACCCCAACAAGACATCATAAGCAAACTTCTAAAACCCGAGGACAAGGCGAAATCTTGAGATCAACCAGAAAGAAACAACAGCTCATCAAGGAAAGAAACACAATCTGACGGATAGGAGATTTTGCTTCAGAACCATGGAGGCCGGAAGGAAGTGGCTAATATTTCTCAAGTGCTAAAAGACTGTCAACCCAGAATCCTCTACTCAGAAAACTATCCTTCAGGAATGATGGGGAAATCAAGAGATTCTCAAATGAAGGTAAATGAGGAGGATTTGTTACCAACAAAACTGCCCTTAACAAATGTCTACGGGAGGTTCTTGATACAGGAAGGAAAAGGGGAGAAAAAGGAATCTCGGAATATTAGGAAGGAAGAACAATAGAAAGGATACAAACATGGGTACCTACAACAGACTCTCCTTCTCTTGAGCTCCTTAATTATGTTCAGCCACTGAAGCAAAAATTATGACATTGTGTCATATGGTTTTCATTGCTTACAGAGGAAATACTTATGGCGATTATATTATAAATGGAAGAAACTAGAACTACACTTCACTAGAACCAGTAAAATGCTGATGCCAGTAGACTCTGATCATTTATGCACCTATAATGTCAACCGTGAACAAAGCTATGATAAAAATAAGCACTAAAATATGCTAGATAAATCAAAATGGAATTCCAAAAATGTTCAACTAATCTGCAGAAAGGCAGAAAAAAGAAAACAGGGAAATGAAAAAAAAAATACAAAAAAACACAAGGGCGTGTGACCTAGCATACCAATACATTTTGCAAAATGTTTATGTATGGACTGGGTACTAGCCCATAGTCCTTAGAATCCTATTATTTTGTGCCCTAAACTTTCATTTGTTCAAATGAACGCTTACATTCTCTGATACACCCAGAATGGGTAAAGTCCCATTTCCCCCCCCCATAATTTTCCATTCCTTTGCCTCATTACACGCTTGAAAATGTTCCTCAAAGCCACACGGCTTAGAAACTAGAGCAGTAATTCGACTGGGAGGGTTTACAGTTAACTAAAGCTGTAATATTCAGCACTTCCTCAAATCAAGGCTTTCCAAACATTTCAGAAGGCAATGAAGCCTGTCCCCCCTCACCCACCCTACCTCTGCCCTTTAACCAAATGTGAGGAAGATGTTACAATGCTACCAGGAAGAGGTTCACTGTGGTTGGGAAGGAATGAAAGAATCTGACCTAAATCCATCCACAGCACAAACTTTTTCTTTCCTTTTCTTCTGTCATCCCTGAGGTTCGTGAGCTAATTCTTGAAGACTCGTTTCCCACAAAAGGGAATTATATCTATCTTGAGGATTAAGCAAGTTTGGTAAATGTGAATGTGTTTAACATAGAGCTAAGTCAACAGTGGGTATTAATATTCGTCTGCCTTTTGAGGCACCTGGGTGGCTCAGTCAGTTAAGCGTCTGACTCTGGTTTTGACTCAGGTCATGACCTCGGGGTTGTGAGATCGAAACTCACCTCAGGCTCACACTCAGCACAGTGCCTGCTTACGATTCTCTCTCTCCCTCTCCCTCTGCCCCTCCTCCCTACTCTCTCATGCTCTCTGAAAATAAGTAAATAAATCTTTCAAAATATATATTAGTTTGGGAACCTGGGTGGCTCAGTTGGTTAAGTGGCTGCCTTTGGCTCAGGTCATGATCCCCGGGTCCTGGGATCGAGATCTGCATCAGGCTCCCTGCTCAGCAGGGAGTCTGCTTCTCCCTCTGCCCCTCCCTCAACTCGTGCTCTGTTTCTCTCTCACTCAAATAAAAAAATAAAATCTTTAAACAAATATATATAAAAATACATTTATTTAAATATGTTTAAATAAATATTATCAATTATTTATATTTACCAAGATAATGATTTAATAATTTAAATAATTTAACAATATTAAATATATTTAATATTATTAAATTATTAGTCAGTAATGTTATTAAATTAATAATATTGATATAATAATATTATTAATAATATTAATTTAATGATTATTAATAACATTGATGATGTTATTGTTATATTAATATTATTGATTTATTAATATTAATATTTGGTATTGTTGTTTATTGGTGATTTATGTTTAATAATTTAATGATATTAAATATAGTTAATAATTATTAAATGTATTTATAATAAATATATTTATGTATTTGTATTTATATAAATGTAAATATTTATATATTTATTTATATATGGATATATTTATTATTTATGATAAATTCATAATAAATAAATTATTTATAATATATTTATTATATTATTATTTATATATAAGTGTATAAAATATAAATACATAAATATATATTTCTATTAGGCAGACAAATCTAGAAATATTTAAATTGAACATGATTATATTTTCATATTTTCTTTTTAATTTTTTTGTGAACCTTAGTATAATCCTGATACATAGATCTCTTGGAAAAGAAACTAGCATATACTGTTTAGTCATGCTGATATGATCACTCATCTGTAAGGTGACCATTTAATGATCCTATCTGGAACAATTCTGAGAATGAAAGAGGACACTATTAATATATTTCTTCAGAACATCAGGACTGTCATGGAAAAATCAGACCCAAAGGAAATTGAACTGTCACCTAAGAGCTAAATCACAAGGCATCAGAGTAGCTGAGACAAAGAGCCCAAAATGAAGACTCCCCAGATTCACTCAAGGTCATGCATTTATGGGAAAACCCCAATGTTTTTCAGCAGAGCCCATTTACTCTTTGGAATGTGATCAGTTAGTTTTGAATAATTAAGAGATAATTTTAAATAAAATGTATTTACCATGAAAAACAGTAATGTACAATACTGGGATTTGGAGAACAGCCCTAAAATGCCACTCTTCTCCTTGAGTTTTGAAATAAGATTACAAACAACAATCACCAGATGTGAGATCCCAAAATCCCTTTCATCACTGATAAAACTGAAGCTGGAAAAGGGAGCTTGTATCTGTGCAGGAGCAAGCTTCCTGATCTTAGAAGCGGATCAGGCTGTCCTCTGCACACAAAAGAGGAAGGCGCATGTTCTCTTTTGGCAGTTCACCCTCAGGAGGAAGGGAAAAAGAACACTGCCCTATCCATGCCCATTTTCTCCTTCCAAACTCATGGGTCTGATAAATGAGGGAGTGGAGAGGTACCCAATGAATATCCTTCACATGGAAGGAAACATCTGGGGCATTTTCCAAACATACTCTCTAGTTTTGGGTTTTATTACCATGAATCCTAGGGTACAGCCACCCCCTCAGGGGAAAATACCAACAGTCTGCCCATAGAGTCCCACAAGTGGTAAATGAGCACCTCAATACCAAAGGGGAACACTTTGATATGGTATTTGTGAAGAGCTCACTGGGACCACCTACGGGCAGTTTTGATTTTGCCTCCAGAAGGCTCATAAATGCGTTAGAACAATACATTAGGTATATTGGGGCTGAGACCACTTTCCACCCAATTACACCAGTTAACTCCCTGTTCTGTTTCCCATCACAAATTCGGAGCAGCCTCATTGTCCAGGATCAAGCCATGTGTCAGGCTCCCTGCTCAGTGGGGAGTCTGCTTCTCCCTCTACCCCTCCCCCCCAACTCAGGATCTCTCCCTCACTCTCTCTCAAATAAATAAATCTTTTTTTAAAGATTTTTTAAAAATTTATTCATTTGAGAGAGACAGAGCACAAGCAGGGGGAAGGGCAGAAGCAGACTCTCCGCTGAGCTGGGAGCCCGATGTGGGGCTCTCTCCCAGGACCCTGAGATCATAACCTGAGCCAAAGGCAGACGCGTAACCGACTGAGCCACCCAGGCGCGCCCTAAAATCTTCTAAAGAAAAAGTTCAAAGACATTAATGTTCACAATGCACCCCTCCCAATTTCTTATTTTGTTCAGTTTAGATAGAGAGATCTCCCTTCTTCCGTAAAGTGAGGGCTCTTCCAGCAGCTAATCTTAGGCTGTTTCCTATCATAAATAATGTAGATCATAAGACGTGGTACCACTTAATGCTAAATCTTTCACAAACCACCCACGAAAAAAAGTCCAGTTAATTATTAGCAGGACACGTAAGATTACCATAGCACTGGCCCCACATCTACCAAATTTAGAAAATGACTCAATCTCCAGTCCCTAGGGCAGTTAGCCCAGAGCCAAATTATGTTCCCTGAACTCAGTGTTTTGCTTAAACCGAAGAGAGTTGGCAAGGATCGCTGCAGAAATTCAGGGGCCTTGAAAGGAGGAGTAGATCTCCTTGGGTCGAGCTGTACCAGAATTTATGCCCCTTGTCCAAAAGCTGTGCCCTGTGATCTTCAAATCAATTGGGAAATATCTCTTGGCAAGAGATTAATTTTGCAACTACGAATTTTCTAGATGGGGAGAAAAATCTGCTGATGCAAACCATCTTCTGTCAGAGACGAGCACTTAAGATATTGCTGCTTTGAGGAAAGCCAAGAAATTTGACCCAGTGGTGTCCCCAGTCTTATTTAAGGTACCTTTCTTTCCCATCCAGTATGTTAAAAACTTTGTTTGTCATTTCTCCTGTGAACTCCATGTTTCGGAGTGTTAAAGGCTATTTTGAAAAGAAGCAACATCTTGACTGAAGTACAGATATAAAATGAAGGGGTCTTAAAGATCTTATTTAACTCCTGGATTAAATTGCAGGACCAGGCATCTGGTTCAAATGAGAAGTCAAAGGAGCTGGAATGTTTATGGGGTCGGGAATGTTGACACGAACGCACAGATGCAAAACTGGGTTCGGCACAGGATAAGGGGTAAGCGTAATTATTTCCATGACAAAAGACAAGAACTGTGGCATGGTTTGCATGGTTTGGACTGTCCATTTTTCCTCACTAGCATGTCAATATTGAATTGAATGTTAGCCCCAGCCAGTTATAGGGCATTCACATTTCTAGATGAGCAGAATTTTTCTGTCTTTGGCCATTAAGAAGCTGTTTGTCCTACCTCCTGCTGCCTGATCAGATCATTAGTCCTAAGAACCCTGCTTTCTAATCTGAGGCGTATTAGGATCCCGTGGTGAGGAGTGAGTCTAGAATCTGAGCGCAAGGCCTGTTAATCTGAGGGTAGCTCCTTCACGGATCCTTCCTTGGTCCAGGAGGCGGGATGGAGTTGAGGCAACTCCGGTAGAGCTCCCCGCAAAGGTCTGGGATACTCAGGACTCTCCTGGGCATACATGCACGCCCCTGTGCAACTCCGCGGCACTGCAACTTCAAATCAGCAGCAGCAGAACGCCGCTTTCAAAGTATGGCCAAAGAATCTCTTTTCCTCAAACCGGACCACTGCCTCAGCCACTCCAGCTCCGAATCCCTCTGCGACCTCCTGAAATCACGAGAGAGCGCAGGAGGCCAGAACACGGATGCCCGTGTCATCACGGGACCCGCTGCCGCCGGCAGAGTGAAGCCACCATGCGGAGACAGGACCCTCCCCGAGGACCGCAGGGCCAGGGTCTTCTCGCCCACCAGCACCCTCCTGGCTGTCTGCTGCGGTCGGGCTGAGCTCTCCTCTGCACCAGACAACCACTGGCCTGTGACTAGAGCCCCCTGGGCAGCAGGAACCTGCAAGTGCAAAACACACCGGGGAAAAGAGGGGCTGCCCCGTGCGTAGCATTAAAAGTTAGTTGTACGGTTGTTCAAATACACTGCGGCAAACCCCCACGGTCAAAAATGTCCGTGATCTGCCTTCACCTAAAGCGTCCATCTAAGACTGCCACTCGGCTCCCCAGATTAGTTCTACTTCTTAGCTCCTCTTCCAGGTCTGCGGCAAACACTTGACTGCAGGGGGCTTGCCCTCTCCAAACTGCAGTCCCATGAGGACCCGGCAAGAAAGAGGTGAGTCTCTGCAGGCCTGCTCGAACCACAGTGCTTCGCGGGGGCCAGATACAAGACCAGAAGCATCGGGGCTGAACGCTATGTCTTCATATCCTTCATGGGATGTATAAGAACGGGCAAGAACTATGACCCAACACAGAGTAATCAGCTGATGACGCATTTCTGCTTTATGTATCACCAAGATTAAAAAAAAAAAAATGCAGTCCAGTAAGCCATTCATGCCATCAAGTGTAAGATCCGTCCTAATTAGAAGTTATAAAATTAGAGGGAAAAAGTGAGTCTTAGAGTCAATGAAAGGTAATAGTAATAATGGCTATAAGATTTGGGGGTGGCTGCTATGAGCCAGGCACTGTTTATACTCTCATATTTTCTTTTTTAATCCCCGTAAGAGCCTTGTGGAGGCAGACAGTCTTACTGCTGTTATCCCCTTTTTACAGATGCAGAAGAGTGGGATTAGTAACTTGCCCCAGGCTCTGTGGGCTTTGGAGAGTGGGGTGGGGCCAACTGTTTGAGTCTATGCTTTTGGCATCATTACTGCTCATCTGGAAAGTACAGAAAATATACAGAAGCAGGAAACAAAAATTACTTGTTATCCTACTACTGAAAAACAACATCACAAGGCGCCTGGGTGGCTCAGTCGGTCAAGCATCTGCCTTCGGCTCAGGTCATGAACTCAGGGTCCTGGGACTGAGCCCCACATTGGCCTCTTTGCTCAGCGGGGAGCCTCCTTGTCCCTCTCCCTTTGCCACTCACCCCAGCTCATGCTCATGCGCACTCTCTCTCTCTCTCTCTCTCAAATAAGTAAATAAACTCTTTTTTAAAAAGTGAAAAAAACAACATCACAGATTTAATACTGTTCCTTCTGGTAATAAGAATGATAATACAGTTTCTATGAGGTTTTTTTAATCACCCGTATTTTTTGAAGCAATAGTTTTTATAGGAACCAAATAGAACTGTTAATACATATAACTGAAATTTCTGTCCAACATTTTTGAACAGTCCTATGATGAGTCTTCTCAACCACCCAGTTGTGGCTGGGAATCCCAGCCAGTTTTTCCCTTGCTTATGCCCCTTAATGGGTGAATCCATGCCTTCCTCCACACGGATTGCCCCATTTCCACGTGGTGCTTCAGAAGGTCATGCATTCATGTGGTTCTCACACCAGTACCAAGGCCATGGACGCTGCAACACAATTCTGCTGAATTCTTGGAAGGAAAGGATCCCAGACCCATTGTGACCCCACACGGCAGGCAACCGTATGTCATCACAAAAGCAGATTTCTGGGCAGCCAGTCTGCAGAGGACAAGGCTCTCCCATGGCCTTGGAGCTCTTGTACCATTGGTAGTTGCTGGAATGAGCATCTCCACATAACAGAGCCTACCCCAGAGGGTGTCTGACACTTGAAAATGCAAGTGTGGCTTGAAACCTCATGCGAAAGAAAGATAAAGATCTTGCCTTTTGCTATGACATCAGCCACCCACACACCCAGAAAGGCGGGAAAATGGAATGCAGACTACCTATATTTTACAGGAATAAATCAAGAGCATTATGCTGGGATTTTTTTCCCCTTAAGTCCACATAGAAGGAAATGGGTGTGGTGCCTTACCCTGACACGGCCTCCAAAGACCCATGTGTGATCGGGAATGGTTTTGCATAGAAATAATCTTGCAGTTGGTATAGGTTTTCTCAAACTGGGAGGTGGGGGGAGGGACTTACCTGCATTTCTAAGGGCTTGAGCGATTTGTGAAGAAGTCTAAATGGTGAGTTTCCATTTTAAAGATGGTATAAAAAATTGTTTATTGGCTATGAAGAGATCATCCATTTGCAGTGATAATTCGTATCTGAAAAACTTCTTTTGTAGAAGACTTTTGTTCCTTTTTTCTCAGACTTCTTTTTTTTTCTTTGTTCTTTTGTTTGTTTCTTAAATTCCATACATGAGTCAAATCATATGGTATTTGTCTTTCTCTGGCTGGCTTATTTTACTTAGTATTATATCCTTTAATTCCAACTATGTTATTGCAAATGGCAAGATGTCATTCTTTTTATGGCTGAGTAATATTTCCCTGTATATATATTTACTATGTCTTCTTTATCCATTCATCAGTTGATGGACTCTTGGGCTTCTTCCATAATTTGGCCATTGTAAATAATGCTGCAATAAATACAGCAGTGCATGTATCTTTTCAAATTAGTGTTTTTGTATTCTTTGGTTAAAGACTCAATAGTGTGATTATTGGATTGTAGGGTAGCTCTATTTTTAACTTCTTTTTAAAAAATATTTTATTTATTTATTTATTTGACAGAGAGACATCACAAGTAGGCAGAGAGAGAGGAATGGAAGCAGGCTCCCTGCTGAGCAGAGAGCCCGATGTGGGGCTCGATCCCAGGACCCTGAGATCATGACCCGGGCCGAAGGCAGAGGCTTTAAGCCATTGAGCCACCCAGGCGCCCCTCTATTTTTGACTTCTTGAGGAAGCTCCATACTGTTTCCAGAGTGACTGTGCCAGTCTGCACTCCCACCCACAGTGCATGAGGGTTCCTTGTCCTCCACATCCTTGCCAACACTTGTTTCTTAAGCTTTGGAGGTGATATCTCCCTGTAGTTTTGATTTGCATTTTCTGGATGATGAATGATGTTGACCATTTTGTTGTGTCTGTTGGACATCAATATGTCTTCTTTGGAGAAATATCTGTTTGTGTCTTCTGCACATTTTTAATGGATTATTTGTGGATTTGGAATATGGAGTTGTATAAGTTCTTCATATATTTTGCATACTAAGAACTTCTCTTCCTTCCTTCCTTCCTTTCCTTCTTTCTTCCAATTTTATTTATTTACTTGAGAGAGAGAGAGACAGAGCACAAGCAGGGGGAGCTGCAAGCAGAGGGAGAAGCAGGCTCCCCACTGAACAAGGAACCGGATATGGGACTTGATCCCAAGACCCTGAGATCATGACCTGAGCCGAAGGCAGATGGTTAACCGACTGAGCCAGCCCGGCGTCCCAGGACTTGTTTTGTAAGGTAGTGTTTTTCCCACTGAAATAAGTAGGCATATTCTTGGGATTTTATGAGAATTCTTTCCCCTTGAAAAGATTAATATAATTCTTAAATTTGAGAAATATCAATTTTGTACATTAAAAAATTTTTTTAATTACAAGATCTAAGTATAATTTGGGATTAGTCTCCCTTTATCTCAGTTTCTCCACAAAATGAGTGGGAAATCATTCTCTTTAAATGAGATGTAAAATCAGGGGAAATGAATAGGTTACCGTTCTTTTCTGTGGAAAGGTATGGAATTAACATAGGGTATCAATTGTTTTAGGCTTAAAAGTAGTTCTTGAGCAGCAATTAACAGTACCACAGAGAAGCAAACAATTTGTTCTTACCCAGAAGGTTTGTGGGGAAAGGGAGACAGGGAACTCAGAGCCCGTGGGTCAGCTCCTCTGCCGAGGTAGAACATTCTGGGCTCCATCAGCACGGGAGGCCTTGTCAGGAGCAGCAGTGGGGCTTCTGTTTTGGCTGGCTGAGCAGAGTAAAGCTCTAAGGTGAGGACTGGTGCAAGGAACAGGTGAACGTGTACATAAAAGTAAAGAACACGGTGCCGGGCACAAAGCAGAGGCTCCCTATGTGTTCACACTGAATCCTCAATTCAAATTGGGGATATTTACACAGAGCACTTGTCTTGACAGGATGGTTGCTTTGAATTATATTTTGGATAAGCTTTTCTATTACCAAGAACCTACGTTGGGTAGAGTCAAAGAAACGTGGGTTCACATCTGACAAGCCTACAGTGGGTATCTACCATATGCCAGATACAGGTGCTAGGTGATTTTCCAGATAAAACCTCAGTCCTTGCCCAATCCTTCAGTGTTCTAGGGTCAACTTGTTCAATAACACCCAAATGAATAACTACAGTCCCACCTCATGCTACTCTAGAAACACAAAGCCCAAAGTTTTTGGAAGGAAACTCCCATTCTCCTAGCACTTTCCGTCCAGTTGCCTTTATGCTGAAATGAAGACCCAACCTCTTCTACATCGTTCCTCAAAACATACCGCCGATTGGGCTGTTGTCCCCATAAACTGAATTCAGCTGCTTCTCTAGAAAACTGCCTCTGCATTAGGACTTTTATCGCAAAGTCCAAGAGCATTTTTCCATTTTTTAAAAAAGATTTTATTTATTCATTTGACAGACAGAGATCACAAGTAGGCAAAGAGGCAGGCAGAGAGAGAGAGGAGGAAGCAGGCTCCCTGCTGAGCAGAGAGCCCGAAGCAGGGCTCGATCCCAGGACCCAGGACCCTGGACCCTGGACCCTGGGATCATGACCTGAGCCAAAGGCAAATGCTTAACCCACTGAGCCACCCAGGTGCCCCGCATTTTTCCATTTTTAACTCGACCTTTCATTTCTGTCCCCAAGGAAGCCACCCTGCTTAGAAAGAAAGAAACCCTTGCTCGGGCCAAACTCTGTACTGTTGACTCCACCTAGATCCAGAATACCAGACACACAGACTTATTCTGATGCTTATCAATGCCTAAGTAGAAGTTAAGGATCATCAGAAAAGAGGAAGTTGCCTCACATTTCAGATTTCACAAAGTCTTTCTACTCTAAGGTCTTATCGCAGGTGTTTCATTTTGGAAAATGAAGTATTATCTGGGTAAGTGCTCCATCAATACTAATATGGGCAGCCTACAGAAGGTCCCTGATGCATTCAAACACAAAGGAGGAAAATAAATTAACACAGATTTAGTCATTATTCCTGGGTATATGACCACAGAATTATAATTAAACCTTCTTGTAAGCAAGTCTTTTAATATTACTTGTCAAAACCATACAGTAAGTGGTTAAATTTTGACAATCAAGTAAGTACACCCATACTGAAGGAATGCAAAACAATGCAGGCCTGCTGTCATGTGAATGTGTGCTTTTGGCTTGCTTTTGGATTGTGTTCAGCCTCTTGTGATACAAGTCTGACCACCATGGTTTCCTCAAAAAAGGCTGAATTCTTCTTACACAACAAGAAGTTTGGATATAAGCAACCCGAGTCCAAGTAAGGCAGTACCCCAAACTCCGTTAGTAACTCAGACACCTGTTCACTTTCCCCTTTCTGTCCTCATTGCATGGTTCCAGTCCTTGTGATAACAGGACGACAGCTCCACCTCCCAGTTTCCTGTCCACATTTTAGGCAGGGAAAAAAAAAAAGAAGAAGAAGAAGAAGAAGGGCTAGAACTAGAAGAGAAAGTCAAAACAGTGCATGCAATGAGTGCCCTACCCTGTTCATAAAGAATTTTTCCTAAAGACCCACCCAGCAATTTCTGCTTCCCTCTCATTGGTCAGAAGTTGAGCTATGTTATATGGTCGAGTTTAGCTGCAAAGGAGTCTGGGAAGCTGAGTTTTTCTAATGGAGCACATTATTCTATCCAAGCAAAATCTGAGTTCCATAGGTCAGGTGAAGAATAATGGCTGTTGGGAGAGCAGTAAGCAGTGTCTCCCAGAGCATCATCAGAGGTTCAAAGCATGCTATATTGCAAACAGCTTCCGGGGAAGTGAAGATGGTGTATTCTGGAAAACAGATGGCACTAGAATCTATAGACCTGGGTATTTCAAACTTTAGAATACATAACGATCGCTTGGGGAATCTTGTTAAAATGCATATTTTGGGGGGAAGGCGGTGCCTGGGTGGCTCAGTTGGTAGCTCTCTGACTCTTGATTTCGGCTGAGGTCATGATCTCAGGGTCATGAGATGGAGCCCTGCACTGGGCTTGTGCTCAGTAGGGAGTCTGTGTTAGATTCTCTCCCTCTCCCTCTGTCTCTGCCTACCCCATTCTCTCACTCACTCTCTCTCTCTCTCTCTCTCTAATAAATACATAAATCTTTTTAAAGAGTGCATATTTTGATTCAGAAGAATCTTGGCCAGAGCTTCAGATACTTCATTTCTTTTTTTTTTTTTTAAGATTTTATTTATTTATTTGACAGAGACAGAGATCACAAGTAGGCAGAGAGGAGGGCAGACAGGGGGAAGTAGGCTCCTTGCTGAGTAGAGAGCCCGATGTGTGGTTTGATCCCAGGACCCTGAGATCACGACTCGAGCTGAAGGCAGAAGCTTAACCCACCTAGCCACCCAGGTGTCCCTAGAGATACTGCACTTCTAGCAAGCTCTCAGGGCCTGCCAGTACTGTGGATCCATGGATTGGTGTAACAAGGATACAAAAGATGCATATGGAGTATGTCAATAAAATGGTTTATTGATTTCTAAGTCAGAGCACTATTTTATATAGTATTAATTTAAAATATGTAGAGCAGATGTAATAAATGAAATTGTGTAAGTGAATGTTTAAAATTGTCATCTACTTCAGTAAAAGTTTATATACTCAAGATGGCCTTTAGAAACTTAAAAAAAAAAAAATTAACCCCAACGAGAAATTAGGAAAACAGCTTTTTATTTGGAGTTGCTTTCTAACTGGGGCATATTGAGTAATTTTAGAGTCAAATACTCTCCTGGATTCCATAACTTACTCCTGGGCCTACTGTTTGAGTCATACTCAGATAGACAAGCTATTTTTTAATACCAGTAGTAAGTGGAAGAAAAAAAAAAGAGATATGGTTCGCGACTCAGACAAATCTGAGTTCTGACCCTGTTGTATAAATAATATATTTCTACATAATAAATTATTTCAAAATTTAGTGACTTAACTCAACCATAATCATTTCTTGTCTCATCTATTTCTATGGGTCAGGAATTCAGGTGTGGCTTGGCTGGGCAGTTCTGACTTGGGGTCTCTTACAAGGTGCTGTCAGTTGTCCACTGGAGCTGATGTCATCTGAAGGCTTGACCGGGGTTGCAAATCCACTTTCAGGGTGGGTCCTTTGGTTGATGCTGGCTTTTCTTGGGAGATCTCAGTTCCTCTTCACAGGGCTGCTCAAGTGTCTTCACGGCATAGCAGCTGGTTTCATCCAGAGTAATTCAAAAGATCAAGCTTGAAGCTATAGGATGCAGTGGGAAGTTACTCAAATAAGAGGGCTGAAAGCTATCTGCAGAAAGGAGGGCAAGGGACAAAAGAAGGGAAGGAATGTGTTTTGGTTTGGAGAACCAGCCGTTCCAGCCAAGGAGACACCCAGCTAGGTGTTTCACCTGATAACCCCTCATGGGAGCCAGTTTGAGCTGGACTGGAGCTGAGGATCCAGGCAGAAGCCCCCCTGAGTTGTTCTGAAGTTAACTTTAGCTCATTATAATACTAAGATCGCCTCCTCTGGGCAGAGGTTTCCCCATTTTTTGAACATACGATGTGTGTACTTGTCTGTGGGCAGGATAAGTGTGCACAATTAAACCAAAGAGCCTATGTGAGCTTCCTGCCCTGGCCCAATGCACTGAATAAATCTTCCTGTCCTAACCTCATGGGGAGACAGTGTTCTGAGAGCTGACTGCCTGTCTCCTTAATCGTAACAAGTTAAAACAAAATTCTTTGCTTTCAACACTTCTTGGATTTCGTTCAATATGATGGGGACAAACCCCTTGCGTTCAGTTAGCCTCTGAAGTCATACACTGTCACTTATATCATGTTCTATTGATTTTAATCAAATTACATCTGATTTTAAGATGGGAGTAAACTACAGAAGGGTGGGAATGCGTGGGGTTAGATCACTGAGAGCCTTCATAGACACACTGGCTGGCCGTCATACTTCTGCTTTCCCACTGACTTTGAGAAGGTCCCATAGACTCTCTGCACTGACACCCTTATCTATACAATGGGCATTCATAATAGTCTCCAACTCCCGAAGGTGTTTGAAAATGACATATATTATATGTCAAGTGCTTTTCACTTAGTAAGAACCCAGTATGCATGAGCCATAATCACAATAATAGTGTTATCAACATTGTTAGATGATGGCTGTGATACTGTGATTGTTAATAAGAAATATAAATTTGGTCTTCCACTCTTACACACAACTTCTAAAACTTTTGTCATTTCCTAAGTAATCAGAGAAATTAGAGCACCTTTGTTCTTTGGTACTACTTCCCAAAATAGCTCCAGAGCATAAAGGTAAAAGGAGTGTCTTTTGTTATTTACAAGTATCCCCTATCAACCACGTCTGAGTTTAGAGTCCCTGGAGTGGATTTTGGAAAGCCCTCAGATAACAAGAATGGGGGCTGGTTTCCAGGGAAACCAACTTTGTGACTAGAGAGTTTGAACTTTCAACCTGCCCTCTAACCACCACGGAGTGGGAGCGACTGGAGATTGACTTAGTCACCAAAGGACAATGATTTAATCAATCATGCTTAAATAAGGAAGCCTCCATAAAAAAAAAAAAAAAGGAAGTATGAAACCTGGAGTTCAGAGAGCTTCTGGGTTGGTGAAGACTTGGAGGTGTTGGGAGGGTGGTATGACTGACTGGTATGGGGGCTCCGCCTCCTTCCCCCATAGCTGGCCCTTGCACGCATCTCTCCTACATTCAACTGTTCCTGAGTTGTATCCTTTGATAGTAAACCAATAATAACTCACTAAGTAAAACTGTTTTGTTTTTGGTTTTTTTCTGAATTCTGTGAGCCATTCTAGCAAATTATCAAACCTGAGGAGGAGGTTGTGGGAACCTCCAATTTATAGCCCGTCCATCCAAAGCAAGGTGACAAGGCAGCCTTGCAGCTGGCTTCTGAAGGGAGGGGGCGGTCTTGTGGGGTGGATCTCTAACCTGCAGGATCTGACCCTACCTCCAGATAGACAGTGTCCGAATGGAGTTAAATTGTAGGATGCCAGCTGGTGTTGGAGAACTGGTCCGTGTGAGAAAAAACTCTGTATGTTCAGTGACTAGAAGTGAGGTATTCAGAGTACTGAGTGTGAGAAGGGAAACAACAGTTTTTTCCTTTTATGGCTAACAACCTCCCCCACACAAAAACTGTATCTCTCAGTCCAGTTCCCAGACAAGTCCACCTTGCCTTGGTAGGCACGTAGAAGGATGGTAGAGAGCCACTCGTTCCTTGATAGATTAACAGAATGTTAGAGCCTCCCGTTTCTCACATGCTGCTCCCTGCCCTACAGATCGCATGCTTGAGCTGTCTTTATTGAACATCCCACATTTTGATGTACATGCTCTTTGTACATGCTCCTCCCTCTGCCTGGAACATTTTCTGTCTCTCTGAAACATCATGTAATACCAACTTCTCCTTTTCTCAATAAATATATTGATTTGTTTTCCTATGCATTCTCCTTTCTCTTCCTTTCCCCAGTATTTTCTTTCATTCATTCTATTCTATTCAACATTCTAGTCAACTATTCAACAAATGGTTATTGAATGTCACTCATGTGCCAGGAAAAAGATTGGTCAACAAGATAAAGTGCCTATCTTCCTGTAACTTACAGTTTGGTGAGGAGAAAGATAAGAAGTATCCTCCCCTCAAAATAAATACAGAAACATATATCATGTGATGATGAAGGCTATGAAGAAACACCTAGGGAGGTAAAGAGATAAACACTTGTGGATGCAGGGAGCTGTTTTAAAGTCAGAGGAACTTAAATAATTTAAATATATGTATCTGCCTTGTAGCCTGTGAAAACCTCCGCATCAGATATTAAATTATTTACCTCTGTATCTCCAGTACTTAATGTGCCTGGATCCAAGCAGATATTTAGTAAATATTTGTTGAATTAAAAAGAAAGAAAGAAAGAAAGAAATGTATGAATGAATGAGTGAATGTTAGATTCCACTATAAACTCCAGATGAGCAAGTTACAGCCCAGAGAGGTTTGATTTTTTTTTTTTCCCCCAAGAAGAAACAGAGAGCAAGAAATAGAAATCTTAACTCCAAGAATGCTTGCTTCAAGGACAATGCTGTTTTTACTGTGTCATATTATGCATGCCTAAAACATCTTTGTTTTAATAATGCCCCATCTGTTCCTCTTTCAGTGTTGACTAGACTCGGCTACTCGAATGGAATTCTGAAAGCTTGTTTTTCCAGTTTTTTACTTAGTCTTCATGGAAACCACCACTGTTTACCCTTGAATAGACAAAAGGCTTCTCCGAAGTCCCAACAGTATATTTGTCCACCTGGTCAAGCTTGGTTGGTTATAAGCCACACAGAATTGAAATGCACGGGAGATTGGGAAGCAAGAAAGAGTACTTCCTCAGATCCCGTAAGATTCTTTTATAGACGAAAAATAAACCTGGGACAATTCTCAAACTTTTTGGCTCAAGGAAACGGTCTTAGGGGCGCCTGGGTGGCTCAGTCATTAAGCGTCTGCCTTCAGCTCAGGTCATGATCCCAGGGTCCTGGAATCGAGTGTCCCACATCGGGCTCCCTGCCCAGCAGGAAGCCTTCTTTTCTCTCTCCCACTCCTCCTGCTTGTGTTCCCTCTCACTGTGTCTCTCTGTCAAATGAATAAGTAAAATCTTAAAAAAAAAAAAAAAGAAAACTGTCTTAAAAATTATTGAACACCTGGGGTGCCTCAGTCAGTTAAGAGTCCAACTCTTGATTTCAGTTTGGGTCATGATGTCAGGGTTGTGAAAGTGGAACCCTGGGTGGGACTCCGTGCTGAGTGTGGAGCCTGCTTGAGACTCTCTCTCTCTCCATCTCCCTCTGCCCCTCTCCCACTCAAAAAAACCCTGAATACCCCAAACAGGTTTTGTGTATGTAAATTATATCTATTGATATTTATTGTATGAGAAGTTAAAACAGTGATTTAAGAAACATGTATTAACTTATTTTAAAATAACAATAAAATGCATTACATGTTAACAACAATAGCATTTTTCTGAAAACGGCGTTTTTCAAAACAAAAAAATACATAATGAGGAGAGTGGCATTGTTTTATATTTTGAAAGTCTCTTTAATGTCTGGCTTAATAGAAGAAAGCTGGGTCCTTCTGTCTGCTTCTGCATTCAGTTTGTTGTGAGAACACTCATCATTTGACCTCTGGAAAATTGCACTGCACATCCATGGGAGAATGAATATGAAATAGTCAAATAACATTCTGTGCTTATTGCACCAAGAACGAGTATTCTTGGTGGCATGTGGAATTTTCCTGTTCATTAGATATCATTATAGCTAAAAGTCCCTTAAAGTCATCCAAACACAGTTCTTCAAACTATGAAGATATTTACTTTATACCATGAAAGAAACAAATTTTTTTTTCTAGAAGGAACTAAAGCCTATGGGGGGGAAAAACACATAAAGGAAAAAGTAAACCTAAAATAAGGACTTGAAAATCAGTGAACATTAAGGCAGCTGACTTTTGCTCAACACAGTGATGGAAATTAAATTCACTATTTCATCCATTCAGGCTGGAAACCTATGAGCCACTGGACTTCTTCCTTTTCTTTAACATACTTCCCACCTGTCAGCCAGTGCTACTGTGAACCCCAAAAGGTACCTCAAACATGTTGACCCTTCTCTATCCTCATCACTTCCATGTTAACTAATCTGGACCCTTGCAATTGTTTCTAACTGTCCTAACCATCCATCCATCCATCCATGCACCCATCCACCCATCACTCATTCAATATTTATGAGTACCTTCTAAGTAGCAGGAACTTTTCTTTTCTTTTTTTTTCTTTTTAAAGCTTGTGTTTATTTATTTATTTGTCAGAGAGAGAGAGAGAAAGAGAGAATGAATGCCCAAGCAGGGGGAGAGGCAGGCAGAGGGAGAAGCAGGCTCCCTGCTAAGCAAGAAGCCGACTGAGCCTCAATCCCAAGATCCTGGGATCATGACCTGAGCTGAAGGAAGCCAGTTAACTGACCGAGCCACCCAGGCATCCCAAGCATGAATTTTCCAACATAGTTGAAGACAGAGCAGTGAAACAAGACATCCAAAAATCCCTGCCTTTATGGAACTTTCATTTAGTGGAGGGGAAAGAAACAAAAAATCCATTTACACAGGTATGTCACACAGATGATTGGTGTAATATCAGAGTCTCAAGGGAGAGGTCAGAACACTTAGTACTTTCCAATATTCTGGTAATCCCAGGAAGAGAGCCAGCACTCATCTGCTCCCAGGGCCTTTGCACATACTGTTTGTTCCCTCTGACTATGACCCTCTCTGCATTTTTCGAGGCTGATGCCGTTTCACATTTCTCCCTATACATCACCTCCCTAGAGAGGCCATCCCTGACTACTTGGTTTAAATTAGGTCCTTTCTATAATTTCCACTCAATAACCTGTCTATCTGTTTTCCTTCTTGGTACACACCACTTGAAAATACATACTGCTTACCTATTTACTATTTCTGCCAACACTAAACTGCAATTCCACCTTTGTTTTGCTTAACATTGAGTTACATCATACTTGTATCACATACATACATGTATCACATCATACACATGGGTGTTAGTTGGGTTTGCTCCAGAGAACAGGATCAACAGGAGATTATATATCATATATATGAGATTTATTGCAGGGATTTTCTTTATATAAGACATGTTGCAAGCAGCAGATATATAAGTAGACTATTACAAAATAGCAAAGCAACTGTGATGTCCTAAGGGATACAGTCAGGGCCATGGTATCCTGAATTGGGACCAAAAAAGTCACATACACGAAAGCCTCAATGGTAGTTCTTAGTTAATTAGCTATGAGATTAGTAAAGAGACCCAATAGTCAGAGGAATCTGGAATTCATTTATTCCTAAAGTTAGCTAGACACTTCCAACTTGCTCTGGAACATTTCCCAGGATAATTTTGATTCATGGTGTTTTCTGGTTTCACTCACACTATGGACCAGTGAAAGAGTCCCCAGGTGTGGAGGCTCTATCTTCCTCAGCCTACAGTATTAACCATTTGGATCGCAGCCACCGAAAAGACAGATCTTACAGTCAGACACTTGTGCTTATAGAAAGCATGGAATCTTACTCTTTTTAAGTTTGTATTTCAATTCCAGTTAGTTGGGGCACCTGGGTGGCTCAGTGGGTTAAAGCCTCTGCCTTCAGTTCAGGTCATGATCCCAGGGTCCTGGGATCGAGCCCCACATCAGGCTCTCTGCTCAGCGGGGAGCCTGCTTCCCTTCCTCTCTCTGCCTGCCTCTCTGACTACTTGTGATCTCTGTCTGCCAAATAAATAAATAAAATCTTTTAAAAAATTTTAAATAAATAAATTCCAGTTAGTTAACACCATGGAATCTTTCTTGGAGACAAGTGTTAGTGATTGTCAAATACAGTGAATACCACTGAAGTGTTCTCTGTCATCACTTATCGAAAGAAAAGGAAAAATAAACATTTTTAGACTTATGTGATCTTTTTTTTTTTTAAAGATCTTATTTATTTATTCGACAGACAGAGATCACAAGCAGGCAGAGAAACAGGCAGAGAGAGGAGGAAGCAGGCTCCCTGCCGAGCAGAGAGCCCGATGTGGGGCACCATCCCAGGACCCTGGGACCATGACCCAAGCCGAAGGCAGAGGCTTTAACCCGCTGAGCCACCCAGGCACCCCGACTTATGTGATCTTAATGCAAGTTATGAAAGAAGTAGAATTACAAGGATCATGCAGCTTTGTGTAGTACAATGAACTATGCATTTTCCTTTCCTTTTTTTTTTCTTTTCTTTTCTTTTTTTTTTTTTTAGAGGTGGGGCAGGGCAGAGGGAGAGGAAGAGAGAGAATCCAGACAGGCTCCACATCCGTCATGGAACCTGACACAGGGCTGGTTCTCATCTCATGACCCTGAGATCATGGCCTGAACGAAAATCAAGAGTCAGATGCTTAACCAACTGAGCCACCTGGGTGCCTGTAAACAGAGCATTTTCTTAAACACAAGATAAATGTATGGCTTCTCTCACACTGTAAAATATTAAAAAATACATAAAGATGAAAAATACATCATAAAACTGGGATCTTTCATTTCCACCCCTATACTCCCACTTTCTTCTCCAGAGTTATGCGTCCTTCCAGTTCTATTTGTATGCATTTGAAAACAAATATTTGCATGTATATAAATTTTAAAATATCAATGGGATTATGTACAGGTGTTGTTTCAAGATTTGCTTCAGTCACTTATTAATATCTTGAAGACTTCTGCAAATCCATACACACAGATCTCCCTTATTTTAGTGACTGCCTAATATTCCACGATGAGGAATATACTATAATTTATTTAATCACTCTCCTGCTTAGAAGCATTTAGGCTGTTTGGCTGTCTCCTTATTCTACATTGTATGCTCCATCAGTTAGGATACATTTGGCTGAAGGTAATAGAAACTCTGACCCCAACCGCTTTAACAGTAAAGAAATTCTTAGCTCATAGAACCAGAATTTGAGAGACAAAGCAGGCTTTCTTGCTGATGCATTGGCTCAACAAAGCCATCATGGAGCCGGTGCTTTCCATCTCTCTGCCCTGCCATCGATTTCATCCCAAGTCTGGCTCATCTCTGCACATAAAATGACTGACAGAATTACATACTTCCTTATTTGCACAGCCAAATGGAGTAAGAGATTTGCTGCCCTTAGTTCTTAAGAATGAAAAAGAACTTTCCCAGAAATCGGCTCTAAAGATACCTCACATCTGATTGGCTAGGTGTGGGCCACCCACCCATTTCTAAGCCAATCAATGGCAAGGGAGTAGGAACTACTCTTAGACCACTCAGGCACCCTAACTGACCTGGAGTCACTTCCCCAAATTTCTCTGTAGCTTTCAATAGTAGAGAGATGGAACGGATATTGCAAAAACTGAATCAAAATGTCCAAGTTTTCAAACTGTTACCTCACTGAACTAAACATCTTTGAGAACCTGTGCCATTAGAACTTCTTTAGGATAGAATCCTATAAGTACAGTTAGTGACTCAGGAAGTATGCACATTTAATGTGTTAATAGACTCAGCCAAATTGCCCCCCAAAAGAAGAAAAAAAAATAAACTCCGTTCTAAAGGATAAGAGGATATGTCTTATCCTTTAGACATAAAGGCATTTGCCAAAACGGCCTTTCTTGAGTTTTGTGTGGAAAGGAAAGACACCTAGTTTTGTGTGGAAAGGAAAGACATTTAGTGATGTCTTTCTCACCTCAAGATCATAAAATTCATTCTCTGTAATCTCTTATTTTTGTAAATAACATTAATATATCTTCTAATATGGAACCATCCTTACATTCCTGAGATAAACTCTACTTGCTAATACACTGGTGCATTTCATTTGCTAATACTTCATTTGTGCTTTTTACAGCTGGGTATCCAATTAAAGTTGGCTTATAGTTTTGTTTGGTTTTGTTTGGTGGTGGTGGTGGTGGTGGTGGTATTTCAGCCCAATAGAATGAAGTAGGGAACTTCTCATCCATGTCTGGGTCACTTTCTATAACCTGAATGATCTGTTCCTTGAATGTTTGGGATAATCTGTCCACAGATTGTGGCTTGGTGACACTTTTGTGGATAAATGTTTGGCTCTAGAAATTTTTTTTCCTATCTTCCCCATAAATACTGGTCTATTTAGATTTTCTATTTTTCTACCATACCTGTTGTTTTCTGTAAAGACACACATTTAAAATTGTAATGTCATAAAATTATGCGATATCCTCATAATATGGAAAGTATCCTTCATCTCTATAGCAAAGTCCCATACTTTATTTCTATGCTTTTTCCTTTTCTCTTTATCAGATTTTTCAAAATTGGATTCTTCTTCAATTATTTTTCTCTCTTTCTCATTTGCTTACTTATTAAAACACAAAAACAAGACAAAGCTTTAGCTGTTTTCCCCCAAGAAACAGCCGGGTCTGGTTTTACCTGACCACTTTACCCAATAAATGTGAATGTATCACCAATAATATAAAGACTATGCCTCTTAACTTACAAATATTGTCACTGAGAGGTGGGGAGTTACAATATGTATAAGGATTACAGTATTTCTGATAATCTATTTTCTTCATCTTTTGTAAATTAAGCTTTGAATTTCTGAAGCACATAATTTAAACCCCTATCACCTACAATGAACTAAATTCAAGATATTAAAATGTGTATAAAAAATTTATTTTCGGGGCGCCTGGGTGGCTCAGTGGGTTAAAGCCGCTGTCTTCGGCTCAGGTCATGATCTCAGGATCCTGGGATTGAGCCCCGCATCACGCTTTGTGCTCGGCGTGGAGCCTGCTTCCTCCTCTCTCTCTGCCTGTCTCTATGCCTACTTGTGATCTCTGTCAAATAAAATCTTTAGAAAAAAAATTTTTATTTTCCTGGGGTGTCTGTGTGGCTCAGTCAGTGAAGCGTCCAACTGTTGATTTCGGCTGAGGTCATGATCGCAGGGTCATGAGATCAAGTCCTCCGTGGAGCTCCAGGCTAAGCATGAAACCTGCTTGGAATTCGTTTCCCCTCTCCCTTTGTCCCTCTCTCTGCACGCTCTCTCTCTCTAAAATAAATAAATACATCTTTAAATTTTAAAAAATCCTCTTAAAAAAAGAAGGAAAGGAGAAGAATATGCTAGAACTCATCAAACAGAAGTATAGGATGAGATCATCAACTCAAAAAGGCAAAGCTGAGGAAATAACTGTTTCATCTGTAAGCACTCAAGGGTCTGGAATCTGTTCTCGCACAACACATACCCCTCATCTCATGTGACCTGTGCATTTTCCCCATTCAAAGAAAGCCTTCATTCCCCACATGAATTTAGACTTCAATGTCTCTCAACAAGTCACAGAGGCACAATTTGACAGAATCTGCTCATACCTCTCCAAATGCTTCAATTTACATGTTACTCCTGCAGAAGTCTGGTCATCTGTATTTATCTGAGAAGGGGTAATAGGTTGTGTTCCAATGAGGTCTGTGAATAAATCTATGAAATGCAGTAATACTTGTTAATATCTACTAAAGACTTATTATTTACGTATTTTAATCAATTCTTTACTTAAATCTTTCTCCAAAGACTTTATTTTTTAGAGCCTTCCTCCCTCTGGCAAGCTCCTCTCTTCCTTCTCTCCCATCTTCCCTCCCCTGAGGTAGACGTCAGGACTTCTGGGCTGTGCTAAGTTATAAGCAAATTCTTCATCTAGATCTTCTTATCAACATTTAATCTTCAATTCTGTCCATTCTTCTATAGAATTTATTGACTGAGTTTTCAAGTTTTCTATGATTATGTTCTCGACTTCTAAGAATTGTTTGTATTCATAATTGCATATCTCTTTATATATGAAATACATATATATACATACATATATATGTATACATATATACGTGTATACATATATGTATATGTGTGTGTATATATGTATACACACACACATATATACATATATATTTGTATTCCTCTTATATTACACAAAGATATTCATTAGAACTATCTTAGAATCTTCTCTCCAAGTGTTGGTTTTTCGTTGGAGCTAATGCTTTTGTTTCCCAGTATTACTCAAATGGTGATTCTTGGTTGTGTGCTTAACTCTGTATCTGAGGTTCTGTGTATACATGTCTGTGCATTTGGTTTCTGTTTCCTACATCTTGCCTCCAGGGATTGTGGGGTGGGGCAGGACATGTGGCTGGAGATGTCCCAACAGACATCTTCTGTGTGAGAGTCCTCTTGTGAGTCAGCAGCTGTGTGGGGAACTGCTCTCCTGTTTCAGACCTAGGGTCCATCATGGGGGTCAAGAGCTGTTGCCACTGCTTTGTGTAAGTGGGGAAAGGGGGAGGGGCCAACCTTCACAGCTATTCTGCACAAGATTCCCTAATTAATAACCATGACCTCCTTCGACTCCATTGCCTCTGCTGAATGGGCTTGCAGGTTCCTGGAACTATAATTAGGTCCCAGAAAATGAATTATAATAGACTTCCTTTAAACCACAACTATTCTTCTAGAATATTTACATTTAGAATAAAATAAAGCAGTATTATTATGATTTGGTCTCCATTAAGAGATCTATGAGAGATTTCTTGAAGTCTATTTAAAAATGCTTTTGCTTTATGATTTGCATAAGCTACTTTAAGAAAATTCTAAAGAAATATGAAATTCTTACTTTTTAAAAAGGCAACACTACCCATTATTCACATGCCTGGTGGTATTTATTGATCACAGAGAGGGTAGAGTCTTGAGTAAAGCAAAGAGGTAAGCAAAAGCAAAAGGGTTAAACGCAAAGTCAGACCTCATTTTAAGAATCTTTTAGTGGGAAATTATTACCATCACCAACAAAAGGGAAAACTAAGCACCTCCTTCTACAAAACAGCTCTTAAATGTCTCTATATAGTTTGGGGAGATTAAATGAGAGAGATACGGGGCAGGGGGGAGGCAAAAGCTCAATATAAGTAATGTTTTTAAAGACACCCAGACCATTCAGATGATATATTTTTTAAATTTCTTAAATTTTGAAAAGCAAGTCTTTTTACTGTTATGTAAACTGCTTCGTGTTTGTTAGAGCTAGAAGATTATTTTTAGGTGGGGTTTCTGGTTATCCTATATACATAGGACATGCCCCATACTTAATTATGTTGTCCTGTGTCCTATATTTGTCATGATATCTTAAGTGCCCTGTATTCAGCTTTATTTAAGAAATTACAAAATTCAGCAGTTAGAGCTATTTTTCTGCCCCAATAATTGGTGCTTCCATCACTCCCACGGCAAGACCAACTGAAAAACCATACCTTTGCAAACATGTGAACAATCTCTTATTGTCTCTCCTGCAGCTTTGGCTTCAGGGAGACCAACCAGGGGATCCCAGAATTAAAAGTATTTATTTTTCATGCTCAAGGAAAGACTTCCCAAACTGTGAACAAGTAAGCACTGTTAATTCAAGTTAACTTTGTATCAATACACACGCTCAGAAAACCAGCGAAACAGCCAGAGCCTCCCTCCTCTGGCCCAGCTTCTGGAGAGCAGCCAGTTAACAACAACCTGATTCCAAGTGTCTAAAAAATGAGAAAATCAAGAGCAGCCCCAAGCTCCTGAAAGCCATTCAGTGATAACCGCACCCTCCATCCACCATTCCCCTCCACCCCCTCCCTCCATCCCAAAAGTCCACCATCTGTGACAGCCCAAGTTTCTCCACTAGAGCCATTCAGAAAGGACCTCACTCCAGGAGCCATGCCCCTGAAGGTCATGGTTAGCTGGTCAACAACAGCCTTCCTCTAGTGACCACACTAACGCAACTGAACATCCTTCCGTCTCTACACACTCCTGCTTCTGAAAGCCCACCAATCCCTGAAAGCCAAGCTTCTCAAAACCTTATGCAAGATCAACTTGGGCTTTCTCAAGCAAACAGTATCTTCACAAGCACAGCTGACCTTTGAACAATCTAGGGGTTAGGGGCACTGATCCTGCAGTTAAAAATCTGTATATAACTTTTGACTCCCTAAAAAATATAATGGCTAATAGCCTATTGTTGACCAGAAGCTTTACTGTTAACATAAACAGAGGGGGTGGGGGCATGGGGTAGCCAGCTGGATGATGGGCAGTAAGGAGGGCACATGATGCAATGAGCGCTGGATATTATAAGAATCCCTGACCTCTACCTCTGAAACCAATAGTACGTTATATGTTACTTGAATTTAAATTAAAAGACATTAACAGTTGATTTGCACATATTTTTATATTATATATACTATATGCTATAATTTTACAATAAAATAAGAGAAAAAATAAGAAAACTATAAAGTTTTATAGTTAAGAAAACTATTAAAAAATTATTTTATATTAAAATGTTTTAATATAAAACTATTAAGAAAACTCTTAAGACAACTAAAGCCAGCATGTGGCTAGTTCAGTTGGAAGAAGGTGTGACTCTTGATCTTGGGGTTGTGAGTTCAAGCCCCAGGTTGGGTGTAAAGATTACTTAAAAATAAAATCTTAAAAAGAAAGAAAAAAACCACAAGGAAGAGATAATACATTTACAGTACACTACCTTATTGATCTTTAAAAATTTGCGTGTAAATGGACACATGTAGTTCCAACTCGTGTCGTTCAAAGGTTAACTGTATAGATCTCCCTTGTAGGCAAACAGCAAGTTTACCTTTTCTTCATCAGAGGTCAGTAAGTTCAATTTATTGTTAGTTGGCAAGCTTGCAACCCTTCAGCTCTGTTTACAGGTCATTAAGAGTTCAGACTTGTGAGTGACCGATGGCATTGATACGGCTATAGGTTCAACAAATTCAACCTTCAAATTTCGCAGTGGTTGGTAATAGCAAATTGGTGATGTGTCATTTTCATATATTTGAAACTCCAAATGCCAAAACACAAACTTTTTATGATGAGTTTCTGAACAACAGATGCTTATTAAATGGGAAAGTAAAAGTCCTTTGAAGCTTTTTATATAATATTCAACTGTTCATTCAATATAAAAACTGTCAGATATAAAGCAACATATACTGAGTATAAGACACAAATGATTTCCTCAAATTGTACCAAAGAAAATGATAAGATGATTTTTTTTTTTACTTAGTGGAATTTAGGTTAGGATAAAATAATCAATCATAACAGAGGTTGTAATGACCTTCCACTGTCTATATCCTCAGACATTCAGCTTGAATGAGTCTTTAAATGTACTGCTATCAGAAGTATTTTCTGATTTTAAAACAGTGAGCAAATATTCAACTGCCAGGACAAAATCTATAGCAATACTAAAAAGTGTAACGATCACATTCATTACTATAGGTTACCAAAGATCTAAATGCCTCACCTTTTTGCAGCACAGCCAGGGATGCAAATAACCAAAATCAGAAAACGTTTTCCTTTTGCTTAAGCAATATTTTCCTTGTGCAAGAGACTTGCTTATAAGGCCTTTGTGAATAAAGCCCCTTCTAGAGGAGACTTAGAAACATTAGCAAATTTTAACAGGGACTCCCTCATAAGCCAGGAGTTAATGAGATACATTGTATTGCTTTTGATGTAGACCCCGCAGTTGTCTGGGCAAAGGTGCAGAAAAAGTTTATTCAGAGTTGAAGCAAAGCATAGACCAATTCCATAGAGAGCATTGGGTGTCCTGCCCGTATTCTGAATAATGCTGCTCTCACAGCACGCGATGTTCTTTCTAATGACACTATCACGGCTCTTCTGGGAAAATGTTCTCCTACCTCAGCATTTATACTAATGCTCTTAGCAGCATTATACTCTTTGTACTGAGTAATTAAAGATAGGACTTTGTTGATATTATTTAAATCTCTCAAAACAGCTCCTGGCTCTCTAACACACATATTTGAAGGAATTCTCCGTTTATCATGTAGAGTATAACATCATACTTTAATTACGAAGAAGAGGACCTGTCTATTCTGGTTGAGTTTTAATACAGGAGGTTCACCCCCGGCCCCCATCCCCGGGGGACACACGGCAAGAACTCCAATCTGAAACCGCAAATAGTACCCGATCCTATGTTTTTCCTCTACCTACATAGGTACGATGAAGTTTAATTTATAAGCGAGGCACGGGAAGAGATTAACGATAACTACTAATAAAATAGAACAATGATAGCAATATACTATAATAAAAGTTACAGGAATGCGGTCTCCGTCTCTCAAAACATCTTACTGAGCTGTACTCATCCTTCCTGGGATGATGCGAGATGATATAACGTCCGCGGGGTAAGATGACGTGAGGGGAAGGACGCAGATGCTGTGACGTCAGGGACGCAGCGTTAGGCTCCTGGTGACCTTCTGACCTCCCGCCAGGAGGATCGTCTGCTTCCGGTGGGGGTTGACCGCCCGGAAGTAAAACTGTGGAAAGCCAAATCCCGGATAAGGGGCGGGGGAACGAGTATTATTTATCCCGTAAAAGCTACCAATTTCTTGTTTATAACCTTCAATCACCTTCATTAGAGGATTATGCCAAGTGAAAGAGCAACAGTGTTTTCAGTGTAGTCCATTGTTTAAAGGAACTTGCTGGGTGTCTTAGGAAAGAATCCCTGACAAATGTATCCCTTTCATTACCAAGGCTGTTCCTGAAAGGGCAACATGACTTCTGAACAGGAAGAGGAATTCCACCTTGAAGTAGAAAATTAGGAGGGCACTTGCTCTAACTTGGTTTTGAAGTCAGTATTATCCTTTGAGGAATTTGATTCTTTTACTGGGTATTAGGTAATGTTCTTTCTCCCCAGCATGGGAATATGAGGAATCATGTGTATTGTCAAAGAAGAAGGAAATAAAAATGGACAACAATTCTCTTTTACATCAAGGGACAGTATTTTTTTAAAAAGTTATCGATCAGGGGGTGCCTGAGTGGTTCAGTGGGTTAAGTGTCTGCCTTTGGCTGGGGTCATAATCCCAGGGTCCAAGGATAGAGCCCCATATCAGGCTCCCTGCTCATCAGGAAAAAGCCTACTTCTCCCTCTCCCTCTCCCTCTGCCTGTTGCACTCTGCCTGCTTCTTCACACTTTCTTTCTCTCTGTCAAATAAATAAAATCTTTTTTAAAAAGTTACTAATCAAGAGATGGAACATAATCTTAATATAAAAAAGTTATGGGGGCACCTGGCTGATTCAGTCAGTGGAGCATGTGACTCATGATCTCAGGGTCATGAGTTCAAGACCCAAATCCAATGTAGAGCTTACTTTAAAAAAAATAAATGAATATAAATATAAGTAAAAGCAAATTATTCCATGAAAGATGGCATGTGCTTCAACAAATGAAAACTGAAGGGCAGTTATCAGAATTTTAGCTTTATGCTGGTATGTATTTAGCATACTGGCTTATAATGCTAATATTGAGTATGACAAAAGAATAAAATAAGCTGAATATGACCACCACTGTACATGGTATGTTACGATATAAATGGAATATAGACTATAACCACAGGAATTTTGTTTTTGTTTTAAGGTATTATTTATTTATTTATTTATCTGAAAGAGAGAGAGGAAGCACACAAATGCGGGGGAGGGGCAGAGAGAGAGTGAGTAGCAGGCTCCCCACAAAGCAGGGAGCCAGACATGGGACTCCATCCCAAGACCCTGGGATCATGACCTGAGCCAAAGGCAGATGCTTAACCCACTGAGCCACCCAGGCACCCCTAACCACAGGAATTTTATAAGCAAATTTGGCAAAGCAAGGAAATAATTAAGAAGAGGGACGCTTGGGTGGCTCGGTGGGTTAAAGCCTCTGCCTTCGGCTCAGGTCATGATCCCAGGGTCCTGGGATGGAGCCCTGCATCCGGTGCGCTCTGCTCAGCAGGGAGCCTACTTCCACCTCTCTCTCTCTCTCTCTCTCTGCCTGCCTCTCTGCCTACTTGTGATCTTTGCCTGTCAAATAAATAAAATCTTAAAAAAAAAAAAAAAAAGAAGAGCCAAGTCATCAGGGAAATAAAATTAAAGAAGGTGGTGTGTAATTTTGATGCTTGTAATTTATTTCAGATAAATAACAAATATAGTAAGGTGTGTCCCATGCAACATTTTTCATTTATCTAAGTATATATATATCAAGGCAATTAGCCATAAATCAAATTTAAATGGGCATCCTGAGTTTTTATTTGCTAAATTTGAAACCCTATATTTAGATACATTTAAATTTTCAGTTTTATTTTTATGTATAATATTTATACAGTTTATAACAAATTGTAGCACTTCATATACCAATGTGTACCTTGTACTTTTGCCTGTTTTTGAAGACTTGAGAACATTGTTTATCTTTTTATTGATTATATGGGTTTGTTGTTATTTTAATCTTTGTCTTTATGCAATATCATTAGCCACATTATTATTTTTTCATAAAAGGATATTTTTTTATTAAGAGCTTGAACACACTACGTTAACATACTATGTATTCTAGATACAATTCCATGCATTTTAGATACACTGATATACAGATATACAACGACAATCATAGTCAATTTTAGAACATTTTCAGCATTTCAAAAGAAACATTTACCCTTTAGCTATTGATTTTGGCCCCCTCCTTCTCCCTCTCACCCTCCACTGCCTTCAACCACCAACCACAACAAGCCCTGGGCACCACTAATCTATTTCCTGTCTCTATACATTTGCAGATTCTGGACATTTCACATAAGTGGAATTATATGTGATCTTTTATAACTAGATTCTTTCACTTAGAATGATATTTTTAAGGTCATCCATTCTGTGGCAAGTATTAGTACTTTATTCCTTTGTATGGTCAAATAATATTCCATTGTATGGATAGATTACATTTTATCCATTCACCAGTTGACGGGTACTTGGGTTGTTTCCATTTAGGTTGTTACTCAGGACTGGAATGTCTGGGTCAGATGGAAACTCTTAGGTTTAATCATTTGAGGAACTGCCAGTGGCTGTTTTATTTCACATTTCCACCAGGAGAGTATGAGGGTTCTAATTTCTCCACATCCTTACTGGCCCTTGTCATTAGCTGAACTTTTTGATTCTAGCCATTCTAGTGAGTGTGACATGGTATCTCATGGTGGTTTTGACTCGCATGTGTCTGGTGTTTAATGATGTCCAGCATCTTTTCATGTTTATTGGTCATTTGTATATCTTCTTTGGAGAAATGTCTATTCAGATCATTTGCTCATTTAAAAAATGGTGTTGAGTTGTAAGAGCTCTTCATGTAGTCCAGCTATAAGTCTCTCATCAGACATATTATTTCCAAATATTTTCCTCCATTCCATGTGTGATAGCGTCCCTACAAGCATAGAAATCTTTAATTCTGATTAAATTCAATGTTTGTGTTATTTTCATTTGTTGCCTGTGCATTTGGCGTTTTATCTAAAAATAGCATTGCCAATTCCAAGGTACTACAGATTCATCCCTCAGTTTTCTTTCAAAAATTATATAGTTTCAGCTTTTACCTTTAGGTCTTTGATCCACTTTGAGGTACTTTTTATATTTTGTGTGAGATAAGGCTAGTACTTCCTTCCTTTGCTCATGGCAATCCATTTGCCCAGCACTATTTATTGAAAAGATAATTTTTTTCTCATTGAATAATCCCAGCACCCTTGTTAAAAACCAGCCCAGTGGCTGCCTGGGCGGCTCAACAACTTAAGCGTCTGCCTTCAGCTTGGGTCATGATCCCAGGGTCCTGGGATCGAGCCCCGCATCTGGCTCCCTGCTCAGCAGGGAGTTGGCTTCTCTACCCCTCCCCTGGCTCAATTTTCTCTCTCTCTTGCTCTTGCATTTTCTCTCTCTCTTGCTCACTCTCATTCTCTCTCAAATAAACAAATAAATACCAGACCAGCTTCTGAGAAGTATGGGAGAAAAACTGCAGGTTGAGAATTGGATCTTAGGGAGAGACTGTCTTGAAAAGATCTGTAGATCTGAAGACAAGACTGGCCAATATGCCTCCAAGTGGGCCAGGAAGCTCTGTGGGACACCCTGGGGCAGCTGAACAGGGCATGTCCTTCTCTCTTTCCCTGAGGAACACCAGCCTTCACTGGTGAAAGGAAAGGAAGCAGGAAGTTCCTCTCTAGTGCTGGACCAAGGACAGAGTCACGGTGATGAAGGCTGGTTGGAAAGCAGGCAGGCAGGGACAAGGGGCGCCCACCCTTTAAAGGATTTTACACCACCCTGGAAGGAGCCCTCCAGCCTTTCCCAAGTGATAGATCGGTGACAAAAACCCAAGTGGATGACAGGCACAGGGAGAGTTAAGATTAAAACAGCCCGCCCACGAGCCCATAAAAAAACCCCAGACTTAGAAATCCCATTGGCAAGCCTCTTGGGTCCCCCCCCTCCTTGAAAGCCTTGCACTATCACGTTGCCATCGCTCAATAAACCTTTCTTTGCTGCCCACTCTGTCTAGTCCACCTCTTCATTCTTGGAAGCAGCATGACCAAGAACCGTGGGCACCGTCGGAGGAAAAAATCCTGTAACAACGGTTTGCCTGCTTGTTCATCATAGGCCTACTCCTGTTCTGCAATATCAAACACCTTTCCCTCTGCTTAACACAACTCCAGGTCACGACGTAACCTCAGGGGCAGATAGACCCAAGAGCAAACAAAGAAATGGTCTTAGAATCTTTTTTTTTTTTTTTTTTAAGATTTTTCTATTTATTTGAGGGGGGAGGAGCAGAGGGAGAAGCAGCAGCAGACTCCCTGATGAGCAAGGAGCCCGATGATGCCATGACTCTGGGATTGTGACCTGATCCAAGGGCAGATGCTTAACCAACTGAGCCACCCAGGTGCCCTGCTCTTAGAATCTTGATGAGCACTGAGAAATGTACAGAACTGTCGAAACACTACATTATACATTGTATATACGAATATAACTCTGTATGTCCATTATACTTGAATTTAAGAAGGAAAGAACGAAATGGTCAACAGTCAACCCAGCAGCCAAAAAATAAAGAGCCACAGAAACACCCAGAAGCGGGTTAGTGTGGAGGCTGAGAAAAATTAAGGCCAACCCACCTCAGGTTTAGCCTTAGCATAAGTACAGCCATTTTAGCTCCGGCAGCCATCTCAGACCCCTGTGCCCAAGGGCTGAACTTTCCCTTATTTTACTTTAGTTCTAAGTACCCCCACCCTGCTTTGGTTCTAGTAACCCCCACCCTGCTTTAGTAACAGGAACCCATAAATATCCCTGCCTTAACTAAGCTCGGGGTCCAAGTCCCTACTCCGCTGTATCAGGTATACTTGGGCCCAAGCTTAAGTTTGTCAAATAAACCCTCGTGTGAGTGCATTGATGCTTGGCTCCTTGGTGGTCTCTTGGACGCGAAAACTCGGGTACAACAGTTAGCTTCTGCTGCACTGATTTACCAGAGGAGACAGAAGATAGCTTTAATCAAAACAAAACAAAACAAAAAACCAATCTAATAATAATAATAAACACTCACTCGGTCACTCTCTGGGCAGAACAAGCGTGATTTTGAAGCTAAGTTATTCAGTGAAAACATAAAAAGGGAGAAAATGTGAAATTGAGAATCTAATTAATGGTGTGGTGGTCAAGCAGAAGAAATATCTCAAAACGAAGAACAAACGTTCTGGTTTACGTGAACTCAAGTCATCACCTTGAAAAGGTTTAGCAAGGGCACCCGCGTGGCTCAGTCAGTTGAGCGACTACCTTCCGCTCAGTCATGGTTCTGGAGTCCCGAGATCAAGTCCCACATCCGGCTCCCTGCTCAGCAGGGTTCCGCTTCTCCCTCTGACCTTCTGCTTTCGTGCTTACTTTCTCTCATTCTCTCCTCTCTCTCAAATAAATAAAATGTTTTTTTTTAAAAAAGGTTCAACATGTTCCAGGCAGGGTTAGAGAAATAATATGTCTATTCCTAGATATCTTTGGGTTAGTTTTCTGAGTTGCAAGGATAAAGAGAAATTTTGCATGCTTCCGGACAAAAGACAGTATCTGATCAGCCCTAGACTAGGACTCTGTGGCAACAACAGAAGGCAGGAGACCATGAAATAATATTGAGCATTGAAAGAAAGGAACAGGGGCGCCTGGGTAGCTCAGTCCGTTAAGTGTCTGCCTTCAGCTCAGGTCATGATCTTGGGGTCCTGGGATCGAGGCCCACATGGGGCTCCCTTCTCAGTGGGGAGCCTGCTTCTCCCTCTCCCTCTGCCTCTCCCCCAGGCTTGTGCTCATTCTCTCTCTCTCTCTGAAATAAATAAAATCTTTAAAAATAAATAAATAGAAAGCCTGCTCTTAGCTGAGATGCCCTTTGCCTCCCAGAATAACAAGAAAAATACTGATGAATATGTGTTGATTTAGATGACATATCCCACACGTGTCCTAGCTGAGGAACAGACAAAGAGCATTTCAAGCTAAGGGAAGCTCAAGAGAAGATACACGAGTGATAAACATTGCACTTTGAAGCACACGTTGTTAAATCTTTTTTTTTTTTTTTTAAGATTTTATTTATTTGAGAGAGAGCATGAGCAGAGGCGGGGCAGAAGGAGAAGCAGACTCCCCCCGACCACCACCACCACCTGTGCTGAGCAAAGAGCCCCACGTGGGGCTTGATCCCAGGATCTTGGATTGATGACCCCAGCCAAAGGCGGACGCTTAGCGAACTGAGCCACCCAAGTGCCCCAAAGCACACATTGTCAGAGCTAAATTCGCTGCCGTGGAGAGCTTGGGAACGTGTAATCCGAGTGTCAAAGAGTCTCAGAATGAAGACACACATGGCCAGAGGATCTCAACCAGCAGCAATTGGGAGAGAGCGGGACACAGGGAAGGATCAGCCTTTGAAAGCTCCTCGGCCGCCAGAGAGTAAGGAAGCAAAAACCTCGGAAGGATTAGCTGAAGGACAGCAGAATCCTGCGGCTTGTTCTCACAGAACCCTAGAAAAATATTTATTTTGCTATGAGCCGGAGGAAGTAGAAAATAACCTCCAAAGGAATGGAAAAGTAAGAACTTCTAAAGCGAAGAACCCTTCCCGGGAAGAATGTGGCGAGAGTCTCCCTTCTGCGCCCAAGGGCAGGGTCAGCTGACCCGGAGCTTCCGAACCAGCCCAGGACAGCCCAGATCCTTAGCGGGCCGCCGGCTCAAGTGTATGAGAACAACTGGCCGGAGGGGCAGGCGCACCGTTTGGAGTCAGTCGAAACCGTCGGGATCATAAATCTGCCGCTTTTCAGCTGGCTGGGAGCCTTTGATGTCCTTATCGGTGAAATGAGATAGAGAAACACACCCTCGCCCTCCCAGGGCTGCTGTGGACGGGGTGAACGCCACTGTGAATCCCAGTGCCCCAAGAAGTCGCGATATTGAGTTTTATTTTTGGTTTTCTTATTTCCTGCGATTACCCCAGCCTACAGATGCTCTGGAATCTGGGGGTCCAGGGCGCGCCCCCTCACCCCTGCCGCTGCTTAGCCAGGGGCATTGGTTCCAGGACCGCAAGCCCTGTTGTAGCTCGCTTCTGGGTGATTTTGCTCAGCGACCCCAAACCACCCCCTCATGCTGAGACCCAAGGCTTTCAACTCCTGCCTTGGAGGTAGACTGGACTTTCTGGATCTCTGTTTGATTGAATCTCTAAAATATCTTTTTTTTTTTTTTAAAGAACTTATTTATTTAATTGAGAGAAAGGGGGAGAGAGAGAGCATAAGCAGGAGGAGCAGCGGAGGGAAAAGCAAGCTCTCCATTGAGCAGAGAGCATTACGGGGGGCTCCATCCCAGAACCCTGGGATCAGGATCTGAGCAGAGGGCAGATGCTTAACTGACTGAGCCACCCACTTGAAATATTTTTAGAGGGCGCCTGAGTGGCTCAGTGGGTTAAGCCTCTGCCTTCGCCTCAGGTCATGATCCCAGGGTCCTGGGGTGGAGCCCTGCATCGGGCTCTCTGCTTGGCAGGGAGCCTGCTTCCTCCTCTCTCTCTGCCTGCCTCTCTGCCTACTTGTGATCTCTCTCTGTCAAATAAATAAATAAAATCTTTAAAAAATATACCTTTAGATGAATTTCTTCATCAGTGTCTTTGCCTTTTGTGGAGTGAAGGTAAAGAGAGTAAAAAAGCTTATTTTGTGGCTCTTCTGGAAAAACGATGTGGAAATTACTCTATAAAATAAAAGAGCTCTGTTTCCAGCCATTTTGGCCTTCGAAGTTTAAAAACACGAAGTTAGGTTCGATCTTCCCAGACTAAGTGAAACCTGTAAATTAAGGGCAAATTATTTTCTCCCTGTTGAGATCACTGCAAATTCCTGCCAGTGTCTGGGCTGGGTCAAGAAAGAGCACACCAGAATCCAAAGTGGTTTAACTGCATTGATCTTAAACTATCGTAAATGGGAAAAAAAAAAAATGTGGAGGTTCTTGCAAATAATGGCCGAATAAAATATGCAGACAAGTTTCTATCTTGAAGAAGAGGCATAGCAAAATAAGTAGAACTAGACTTTCATGTAGCATTAAAACCAACTTTAATGACTCACATAGAGATTTTTTTTTTTTAATTTAGTTATTTAGGGACCCCTGGGTGGCTCAGTTGGTTAAGCCGCTGCCTTCGGCTCGGGTCCTGATCCCAGGGTCCTAGAATCGAGTCCCATATCATGCTCCTTGCTCAGCGGGGAGACTGCTTCTCTCTCTGCCTCCGCCTGCCACTCTGCCTGCTTGTGTTCTCTCTCTCTCTCTTTCTGACAAATAAATAAATAAATAAAATCTTAAAAAAAAATTTAGTTATTTATTTGAGAGAGAGAGAAAGGGAGAGGGTGGGGGGCAGGGGGAGGGGTGAAGAAGAGATCATCTCAAGCAGACTCTCCAGCATTATGCAGAGCACAGGACGGGGCTGGATCTCATGACCCAGAGACGTTGACCTGAGCCGAAATCAAGAGTCAGACTCCCAAGTGACCAAGCCCCCTAGGCGCTCCCAGATGTACACTTAAAATATATTACAGTGGTATTCATCAATTATATCTCAGTAAAATTTAAAAAAAAAAGTTATTAATAAAATGGAAAGAGCAAATTAAGGGAATCTGTACTTTCTTATCTGGGTCAATCACCCAGAATAGACTGTCCCCATAAAGCATTTTTCATTCCTTCAGTGGGTGCATGGATTTCCCTCAGCCCAAGCTCAATCACATTTCCCTTCAGGCTCTATTCTACTGATAACAGCAATGCAATTCAGTTTGATAAGAGAATTAATAGAAGGCAGGGCAGTTGCACTCATTCTCTTTCCCTAAGCAACTCCCCCAAACCAAACAAGTTTATCTCCCCAAGATACGTTTCTTCCTGGCTTCTCCGTGTTAAATACATCAGGTCCCTCCTCCCTGGAGCCCGGTAGAGAGTTCGTCACCTCTCGTTACTTTGCTTCCTCAAGCCAGTCCAGGACCAAGTCCTGAGGATTCAGCCTGAGCAATGGCTCCTCTGTCCCTAGCCTCCTGTCTATTTCCAGGGCCAACTCCTGATCCAGACCTCCCTGGCAAGAGCTCCTGCAGGGTCCTCTAAAATGGCCTTCCTGCCTTCTTTGCTTCTTTCCTTCCCCCAACTCACTCACACCAAGAACCCAAACTTCCTACTACCCATCTCTGATCACGTAACTGTTCGTTTCGGATCACTTCTCCATTGCTTTGAGAATTACGCCCCAAGTCCTCAGCCTTTGTTTTCAGCTTCTCCAATCCCACCCTGCCCTGTAGTCAAATTGGAACCAGGATTCTCCTAAATGATAAAGTAAATGTACACAACTCAGAAGGTTGTGAGCCTTGGCTACTGTGAGACTTCTCTTCTCCCTAATATACTCCCTTCCGTGTCTACCTGTAAAAATCCTACCCATCCAGGGCGCCTGGGTGGCTCAGTGGGTTAAGCCTTTGCCTTCGGCTCAGGTCATGATCTCGGGGTCCTGGGATCGAGCCCCGAATCGGGCTCTCTGCTCAGCAGGGAGCCTGCTTCCCTCTCTCTCTCTGCCTGCCTCTCTGCCTACTTGTGATCTCTGTCAAATAAATAAATAAAATATTAAAAAAAAATCCTACCCATCCTTGGTGCAGAAGACCTCCCCCTTCTCAGTCTCCACATGCTTGGTTTGTATCTGTCATGACATCATCCTTATCAGTTTGATATTTTTGGTGAGTGTGTAAGTGTGTCAGGATGGGAGCTGTGTCCTGTCAGGATTTCCTGCAACTTCTCACACACATCTGGCACCCCAGAGGGTCCGAGAGATGTCCATTGAATAAGTGAACCCATGAATTCATTGGTTGAGTTGGGTTTTGCCAACGCAGACTTTCCTTCTGCCATTTATGTGATCACGTTTAGTTTCTTAATAGAGTTCCCTGAAATTTGGGCAAAGTTTATTGCATCATAAAGGTTTTAATTATATGTAAGCAAGGGTTTTTAATAGATTGGTGGGAGCGATTTATTTATTTTTTTTTTTCTATTGGTGGCAATCCAAACCGCCAACTTGGGGGCTGCCTATGATACCAGATGTCCTCCTGGCCGGGAGACAATCAGAATGGTGTGTGTACCCATTAGCCCAGGATCAGCCCAGGATCAGGTCGGTGCTTGTGGCTGTCAGGCTGTGTTCTGCAGAGAAGGTGTTTGATGGGGAGGACAGAGCCCTTCCAAAAGATGACACCGCTGACAATCCGGGGCAGCTGTCACCGGTGTCCTTCCATCATGTCCAGAAATAGCAGGTGTTTCTTTGCACTGCACTGTCCTTATTTCTACACACGAATGGGACGGATACCTACGAATTCTTCCATTCATGGAACTCACTCGTTCCCTCAGTCCTTCAGTCCCTCTGGCCAAAGAAAGAACTCTGTCCACTCCTGCCACTTCGCCGGTGCCTCACCCTCGCTGGTTAACACGTTGCCATGGCTGGATGGGGTCACTGCTGCCCAGCCTGGGAGGAGGTCTCCCTTGTTTGCTGCCCTCGTTGCTGGGGCAATAGCACTGTGTCCTAGGACAGAGAGAAAGAACTCCGAGGGATTATCTTATCTTGTTTTGAGATGATACAATGTCTCTCAGAGTGGAACTGTACCTTTTAAATGCCCAGGCAGTCCACGGCTCACCGTCTGTTGCCTTTGTCCACACCACACCTTGAAGGGGGTCATCAGGGACATGGCTGTGAGGGGGGTAACACAGAATTGGATGGACACTTGTCCTCTGATGAGTAGGCTTAGGGACTCCTGAGCTGACTCCCTGGTGGGCATTGTCACAATGCCCATGTCACCCAGTCATGCCTTTGGCTCTTAATACAACATACTTCCCAGAATTGAATCCTTTCTCCCCAGCTTAATAAAATTGGATATGGCACGGGACAAAAAAAAAAAAAAAAAAGACTCCCACAAACAAGTGCCATGGATTCCATTTAGGGTTTCTGGAATCATAGACACCAGAGATCAAAGGGATTCTTTAAAGACCTTTTTTAAAGTCCTGTGGATTAAAACAAGACAGAACAAAAAATCAGCAGTGAGTTCTCTCCCCAGAGCAAACAAAACCACTAGTAGAATTCCAAGATATAAAGTAAAAATTCAAAGCCAAGCTGGTTTGGTTGCTGGAGGAGTTTGGTGTTGTGGAGGCCAAGAAAAACAAGGCTGTACCCACCTCGAGTCTAGCCCTGACATAAGTGCGGCCATCTTGATTTCTTGGGTTCTGACCTACTCATGTTAGCACTTTAAACAGTCTCTCTCTCCTTTAATGATTGACTTAAACCCCTGGACTCAGATGCCTCTGTCTTTCATAACTCCCCTCTACATTCCCCAACTGATCAATGTTGACCCGAGTAGGTAGGGACAACTCTACGCCCCTACTCAGCAGGAAGAAGTTACAGAAGATGAGACCTTCCACCTTCAACAACCCTAAAGATTTAAGGGTCAAAATTGTTCAGGGGGAAATGTGGAGGCCGAGAAAAATCAAGGCCATCCCACCTCAGGTTTAGCCTTCGCATAAGTACAGCCATCTCAGACCCCTGTGCCCAAGGGCTGAACTTTCCCCTACTTTACTTTAGTTTCAGGAAGCCCCACCCTGCTTTAGTAACAGGAACCCATAAATACCCCTGCCTTAACTAAGTTCGGGGTCCAAGTCCCTACTCCGCTGTGCCAGGTATACTTGGGCCCAAGCTGAAGCTTGTCAAATAAACCCTCATGTGATTGCATCGGTGCTTGGCTCCTTGGTGGTCTCTCGGACGCGAAAACTCGGGCACAACAGTGTTATTTTGTTTTGAAAGATTTTATTTATTTATTTATTTGAGAGGGAGAGAGTGCACACGAAGGGCAGGGGGGAGAGGGTGAAGCAGACTCCCCACTGAGCAGGGAGGCTGACTTAGGACTCAATCCCAGCACCCTAGGATCATGACCTGAGCAGTAGGCAGATACTTAACCAACAGAGCCACCCAGACACCCCAGAGTTGGGTGGGGTGTGTGTGTGTGTGTGTGTGTGTGTGTGTGTGTGTGTGTATTAGTTACAGGGGGAAGGAAAGATGTGCTTAATCCCAGACCACCAGCCTATCCTTCACCCCTCATTAAATCTTTGTCTATCATTAAATTAAGTCTGGGGAGGGGCTTAGTCGGTTGAGCATCCTACTCTTGATTTCAGCTTGGGTCATGATCTCAGGGTCGTGAGATCAAGCCCCACATTGGGCTCCTCACTCTGCATTGAGTCTATTTGGGGTTCTCTCTCTCTCTCTGCCCCTCCCCCCACTCACACACTCAATCCATCCATCCATCAATCTTTAAATCAAATCTTTAAAAATAAATTAATTAAGTCTAGGGGAAAATCAGCTCAGGATGGAAAAAAAAATCCTTTAATTGAAAGAGGGGGAAACTAAGGCCGGAAGAACTTAGAAGTCTAATAACCCAGAACCAACTCCTAGCAGAGCAAAGCCAGAACCCAGCTCCTGAGTGTTCTTTCCGTTCCTTCCAGAACAGATCTGCATTTGGCATAAGCTGGGAAGGAAAGTCAAAGAGGCACAGGGTGAACTTCAGAACAGTTACTAGGAAATGGTGAGAAACACTGGCCTCACCTTCAGCTCAGTGGCTCCTTCTTGACAACGAGAGTCATTGGTACAAGAGGGCATTCTGCAGCTCTCACGCTCCTGTTTTCCACGTCTGTGGCCTGGCTGGCTTCCAGAACTTCCCCTCTTTGTGCAGTGAGTGAGTCAGGAAACCAAGGGACAAGGACATTCCAGCATGGGCTGTCAGGATGAGAGGAGATTATCTTTTCCATCAAATCGATATTTACACCTCAAATGGAAAACAACCCTAAGAGACCACTCCTAGCAACCAAGAACATTCTAACCATCACCCTGTTACGGTTCTGCGACCGCACTCCAGGCTGACATCCTCCTTTGGCATCTGGGCTCCCATGGGCTCTGGGAGCGAGATGAAGGGGAAGGAGAGAGGAAAAAAAAAATGGCACAGCAGCTGTTGTCACCAAGGGCGAGGAGAGCACACGGAAGGCAGCAAACTGCTGCCTCAAAGGCTCATTGAACGGCGGTTGGCACATAGACACACAAAGGTTCCGAATCCAGAATAATAAAGAGTCATTCTGAATCATCCCACAATGTTGGCATTAGAGGGAGAATCAGGAGACTCCGTTTTATTTTATTTTTATTTTTTTTTTATTTTTTTTTTTTAAATTTTTTTTTTAATTTATTTATTTGTTAGAGAGAGAGAGAGAGCGAGCACAGGCAGACAGAGTGGTAGGCAGAGGCAGAGGGAGAAGCAGGCTCCCTGCCGAGCAAGGAGCCCGATGTGGGACTCGATCCCAGGACGCTGGGATCATGACCTGAGCTGAAGGCAGCCGCTTAACCAACTGAGCCACCCAGGCGTCCCTTTATTTTTATTTTTATTATTTTTAAAAAAATTTATTTCTTTATTTGACAGAGAGAGAGTGAGAGAGCACAAGCAGGGGGAGCAGTGGGGAGAGGGAGAGGCAGAAGCAGACTCCCCGCTGAGCAGGGAGCCCCACGTGGGACTCGATCCCAGGACCCTCAGATCATGATCTGAGCCGAAGGCGGGTACTTAGCTGACTGAGCCGCTCGCTCGGGTGCCCAAGTGCTTACAACTTTAAACCATACTTTTCCCCCAGTTTTTTGTCATCAAAGTTCTAAAAAAGTCTCAGGGCATGGCATAACATTTATTCCTCTCCTACCCGAGAAAAATTGAAAGCCTTCTATATGTCACACGTATTTATAGGAAGTACTTAACCACCAGTTGTGTTTGTGAATGATGATGATGTGCATTTGGAACCTCCAACAAGTGCCTGTTGCCTGCCTGCCAAGGACCAAGAATGGCTATTTTATGAGCTGCCATATTGCAAAATGCACCTTTCCAGAAGGAAGCAAAACTGCATCTCTCAGCCCCACAGCTTGCGGGAGCTCCCCTGATCCCTGAATGACACCATCCTCTAATCTTATACTATCTGTCTGCACTCTTTCGCTCATGACTTGAACTTTTTCCTGGATTGGAACCCCAGGTGTTCTTAGCAGATTCTTGTGCTGGGGTCCAGGGCAGGGCAAGTCGATGAATCTGATCCCAGCTTGGAGAAAATCCCTTTCAATTCAGCATTTGGTTCAACAGCCAAGATCTTACCCAACATTGAAAGCTGTATTATTTTATTTTATTTTTTTTATAGAGCAAGTGAATTTCAACTCTTGGTCAACATCCTACCAGACTTTTAGTTTTTATTGGAGGGAGCTCCTTCCCATCTCAGGACGGTGGAAGAATTGAAGAATGTAAATACGGATGGACCAAGTATCTCCAGGCTTCTGTTCATCTTGGTTGTCACTGATAGGCTTATTCCTTAAATCTGTATAGTCTGGGGAAAGATCCTGCTTTGTGCCAAGGCTCAAGACACTAGTTCCTAGAGTCTGGCCTTTTTAGGTGCACTATAGACCTACTCTTTTTTGAAATACTAGTAGGGAATGAGCACAGGTCCTACTAAAAGAAACCACATCCTTTTTTTTTTTGGATGGGAAGATATTTGCAAATGACATATCTTTATTTCATTTTTTATTTACTTATTATTAACATATAATGTATTATTTGTTTCAGGGGTACAGGTCTGTCGCACAGAATTCACAGCCCTTAGCATAGCACATACCCTCCCTAATGCCCGTCACCCCGTCACCCTGTCCCTCCCACCCCCCTCCCCTCCAACAATCCTCAGTTTGTCTCCTGAGATTAAGAGTCCCTTATGGTTTGTCTCCCTCTGTGGTTTTGTCTTGGTTCATTTTTCCCTTTCTTCCCCTGTGATTCTCTGCCTTGTTTTTCAAATTCCATATATCAGTGAGATCATATGATAAAAGTCTTTCTCTGATTCACTTATTTCATTCAGCATAATAAACTCTCTAGTTCACCCACATCGTTGCAAATGGCAAGATTTCATTTTTTGATGGCCGCATAATTCCATTGTATGTATATATGTACCACATCTTCTTTATCCATTCATCTGTTGATGGACATCTGGGTTCTTTCCATAGTTTGGTAATTGTGGACATTGCTGCTGTAAACATTGGGGTGCAGGTACCCCTTCGGATCACTACATTTGTATCTTTGGGGTAAACAGCCAGTAGAGAAATTGCTGGGTCCTAGGGTAGCTCTATTTTCAGCCTTTTGAGGAACGTCCACGAAGAAGAATCATGTCCTTCCCATTCAGCTACCAGCCACAAAGAACTTCTAAAGAGCCTGCCTCTCCAGCCTCTCCAACCCCTGAACACCCACCATCATCTCTTCCATCAGTTTATGCTTCAGGGGAAGAAAAAGGCCAAGAGGAGAGGTTATCTGGAAGCCACTTCTTTAGCCCCCGAGGCAAGAGTTTTCAAAGGCAGCTACTTTCTTGGAATAAGGGAGGGAAAATACAATCAGAAACAAACAAACAAAAACCCAATTCCTGGCATTCTTTCTGATTTCTCTAAAGTAGCATAAGCAAGACACAAATTAATATTCTTTAAAAAAAAATCATCTTGCTACAGCTCCGTACAAGAGTAAGCTGGGACCCACTGAATAAGGCTCTGCCCCAGGGGCCGGGCAGCCCTCAGGAGTCTTTTATCTGGTAGTGGATCAAACACAAATTCCTGTGGCAGAGCTGACCTGGCAGGAGCTGCGGGAAAGTGAAAGTGAAACTCTGTGGGATCCTAGAGATGGAGAGATTCCCTCCCCGGGGGACCTTCTGGAAGACAGGATCCTTGACCAGAGAGAAGAGTATCACCTTGGAGAGGAGCTGCTATTTCTTCCAAAAGGCAGGGTCCTGGGGCAGGGTGCATTTCAGGCCAGAGACAGAAGAACAAAGCCAGTGAGGTAGGAAAGTGTGATTTGGCCAAAGCTCAGGGAGGCCTGAGATCTGAATGGAAGTCTCCTTGGGTGGGTGAGGGGCCAGTGTGATCACAACAGGAGCTGGGATGGGTTTCCTTCCTTCCTTCTTTCCTTGCTTTTAAAGATTTTATTTATTCAACAGAGAGAAAGAATGCATACAAGCAAAGGGGAGCCACAGAGGAAGAGGGAGAAGCAGACTCCCCACTGAGCAGGGAGCCCAACATAGGTCTCGATCCCAGGACCCCGAGATTGTGACCTGAGCCGAAGGCAGACATGTTTCTAACAGACTTACTGCAGTCCTAGTTTGGGAAAGAATATCCCCAAAGAACATTGAACATTCCCAATGAACATTTCCAAGAGCGCATTGACCAACCCACGATGGCAGTGTAAAGACTCCCAACTCCTCCGCCTTATTTTCTGCAGACTGGGGTGTAGATGGGACAGGGCTACTGCTAGGACAGCAGGACCTGCCAACACCTGATGAGCTCTGAACAGAGATGTCTGACACCAACCTCTTAGTGACTTGTGTCTGTCCTCTTTAGAATACGAGGGCCCTTGATACCTTTTGTTCTCAGCCTTAAGACTCAGCTAGATTCTGGAAGGATGGATAAAGGCTCACTTGCCTCCAGTTACACAAGGCTGTAATTCTGGTGGAAGAATTTTGCCATGCGCTTGATGGAAAATATTTAGATCTTGGCCCTTTCCTTGGAAAACACCCATGAGTCTATTTGTAAGGTCCTCTGTCTTTGAAGCGATGGAGTGTTTTCCAAGTTTCATCAGGAAAAGAAGAGAAAGAAAAATGACTAGTCTTGCATTGATTAAAATAGTATTATCAGGGGTAAAAAGGCGATGATGATTTTAGTTGCTGTGATCTTTCGGTCATTCCTACATTCATAAATTCAACACATCTCTTGAGCTCCTGTGTAGTGGAAATCTGTTGATTTTCTGCCTAGCATGTAGTCTCCTCTTCCTTCTTTCTTCTCAACAGAATTCTAATTATCTTTGGTGACCTCAACCCCCACACCAATACGTTTGATTTGGTGGAACTTGTTCCAGCCTTCACTCCAGAGGCAAACACGTGACTCAGGCCAGGGCAGAGATCATACCCTAGCGAATGGGTCAGGGATGGTCATATGATGCAATCAGAGTCCATGTACCTGGGTCTCTTAACAGCTACAGAGAGACTATGAAGAAATAACCCTTTATCCTTCCAAAATTGAAACTGAAGTCGTAAGCCTAGAGACATTAACACCACAAGAGAAGACTCGAGAGTTAAAAAAAAAAAAAAAAATAGAGAGCGGGGCACCTGGGTGGCTCAGTGGTTTAAAGCCTCTGCCTTTGGCTCAGGTCATGATCCCAGGGTCCTGGGATGGGACCCCCGCATCAGGCTCTCTGCTCAACGGGGAGCCTGCTTCCCTTCCTCTCTCTCTCTGCATGCCTCTCTGCCTACTTGTGATCTCTGTCTGTCCAATAAATAAATAAAATTTAAAAAAAAAATAGAGAGAGCAAGACAGAGTCCTAAAAATCAGTTTGGATCCCTTGATACATCCTTGCTTGAACTCCTGAACCTCACAGTTCCATGACCTTGTTTTGTTCAAGCCAGTGTAGGTCACATTTAGGCAGTTGCATTTGAAAAAGTCTGATTTATTTATATAATTATTCATTTATTATTATTTTTTCTATTTTTTGTGTTTGAAAAAATCTTAATGGAAACAACCTAGAATCCCGATCTGATGCCATAGGGTCTCACTATAAACACAGCCCTAAAAATTATAACCCTAAATAAGAATAAAGCACAGCCCGGTCCCAGCCTTTGCTGTGACATGATAACTCTTGCATCCACTTGGGAAAAAGAAGACCGTTCCCTGGCCCATCCAGACTGAGGTCCTCAACAGTGTTTTTCTGGTTTTGTTTTTTTGTTTTTTTTTTAAACTACAATGTCACAACAGGTTGACAGATTTCAGACAGAAAAGTCATAGGGTCACCATTGCGTGGGGCACCTTGTTGATTTTCTGTCCTTACTCAATAGTTTTTCTCTTTTGCCAGAGGGCCAAGGTGTCCCGAGCAGAGCCATCTGTTTTGGTTTTTCCATTACCTACCAGTGTGTCCTTGGACAAAATATTTCATCTCCGTTTTGCCTAAATGTCCTCAACTCTGAAATGGGGTGGTGAGACATAATATTCCTGCCTCACCTTCAAAGATTTCTCTGAAGTGAAAATTATATGTCTATATCTGCAAACATGATTTAAAAATTGTAAAGCGCAATAAAAACAAAAAGGTGAAAATGTATACTTACATAGTCCAGGCAAAACTTGTTTTTATTTTGAATTGGCTGAACGACCTTAGACACTTTGGTATGTCAGCAAATGTTTTCAGGGAAAAAAACTACCCTGATTTACAGCATTGACAGATGCCCACAGTATAAACACTCCCACAGTGGTCGGTTTTCATCCACCAATCAGCTTGCAAAATTCCAGAGTCTCAGCTCCCATGTGTGGACCTGTACTGGCACGACATTGTTTGGGAATACTGGTCAACCTTAGCCTCATCTGCCTCGGTTTCATTTATACTAAGACTTATTTGGATAAATGCTCACTGAAGTACATTTCATCTTCATGATGGCACGATCTCATTATTTTATATTTATCAGTTAGATGAATCTTGCATAAACTTGCAATGGTACGGCTTTTCCTGAAAGGTGCATTGTGAGGGGCGCCTGGGTGGCTCAGTGGGTTGAGCCTCTGCCGTCAGCTCAGTCATGATCTCAGGGACCTGGGATTGAGCCCCACATCGGGCCCTCTGCTCAGCAGGGAGCCTGCTTCCCTTCCTCTCTCTCTCTCTGCCTGCCTCTCTGCCTACTTGTGATCTCTCTCTGTCAGATAAACAAATAAAATCTTTAAAAAAAAAAAAAAAAGAAAGGTGCATTGTGGTGGTCTACAATTATAATGACACTTTTTGTCTTAGCTACGGCATGCCTACGAGGGCCCTTGACATTGAAGGCTCATCAATCCTCAACTCCATTAATTTCTAATTCTATAATATTTTGACCACTCCTTGCAAGGAATTTTTCCGGTTGCACTTTTGGGTAAACATTATACATATCACTATAATGTATGGATATATAAATATAAATATTTTATTCATGTACTCTAAAACATTGCTTTTTGAGATTTTATTTATTTGGCAGAGTAGAAGCAGGGGGAGCAGCAGGCAGAGGGAGAAGGAGAAAGAAGGAGAAAGAGAAGCAGACTCCGCTGAGCAGAGAGCCCGAGGTGGGGCTCCATCCCAGGACCCTGAGGTCATGACCTGAGCTGAAGGCAGAGGCTTAACTGACTGAGCCATCCAGGCACCCAAAATACAACTATCTTAAACAGACAATTACTTCCTGAATTTGTATAAGGATGCCCCTCAGAGCACTGATTTAGGGTTAAATCAGTGTTCAGAACCACATTCAGTAGATCCGAGTCTCCCGCACTTCCTTTATGTCTTTTTGTGAATTTCTTGAAAAACAAACAAAATGCCCCCCATTAAGCAACTGTGAGGCATGTTTTTGAAGCTACCACATCGTCTCCCCCGTCTTCACCACCCAAAAAACCTCGGTGACGAAAACGACATCAGGAAAGCATTGACTTTCCTGTGGAGTAGCAGAATTCTAAATTGACCATGATTAGATCATTCATTTTCTCAAGAACACGTGGGCTTTCCCCGGGCTCTCTCGCTTATGATAAGTAATCTCTGCGAGCTTCAAGCTTCTGGAACCGCCACAGGCTTCCCAGTGAACGCATCTGACCAATGGACAGGGCGGAAACACTAAAATGAAAAGCAATGACATCAAGGGAACCAGTCCGGCACGGGAGGGGTACTCTTCAGCCTGCGAGGCTGGCCCTGACCTTGTGCCGTTACGTCATTTCCCAGAGGGGGGTTGCTGAGCTAGCTGGTTGGTTTTGTAAAAACAAAATGTGTCAACTGGTATTTGTGAAATGACATTCCGCACACGATTGTTCATCGGAATTGTTTGTAATCGTACAGGTCTGCAAATCATGTCAAAGTCCACCAACGATGAGCTAAACTATGATACATTCATACAGTGGAAAACCATGACCCCATCAGTAGAAAAGAAAGGAGGAAGTGTTGGCATTCCGATATGGAAAGCTTTCCTCGTAAGTGCACAGCCTGCACTTCAGAATATTACCCTGCGTCTAAACAATAAAAATAAATAGGCAAACACAGAGAGTGGTAATAGAGGTTAGTTGTAGAGAGGGAGAGAGCCTGGGTCCACCAAAGGGAAGGATGCTCTTTACCATATGCTTTTTATGTTGTTTGTGTTTTCTAAGACAGTATGTGTCACCCATTGCAACACACACACACACATACACACACTCACACACACACATTCCCACCCTCCCCGCACACTTTTATTTATTTTTTAAGATATTGGAGCATTCATAGAAAGAAAAATACGCTATGATTTCACTCATACATGGGATTTAAAAAACAAAACAGATGGGACACCTGGGTGGCTCAGTTGGTTAAGCCGTTGCCTCCAGCTCAGGTCATAATACCGGCGTCCTGGGATCGGGTCCCACATTGGGCTCCTTGCTCGGTGGGGAGCCTGCTTCTCTCTCTGCCTCTGCCTGCCACTCTGCCTGCTTGTGCGCTCTCTCTCTCTATCTGACAAATAAATACGTAAATAAAATCTTTTAAAAAAGCAAAACAGATGAACACAGGGGAAGGGAAGGAAAAAATAAGATAAAGCAGAGAGGGAGGCAAACGAAGCATAACAGACTCTTAACTCTCAGGAGCAAACTGAAGGGTGCTGGAGGGGAGGTGGGTGGGGGATTGGGTAATTGGGTGATGGGCGTTAAGGAGGGCATGTGATGTAATTGGCGCTGGGTGTTAAAGGCAACTGACAAATCACTATACTCCTGAAACTAATATTGCACTATATGTGAACTAGATTGAATTTAAATTAAATCTTAAACAAAAGAACAAAAAAAGGTATTGCACCTTTCCTTGGGGAACACCCATGAGTCTATCTGTAAAGTTCTGTCTTTGAAGTGATTTTTTTTTTTTTTTTAAATTCAAGAAGAGGGGCACCTGGCTGGCTTAGTCAGTAGAATATCTGACTCTTGACCTTGGGGTTGTGAGTTTTAGCCCCAGTTTGGGTCTGGAGATTATTTAAAAATAAAATCTTTTTAAAAATTCAAGTACAAAAATAAATACTAATAAAAATAATTTAAAAATTTTAAAAATCAGTATAATTAACAAAGAGTTCAGTATATATAGCTCAAATATAACTAATAAACATGGTTTCTGGTGTACAATACAATGATTCAACAATTCTATACATTGCTCAGTGCTTATCATGGTGAGTGTAACTTTTTTTAAAAATCCACTCCTTGGGGTGTCTGGGTGGCTCAGTGGGTTAAGCCTCTGCTTTCGGCTTGGGTCATGATCTCAGGGTCCTGGGATCGAGCCCCGCATTGGGCTCTCTGCTCAGCAGGGAGCCTGCTTCCCCCTCTCTCTCTGCCTGCCTCTCTGCCTGGTTGTGCTCTCTGTCTGCCAAATAAATAAATAAAATCTTTAAAAAATAAAAAATAAAATAAAACCCACTCCTTCGTTGTCTTTTCCCCAGAAATGATCTCTCCACTGTCTGCCATAAGTATACTCTTTTTTGTTTGTTTTAAGTTTTTACTTAAATTCTAGTTAGCTGACATACTGGTGTCAGGAGAATTCATCAGTTTCATATAAGACCCAGTGCTCATCATGAGTGCCCTCCTTAATGTCCATTCCTCATCTAGCCCATCCCCCACCCAACTCCCTACATCAACCCTCAGTTTGTTCTCTACAGTCAAGAGTCTCTTTTGGTTTGCCTCCCTCTCTTTTTCTGTTTTTCTCCCTTCCCCAATGTTCATCTGTTCTGTTTCATGATAAGGATACTCTTATTCCCCTTCCCCTCTTCCATGATGGGGCATTTTGTAAGTTTCACCAGTAGAAATATTTGGAATTATGGAAAAATGTACATAATATCTAATCATTTTAACCATCACAAATGTGCAATTCGGTGACACCAGATACATCTTTCACAATGTTGTATACCCATCACCACGATCTATACCCAAATCACTTTCAGGACCCCCAACTCTAGACCCATGAAACACTAACTTCCCCTCCCCATCCCCCCACCCCCTGGGAGTCTCCAGTCCACTTTCTGTCTCTATGAATTGGCCTAGTCTAGGTACCTTATGTAACATTGGAATCATACAGTATTTGTTTTTTCTGTGTCTGGCTTCTCTCACTATCCCGTATCCCCTTTCAATTTTTTAAAAAATTTTTATTTATGTATTATTTTCCCCTATACTTTTTTTTTTTTAAGATTTTATTTATTTATTTGTCAGAGAGAGAGAGAGAGAGAGAGAGCGAGCGCACCGGCAGACGGAGGCAGAGGGAGAAGCAGGCTCCCCGCCGAGCAAGGAGCCCGATGTGGGACTCGATCCCAGGACGCTGGGATCATGACCTGAGCTGTAGGCAGCTGCTTAACCAACTGAGCCACCCAGGCGTCCCCCCTATACACTTTTTTTTTTTTTTTAAATTTTTTATTTGTTAGAGAGAGAGCGAGCGAGCACAGGCAGACAGAGTGGTAGGCAGAGGCAGAGGGAGAAGCAGGCTCCCCGCGGAGCAAGGAGCCCGATGTGGGACTCGATCCCAGGACGCTGGGATCATGACCCGAGCCGAAGGCAGCTGCCCAACCAACTGAGCCACCCAGGCGTCCCCCCCCTATACACTTTTTAAAGGACACATCTATGAACTGGATCCTTAAAACTGTGAAAGTCTGAAGCGTCCTTCGCGTTGTTAGAAACACAGAGAACAGACCTTGTGAACTAGGTGGACATGCCTGGGACAAGGTAGCACGGGTTTCCGATGTTTCCTGGAAACCCCTTTGTAACTTTTAAAAGGTTAACGCCCTCCCCGCCCCCAAAATGAACTGAAATGGCCACTACTGCCCACGCTCTTAGGCTCTTTAACTGGGGCTTCCAGGGACCTTGGTGAGGTGGGGGCATACATTTCTGAAAATGTATGCTAATTTGTGGTGTGCTGGCCTTGAACTTGAGCACTCCCAAATGCTCTGCGAGGTCAGTGAGAGAAAAAAAGGCTGAAGCCCCATTGCTAAATGGAATCACTAATGCCGTCCCCTCCCATGAAACACACCTAAAAGCTATTCCTCCATCAGGGGTTTGTCTAAGGACATGGTTGATGAAGCTACACCAAAAGACAGCCACTGACGTGGGCCACAGTCTCGTTCCCCTGGCCGGTCAGTCTAACCTCTAATGCTTGGCATAGAATAAGGCTTTGCATAACTTTCACTTTGTCTCAGTCTCGTTCCTTTGATAACGGACCCCAGCATTCTGGGGGCTCTGGCTTTTATAAAAACATGATCCTCGGGGCACCTGGGTGGGTCAGTGGGTTAAAGCCTCTGCCTTCAGTTCAGGTCATGATCCCAGGGTCCTGGGATCGAGCCCTGCATTAGACTCTCTGCTCGGCAGGGAGCCTGCTCCCGCCCACCCCCCCAACTGTCTGCCTCTCTGCCTACTTGTGATCTCTGTCAAATAAATAAATAAAAATCTTAAAAAAAATAAAAATAAAAACACGATCCTCAGAATTTCCATACTTAATACAAAATGACACCTGTGATTTGGTGACCCAGGGAAAGGATCATAGCATCAGAGTACATGAATGCCTCTGCAGGGCTCCCATCTTACTGGTTAAGATTTTAGCCAATTTTTTTAAGACCAAAAAATAAAAATAAAGAAACAAGAAAAGAGGAGGGACCCTTTTCAGGTATTTCTAAATGCTCCAGTGAAATTGGATAAAGAGTGGCTGGGTGTTTGCTTTTCTGTAAGGTGGTTCTGAAATTCCTTTCTAGGGAGGTAACTCTTGAGCTGACTCCTGAGAGTGGGGACACAGGCAGACCAGGCAGAGGGGACAGGCCGTGCAGGAGCTCCAGCTCCAGATGTGATGGGAGGTCCTGAGCGCTGAGGTGATCCATGGGCCCAACAGCCAGCCCGGCCTTTCACGGACTGCTCACACCTGGCTCCTTCCTCCCCCTCTCCCACACTTGTCCTTACGCCTTCATATCCCACTCATCTTTCAGCAACCAGCACGATTCCAGCAGCCCCCAATGTTCCTTCTCTTCCCACAAAATCCATTGGGGTCTTTGATGGCTTCACTGCCTTGCCATCTATGCAAATACCTCATTGAGCCACGACCTTGGAGCTCCTGGAGGAGAAGCATGTCTGCTCCTTCCTGAATGGTCGTGGGTGACAGACAACAGGGCCAGTCTCAGAGAGAAGGGTGGGCAGGACGCCCAGGATGGCCAAACACGAGAGTGGCCTTTTTGACGGAGGCTCAGCTTCGTAAGGATCCTCAAATTGAGATTTGGCCATGATTTGCCGCACACTATGTGTTAAAAGTACTATCTATTAAACACTTATACCATATATATAAAACATTTACCATCTTTTTTCTTTTATAATACAGTAGGAAATACAGAAATTGGATGTGGTCCAGATTGCTCTTATCTGGGAAGACCTAAGAATAAAGAGAATGAGTTCTAAAGGAAGTTGCTTGGGGTCAAATCCTAGGTTCGTATCTTGGTCAGATAAATTTGGTAAGTTTCTTTTTTTTTTTTTTAATTTTTTTTTAAGTTTTTATTTATTTATTTGACAGAAATCACAAGTAGGCAGAGAGGCAGGCAGAGAGAGGGGGAAGCAGGTTCCCCTCTGAGCAGAGAGCCTGATGTGGGGCTCGATCCCAGAACCTTGAGATCATGACCTGAGCCAAAAGCAGAGGCCCAACCCACTGAGCCACCCAGGTGCCCCCAAATTTGATGTTTCTAAACCATGCTTAACAGTTCTAAATATGGGGACCAATTGGTGTTCCAGATGGGTTATAATAGAGCCTTACGCATACCTAAAGGATGAAATTTGGGCAAAATATTGAACTTTCAGTTGACCCTGGGATGTGGTCAATCTACTTTGCACACAGAATGGACCTGGCTCTCTGGGAGCAAGAGGGCAGACTCGTAGAATGACCCCCACAGACATCCGCATCCTGGCCCCCAGAACCTACGGATGTATGATCTCACATGCCAAGAGACTTTACAGATGGAAGGGTATAGCGTAAAGACAGAGATGATTTCCAGTTGCTTGAATCCTTCCAAGAAGCAAAGAAAAGCAAAGAACAAGTTGGAGTGCAGACATACAGGACTCAGCCCGCCATCACTGGCTTGAAGATGGACACGGGGGTCCTGAGCCAGGAATGCAGGCAGTCTCCAGAAGCTAGGGAAGAACACCCAATAAAACAGGACAAAGAAGTGACAGAAAGGAAACGCAGGCCTGCCGACATCTTGATTTTAATGCTACTGAAGCAAGACTTCCGACCCATGGAGCTCTAGAAAAACAAATCTGTGTTGCTTTAAGCCACTAAGTCTGTGGGAAAATGGCGTTAAAGCAGCAGTAGAAAACCAACATGTGGCCTAATTCACGAGGTAATTTTCCAGAAGCTAGTGCCTCCAAACAACTTAGAACAATGGAGTAAGCACTCAATAAATGGTTAACATCCTCCTCAAAGATGTAATAAAGATATGAATAATTCTACAAGATGGCGTCAGCAACAATGCAATGACCTATATGGAACCATCTTCAAAGGACTTGACTTTCTGCGTGAGTTTCTGGAGATCATCAATTCCAAGACTATGACAGGTACTCCTAAAATGACTGCCTGAAGTAGCAGCAGCAAACTCAAATACACGTAAGCCGTCTTCGCAGGTAACATCACAGGGGAAACCAGCAAGCTGGGCCAGATGGGAGGTGGCCCTACTGGAAGGGGCAGATCTGAGCCCAGCTCACGGACACCAATGAAGATGCAATGCAGCGACTTCAAATTTCCAAGAAGCTAGAAATCTACACGTTGTTCTATGAAATCTCTTTTTAGGTTGGGAACCAATTCCCATTGAAACACAGACAGACCCACGCCTAATTTTCAGGCCAAACTGCTCACGTTGGTCAATCACACGGAGGCCAGAGCCCCTTGGCTTCATACCCCCTGGGCATTTAGTGAACATATGTGAAGCATGAAAAGGTAAGCTGTGTTGAATGCTTTTTTTTTTTTTTTGGCTCTCTCACCACCTTACCTCATAAAAGTATCTTTTGCAGTGTTGACACCCCACCAAAGTCTAAGAAAGTATGAATTAAATGAAATTCCGATCATGTTAAACAGAAAGACAACTTGGAACTGTATTCAAATCCAGTTTTATTAAAATTATTTGGCAATGTTAGTGGCAGTACAAAGTCTTTGACTAGGACCACTGGACACATTAGACATGAATCTGTGTTTTTGGTTTGGCCTGGGTTTAGGGGCACGGGGACTTTCCTAAAATCTTCTGGCCTCCCTTTCATTACTAAATGGCAAAGTGCCTTGAGTTTCTCTGTCTACTATATCCTGCTACTTAGTGGACAGGAATTTGTCAAGTAAGAATGAAAAAATAAAATCCATAGATTCAAAAAATTCTCTGCAAATACTAAGAACACACAAAGAATACAAAAGACGCCTACATTTAGTCCTCCAAGGAACAAGGCAAGCATCTGATGTCTGTGGTTTCTGGTTTTTATTTATTGCTAATTACAATTCAGAGACCAAAGGGTTTCCAAAAGCTGTAAAAACCTTCATTGAATTGATGATAGTCATTGACATCCCTCCCCCATATGGTTCCACTGAATTCAGAGGATAAAACCAGGAGAGCACTTGCACTGGCCTTTAAAATTACGAGCCTGTTTTGTATTTAATGGGGTTTTTCTTCTGCAGTAGCTTGGGGCACTATCTGCTCGCTCAGTGCTTGACAATTAGCATCTGCCTTGCAGGAGATCTAAGTATTGGCTTCGTAAAGTGTATTACTGGACAGCAGCTGCTGGAGGCGTTCCTGTCCAGGGTAAAACTTTTAGCAGACCTTAAGCTTAAACCTTAGAGGATTGTGGTACTCCTTAGTTGTTCTCCAGGGATCCCGAAGCTGTCTGCAAGAGACAAAGAAAGTTGCGTCAGAATCTTTACATGAGAACTTTCAGCCCTTTCCTAAGGAGTCCTTGCTTTTCTAGAGGTATATGAAAACCTGGCTTTGACAGGGAAGCCCTGGTGTTTTGTTCCTGTGATAAGACTATCTCTGAGAGATCGGAATGCAGACAATGAGGCTGGGCAATCACCTGAGAAAATTCTGCTCTCGCTTCCCTTCGAGGCAGTACTTTAAGATTTGTTTAGGATCGTTTCCAGTATCGGTTTTCAAGCATTGTCTATTTCTGGACAGTCTCATTATGAATTTGAAACTGTTCCCCTGAATGGCCGAAGTATTTCGGCAGTGGGCGAAGACTGGCCATACCAGACCACTGTTGGTTGCCTGATTTTTTTTTTTTTTTTTTTGCCTGATTATTTTTAAGAGGAAACATGTGGGGAACAAATTACCAGAGTCTCCTCTCACTGATTTGTGGTCTACACAGTATCACTACTCCAAGAAAAAGCAACTTGGCAATCAAAACAGGTGTGTGTCTGTATCATCAGAATAGGGCCCTGACTTTGGGAAAGTTAACTATGGGAGTGATTTGTGTTGTCCTAGTTCACAGGCAAGCCCGTGATCATTAAGTCACAGCAGGAGCTGTTAACATCAAATAATAGTTTTTATTCTTATTTCTCTTAAGAAATGAGGAAACATTTTCTTCAGGAATGAGCATACATTTTTAAGTTCCTCCATGCATAACTCTTTGCATCGAATTTACGTTGTTAAAGAATATATAAATGGAAAAAAAATAAAGAATATATAAATGGAAAATATCCTCTCCCAAGTTAAAGAAAAAGAATTAGGATACGAGGGCCCCCTCCCCCACGTTAAGATTCATCCCACTCTTCATTTTAACAATACTTAACCACGAGACATTCGAATAGTATCTGGAACAAAATAAAGCAATGTGTACAGTGTCATGTCACCGACCCACAAAGCACTTAATCCTAGGAGAAAGAACTTCTACTTACAAATGGAGTCCTGATTCCAAATTTGCTGTGGAATGTCATGGTGACTTTATTTTTATGTCCTGTTCTTTGATCAAAGGCATGGCACGTATCGAACGGTGGACTGTACAAGTGAAGGCTCACGGCAGGTTCCGTGTGGCTAATGTTCTCGACTCGATGTAAGCCAATGGAATCTACACAAGACCCCAAAAGGAGAAGCGGATGAAGGAGCTTAGACGACTGACAGGTGCCGATAAAAGTTTTTTGTTAACCACCTGAGAGCATAAATCAATCTGCTACAGACAGCAGTTACTTCAAAGGGACTTTCCAATTAAAGACCGTAAGCACTGTGCCCTCTACTCTCTCTTGAAAGAAACCCCCCTACAATTGTATTAGAACAATTTTCAAAGGGCATCAGTCCACCAAGACCAAAACACCACCACCACCACCACCACCACCAATGGGGAAAGAGCCAACATCAATAAAAGTTTAAGAGCCTGAAAGTAGATGAATCGCTTGGCAAGGACAGAAAGCTAATCCTGAGCTGTCCATGGGAAGAGCCAAAAATTAACCTGACCGCTATCTTGATATCACATCTTTATCTGTGTACAACAGCTCAGGGATTGGCAACACAGGTGCTTCTGGAAACGGGGATGAAGATGGGGTGAAAAATCCAGGAAGTGGTTCAAGGATTATCCAGAACTGGTTCAAAACTCAAATCCCTTTTACTATTTCTTTCCCTCATTTCCCTCGAGTATAAGTCCGAGATCTATACTCTAGAAAGAGTCTAATACATGAACTCAGGACCGGCAGACACCAGGTAAAAAACAAGTGACTTTAACAGGTGATCATTTACCTACTGAATGGTTAAGATCCCTGCTTTCTTCCCCACTTAGCTGCCAGAATGCTGCCAGACAGGATTCCTCCCTGCCCCCTACCAGACAGGAGATGGGAAGCACCTTCTCAGGGAATCTGATCGGCTCCAGGACAAAGCTTTTCAAGATGTCTCCATCGGTTGTTCCTCAAGGAGAAAGGTCTGCCAGATTATCCTAGAGGGAGTCTAGCTGACACACACCACCCATGTTAACTTTTTTTTTTTTGTCCTGAGTTTTCAAGTATTAGCATACAGCCAAGGCCACCAGACAACTGAGCAGGGCCTCTAGTAGTAAAGACAGGGGCTAGAGCACCACGCCCCCTCAAAATACAGACCCCTGAATCAGACACTGCTCGGGAGAAGACTTAAAAAAAAAGCAACTTTATGATTAATATCCTCACAGAAGAGATGAGAAAACAGGCTCCTTGTTAAAGGAGCTTTCAGAAAATAGAAAGGAATATCTGAGAAATAAAAACCTGAATAGAAAGGCTTAAAGAAAAACCGAGGAAGCTGGAAAAGACTCCGAGAACAAAGGGACAAAAACAGAAAACAGGAAAGAAAAAAAAAAAATCAGACGACTAGTTCAGGAGGTTTCCTATCTGAGCAATGAGAGGTTCAGGAACAGAACCAAAACCCCCAAACCCCACAAAACCCCAAAGAAATAACTTGAGAATATTTTCTTGAATAGAAGGATGCAGATTTCCAGAATGAAAGGACCCACAGACTACCCAACACAATGAATGAAAGTCATGAATCAAGAGAGAGGACTGTAACACTGGGGATAGGAAAAGATACCAAAAGGTAACATTCCAAAGTTTCTAGAAAGAAAACAAAATTTCACAGAAAGAATCAAGGAACAGAATGGCACCAGGCTTTCAAAAAGAAGACTGGAAATGAAAAGTCAAGGGATTAGCTTCATAGCCCTGAGAGAAGATCCGAGGTCCTAATTCCACACCCAGCTAACTTGTAGACCATGTTATGGGGATGGAATAGACATTTTTAGATACACGAGGTCTCAAAAACGTACTTTCCATGAACCCTTTCTCATAGAGCTAATGAAGATATCCTTCACCAAAATAAGAGCAAGAACCAAGAATGAAGCAGACAAGAGATCAGGAAAAAATGGGGATCAGCAATGGGAGGGAACGAAGGGAAAGCCTGCACAATGGGAGGGGACCTCAGGAACGGCAGGTGAGCCCTGGGTGAGAGACTGACCAATTCACACTCAAGCTAAGGGCCCTGGAGGAGAGGAAGGAAGGGGCGGGGAGGGGAAGGAGGGAAGACCAAATACTCAAAAATATGTTGAGAAAAAATTTCTAGTTAGGAGACAGTTTGAGGAATAATCAAGGAAGGAATTGTGTTAATTGGTGTAGTCAAGGGAGGCACCAAATTCTGATTTATGTTTCATGATCTGGCTCCGTGAGCTGGCGTAAGACAACAGCAAAGCCTAGAAGGCGAAGATTGAAGTTCTATCCCAGCTATAGTTAGACCACCTTCCAACCACTCACAACTTCTGGGATCTTTAGATGTTTTCCTCATTTCCCCAAATGGGACGTTAATTCTCAAAGGCAGACTCTTTGGTTCTATAGCTTACTGCTCATAACAGACTGGCTTAGGCACAATTCTGAACCTAGGTTCCACATTCTGAAGAGATGGCCGCCCTTATATAAACTGTTTGTTTCTCCAACTGCAAGCTGCACAATCCTGCAGGCATAGACCCCACACAGCCACCATCCTTTAGAGAAGCCCCTGAAACTCCTGCCTGATACCTACGGTTAATAATCCCAGCATCCATCCATCCATCCACCCATCCATCCAGTCACACATCCGTCCATCTTTGTTTGCCTCCTTTCCTTTACGCCTATGGTGTACCATCTCTCACAAAAACCTTGGACATTTCTTGGAGATGATCTGTGGATGCCAATTTGGTCCAGGCATGTCTACCATTTGCCTTTACATTATTTAATTTGATTTCCTCGCCCCAATTTCCCTTTTCCTCCACCCTATGCTGCACACCACTATGGAATCCATCAAGATATTCCCAATAAAATTCTACGGCCTTAAGCCAGCTCTTACTTTCAGCTGGTTTTGGAGGCCCAGGCCCTGATCTCACTCTACTCTCTTCCCACTCCTGTCCAAGCCCATTCTCCCTTCTTCTCTCTAGTGAGAACATTCCAGAACTTTTCATTCTTTGCAAAGACTGTGCCTTCCCTTCCCGCACGTTCTTCCCTGTACTTGAAACATCATTCCCAGCATCAGTACCCATCTGTACTCCTCCTGCATCTGTAAAAAAATCAAAGGCTGAACTTTGAGGCTTTTGATCTTATGGGCTATTAGTCTAGAAAAATATTTAGTTTATCCCCACCCCCCATATTTTACCGATTGGCAAAATTTCCCATAGAAATCAGAATTTCCCACTTTGGTAGAAAAGAATTTGAACCGTGTGGCTGGGACTAAGTGGCCGTCACTAACCGCCTTGGACAGTGTGGCCTGCACACACCAGTACCCCACAGCCTTACTCCTGGCCTGTATTGCACCTGCTTGGCTCCTGCAGGTTTTGTACTGAAGACCCTTGAAAAAAGCTTACCTCCTCTTTAAGACCTAATCTAGTTTCATAAAGACTCTAGGACTCTAGCTGAAAGCCTTTCTGGCCTTATTGGGCAACAAAATCTTTCTAGGAAATTTGGTGTGCCTAATATATACAGCAACCCTCAAATAAAAGCTTCCTGCCACATAGGAAATGGACACCTTTGTGTTTTGTGAATGGGGGAGAAAACTTCCCATACTATCTGACCTTTGTAATTGGCTTACATTCTTTTCTTTTCTTAAGATTTATTCGTTTGACAGAGAAAGAGAGAGTGTGCACGCACAAGCAGGGGAAGCAGGGAGGGAGATGGAAAAGCAGGCTCCACACTGAGCAGAGATCCCGACGTGGGGCTCAATCCCAGGACCCTGAGGTCATGACCTGAGCTGAAGGCAGACACAAAACTGACCGAGCCATGCAGGCGCCCCAGTGGCTTACATTCTTAAACTAATGAATAAATTGAGGCCAAGTATCACAACTAATACGGGACTTTAAGATTTAAGAGGAAAGTTGCGTGGCCAGGAAAAAAGTCTTTATGGTATTTTGTTTTACATCAGTGGGATGGCATTCCAATTAAGAGTATGGGCTTGGGAATCAAATGGCTTGAGTTCAAATGCTGCCCGGCACATAAAAGCTGACTGATCTCAGACAAGTTATTTATTGTTCCTATATGTTGGCAATCTCATCCATAAACGGGAATCAAAAATGATCTCCAGTCATTTTTAGCAGGCTTTGTGGAAAGTTACTATCCCCTTTAGAAATACAGATATTAATCACAGCCTCTTCTGAAAAGCATCTGGCTCTCCCAGATGGCATTTAGGAGGAAGAATGAATTCTTGGTAGGAGATCTATAAATCACTACTAAATAATGTGCTCTGTAAAGATTCCCTTGAGAACATGCTTTTAGGGTATGCTGTATGCATATTACAAAAACAGGGATGAGCCAGCATTCCTAATCATTTCCAGAACATTTCCTTACATCTTCTAACACAGAGACTAATATTTCCAACCTGGCCTCACTCCCTAAGAATCACCTTTTTGGGTGCCTGGCTGGCTTAGTTGGTAGAGCATGACACTCTTGACCTTGGGGTTGTGGGTTCAAGCCCCATAAAATCTTAAAAAATAAAAAGAAGAAGAATCTACTTTTGTACATTCATATTCAATGCTAACTGTCCTCAGACTTGGCAGGAAACAACTTGTCAGCGGGCTCCAATCTACGGGCTCCGGCTTGTACTTTGAGTAAGTGATCCTAACTCAGATGCAAAGCTTTAAAAAACAAACAAACAAACAAACAAACAAACAAAATCTACTGCTGGGGCACCTGGGTAGCTCAGTGGGTTAAAGCCTCTGCCTTTAGCTCAGGTCATGATCATGATCCCAGGGTCCTGGGATCGAGCCCTGAGTTGGGCTCTCTGCTCAGTGGGGAGCCTGCTTCCCCGCCTCTCTCTGCCTGCCTCTCTGCCTAATAAATAAATAAAATCTTAAAAAAAAAACAACCAACCTACTGCTTTTAGATCATTTTCTAAGAATCTGGAACCATGACTCCATGAACCCAATTCTGCAGTGTTTCAGAAGGGAGTTGAAGGAGTTCCCCCTTGCCCTTTGAAAAAGGTAATCGATTGTTACCATTGATGTAGGCACACTGGTTTTCTCTCAAGATTCTTTCAGACTTCTTGATCATCTCGTTGGATTTTTTGTCAGGCCAGGCAAATAAGGTCTCCTTCAGGTTTCCCTGTAGCATCTTCAGAAAGCAGTGGGAGTCAGTGTGATCATGGATACTGCTACACATAGACAAGAAAACAATGGAACTCAGTGGATAGTCCAGCCCCCAGGGCCACATAACACTCTGCCCATAGCTTACCGCTGCAGCATACGGTCAAGAGCGCAGGTCACAGACCATTTCAGCTGGCTTTGCAAATACCATCAATTTGTAATTAACAGCGTTCAGGGCAACATGTAACATACTAGGTCTTCCATATCAGTGCATATATGCAGGGCAATTTGGATGCATAACCGAAGTACAGAACAGTCTATTTTTAAAAAGCGGGTTTGTAATACTTTGATAACAGAAACATAAAACCTGCCACCTTTTATCTTCTGCCAAGACGTAGCTTTCAAGAACTCAATTAAGCTGAGCCACAACTCAATTATGAAACTTCAGAGAAATTGGAGAAAGGATAAAGATAATCATCTCTCATAATTGCATCATACTGGTAAGATCACTTAACATAGAGTGTTTTTTTGCCCCCCCCCCATCCCCAGGCCTTTTCTATTATCTCCTCCCTTTGGGGGACAAAAGGCATGTGTATGTGTATTAACACCCAGAGGTTTCACTGCAATCATGCCAATATTTTGTAGATTCAGAGCCACCTGTGATTAATTCCCAACAATGGAGGGAGAAAGAAAGTACCCTGCATCTGCAGGAAGCATTTATTCACATAACCTTAGAGTAATAAAAGGTATGAACCAATATGTTATATGTTATTAGCTTTTATCTTCTATGTTGAATGCATAAAACCATAAGAACTCATCTCCTAAATCCATAGAGGCTAGTCCTCTTTCTTTTTTTTTTTTTTTGAAGATTTTATTTATTTACTTGAGAGAGAAAGAGAGTGAGAGAGAGCATGAGAGGGGAGAAGGTCAGAGGGAGAAGCAGACTCCCCATGGAGCTGGGAGCCCAATGCGGGACTCCATCTGGGAGAGTCTGGGATCATGACCTGAGCGGAAGGAAGTCGCTTAACCAAGTGAGCCACCCAGGCGCCCAAGCCTAGTCCTACTCTCGACATAATCTGCTTTCAAAAAATATGGAGAGAATGAACGCAAACAAGGCCATTCCCTATGAGTAAAGTCCTCTATAGACCTAACTCCGCCCAAATCTCATCACTGCAGGTCTCCTCTCTCCCATCAAAAACGGGTCTGCAAGTATTGTTTTTACCATTCTCAAAGCTGCCTAGCCCTCTACATAAAAAAACTAAAAAGGATGAAAAAGGGCAAAGACAGTAAACAATTAACTTAAAGTAGCAAGAGATTTTCTGAATTTGTGAATTGCTTTTCTAGGTCCAAATGTGGACACTGGGTCTTTGGTCCCGCAACCGTTTATGGACTTCAAAGCACCACCAAGGTCAAGTTTCAGCAAAATTCCATATACATTTTACTCCACAGAAGACACAGAGAGAGATATTAAGTTAAACTGGTTACTTACCTCCTTTGATTTACTACTCATTTGGGGGGCTGGTTTTGATATACGTGGTATATGCCTAAACCCCTTCTGTTAATTCCCAGGAGAATTTTTGTTGGGACATTTTGGAGAAACAACTGTAAGGTGAGATTTGTTAATGCTCCCAAACTTGTGGCCATTCTGGCACTGTCCTTTTCTTGGGCTGGAACAGATGATCTACTAAGGATTTGCAAATGAGTAACTGTATTACCTGCCATGTCCTTCACCCCAGCATAGAATCATTAGATTGAATTTTCCATTTCCTTCATCCACAAGATTTCGAGTATACCTGAAAGGAAGGTATTCAGAAGTTTGAATCTAGTCGATGAAATGTGCACTGGGAAAAAGAAGTACGTCACAAAGTATGGCTCACTGACAAGTTAACACTTCTACCTCTACACGACTTGTAAATGTGGTTCTACCATTAGAAAAATACAGGGCAAATGAAAACAAGTCATTTTTCCACAGCTCACTTTGGACATTTTTGTAGTTTGTATTACCATGTTTGTAACTGTTCTGTTTTAATTAATCGCACCAAAAAGGTTAACAGGAAAAAAAAAAAGCAAATTCCTTAATTTTCCTCCTGACAGCCTCAAACTGATAAAAACAGTAAGTTTCTTAAAGAGGTATTTACAAGGTGCATTTACTAGGCAAGAATGTTGCTATTGTCTTTTTTTCCCCCTCCCTGTAGCTAAACCAGAATGTTAGAAACAAGGTTTCATTAAATAGCTGTTTCTAGAATTCTCCTTAGTCTCTGTCCTAGCCCAGACACAAACCACATTCAAAAGCACTCATAATGAAAATTCCTCCACAAATAGGGTGGGGATTGACTTAAGTACACAACAAATGAAATTCCGCAAGGAAATAAGTAACACTGAAACCTCTTCCAGGAGAAACCAGTAATTGGCCACAAAAAAATCCCAGATGTAAACAACCACAAGCACACCATCAGAAAAACAAAACAAACAAACCAATTCTAAAGTTTCTCTTGGCTAAAGAGGTACCATCCACACCAACTAATTAGCAAAGTCTGATAATTATGACATTCACTTAGATTTTTTAAGACAAGGAATCTTTATCCCATAGTTGGGGGAGTGTTTGATCACAGGATCATCTGTTCATGTATATCCCGAATGCCCGTTCCTCCCCTTTCCTCCCCAAGCAGGAGGCCAGGTGCTGGCCAAGCAGGGTCAGCAACGGAGAGTGGATTAGTTAAATGCTTTTTAGATGTCAGTCATCCTTATTGGGTAGCCCTTGATGACCTAGCAAGGGGCTGTGCACACTGCCTCTGATTCCCAATAAACTCCGCTTTGGTGTCAGGATACTCATTCTCCCTCTACCAGTCTTGGGGTCACCTCCGCCGTTGCCTCTTTGGGGCTCTTTCCAGAGAATTCGCCATCTGCCTCACACTAGAACATATTCCGTCTTGGTTTTTCTTTCTCTTTCTTTTCTTTCTTTCTTTTTTTCTTTCTTTCTTTCTTTCAAGACTGTATTTATTTACTTGTCAGAGAGAGAGAGAAGAGAGAGCGAGCGCAAGCAAGCTCGCACAAGCAGGCAGAGAGGCAGGCAGAGGCAGAGACAGAAGCAGGCTCCCCACTGAGCAAGGAACCCCATGTAGGACTCGATCCCAGGACCCCTGGATCACAACTCGAGCCAAAGGCAGCGGCTTAACCAACTGAGCCACCCAGGTGTTGTCCCCTGTCTTGGTTTTTCTGCACTGGTTTTCCCAAGGTCAGAGATCAGAATCCTTCGCAGTGCTGGGACATCTATTCTGTGCAAAAAAAATTCTACCAAAGTGATTTGCACTCTCCTACATCTCTCCCTCCACGCTGCCCCAAGTGCCCACCCAGGGCTGCATCATCTTCCTTAGTTGCACCTCTGGATACCTGTGCAATAGATCAACACGAATGTGTGCATTTCAGCTGATCCTGAGCCTGGTAGTCAAGAGGAATTCAAAGCCCCTGGAAATGCCCTTGTTCCAAAGATTAAGAGCCCGAGCCTACTGCTGTTGGTGAATTTCACTTGGTCAGTATCTAGACTTAGAGCAAACTACCATGACACCAGGGATCTTCGGAAAGGTTAGCGGTCCTTTAGAGTGAGGGCTCGGAATAATGATGCTAATTTGAATCTCGGAGCTACCTGATCGAAGTCTGACCCAGTGCAGGTGCTCCAACCTTTTTATTGCCTACCTTCCCCATCTGTAAAACAGGGATACGAATTGTACCTATCTCACAGAGCTGTCATGATAAATGAGTTAATACACCAGGAAAGTGACTGGAAGGGGACCTGTGCCAGAGTTAGACCTCATTTAGAGCTCCCGGCAAAATGAGAAAGTGCACTCTTGTAGCCTTATTGGCAGCCACAGAAAGATAGGAACCAAAGGAATTTCCTGGAGCCACTTCCAAGGGCAAAATGCGATCTTAAGCAAGCTTCGCTTTATTTCAAATCCTTAAGTGCAGAAAAAACAGCCGCTGCCTACAAACATACTACCTATGTTTAGGTAAGGTAACTAAAAGGAACTGCTCCCAAGGAAAATAATCTCGGTTGATTCTTATCTTTCAGGTATTTTCCTCTGCCCAGCCTCAGCCCAACCAACCACAAAGGCTGAATCGCTAGCAGCCCTTGGGAAAGAAACCCTCACCACTCGGGGCGGGGGGTGGGGGGTGGGGAATGGGATCAGGTTTTATTTCTGGCGCTGGAGGATTGGTAGAGATTCATTTTTATTTATATCACCAAGCCAGAGCTGCAAAGGACCAGCTCTCTAGCACAAGTGGGAAGCCGGGGTCTTTACAATTTACACTCCAGAGCCTCAGAACTAAGGACAGGAGAGCGCATATTGCTTGGGGCTCAAAGGGAAGCAGTCCTTGCATTCGCAACCCTGATAGTGGGTTGAAAATAACCCCACAGTCCGGCAAGTTAAATGGGCTTGGGAGGGGCAGCAGGAGCTGAAAAACAGCAGCACACAACCCCACGACGCTCTTTTCTAGTGGCAAGAACGCCTGCTGGCAGGTGCCCCGCTGCGGGAGGCCAGCTGATGGAGAACTGGCTCGGGGGACTGTGTCCTCCACCCTCACCCCCTTTCTCGGGATGGCTGATGGAGTTCTCTCCGGGGAGTACGCTCCATCTGTCCCCCAGGGGCGGCGGGCCGCGTACAGCCTGGGCGCTGGGGGCCTCCGGGGTTTCCCTGCACCGCGGCGCCTGGGGCAGGCGCCCCAGCGGGACGAAGAGCACAGCTCCCGAGTGGAGGTTCGGAAGCGTCCAGGTGGACCGGCGAGAAGAGAACAAAACAGTCTGCAGCCGTGCGGTGGCCTCCGCATCCGGGCAGCCCCGCGGCTGGAGGGCGAGAAGGCGCAGCACTGGGATGCGGGCGAGGCGGGCTGGCGGCGGACGCAGGGCGGCCCCCTCCTCCCCCACTGCCCGTTCCTGCTCCGACTCGCAGCCCGCGCCGCCGGGCTTCGGACACCCGCGCCCCAGCTCCCGCGGCCAAGGTTAGGGCGCGCCCACCTGTACTGGTCGAACTTGGCGTACGCTGCCCACTCGGCCGGGTCGCTCTCGTAGGCTTCCATGACGGCCTGCACCTCCTCCACGTTGACCTCCTCGCCCGCGAAGAGCTGGTGCAGGAGGCGGGTCAGATCCTCCAGGCTCCGCGGCTTGAGCACCTCGGTCTGCTCCATCCCTCGCGGCGCTGGCGGCGCGCGCTGCTCTCTGCAGGCTGCGGTGCGGGCGCTGAGCGCAGGGGAGCTGGGGGCGAGGGAGCTTAGCTGCGGGCTGGACAGCTGCACGCACACACACACAACCCCCAAACCGAGTGTCCGAGACTAAACAGCTCCCCGACCCCCCAGCAGGGAAGAGGATCCGAGCTAGCAAAGCAACACGCCGTGCGCCCAAACCAGGACCGAATCTGCTGGGTTCGGCGGCCCCGGCCCTTTTTAAGCTCTCGGAGTCGGCGGGACTGTACCAACGGCCCTCGGAGGGTGGGGAGAGGCGGGGAGCGACCCGGGGACCGTGGCGGGGGCGGCGGGAGGGTGCGGACAAGGTCCACGCGCGCCGCCCCGAACCCCCCCGCCCGCGGCACCGCGGCGCTCCCGGGGGGCCCTGGCTCAGCGTCCCCTCCTGCTCGGTGGGCTGCGCGCGGTCCCCCGCCCACCTCGGCGCGGCTCGTTGTGTCCGCCCATCCCGGCCCTCTCCGCCCGCGCCCCCCGCCCCCCGACGCCGCCGCGGTTCTCGACGCGAGGACGAAGACCGAAGGGGGTCGGGGGAAGGCTGGGGGGCTGGGGGGACGCTGACGAGGGGGGAAGGCGACCCAACCTTCCAAATAGAGCTGAGGAATCGTGAGTTGCTTGCGAAGGTTGACGACGGAGTCCACTCCCTGGCTGGAGAGCTACTGTGTCGTCGACTGAAAAGTCTCCATAACATGCTCCAGGCTGGGTGGAAAAGCAAAACAAAAAGAAGTGGAAGTCTTTCTTGGGGGGAAAAAAACCCCAAACCTAAATGTATTGTACCGAAAATGTATGTTCACAAAGGACACTTGGGTCTTGAGCAAGTCTAGGGAGACGACGGAAGGCCAGGGACCCCTCTTCGATTTTAAAATCAAACAATTCCTTTAAAATCTCTTCGGTGCAAAGACCGGATGGATCATGGATGGCGCCTAAAGCAGTTAATTTAAAGGTTCTAACTGGACTACTAAAATCAAATCGAAGCGTGCACTTGAACGAGCCTACTGTTGAGGGAAACGTGTTTCTGTGCTGTGCAGGGCGCTCAGCCCGCTTTCGGAACGACACGACTTGAGTGTGAATGAAAATAAGTGTGAGGGACAGATTCATTCCTTCTCATTACAAACGGACCCAGGGAATAATTCGGATTTAAGGCCTAAATTTCTGCAAGACTGGTCTTTCCCTGCCCCCCTACCCCCATTTTGCTTCACTGTATGTGTGTCTCTATATTTAAATTTACTTGTGCCATGTAGTAAGTGCCCTAAAGTTATATTTTAAACATCAGTGTTTAAACTGTTTACACTGTAAATATTAACAATATTGTTAGGGAGTAAAAATGACGGTTGGATCACCATTGTTCAGAAAGAAGTGGAAAGCACCTCAGAAGCCAATTTTTTGTGATACAGGTTGCTGAGAGGTGGTTAATTTCATGTACTCTGGGGCAGAGTACTTTGTACATGCTTTTTATTGTTTACTCGAATTTTTTTTGTTGTGTTTTCTGTTGAGTCTCTTAATTACTTCGTTTTAGCTATCCTAATCTGCTTTCACTGGCTCTTCTTCTTGACCCTCAAAAAATTCAAGAATCTTACCTAATATAGCCGTATTCACGCATTCATATTCATTGCCTCTCTTCTCTACATCTTCCCACAAACACAATTTCATTGGTTGTTTCTATGTGGATGATATACTGAGACTAGTTCTATTTAACATAGTTTGGCACCTGAAATACAACATATTTGAAACTCCTTTCAAGCCATGCTTTTTAACTCCTGAAGATTCTATTTCTTCTGCAGTGAGGCTACCTAGGCTCAAAAACCACATCCATCACCGTCAGCCCCTTTCCTTGCTTCATTCTCAAACCCTTCTACCAAATGCCACATTTTATACCTCCGTATCTTTTATGATTTCCTGCCTTTCTATTCCTATTGTTACTACACATGCTTCAGCGCCTATGGTGGCTATATTGTTGCAGACCTCCTAAACAACATTCCTTGGTTCCTGCAAACTCCCCTCCTCTCCCTCTGCCATTGGGGTAAATTCTTTATTCACAGCCATTTAGATTCTTATCCTAAGGCAACAGCTCACGATGTCATTTCCTAGCCTGATATTTTCAGTAACTTATTTCTAATACACAGGTTTGTCAGTCTGGCATTCAAAGTTCTCCACCTTTTGCCATTATTTACTTTTTTTAAACAAATAGATCTTTCAGCAAAATGGAAGTAGCAACTATCTTGTGTTTACCCAATCCATTCTTTTGATTAAGCTTCTTCTCCTGACTAGATTCTAGAAGGCCATTTCCATATATCCAAATCTTACCTTAAGAGCTTAGCTTTTCTCTCGAGTGAACTGTATTTCCCCCTGAACTGGGGTGATAACCAGTACCCTTCTTAGGGCACTTACTACATCAGAGCATGTTGCTTATGGGAATCATAATGTGACACACAGAACCTTTAGGACAGTCTCCGCTTACATTTTATTTTTATATCCCCCTCAGTGCCCAGCACACAGTGCCCTGTGTATGCATGAAGGGCAAAGTTAGAAAAAACAGAAGTAATTGTCTAGAGTAATTCGATTGCTTGGTTTTCTTTAGGGATCCTGGGTAGTGAATTCAAATCCAGCGGACTTCTCTCAATTGTTTTTGGTTTCTGTGCAAAGGACACCTGAATTCTTCCCGGAACAGTTACACTGCTGAAAAGGAGGAGGAGGGGGGCGGGGAGGAAGAGGAAGAAGAAATTAGAATAAGAGGAAAATAATTGGCATCATAGGCTCTATTAACAAAAAGTAGAATACCTAGACCCAAGAAAGTAGTATTTCCACTGTACTCGGCATTGCCCAGGGCAATGATTATCACATTTTCAGACACTGACGTAGGGTAGATATCCATAGAAGGGAACAAGACTTACTAAAGTTCTGGAAATAATGGTCTATCCATCCATTCAACACATTTTTATTTTTTTTAAAAAGATTTTATTTATTTGAGAGAGAGAGATCACAAGTAGGCAGAGAGGCAGGCAGAGAGAGAAGGGGAAGCAGGCTCCCTGCTGAGCAGAGCCCGATGTGGGGCTCGATCCCAGGACCCTGAGATCACAACCTGAGCCGAAGGCAGAGGCTTAACCCGTTGAGCCACCCAGGCGCCCCATTCAACACATTTTTAAAAAGCATGTGCTATATGCTAGGCACTCTTCACAAAACGAAGGCTCTGCCCTTATAGGGCTTATGCTCTGGAGTGGGGTAGAGGAAGACAGACACGCCAGCGAATATTACAGTATGTGCGGAGAAATGGACACATAATGTACACAAATGTATAATGGAGACAAAAACAGCAAGAGAAGCGGGATAGAGAGGGTGGTGAGATCTGTCATTTTACAGGTGTTCAGGGGAACACTTCCCTGATGAAGTGGTATTTCAGCAGGGACTGAAGGAAGTTAGTGAGATTTGTAGCCGTCTGGGGGAAGTTTACAGGTAAACAGTTAAATGCAAAAGCCCAGGGAGGAAATATTAAGTGTTTGATGAACACAGATATGGGCAGCAGCGAGTGGAAGTAGGGACTACAAATCAAATAGGCCCTCACAGAACAATGTAAATCACTGAGGGAGTTTGGCCAGAGAGCAAGCAGATCAAGGGAAGCCAATTATTTGGCTATTAACAACCATCTGAGTGAGAGATAACAGTGGTTTTAGCCAGACTACTGGCAGAAGAGAGGACAAATGGCTGCTTTTGTAACAGGTTTTGAAGGTAAAGCTGTTAGGATTTGCAGATTTGGAAGTGGGTTGTTAGAGAGGGATCAAGAATGAGCCACAACGGGGTACCTGGGGGAAGGGGGGCTCAGTAGGTTAAGTGTCTGCCTTTGGCTCAGGTCTCGATCCTGGAGTTCCAGGATGGAGCCCTGAGCAGAGCCACAATGTTGGGCTCACTGCTCATCAGGAAGTCTGCTTCACCCTCTCCCTTGCCCCCGCCCCCAGCTCCTGTTCTCTCTCTTGCTCACTCTCTTCTCTCTCAAATAAATAAAGTCCTTAAAAAAAAAAAAAAAGAAGAGTCACAATGACTGTAACAGATTTGCCATTGACTAAGATTTAGGGTGACTGGGGTGGGAATGAGGAAAAAGATAAGCTTTAAAGATCTAGGTAGTAGAACAAACTGCAAATTGTTGGAAGAGGCAGGAGGAAGAGAAGACAGACAGCTTTGTAAGGAACAGAGCCGTCTCAAAACGCTAGGGCCTTCTTTATGGTGACGGCTCTGAGCAGTCAACATACACTGCCCGTGCATCTGCTGTGAGGACACAGAGGGAACTGCAGATTTTTAAGGACTCTTGTAACCTACTCAAACATACACGTTTTATTTTTCATTAACATTATGTAAGAAAACAGGTACATCTAGTATTTGGTACCAAACCTTTTTCCTTTCCATTATTTCTAAAAATTCAAGCTCAAAACACCCAAGATTTCAGGGGTGCCTGGGTGGCTCAGTGGGCTAAACCTCTGCCTTCGGCTCACGTCATGATCTCAGGGTCCTGGGATCGAGTCCCACATCGGGCTCTCTGCTCAGCGGGGAGCCTGCTTCCCTCTCTCTCTGCCTGCCTCTCTGCCTACTTGTGATCTCTGTCAAATAAATAAATAAATCTTAGGAAAAAAACAACACTCAAGATTTCAGTTTAAATCTAAAAACCTGCCTAACGAGAACCAGAGTGCTGAGAATAGGGATCTTGTCTTATATACCAAAGCAGAGGGCATATAGGCACTTAGTGAGTGAATAAATGGAAGGTACAAATAAGAGTTGTTTCAAGACTTTGATAGATTTTGCTTAACTGCCCCTTGAAAATGTGGTGCCCATTATTATTTCATGCACCAACAATATGACGGGACTTCCCTCCCCACAACTTTGCCAATACTCACAGTCACTGTGCTTTCTACAACTGCTAGTGTGGTGACAATTAGCATCTCATAGTTATTTGGGTAAGTAAGGGGGTTCTGCACTTTTTGTGCTTTAGTAGGCATCTGTATTATAAATTTTTAAAAAATTTTAATTTCCATATAGTTAACAATGGTATGATAGTTTCAGGTGTATGATACAGTGATTCAACAATTCCATGCATCACCTGGTGCTCATCACAAGGGCTTTCCTTAATCCCCATCACAACTTCACCCATCACCCCCACACTTTTTCTTCTATGAATTGTGTTTTAATATTTTTTGGTCATTTTTCTGGTTTTTTCTTCTCCAACTGGTATGAGTTCTTCATACACACTAGAAATTAAGACCATACATATGTTGCAAATATCTTGCTTTATCTTAAGCCATATAAAAATTTAAGATTTATTTTCTTTAATGTTGCTTTGCCACGTTAAATATTTTGTAGGTTGCATTTAAAAAGTTCATTTAATGTATAATGAGTTACTGACTATGAATGGTAAGAAAATGTACTAAATATTATGTGTGGGTAGCAATTAAAAAACCAAAAAGGATCCTATTTTCAGGCACATTACAATCAGGGAAGGCTGTTATATACAAGTTTACTTTATTTTATTTTAAAGGTTTTATTTGAGAGAGGGAATGAGAGAGAGCGAGCGAGCATGAGAAGGGGGAGGGTCAGAGGGAGAAGCAGACTCCCCGCTGAGCCAGGGACCCGATGTGGGACTCGATCCTGGGACTCCAGGATCATGATCTGAGCTGAAGGCAGTCCCTTAACCAACTGAGCCACCTAGGCTCATGCACGTTTATGATAAACTATGATGTAGGGCTGTGATATGCACGTTTATACACTATGCAGTAGGGCTGTGATAGTGGAAGTTCACCGTGAGTGTTCTTATGAAGCAGAGAGTATCCTGAATGATTTAGACAGGCTTTAATGAAAATTAAAATCAGAATTAGGCAGAGAGGTAAGATGTGAAGCGGGGCAAGTTCTAGGTACACTTCCAGAAGTCAACTGCATGAGCAGGTGTCAGGAAAAGGCACATTCAGGGAACAGTGCATTATCTGGCATGGGCTGGCTAATGTTGTAGAGAAAGAGTAAGACTACACCTGCTGAATTGTTTTGAATACTTTCCCTTCCATTATGTGGCCTGTAGCTGCCTTTGCCAGTGCCAGAAGCTTACCCAGGATGGTATAAACCTTGGAAAATGAAGCAGAAGCTGCAGGAAGGGAGATTTTCATTTTCATACCCCTTGCACACCACAGACCAGCCCATTTTGGGTTATGCACAGATGAATCAGGTTGACTAATGCCATATAATCTAAGGCATGGTTTGCACTTTCAGTTCTCTAATCTGAGTAGAATAGGTATTTAAGGTCCCTTGAGGGTAAAACGTCTAGGAAATCATAGATGCCACGCAGTATCAAATCTTATTTGGACCACTAATAAACATTTTTAGCTTACCTTAGACCCTAAGTATGGGGAAATCCTGATGAGATCCTTGGCATGGATACAGTCAGAGGCGGAAGCACTGTACTCCATTATTATCTATGTTCCGTGGGCTCTGGGTCACTGTTGCATGGTAGGATAAAGAACGACATAGCAGACATCGATTTTCTCATAAACACGGAAAACTTAAAATATAACTGGAAGGTTCAGTGCCCTCCAACCTCCAGGTTCAATTATAATTAAGACAGGTTAAACCAGATAGCTGCAAAAACACTTGTGAAGTGTATTTTAGTTTCTAGTCACTCAATAACTTGTGAGATCCAGGCTTAAATGTAAATGTTGCAAAGTTAGCATGGAATGATAAAATCCTTTGGGTAAGGATTTAAGAGATAATAGTGTCAATAATGTTTGAAAAAAATGTAAAGTCCTATATATTCTTCAAGGTTATTAGAGACGAAAACAGGTAAAGTATGACGGCTCCTGGTTCAGTTGGTTAAGCGTCTGCCTTCAGCTCAGGTCATGATCCCAGGGCCCTGGGATCGAGCCCTGCCTCAGGCTCCCTACTCAGTGGGGAGTCTGCTTCTCCCTCTGCCTCTGCTGCTCCCTCTGTTCATGCTCTCAATCTCTCTCAAATAAAAATCTTTAACACAAACATAAAGGCATGTATATTTAGCTAACCTGAGATTTTCTTCACTGTAAACTGAATTGTTCCCTAGCATACCCTAAGGCTAATACAGGGCAGATCATTAGCCATAAAGTACATTGTGGGATTAAAGGGGCAAAAGTATAGTTCAAAGGTTTTTGACAAAATCATATATTCCTATTACCTTTGAAAATAAACACTCAGAATTCTTGTATACATCTTAGATCCTGCTTGGACATTTCAATTTATTGGAATGCTTTTTGAAATACCGCATTACCATTACAATACAGAATGATATAATACAGACTCACACTTCAATTACCAGTCTAATAGCATCAGGGAAAATGGGACTTTTAGTCATAGCATGAAATATACACAGAATCTAAGGCTATCCAATTATTAGAGTGTTTTCAACTTAAAAAACAGATTGTAAAAAACTCAAAAGATGTTGCTAGGTTTACTGAGTGCTTCTGACACTGTAAAAATAAGACATAAAATAACACCAGTTACAACCATTAGGACTCACAATCATTTAAACGAAAGGACTGAAAGAGTTGTATGACTTAATTGTCCAGAATTTGTAAAATTCCTTGTTTCCCAATAAAACATTTCTAAACCACGCATATTCTCTAAAGCAGCTCTCCGGTGTATTAACACGCATGCTCTCTTGGCTAGTTGTTTGCTAGAAATTAGCAGGAATCGCTTTTTTCCTCCACTACCATCTGGCAAAGGTATAAAACCAAATTCCTTAATTCCTTCTGCCAGCTAGGCTGCCCCCTACTGGACTGTGTAAGACATAAATCCAGCAGGACGATGGGGACTACTTCCTAACTGTACAGGAGAAAAGGCATACCCACACCTCGAACTGAACTTCCCTGAATACGCACAGAAAGAATCCTTCAGAAAACTGAATTTCACAGTGGGGAAAAAAAGCAGCAGAGTGTTCTTTCTACAAGTAAACGATTTCAGTCACTGAGAATTGGTAGAAAAGAAGCTTTCTACAGTCTTAGTCTCCTTTTTCAACTCCTTGGTGGCCAACCTGGAACAGTTGTAGTTCATGGGTATACTGTAAAGCCAAACTTTTATGATGATTTGTGTATTAAAACAAATCATATTTTTGTGAGTCCATCTACTCTATGGATTTCTTTATGCATAAACACGACTCATAGTAGATACAGGCTGTGTAAAGCACATACACAAGTCTCTTGTCACAAGTATCAGCTTTTTCCAGAGCTGTTTGCTTTGCAAAGATTCATTTGAGTAGGAAGAGCTTTTTCTCTGTACTTCATCCCCAGGCCTGAGATTTGCAGTAATGCAGGACCAGTTTACCATCACTGCCAAAACACTACAAAAAGAAAAAAAAAAAAGGCAATAAATTAAACTCCATTTAATTATTATTCCTAGATGAGACTAAGGAAAAGAATGTCACACATATCATAAAATATCCTCCACCATGTAAGTTATCTATAAGATTATTTCTTTTAACAGATCCAGATTACTCTCCTATTCGGATCAGTAATCATAAATGTTTAATAAAACCTAGCATTTTTTTAGGCATGGGTGGGCTTGCATATTATTTTGTTCCTTTCCTACATCTCTGACGATAAGGTATGTACTGTTTTCTAGTAGTGGTGCTAGCATGTACACACGAATGATTACGGCCATTAAACTCTAAGAATGTTGAGTACAGTCATTCTTATTATGTAGCTTTCCTTTTCAATGTCTTCGGAGGCAGATCTGGATTACTGTACTTCAAAATCATTGTCTGCTGGTATTACGCATTTCTTAATTCTTCCATCACTATAGTCTGAGATCCACTTATGTTCTAAGTGTTAGATGTAACAAAGTAATCTCTCCTTTCATGACAGCTAAGAATGGCATATCATCTCTTAAAATGTTGTGAGTTCATGATCACTAATACACACAGATATGCATACTTCATTAGGAATCAAAGCACTGATGTTTATTACCTCATAGAGGGTTCCAACTTCCTGGTCTGGGGAGGGGGCAAAGGACTGATTCACATAAATAAACTGCAAGAAAGAAAAAAAAGAGGATTCATTTTTTAATGGTATCCTGATTAATCTGCACTTTTCTGGGTTCAGTCAGCTATTTCAGTCTGTTTTCAGAATTGTAAAAAGCTTCCCTAGACGCCTTCTAATTCCAGTAACTTACTTAACTGAGATCTCTCAAAGATCAATCACATCTTTTCTCTGGAGGACTAAAAGTAACAGAATTTCTGGTCCTAGAATAGTGGTTCCCAACTTTTTATAACTAAGAAACTTTTAAATATTGTCCTTACAAATAGCATTTGAAGGTTCATTCAAGAAAGTAATTACTGGAAATACTCATTTTCCCACTTATAATTAAAGACAGGATTTCTTCTGATGAAATTCTATACATAGCCCAAAAATCAAGAAATCTAATATTTGAGCTATATGTGTACTTTGCTGGGGGGGGGGGGGATGACAAACATGGTTGGAGATAGATACCTTGTTATCACCCGGGAAAACTCTCAAAGGTATTGCACTTCAGGGGAGTACCACTACTATTAAGTCACTTACAGCCATGTGAGGTTAAAAAAAAGTAACATAATTGAAGTAAAAAAGTAACATAGCCTTGTTCTTTAAAGGATTCACTCTTTAATGATTCAGTTTGATCTATTTTTACTAAAACATTTCTAGTACTTAAAACATTTCTGGGAGCACCTGGGTACTTCAGTCTGTTATGTGTCTGGCTTCAGCTCAGGTCTGGGATCCAGCCCTGCATCAGGCTCCCTGCTCAGCCAGAAGTCCGTTTCTCTCTCTCAAATAAATAAATAAAATCTTTTAAAAAAACCAGTAACAAAACAAAAAAACATTTTTGAAGACCCTAAAATGAAAGGCCACAGTGTCAAAGTGGCTTTGATAATTTTCTTTTTTAGAAAACAAAACACATTATTTGCAGGTTAACATACTCAATTTTCCTTTGTAATCAAATTCTAAGGCTAAAATTTCCTGGGCTTAACATAGTCTTTTTTTTTTTTTTTAAAGATTTTTTTTTTAATTAGTTATTTGACAGACAGAGATCACAAGTAGACAGAGAGGCAGGCTGAGAAGAGGGGGAAGCAGGCTCCCCGCTGAGCGGAAGCCCGATGTGGGGCTTGATTCCAGGACCCTGAGATCATGACCTGAGCTGAACACAGAGGCTTTAACCCACTGAGCCACTCAGGCGCCCCTTAACATAGTCTTTAAAGAAAAAAAAAAAAACAGCATTGGAATAGTTGCTTGAGAGATACTACATGGGTTACCAGCCGTAACAAGAATAAATATTGCTTCCATGTCTCCCCAAGGTAATACAGTGTAATTAAGAATAGAAACTCTCTAAGAGATAGATCTAGGTTTGAATTTTGGCTCCAAATACAAATAACCTTTCTCACCCTATTTCCTTATTTGTAGATGTGGGAAATAACAATACCTGTGCTTCACGGGGCTGCTGGGAAAGATAAAATGAGATAGGACACATCATGGATCAGTGCCTGGTATATGTATTCAATAGACACTAGTTATAATGATTAAATTATTTCAGAATAGTCCATGCGTCATTATCAATTCATGGTTAAGACTGAGTAATGTTCTAACATAAAAACTCAGGAACTTAACAGAAATCAGTGTGCATTTTAATGTGAATTTCCTGTAATACATACACAATAATTTGTGTTTAGTTCCTGGCAGTTTGACTGGACAGAGATTTAATCCTGGTACATTTTAAATTAGAAGAAGGGCTCTTGATGACTGTTTATTTTAGCAAATAGTCACTGAGTGTCTCCTATGTGCTGGAAACTGTACAAAGTGTGGAACTATGAAGATTATTATGATCTCCTCCCTCAATGAGTTGTTGATCTAATGGAAAGGCAGATACACAAATATAAAAGAATACAGATGGGGAAAGTGCCTGTGACAAGGTATACAGTTCACAGAGATGTGGCATCAGGTCAGCCTAGCAGAAAGGTCAGGGAAATTTCCTGAAGGGGATACTTGAGAAATAAACAGGACTTACTAGGTGAAGAGAATAATAAGGGCTTTGGAGGCAAAAGGGCAAAAGTAAGGACTATGAGTGTTGAGGGGACAGTAGAGTAGATGTAGTAGAGAACTACAGGAACTCAACGTGGTTTGTGTTAACAGGAGTTAGCAATTGAAAGCGACTAATAAAGAAAAGCAATACATCTAATTTAAAATTCCATGAAAGTAAAATGTTCATGATATAATCTTTTGCTAAATACTACAACATGGGAAAGATAAAATTATTTTCAAAAATGATTTTGTTTTTAAATCGCTAGTCTTTGCTTTCATCATTATGAAACATTCTGTAGTAGCTTTCTCAGGAAGGGTTCATGGGAACAATTCCAAGTTCTTGCGCATTGCTAATAGTTTATGTCTATTGAAAGTCAGTTTTTGGGGTGCCTGCGTGGCTCTGTCAGTAAAGCATCCAACTCTTGGTTTTGGCTCAGGTCATGATCTCAGGATCTTGCTATCAGCTCTGAGTCAGGCTCTGTGCTCTGCATGGAGTCTGCTTGAAATTCTCTCCTTCTCCATCCCCCTGGGCTTCTCCCCAGCTTGCACGCACTCGGTCATGTGTACCCCCACCACTGACAAAATAAACAAATAAATAAAGCCAGCTTTGTTGCATAGAAAATTCTAATCTCAATTTCTTTCCTTATAACTTTGCTATCAACATTTGATGATAATTAATTTTCTTTCAAAGTCATGTTCTCTTTTTTTCCCTATGTGTCTAAAGGAGTTTTTTGTTTCTTAATTTCAACCCTAGTTAATCTCATCAGAATACTTCTTGGTTCTTATTATTCTTTGTTGATATGGTCAGATAATTTTTCAAAATGTATTTCCAATTCTTATTAAGAAATTTCCCTTAATAGTTTTAAATATTCATTTTGTTCTTTTACCTTCTCAGGGACTCCTGTTATCCATATGTTCACTGTCCTTTATTCATACTCAATTACTTGCCTCCTTTTCTGAAATATTTTTTATCTTTCTTTTTCTTTCCTTTTTTTTTTTTAAAGATTTTATTTATTTATTTGACAGACAGAGATCTCAAGTAGGGGGATGGGCAGGCAGAGAGAGAGAGAGAGGAGGAAGAAGCAGGCTCCCTGCTAAGCAGAGAGCCCGATGTAGGGCTCAATCCCAGGACTCTGGGATCACGACCCAAGCTGAAGGCAGAGGCTTAAACCCACTGAACCATCCAGGCACCCCTACCTTTCTTTCTGATTAAAAAAATTGACCTTTATTGGACTTCTGGGTGGCTCAGTCAATTAAGCATCTAACTCTTCATTTCGTCTCAGTGACATGAGATCAAGCCCTGAGTCAGGCTCTGCACTGGGCCTGGAGACTACTTAAGATTCTCTCTCCCTCCCCCTTTTGCCCCTCTCCTAGGGGGGAAAACAACAACAACAACCAAAAAACAGGGTTTTTTGCCTTCTACTTTTTCTAAGGCATTATTGGTTATTTGCTCTTAGTTTCTCCTACTTAAATCTCCATTTCCAGAATAATTTTTTTTATTTATAATTCTTTTCCTGAGCTGTGTCACTTCAATTAAGTTTTCCTAATGATGATTTCTGATGTTCTTTCACATCTTTCATCATTTTCTTATTGTCTTTTAGCTTGTTCTGAAATATTAAGTTAGTTATTGACCTGTATCTTTTTGGCATGCTTTCATTGTCTTCAGGAATGTTATTTTTCTTTCTTATAACATTGTATGGGATTTAATCTTGATACTTCTCTCTGTTGCCCCCCCCCTTTTTTTTGAAGATTTACTTATTTACTCTCTTAAGAGAGAGAGCACGAGTGGGAGGGTGTGAGGGATAGGAAGAAAGAATCTCAAGCAGACTCTGTGCCAAGGGCAGAGCCTGACATGGCGCTTGATCACAGGACCCTGAGACTGAGACCCAAGCAGAAACCAAGAGTCAGCTGCTTAACCAACTGTGCCACCCTGCTGCCCCTCCACTGCTTATTTTTATATATAGTTTCTTCAACTTTAGCTTTCTACTCTTTCTCTCCACTTTGACCTGGTATTTCTCTTTCCTTCTTCTTTCATGTTACTAATGTGTTCAATTTTGTTTCACTTCTAGAAGTTCCTCCTCAGTGTGGGGTCTTGTCCCGCCACGGAGCCCTATTGAGTCTGTTTGGAGAGCTTTCTGGGGCTAGACTGCCGCAGCCCCTTCAGCCCTCCTTGGGGCAGAAGCACTGTAATTACCTGCTACTGCAGAGGAACAAATCTTCTCAATTTCAGCTACCATATTTATGGCCTGCTCTACTTCCCAGTGAATACACGCTGGCTATTTTAGGCTCTCCTTCTCTCAGTGATGCCAGGTGCCAAACCTGTCGCTTCTTTCAGCACATTTGGTGATGCCATGCATTTCAGGGTTCATGAGGATACTCCCTCAACTAGGTTTGTTATAAATACTCATCAACTGTTTTTTGGTTTTGCTATCTAATCAACAGCATTTTTGTGGTAATGTGAACATCTAATCATGCCTCTGACACCACTATCTTCATTGAATCCCTAGCATTATATTTTCCTTAACATCCATTTTGCTTAAAATACTGTGGGGTACAGCTAAATGAAAGTCAGATATGAGTTCTAGTTCAGTCAAGGGAAGTGACAAAATGATTCCACTTTTGTTTGTTTCCTATTGCTTCCATGGAAAGAACTAATCAGATTCACTACAAAGGTTTGAAGTTGAACCATATGAAACTGCTATTTTTATCTGTTATAATGGTTGACTGATGGCAGTTTTACATGGTTCAAGCTAATACACATTGGTATCAAGCAAGTGTTTTCAGATTACTGAATACAGGCAACACAGAGTCAAGACAGGCAACACAAGAGTCAAGTCAACACGGGACATGGCATCATTTCATCTTCTACTCAGAAATTCTGATAGTAATGCCTTAATTATTTGGTACTCTTCCAGTTTTCTATTTCACCAACTCTTCGGGCTGTATCCTTCGTACAGACAGCTTCTGCTCATTTCTCCCAAGTCTGTATCCTCAGTCCCCTAAGGTTTTCATTAAGTCTTGGATGCTAGTAAAGTCCTCTGCTCCTGTGATTTTAGCTACCATAAGCATGTGGATGACATTATAATCTGCCACGCATCCACAGCATTTCTTTAAATTCTATACGGCAATCTTGTAAAACGTGCTTTTCTCACTCTAACTGATCACAAAGGCAACTTCCTCTGGAAGATTCTTTGGCTCTATGCTATTCCTGCCTCAAACACCTTCTATTTAGTGACCTACCCTCCACTTACTTTTGTACCTATAACCTTCATGAGAGTCACTTACTGCCAAACTCTAGTTTTTTCCCCCTCAGTGACAGAAAGAAAGAAATTCCAACACATACCACTTTAACAAATTAATTCACTCATTTTATGTATTCTTACTTTTAAGTTCATAAACAACTATAACACAAACACTAATGCATACAAATCTTAATTTGCATTTTAGAAAAATATTTACTGATTCTTTATTTACCAACTACTTCTTATACTACCTGTGTTAGTATTGACCACGATTGTGATCTGCAGATAAAGGTGTCTGATATATTACTTATAACATGTGACAAAAAACAACAACAAATACATGGAGCCATTTAAAATTCTGTAGTGAGATACCAAGTCAAAAACCAGTGGCATTTAAAATATTACTCCTTACAACTGCCACCACAAAGTGTTTACCATGTACTATATTATGAAATAGGTTATCTTCCTTAGTTCTTCCATGACACCGCAAAAAATATACTGCTTACCTCAAGAAGACTGGGAGGGAACACTGATAGTAAAAAACATATTTTAAAAAACCCAGAACTTCTCTATACTAATGTTCTAAGAGAGATCTTACTGCATGAGCTTTCAGTGACTGAGGAAAAAAAAAACCCAATACAGCAGGTTAAAAAGCAGTTTGCACTGTAAAAGCAAATCTAAAAATCGTTTCATTTCTGAGTTCCCCAGAGAATTTGATGAAGTACAGAAATTCCATAAACAAAAGAAATACAGGCATTACTAAAGGAACATATGTGGCTCCATATTCATTTCTATGTACAACAGTTATTCATAGTTGCCTAGGAACTACTGTGAATTTATGTAGGGAAATGACCACTGTTACTTTCATACCAGCTGTTCAGAGGCCACAAGCTTAAGGAACTTTTTGATGAAGTCAATGAGTCCTTGAATGGTTCGGGTTCGCTCTACAGCCCACTTCTTTGTTTTCATTATAGGGGTGTCTCCCACAGCTTTCAACAGGACATCAACTGTCAAAGAAAAAAAAACACTGGCAATTACACTGAGCCATCCAAAGTAAATGTGATATAAAAGACTTCAGAAAACTTAAACCTTTAATTGAAATACAGTTTCTGTATTTATGATACTGGAGGCATGTCTAAGATGTACAAATGTTAGGTAATATTCTTTCTCATCATGCTTTTGTGGATTTTTTCCCCTTGACCCTACAGTCCCACAAAGACCTCCCCATGAAACTGACCTTTAAAATGCATTTGCACATAACAGGCAATTCCAAAGAGAAGAAATGAAGATAGAAGAGAAGATAGTACAAAAGAAAATAAGAAAAAATATGTAAGATAATGCTATGTCCTTTTTCAACGGCCAAACTAGTAAAATTATAATAATAACAATGCAGACAGTATTGCTGTTGGGAAAGCAAAATTGTACACCCTTTCTGGAGAATATTATGGTAATAGATATCCAAATACTTCAAGATATACTTTGACTCAGTAACACTTCTAGGAATCTAGTTTAAGAAAAATATGAGATGTGAAAAGAGTCACTTAAAAGGATTTCACCTTTTTTGGAGATTTTATTTTTACAGAAAAAAAAACAAAAAACAAATAAAAAAAACCTTGGTAAACCTAACTACCCAGCAAGGACATTTAGAAGATTGGTTAAATAAAGGATATTACACTCTATGATAGAATTTACCTAATACAGTGAAGCACAAAATTCTAAATTCCCTGGTTTCAAAATCCTGCTTCTGTCACTTACTAGGTTATATATCAGGACAAGCTTTTAATCACCCTGTACCAGTTTCTCCATTTGTAAAATGAGGATATCATCTACCTCACAAGGCTGTGAGGATTAAATTAGTTAATACACATAAAGTACTTAGAACAGTATCAGCTCATAACTCATACTTACTGAACCCTAAGATTATTAAGCTGCCACTAGAGAAAATTACAAAAACATACTTAACAGTGTGACAAAGTTATCAAAATGTACTAAATACAAAACAGCATGTACGATAGGATATCGATTTCATTAAAACCACCACAAACATATTCACAGAAATGTGGACTATGGACCAAAATGCTACTTCTTAGTAGTGACATTAGAGACGATCACTTGATTTTATTTGTGCTTTTTGTAACCACCAAGTTTTCTACAATAAACTTAATAAACTAATAAAAAGTATTAAAAAGAAAATACAACTAGGGGCCAAAAGACTTCAGATAGAGAAATCAAGTTTCAATATCTAGACAGGGATGCCTGGGTGGCTCAGGTGGTTATGGGGTCTGTCTTTGGCTCAGGTCATGATTCCAGAGTCCTGGAATCAAGTCCCCCATTGGGCTCCCCGCTGAGCGGGGAGCCTGCTTCTCCCTCTTCCTGCTGCTCCCCTGCTTGCACACACGCTCTCTCTGAAAAATAAATAAAATCTTAAAAAAAAAAAAAAATCCAGATATCTACAATCAAGAGTTAACACTGAAAGCAAAATAGTGTACTGCTGCCCCCTAAAGTCAGCTCTATCCTACTACATCTTCCTTGTCTCATTCCTTGGTCTTAAACATTGAGATTCCCACCAGGTCTCTGCAGTTTATTCAAGGTTTGCCCCTAGAATGAAAGAATCCAGAACACAGGACACATACAATTTATCTTCCAGCTCAAGTTTATCTTCCTTTCTCCATTTAATAATTATAGCTTCAGTTATTTAAATATAAATGAATTGGGAGATAACAGAGAAGATTTTGGTTGACTCAGCTTCCATACCTCCCTTAACCCTTGGGACCTATCGATAACTCAACTATAACTGGGTATTTCAGTAAAGTGAGGCAGAAAATATTGTGAGTTATAGATACTACTGAAGGAAGAAGAGCGGGAAGGCAAGAAGCTAGGAAAGTTACTTACAGTAGCTATAGCTGTAACTTTTTTTCTTTTTTTAAATTCTAAAGGTGATTTGCTTAGAGTTCTCAACCATAGCTATACATTAGAACCAAGATTTACAAGAATACAGGAATCCACAACAATTACATTAGGATCTTCTGGAAGTAGTGCACTGGTATGTTCAAAAGCTCTCCCAAGTAATCCTAATTAGTTCCTAAGGACCAACAACCTTGGTCAGCTTCAGGAATCTGTATTCTTCTGTAGCTTAAACTAAAGCTGGAGCATATGAAATACTGAAGCTTCTTCCATCAGAAGAGATCCTCAAAAAAGGACAACTTCAGGGTAGATATTGAAAAGCTAGAAATTAAGTTTTTCATCACAGAGGCAAACTCAAACGCTCCCAAGAGCCAGAAAATGAAAATACCATTTCTTAATGGTGGTTTTAAGAAAAAGAAAACTAAGCAGACCAGAGAAAACATGCCATATAAGCTGAGGCCGTATCTGGGTTATTTTTTTGCCTCTGTTTTACTCAGCTATCTTCAGGGTCAAGTAGTAAGCTTTTGACTGAGGCTGTCAAAGCCAACTCTAGCTCCCCTCCCCCAAACAAACAAACAAAACCCCTCAACAACAAAAAACCTTTGAAGTCTGTTTCTGCTTATAGTAAAATGAGAAAAAAAAGAACAGGAAATCTGTAAAAATCATGGAATTCTTCTGAAAGACTCTAGTGCTTCTTTTCAGAAATCATCACAGGTTTCTGTTACTCTACTAGGGTATCATGTGGAAATAACAGAGTAAGTTTCCCCCCAAATGTAGAGGCGGTCTGACTTCAAACGGAGCGGGTGCCAGGAGACCATTCTCCAAAAGCAGCAGAAACTGATGTTCCATCGAAACGCTGTGAGATCACGGACTAGAAAACATGCCATACCTAGATTTTAAAACTCTGGACTGATAAAAACCGAGGCCTAGGGTCAACCAATCCGAATCGTAATCGCTGATGCGAGGATTTTTTCAGAGGCAACTCTACAGAGGATGCTCAAGGCCAAGTGACTTCCTTAGGACTTTCCATCAATGGCGAACCAATTCCCAAGCAATGAAGGGTTTGAGGACTAATTCAAGCAATGAAATGACTCGCTTATAAAGGTTCCAAACCTTTGGGGGTGGTTTGGGGTGGGGCGGAGGAGGAGGAGATCCTATGCCTTTGGTTTTCTCTTGACACTCTTCAAACTTGATAAAATTCGTTTTTGGTACAAGGAGTGAATTCACAGGCATTTGATACAAGGCGAACTAACCGGAAGGCGTTTTTTCTAATCCAAACTTGCCACCGACCATCCCTAACTTAACCTTAAGCCATTAATCAAGTAACTACGTCCCCTGTTAAGCACTTGGACCCGCCCGAGATCCCACTCAGCCCCCACCTCCAACGGGCCCGCAGTCTGGCCAATTCAAAGGAGGAGTGGAACGCAGTGTAAGAAGTACTGTGGCGGTCAAGGACCCCACACCACACCGCGAGGGTGCGTCCGGAGACCGCTCTCCCCAGAGCTACTCAACTCAAAGGTCCCGAAAGCCGAAAACCACACCACTTCTCTCCTCACTGGTCAAAAGCCACGACTGGGCCCAGCCTCCTCGAAATTTTGCTCCTTTATTGGCCGCCAGGGACCCAGTCGGACGCAATCTAAACCTCCCGCCTCTGCCTGGAAAGAAACTGCTCTCAAAATTACTTTTTTTCTTGGTGTCGCCGGCAGGTTCCTCTGTCCCCGGGGAGACCGCAGCGGAAGAAGGGGGCTCCGGAGTGGCTGTTTCTGGGGAGACCTCCGTAGGTCCTTCGCCTTCAGCAGCAGATGAGGGAGGAAGCTGCAACGCTGAGACCGACTCCTCAGCCATCTTGCTCAGTGCAAGGCGAGGGCGGAAGTGCTGGCTCAGCGTGTTCAGGGGGCGGGGTTTACGCCGGGGGGCGTCGCTGAAGAGGCGCCGGTGTGGTGGCCGGGGGAACTCAACCCAACGGTGAAAGTTGGAGTTGTAGATTGGTCCTCTACGTGGAACATGCCGCGGAGCCCTGACTACTAATCCCGCAACTACGCTTTTGCACGGCAACAGTCCTCCGGAAGGAGTCGGCGAACAACTTACCCGCGCGCCGCGTAGTGCGCAGGCGCCTCTCTGACTAGCGGGCTCGGGGCTGGAGATGTTTCCGCTTCCCTTCGCCCAGGCCCCGCCCGGGCCCCGCCCAGGCCCCGCCCCGCGGCTCGGGAGCGCGCGCGCGCGCGTGCGGGAGGGGGCGGGTGGGGAAGGATCGCCGGTGAGATCCTGAGGCGAGGCTCGCGCGCCCGCCCCCGCCCTGGCCCCCAGCGCCCACCCGGTCGGCCCGGCTCAGCCATGATCAAGGCGATCCTCATCTTCAACAACCACGGGAAGCCGCGGCTCTCCAAGTTCTACCAGCCCTACGTGAGTATCCCGCCGCCGCCGATCCGCGCGAGGGGGAGTCGTTGGCGGCTGGCAGCGCCCTCAGGGCGACCCCCTGAGGCGCGCCGCGGCCCTTCGCGCGCCCTCGGCCGCCTCGCGCTCCCGGGCTGTCAGCCTCTCGCCCGGGGCGAGCGAGGTGCCCACCTCCCGCCGCGCTCCTGTCCTCCGACGTGGCTCTGCCCGGGCGGCTCCTCCGCCGGTCTGTGGGCTGGGCGGCTTCCCCGAGGCGCGGGCGAGGCCCCGGGCACTTCCCGGGGCCGGGGGCCCTCGGCGGTCGGGCGGCCGCAGCCCACCTGCGCCCGCGAGCCCACCCGGCGCTCCGGCCTGCCCGCCGCCCGAGCTCGGGGCGCGCCGAGGGACTGGGGCTCGCGGCCCCACCTCCCTGACTCGCAGCCTCTCCCGGCCGACTTCTCTCTCTCCTCCTGTGGACAGATGGGCTCCTGTTTTTCCCGGTAATCCCCTCGTCGCGCAGGAACTTGCGGCTTCCTGCGTTCGCCTGAGCGCTCGCTCTGGACCGTCTCCCCTGGGTGCTCGGTCCAGCCCTCGGCCGCCCGGTGTGACTTTCAGGTGCCTCCTTATTAGAGAAAAAGATAAAGTGAGGACCGGACTTTTTTTTTTTTTTTTTTTTAAATGGAGCTTTTCCCCTAGTGGCCGTGAAGGAGGTCCTGCAGTAGCCGGCGACGTTTGACCCGTGACAGCTGTGACCGTCCCTAACCTGAAAGTTCCCATTGCAGCTGCTGGTTTGGCATTTCGCTCCTTAAGGGGATGGGGTCTCGTCTGCAGCTTTTATTCTACTTAGGAAGAACGGTCATATTCGTAAAACTCTCCGTGCAGTGTAAATGGTGTTGCAGAAAATGCAGGAGGTTTTAAGGGGGGGAGTAATGAGGGTTACAGACGTAGGTGCCTGTCTGAGGGCAAAATTCACCGCTAGGTAAAACGTAAAATGGAGCTGTCCGTGTGAGGATTCCTGTAGAGATATTAACTATTGGGTCGTATGGGGGCATTCTGCTTAGAGTCAGAAATGAACTTTCAATTAAATACTGAAATCGTGCCAAGGCTAGCACTTCTGTGCAGATAAACCCCAGATGGAAATGATGCCTGCCGTTGAAAATTAAATGTGAAAATGTCACTTGGCTTAAAATGATAATGCAGTCTGTGGAGGTGTTAGCCGAAGTGAGAAATCTTGAGCTTATTCCTCATTTCCTTAAGCAGTTTTGCTTCTGAGGGTGATAAGGAATATTTTCCTCTGTTCCCGTTTGGTTTTAGTATGGTGTAATTCAAATACTAACGCTGTTGTTTCTGAGTTCGGTATGATTTTTTTTTTAAGATTTTATTCATTTATTTGACAGACAGACACAGTGAGAGAGGGAACGCAAGCAGGAGGAGTGGGAGAGGGAGAAGCAGGCTCCCCGCTGATCAGGGAGCTCCATGCGGGGCTAGATCCCAGGACTTTGGTATCATGACCTGAGCAGAAGGCAGACGCTTAACGACTGAGCCACCCAGGCGCCCCTCGATATGATTTTTTTTTTAACCCAGAATAAAATCATAGTTGATCCTTCTGAGTGGGGGAAAAATGCCCTTAACTGTAGGTTGTTACCCATTTTCCTAAAATGCAGTATTGGTCTTTACTGAAGGAATCTTTTTTCTTACTGTATTCCCTGGGTCATCCATTTGCAGGGTAGGAAAGGTGTTTTGTGTTACTGAAACAAATCAAAGACGTGTTTTTTCATAGCTACACTTAATACCAGTACTCAAAATGGTGAGTTTCCTGGCTACTTCGTGGTATCAGTGTAATCCACTCATGTAGTTCAGAATTTAAGCATCAACAGAAAGATGTATTTAATTTGGAAATCCGGGAATACATCTTTCTCCTGTCCGAAAAATGGGAGAAGTGCCTTTTACCTTTACTTAGAGGTAGCAGTGAAGGTTACTGTGGGAGGAGGCAGTCCTGGCATCAGTGGCAATTCTGGTGTCATTTTTGGCCGTTGCATTAGTGACAGTGTTACTGGGGACAGGGAGCTAAGAGGTGTAAAAAGAAGAACCTAGTGTTCACTGGACATGTAGAAGTGGGAATGCCAGGAACTGTTTCTATTAATTATTAGTTTTTCCTAAATTGGGTTTAGCCAACTATATATTTGTATTTCTTGGTCAAGAATAATGTAACATAACTGATTTGAGGGGAGAAATCTTTTCCACTCCTTTATGCCATCCAGCCAGTTTGTCAGCATATATTCGTTTCATGCCTACCATGTCCAGGCAGGGTTTTAAAATCTGGAAGTGAACAAACGTAACTAATGCTCTCTTGGCAGGGGCAGGGAGGGGGGATGGACAAAGCTAATAAGAAGTAGAATATGTATACCATGTCAGATAGTAGTAAGTGCTGTGAAAAAAAGAAAGTGGAGTAGGGTGAAAAGGGAGTATGAGGATGACAATTTAAAATAGAATAGTCAAGTAAGTCCTCACCGAGATGGTGACATTCGAACAAAGACTTGAAGTAAGTAAGAAAGCCAGACTTGCAGGTATCTGAGGGTAGGTCATTCCAGGCAGAGGGAGCAATAGATGCAAAGGCCCTGAGGATGGAATGGCTATTTGAAGATTCTGTCCTTTTTGAACAACACCGAGAAATAGCATGGCCGGAGCAGACTATGTAAGGAAAGAGTATTTGGAAATGAGGTCTGTTTGTATAGGGCTTCAGAGTTATTCTCTTCTCCCTGCCTGGAATGTCCTTCCCTTGTATTGCCAAATGTCCAGATTTGACCTCTTGTTCCACATTTAACTCAAACATCACTTAAGCACTTCCTGAAGCTTTTTATCTTGCTGGATGACTCCTCTTGGTTCTTAGGATTTTATTTTTATCGTTATTTATGGTACAGTATTCGGTTTCACAGCCTATAATTCCTTGGGGCATCCTATAGATTCCTTGAGAGAAGATATCAGGTTTTAGATGTATTTGTGTCACCCCTAGCAACCAACATTGAATTTTGAATATAGAAAGCTCTCAAAAGTCTTTGCTTAATGTATTCATTAGATTCTCCTAGCCTAATATGGAGTTTGGATTAGAAGTGACTTGTAAGGCTCCTTCCACCTTTTAAAATTTTGTCCTTCATTAACTGGATGTTTTAAGAATTCATGCCTTCAGGATAAAAGCAATGGTGGAATAGTTGTTACTTCAGCTGTTTCTGTTTTAAGTTGAAGTTTCTAAGAAGTATGTATTCTCAAGACTGACAGTTTTGAGTGTAATTTATTAAGCAGCCCCCAGGGGTGTGGTCCTGATAAGATGCCAGAGATTTGATTCCAACAATAATGGTTTAGCAGTGAGCAGTTTGAAAACTGTTGAACCATTTGCCAGCGAGGTTCCCTTATTGCACTGGATTTCCATTCCTCATTTATCCTTCCTCTTTTTAAAAAAAAGTTTATTTATTTTTTAGTAATCTCTATACCCAACTCACGACTCATGACCCGGAGATCAAAAATCACATGGTCTTCCAACTGAGCCCGCCAGACGCCCCTATTCTTCCTCTTGACACAACAATGTATATGTTCATCTTTACCCTTTGGTAGTGCAGATTTCCGTTTCCTGCTGTAATAGATTTTTAGATTTTTTAGGTTTGATTGTGCCTGCCAGCTGTTGTGAGGTTTGATATATACGAAGTCACACATATCTTTTGCTAAACTGAAATTTTTGATTCATTCTGCTAGAGTCAGATACTAAGAATTCAAGGGTGGACTCAGAATATTGTCACCTCTTGTTTTTGCCCTCTATTTCCTTGAGCTATGACTACAGAAGTTTGAATGTTTTCCTTGGTTTAATTGTTTCTTTAATTGATGGTTAGCCCCAGCAACTTGGCAACAATTAACTTTAGTCTTTTAGTATTTGCTTGGCAATATTTGTGTATTGCCATGAAGAACTAATGAGACATGTAGTTAATAAGCCAGATTTAGTTTTACATAGCCATCAAACAAAACCCTTGGGTTTTGATTCCTTTATTATTAGTAAAGCATGACGTATCACTATTAATAAAGTGAACATGTTTTTCTTTTATATGAATTATAGTAGTTGTTTCCACAGATACAAAAGATTGTGCACATATAAAATGCACTGTTTATACGTGAATTACAAACTGTTACATATATGAGTTGCCTCAGTTTTCTTCTAAACTAAATCTGATTATTATTGTCAATTAAATGCATGCCCTAGAACGGACCTAAGGTTGTTCTTTCCTTTTTTGAATTTGACATAAAAAGCAAAAATTTATAAATATGTATAAGTTTTTTTTTCTTTTTAAATTTCTAAGAAAGATACATCCATGTTTACCAATATCTTATTTCTTAGTGACTCTTAAGACAGACAGTGTGGCAGATGGGATAGTTAAATTTCTTTTTATGACCAAAATATCATTATCAACAGTTCTAAGGATTAAGGTGCTAACGCATGGTGACATATATTATTTGAGCTGTCTCGTTAAGAAGAGAATTCCAAATGATATGATTTCTTTCCATATTAATTAGGATGCTATTGACTACATAAATAGCATTTTATTTAGCCTGACTTAAATTTGCTTAAAAAGAACCGTATTAGGATACATAATAGGAAGTGCAGAATAGTAGATTCTAAAATTATTTCATTCAACAAATTAATGACTTCATCACAGCTTCAGTTTCTTTCTCTTTTTCTTCCTTGCTTTTCAACAAAGTTGATATTCAGAGGCTGGTTTCCTCATTGAAATCAGTGGTAACCAATTCAGTCTATAAGCAGAGTGTGATCTGTTCCTGCTAGATATGTCTTCCCCTTCAGTCTGGTTAGCTCTGCCCAAGATAAATAACAGCTTACAGTAATCAGTATCCACCCTTGGAGCTGAGGGTGGACACATGAATGAATTTACTATTCTGTTGGAAACGTGTAAGAGAGGAGTGGATGTTGGGTAGGCAAACAGGTGTCACTATTCCCTCTTGAGTCGTGCACATTTCTTTTGAATAGATACTATTATTTCTTCTCTCATAATTTTACATTGATTCTGAGGTGGTTAATACCAGGAAAAACATATTGATAATACGTGGTTCTGAACATGTACCACAAATATTAAAAAGCTAAAGTTTATGGTTGCCATGTAATGGGGCTAATCATCAATTAAAGGTATTCGTTAAAGCATCATTGAAAAATTCAAATTCTAATATCATTATTTTCCTTGTAAGGGAAATTATGTATCCTTGAAGTCTTGCTTTTAAAAAATTGATATTAAAGATGTTGACAATTGTAAAGAAGGAAATAAAATGTTCAGAATTATAGTGATTTTTTTTTTACTTTCATGGAAAGGTTGTAAATAAGACAATATTAGAGGTCATTCCTCTGCCTTTCAAAGAAGTAGAAGGCCTTGTATAGGGTGGCTGTATTATGTTTCTTTAGTAAAGTTGTTGACTGTTAAATTACTTAATTTTTAAATACATTTCCTTTTTTGTGATTATGTGGAAAATATTAAAGTGTTAAGATCACTAAGGTCATCTTGATTTCAGCATTCATAGTTAACTATTAACGTTTACTTTAATTCCTTCCATAATGTCCCAGTGAAGAATATACACCTTTTAGACATTAATAACATAAAATGAATGCATTGAAAATGTTGGTGGATTTATAGAATATTTGTGGCTTTCAGATAATGAAATATGTTAATGTCTGGCAATTCTGTTGTTAAAATGTTTTAAAATACATTAATGTAAATAGCGTTTAGTCATTTGCATTCATTGTTTTCTCTGTGTATGTCTGTCTCTTTACAAAATTGAACTTATATGTGTGACCTGAGTGTATGAGGCCCTTCCATTTTCTCATCCCGAAGGGAAATCTTTGCTAATTTTCTTTGGAAAGTCAAAGAATTCTTTGTCTTTAGCACTTGGACTTGTCTTTGTACTTGTGAATTGTGGATTTCTTTTTTTTTTTTTTAATTTAATTTTATTTTTTCAGTGTTCCAAGATTCATTGGGAATTGTGGATTTCTTCACTGTTCATGCTAAACCAAGGTGATTCTGAGTTGTTGTCCCCCTAGAGGAGCCAGTCTTCTTCCAGCTTCTTGTCACATAAAACTGTCATATTGGGACAAATTACACTTGTTCTTTCCTTGCCCATTCTGCCTTATCAGCCTTCCCCTTCCCAAATCCTTTGAACTGAAGTATAGATAAACAAAATTTTTTACAGAGAGATCATGCAATGCTCAGAAGGATATTGCAGTGTAGGAGAATAAAGGCCAGCATTCTAGCTAATGGGTGGTAAGTTCTGAAGACTTCAAGGGGAGGCACTTCTAGACAGGGTTTTGAGAGGAGGAGTGGTCTTTTTGGATACTCCCAGACCTGTCCATTTTCCTCTCCTTTCCCTTGTGTCCTTCCCGTATTTCTTCCACAAATATTTGTTGTTTGTGTGTCCCTGTTCTAAGCACAGGTAATTTGATGACCAAGACAGGTATCACCCCTGCATTGTGAGTTTTACATTCTGGTGATAGGTTATAGACAATAAACAAAGTATGTAAAATTGTGATTAGCTTGAAGTAAAATGAAATGGTGGAAGGGGATAAAGAGTGGTGGGGGTGGGACTATTCGATGAGATCCTCAAGGAGAGCCTCTTTCAGGACATTTAAGAAAAGAACCGAATGAGGTAAGGGAGTGTTTGAGAACAGCTGAGGAAAGAATATTTCAGGCAGAAAATGGTGCAGGATCCCTCAAAAGGGACCAAAGTAGGTGATGAGGAATATCAAGAAGGCAAGCTGAGTGATCACAGGGAAGTGTGGCAAGAGATGAGGCTGCAGAGAAGGACAGGGACAGCCACGTTTTCATCTCTCTCAGTCTGATGACATCATCCCCAACATGTTCTTCACAAGAAAGGTATTTCACCCTGAATCCTACTTGTAGTTTGCACAATTGGACAGTGCCTCTGGCCTCTACAGACTAGGCAGTGATGCTTTCTTCTGCTCATTTTCTGCTCTACCCCAGTTATCCTTAGGCTCCAGAGAGGTGGGAGTGCTAGCCCAACAAATGAAGGTCAAAGTGACTGCCCCAGTTCTGTGCAGCCTCAGTACTAATGAGACCTGTGATCAAGCTGGTTCCATTTCCTAAATCACCTGTGAAGTCATGGAGAAAAGCACTTATTTTTCTCAGACATCTCACAACCTTAATTATAGGTGAGCACTGTTTATGTGAAGCCCCGTAGACCACCTCTATTACTGTGCTGAGAAGTGTTTACAACTTTCCTGCCTTGTTTTTGAAGCCTGGTGTAATTCAAGAATCACCGGCTGTCAGTCATTGTTCTCTTTGTCACCCAGGAGGAAAGGGCTCTTTTTCAATGTGCCAGACCCTTTGAATTGTTTTGATTTCTTTGTGCTATGTAATTAAATGTGTAAGATTGCCAGTTCATCCCATCACAGATATATTCTGCTGTTTCCTGTCATGAATATATCTTAGCGTGACAGTTCTGAGTTTTTTAAGGTGGAGAAATACACATAAAATTGACTTTTAAGCATACAGTTCTGTGGCATTATGTATGTTCACATTGTTGTGCAACTGACACTACTATCCATATCTGGAAGTTCTTCATCTTTATGAATTGAAACTTTGTACACATTAAACACTGACTCTCATTCTCGACTTCTACCAGACACTGGCAACCACCATTCTATTTTTTGTCTCAATTTGACTACTTTAGGAACCTCATAGAAGAGGAATCATATGGTATTTGTCCTATTGTGACTGACTTATTTCACTTAGTAGAATGTTTTCAAGATTCACCAATGTTGTAGCATGTATCAAAATTTCCTTACTTTTTAAGACTGGATGATCCATTATATGTTATGTGTATGCTACATGGTTTACTTGAATTGCTTCAACTTTTTGGTTGTTGTGAATAATCCTGCTATGAACATGGGTCATTAGGTATACATGGGAACATGTGTGTACAAATACCTGTTTGAGTCCCTACTTTTACTTCTTTTTCCTACCCAGAAGTGGAATTGCTGGATCCTGTGGTAATTCTATGTTTAATTTTTTTGAGAATTTGCTGTACCATTTTCCATGGTAGCTGTGCCATTTTCCATTCCCACCAGCAATGCACAAGGGTTCTAATTTTCCTACGTCCTTGCTGATACTTGTTATTTTCAGTTTTTTCATTATTGCTATCCAAACGGCTATGAAGTAGTAGCTCATTGTGATTTTGTTTTACATTTGTGTAATGACAGTGATGTTAACATCTTGTCATGTGCTTATTGATTATATATCTTTGAGGAAGTATATATTAAGTCCTTTGTTCATTTTTTAACCTGGTTGTTTTATTGTTGTTGTTGAGTTGTAGAAGTTCTTTATGTAGTCTAGATATCATTCCCTTATCAGAAACATGATCTGCAGATATTTTCTCCCAATCCATGGGCTGCCTTTTCACCTAAGCAATGGCATCTTTTTTCAAAAGATAATGTCCTTTGATGCATAAAAGCTTTTAATTTTGGTAAGGCCCAGCTTATCTTTTTTTCGGTCTCCTGTGCTTTTGGTGTCATATCTGGAAAATAATTTCTAGTGATTGCATAATAGTTCATTGTATAATGTATCATAATTTAGCTAGCTAGCCTACCACTGTGGAGTTTTATTTTGAATAAGGGTTTTTTTAATGAAGGCTAAATAAGAAAATACTTACAGATAATACAGACTAATAACAAAATTAATAATAACGATTACCTTTATTAGTACTACTACTTGCTACTTCCTACTGTTGGTTGGAAGATTATGTAGCTAAGGAACTGTAAAATATTCCAGAGATAGTTCTCAGATATTTTTTGCATTTCTGCAGTATAAATTATCTCTTTGTAGGCTTTGTTTTGGAATGAACTTCTTTATTTCTTTTTTTTTTTTTTTAAGATTTTTATTTATTTATTTGACAGACAAAGATCACAAGCAGGCAGAGAGAGAGGAAGGGAAGCAGACTCCCTGCCGAGCAGAGAGCCCGATGTGGGGCTCAATCCCAGGACCCCGGGATCATGACCTGAGCCAAAGGCAGAGACTTTAACCCACTGAGCCACCCAGGCGCCCTAAGGAATGAACTTCTTTCTTAATACAGGATACAAAGTCATCCAAAAGTCTTCCAGAGGAACAGTTTCATAAGGAGACTTTTTAGGAGAAAGTTAGTTATAAAACTTGCCCCGGCTTTTTTTTTTAAAAAGAATGACCTAGTCTTTAAAAGTTACAATTCATATGTTATAAAATTCACCCATTGAAAGTGTATTCAGTTTAGTACAGTTGATTGTATTCACAGTTGTGCATATGACCATCACCATAATCTAAATTTAAAACATTTTCATCAAAACAGTTGAAACCTAGTAATTATTAACAGTCACTCCCCAGATCCCACTGCCCCTTTTTCTTGGCAACCACTAATCCATTTTCTGTGTCTAGAGGTTTTTCTATTCTAGATGCCTTATATAAATGAAATCATAAAATGTGTAGTCTTTTGTGACTTGCTTTTTTCACTTACAGTGGTGCTTTTAAGATTCACTGTGTTAGGGGCGCCTGGGTGGCTCAGTGGGTTAAAGCCTCTGCCTTCGGCTCAGGTCATGGTCCCAGGGTCCTGGGATCGAGCCCTGCATGGGGCTCTCTGCTCAGCAGGGAGCCTGCTTCCTTCTCTCTCTCTGCCTGCCTCTCTGTGATCTCCATCTGTCAAATAAGTAAATAAAATCTTTAAAAAAAAAAAAAGATTCACTGTGTTATGTATTGGTATATACGTGTTATGTATCAGTGCGGCATTCCTTTTAATGGCCAAATAATATCCCTTTGTATAGATAGACCACCTTTTATTTCTTTGTTATGTGATAGATATTTGAGTTGTTTCCATCTTTGACTACTATGAATAATGCTGTGAACATTACATTCATATACAAATATTTGTGTGGACGTTTGTTTTCATTTCTCTTGGGTGTATATCTACGTGTGGAATTGTTGTGATAACTTATCTTTAGTTGTTTGAAGAACTGCCGGAGTGTTTTCCAAATTGTACCATTTCACATCCTCCTCAGAAGCGTATGACAGTCCCAGTTTCCCCATATCCTCATTAACTAACTCTTACTCTTGTTATTGTTCTTTTTTGATTCTGACCATCCTGGTGGATGTCAAGTGCCATCTATCTGTTGTGATTTTGATTTGTATTTTCCTAATGACAAATGATGTTGAGCATCTTTTTCATGTTATTATTGACTATTTGCATATCTTCCTTGAAAAAAAGTCTTTTCAAATCCTTTGCCCATTTATAAGTTGGATTGTATTTTTATTACTAAGTTCTAAGAGTCCTTTATGCATTCTGGATGCAAGTGCCTTATCAGGTGTATGATTTGCTTATATTTCTTTCTATTCTGGTTGTTGGTTGTTGCCATTTTCCTGCTGATATCATTTGTAGCACTTATTAACTTACTAATCTTATTATAATTAAAAAGATTTTTAATTTTGGTGTCCACTTTATCTATTTTCCTTGTTTGTGCTTTTGGTCTTATATCTAAGAAGGGTTTGTCTAATCCAGGGTCATGAAGATTAAGGAAACCTGTGTTTCCTTCCAAGAGTTTTGTAATTTTAGTTCTTACATTCAGGTCTATGATCCACTTTGAGTTAGTTTTATATATGACCTGAGGTAGGGATCTAACTTTGTCCTTTTGCATGTGGCTCTCTAATTTTCCCAGCACCATTTGTTGAAAAGACGACTGGCTTTTTTGTTTGTTTGTTTGTTTGTTTTGTTTTGTCTTAAAGATTTTACCTATTTATTAGAGAGAGAGAGAGAGAGAGAGAACATGAGCAGGGGGAAGGGAGAGGGACAAGCAGACTCCCTGCTGAGCAGGAAGCCCAATGTGGGACATGATGACCCGAGCCAAAGGCAGACATCTAAACCACTGAGCCACCCAGGTTCCTCAAAAGATGGCTGTTCTTTATTCATTAAATTATCTTGGTCTCTTCCTCTAACTACCCCCCCCTTCCAATTTTACCTTGTTCTTGAGTTCTCAAACCTTTCAGCTGCCGCTGTGGTTAGATTCTCTCTTTAAATATTTCAAGTTCAGTCTGTCACCCAGCTATGTATTCAAAAAAAAAAAAAAAGGGTCTTTGCTACTGAAACTGGGAGATAGTATAGTGAGTGAATGGTAGTTGTAGAGTGTTAATAATAGCTATCATTTATTGAGCACTTTCTTTATTGTGCTAAGCAGCTTTAATACATTTTTATACATTGTAAGGGAAGATACCAGAGGGTTTTTCTCTAAAGAAATGTAATGAAGGATCTGGGCAAGTACTAATACTCTTCCCTCCATGTTTGGGATTTAAGGTAGCTGCATTCTCATTGCTTGTCCATTATGCACTTGGGCTTAAGTGAGGCCTACTTACATAGCACCAAGGCTCTGTGCAGACTTCCTGCTGGCAAAAAACCCACGCTCACTGAATTTTCTTTCCTGGGACCTTTTCTTTTTCATTATTTTGAAATGTTAGGTTCATCTGAGGCTTAACCTTCATACCTCTCTTGCTTTTAATGAAAAGTGAACTTTGTTTCTCATATATACACCTTGCTTTCCTGATCCCATGGTTTTGCCTGTTTGTTTTTTTTCAGCTTTGAATGCCATGCAACTTCATATTCTCTATTCATTGAATTTCTGAATTCTACGTATTCTATAAGTCTCTTTCTAGACATCTGTCTCTTCTTCAAAGATGATGATCTTGCTGCTGAAAATCATTGTTCCTCTTTACCTCTTGTAGTATCCTATTTGTATCATGCTTATGTCAGGAATTGCTTTCTAACTTTTATTACAATGACATCTATTTCTCTTTGGGAATATTAAAAAAGGCAAGACACAGAACACTGAATAAAAGTTTGAAATGGTTATATTCATTTTATTTTTTGTTTTACTCTCAGAGAAAAAGATCTCTTTCTCTTTCATCTTGGTAATCCTTGATATTCTAGCAGCTAGCAGAGTCTGAATGCATTTTAAGAAAAAAATTCTCTGAGTGTGTATGGGAGGGAGGGATGAGGATTATGACATATTTACTATTTGACTAGAGGGATATTTTGGTTTTAAAGTTGCCTTTATGACATACCTATAAGAACAGGAAATGAGCATAGGAAGAGAAGTTTTGTTAGTGGGTTACTGAGTCTTCAAAATGAATTTTCACTAATGCATTAAGAGAAGTGTTTATTTATTTTTAAGAAAAGTAACTAAAACAACAAATGTTGTTGCCTTTATGTAACTCTAGTTGTCTTTAGACTGATGTGATCTAGGAGTTGTGATGAGCTGAAATGTATCTGTTGACTTCTGTGATGAAGCTATAGTATTAGGAAATCTGATCTGCCTGAAGCAAGCTCTAGGCTTCTTTACGAAAGCTATTAAATTAAATTGATTAATAAAGAAAGGGAAATTGTCTTATGTCAGCAGAGACTTGATTTGTTTTATCTCAGACTTTGGATGTTTGATTAAAATCTTAAAGCATTCTTTCTGATTCTGATTTTCTTAGATAAGTATTGCTGACATTTTAAGAAAGGTGCTTATGAGAGGCAGTCTTAGAACTTTATATGAGAAATTATTTTCACTGATAATAAAACACAGTTATGGTTTAGCTTAATAATCTGTAATTTGTTTATAAACAATAACGGTGCAAAAAGGATAACTTTTCTTAAAAGAAGACTCCTTACAAGATTTTACACCTGTCATTAGAATTCTAGAGCTTCTTTTATAGGCAATGCCAGAGACAGATGTTTTAAGTAAGTCATTGTTAATCCATGCTTATTATGTGCCAGGTATTGTTTTTAAGAGCTTTATGTATTTTTTTTTTTTTAGATTTTATTTATTTATTTGACAGAGAGAGATATCACAAGTAGGCAGAGAAGCAGGCAGAGAGAGAGGGGGAAGCAGGCTCCCCACTGAGCAGAGAGCCCATTGTGGGCTCTATCCCAGGACCCTGGGATCATGACCTGAGCTGAAGGCAGAGGCTTAACCCACTGAGCCACCCAGGTGCCCCAGAGGTTTATGTATTTTAACTTAATCCTCGAAACAACTGTGCGAGGTAAATATTGTTATATTATTCATGCTATAAATGTTATGATATTCAGTCACAGAGAGGTTAAGTAACTTGTTCAAAGTCACACAGTTAATAAAGAGCATGTCCAGGAACAGACCCATGTAGTCTGGTTGCAGGTTTTATACTCTCCTCCCTTCCTTCTTTATTTTTACTTTGTTTAACAAAGTTATACAGACACATAGGTTAAAGGATCTAATAGTTCTTCTGTAAGGCTAATTATGAAAAATAACATTCTTTCATTTCTCCCTTCCCACAGGTAGATACTTTTAGCTGATTATTCAGTATTTACATGTCTCTAAATGTGTTTGTTTTGCTGCCGTATTTTTTCAGTTGCAGGCATGATCTCTTTACTTCTGCTATTGACAATGCTTCTTTAGCTCCCCACTCTGTCTCACCCAACGTCTGCATCCTTCCCAGTCTTCTCACTGTTATATCATAATACTGGTTAGAGCAGTATCTGGTGTTTTCATTAATTTCCTGTGTAAATGCTTTTCTCACCTGAACCGTGTTGTAAATTGTGCTTAGTTTTTTTTCTCTCCTGACAGTTCATTTTCCTTGGAAATAAACAATCGCCTTTTTCTTTGATCTATTTTTTTATTTACTTACCACTAACTGACATCTTTGTCATTCGTCACAATCATATGCTTCTTCCTCAGTGTCATGTTCCTGAAGAAATCTCTTCTGGAATCTTTTGACTAAACCCAGTCTAGACCTGTTGGATGGCAAATATCTCTGTTATCTTTGGAATATCTTTCGCCTGTTTTTTTTTTTTTTAAGATTTTTTTTTTTTTTTTTTTTTTTGACAGACAGAGATCACAAGTAGGCAGAGAGGCAGGCAGAGAGAGAGGAGGAAGCAGGCTCCCTGCTGAGCAGAGAGCCCGATGCAGGGCTCGATCCCAGGACCCTGGGACCATGACCTGAGCCAAAGGCAGAGGCTTTAACCCACTGAGCCACCCAGGTGCCCCTAGCCTGTTTTTATGTTGGACCTCCTATTGCTTGATTGCGTGGTTTGTTACCTTACCATGGAGAACACTTCTCCAGTAACTTCTTAAGAAAGGCCATAAGGAGGGGCCCCTGGGTGGTTCAGTGTGTTAAGCCTCTTCCTTCGGCTCAGGTCATGATCTCAGGGTCCTGGGATCGAGTCCCGCATCGGGATCTCTGTTCGGCAGGAAGCCTGCTTCCCCCTCTCTCTCTGCCTGCCTCTCTGCCTACTTGTATTCTCTGTCAAATAAATAAATAAAAATCTTAAAAAAAAAAAAAAAGAAAGGCCATAAGAAAATAAATTATTTGAGACCTTGCTAGTCTTTGAAGAGTCTTATTGTAACTTCACATTGTTTGTCTATAGAATTCTAGATCGGAAATAATTTACCCTCAGAATTTTGATGGTATTGCTCTATTACCTTTTAGTTTCCAGTATTGCTATCAAAAAGCTTGAGGCAATTTTGATTATTTTTTCTTTATGTATGGTCTGTTTTTACTGTCCAGAAAGTATGTAGACTCTTGTTTTTCTGAGATTTCTAAAGTTTCATAGACCCTTTGCTCTGAGGCTGTTTTATCAGTTCTGAGTACTTGATTAGCTCTTTTTTTCTGGACATTCTTTTTCTCTCTGCTTGAAAAATTCCTCCATTTCCTCTGTTCTCCTTTTGAATCTCTTTTTATACAGCATTCCTCTTGACTGTTCTATTTTTCTTATTCCTCCTCTTCTGTTTTCTGTCATTTTGCCCTTTGACTCTATTTTGTGGTTGACTTCTCAACTTTATTTTCCAGTGTTTCCCCGAGTTAAAAAAAAATTTCTGTTTAAATTTTTCATTTCCACGAGCTCCCTTTAAAGTATCTGGATATTGTTATCTTATAGTATGCTGTTCTTATTTTATAGTTGCAATTTCTTTATTACTTCTCTGATACTAATGATAAATATTTTAAAAATTTTCTCTGCCATACTTGGTTTGTTTTCTCTAAGTTATTCTCACTCCGTATTTTGTCTTTATGTGAGAGCTGTCTTCAGATGTCCAGTAATCCTTGATTGACTGCTCCTGTTTAAGGTTAGGATTCTTAAAGCTAATTAGAAGCCCTGAATCCATGATCGGGGATTGCCTATGTGAGCTGTACTTGAGATTATCAGACTAGGCAGTTTAACTGGTGTGAAAATGGCAATTGCTGTTAACAATCCCCCAAATCTTAGTGGCTTGACACAATAAAAGTTTATTTTTCACATAAAGTCCAATATTGGTGATCCTGATGAGCTAGAAACTTCATTGTGGGCATTTGTTTGTTCTTGAGGGAGGGGTCAAAGGCACTTCTACATCTAGTTAACATGGGAGATCAGGCAGCATTTTTATATTTTAAACAGCGAGCTCATCGGGGAGGAAAAAGCTATAATTTGTTACCTTTGCTACATGGTGTCGGTACTCCCATGATGGCCAGTTGTCACGCTCTCAACATGATGTCACAGAATGCAGTATTGGGAAGAGATAAGCACAGTTGTCTTCCAGTTGTGCCAGCTGAAGCATTCTGTTGCAACTACCAACCATATTCCATGGGCCAGAGCCTGTTTGTGTTGGTCTACATTAATTCAAGGAAAAAATGAAAAATAATTGTTGAATTGTGTGTCTGGGAAGTAAAGGAACTACGTTCTGGTGAACAGATAACAGATTCTGCCATAGTGGGAACTCCCAACGTCATTATCTTTAGATCTAAGTAGAGTTCCTGGAGAAGTTTGTGCCAGGTTCCTGCCTAGAGGGTGAAGAAGACCTGGTTTAGGTATTCTGGGAACTGACCGAAAAAAGGACTAGCAACAGGTATGTGTACATTTTCCTAAATTTTCTCTTTTTAGTACACTGTCTGTATTTGCTTTTTATTGCTGCTCTGACAAATGACCAAAAACGCAGTGGCTTAAAACAGTACAAACTTGTTATTATACAGCTCTGTGAGTTACAAGTCTGATATGGGATTTACTGGGCTCAAATATACATATCATTAAAGCTGCATCCCTTTCTGAAGGCTCTAGGAGAGAATCCATTTCCGTGCCTTTTCCAGCTCCCAGAGGCTGCCTGCATTCTTTGGCTCTTGACCTCTTCCTCCATCATCTAACCAACTGAATGACATCTCTTTGATTATTCTTTGGTCACATCTTCCTCTGACCACAGCCCAGGAAAGACTGTCTGATTTTAAGGAGCCACATGATTAGTTAGGTCCTATGAGATAATCTGGGATAATCTTTCCGAACTCGAGGTCATTACTTAATCACCCCTGTAAAGTCCTCTTTGTCATGTAAGGGGATATATTCATAGGCTCCAGGGATTAGGTTGTCATTTTTGGTGAGCCATTATTCTACCTACCGTAGTACCTCTTGCCCTCCAAAGACCCAAAGTTTTATCTACTCCTTGAAATAAGTTTACAGACTTTTCTTGGGGGATGGCAGAGGGAATTTAGTGGTCCTTCTACCTCAGAAAAAGTCCTCCTTATTTTACATTCTTTCCCAGAAGTACCTACAAGTACCAATTCTTGAGCCTTTGGCCATTTTGTGATACAGATTGGGTTAGTTCTTGGGTTTCTCTGTCATCAATTTGGGATTAGGTTTTCTGAGATTTACTTAATACTTGACCACTCATTCAGGCCACTTACTAAATTTTGTTACCCTGTCTTCTTTCTCAGTTTATGCCCTTAAAAGGGGATTTTGATACTGTTTTAGCTGGGTTTGAGAAGGCCACAAAAATAGATGTTTTTGTACATTTAACCTACTGTCTTAATTAGAACAGAGCTCATACCTTTAACTACACCATACTGCCTTTACTTTACTGCTTCCCTTTTTTGGAGTGTGTCATGTAATCCTGATGTTTGAAAATATAAATGAGTGTGGATCCCTTCTTCTACATTTGATGTTCATTTATTCAGTGTACTTATATTGGTGACTCTATGCCAGCCACTGTGTTCAGCATTTCACATTTAAAGAAGATTTGGAGGGGATTGGAGTCTGATAGAATTCAGATATCTCTACAAAGGAAATTTGAGCACACTGTTAAAAGTATATGTTAGGAATAAAAACAGTATCACGGAAGCACTGAGGAAGAAGGAAATAATTTTTTGCTGGGAAAGTAAGAAAACACTTGACAAACCATCATTTTTGATCTGAGGCTTAAAAGGCTGTTGCTAGAGAATGGGGTGAGAGAGTAGGAAAATAGGAAGGAAGTGCATGGTGAGAAGTTTGGTGCAGTTGAAGTGGATTATGTAGGAGAGAAGAGATAGATGATGAAAACTCATAGGTAGGTCAGGAATCGGCTTTGGAAGGATTTGTTTATGGCCTGCAGGGAGTTTGGATGTTAGATCAGATGGAATCCAGGGTACTAAGAAAGAAAGTAACAAATACTGTTATTTAGGAAGGAATTCTGGTCCCATGGGTGAGATGGTTTGGAGTGGAGAGACAGGTGGCAGAGTTCATGTTTAGGTGGTTCTTACAGTATTCTGGGTAAGAATAAGAATCTGAGTTGAGATAGTATCTGAATCCAGGTTTACTGTTGTTTCTGCAGTTGAGTTAACAGGACTTGGTGACCCAATAGACATGGAAAGTGAAAGGAAAGAAATCATCAAGATTTTTGGCTTAAGAGATAGGGTGAATGGTAATGCTGTTAAATGAGATTAGAAATACAGTAATAAAAATGGGTTTTGTTAAGAGGTACAAACTTCTAGTTAGAGTAAATATGTCATGGAGATGAAAGTACAGCCTACAGAATGTGGTCAGTGACATTGTAATGATGTTGAATGGTGACAGATGGTGACTATAATTACTGTGTTGAGTGTTGAGCAATGTATAGAATTGTCACATCACTTTTTGTACACCTGAAACTAATATAACATTGTATGTCAGTTGTACTTGAATTTAAAAAAGAAAGAAAACCAGGTTTTACTTTTTAAATTTTTTTAATTTTTTTTTTTTTTTTAGAAAAACAGGTTTTAGAAGAAATGTGATGTTTTTAGTCTTTCACATGTAAGTCTTTATATGACTTTATGGATTATAACTGGAGATGTCTGTAAGCTGAAAATATCTGTCACCAGTTCAGAAAAGAAGATAGATTTCTCTTAAGCACTAGGGATATAGGAGAATGAAAGATTAGGGAGATAGCATGGTCGAAGCCACAAGAGGAAGTAACGTCATCCAAGGGACATTGTTTAGCTCTAAATGAAGACTGGAAGGAGGTGGTGGAGATAGATGATCAAGCAAACCTAAGAAAGGAAGAGGGCAGCCTTCTTATACAGTGCTTTTTCTTTCTTCCTCCCTCACTCTTTTGCATATTTTTATGAAATATTGAATAGATGAGAAATAAATGTATATATTGAATATCTGCAAGATATAGAAACTAATACTTTAATTGCTGCATGTTCACTATCCCCTTTCAAAAAAGAATTAACAGTACCCTTGAAGTCTTTCTGCACCTCTCATCTTGTATCCTTTCCTCTGTGTATTTAAGAGATAACCACCACGTTCAATTTTTAAAAACCATTCTCATTTTTGTTTTACTACGTTTTTGTCTTCAAGCAGTTCACTGTTTAATTTTACATATTTTTGAACCTTTAAAAAGTAAAGTCATAGTATTTATATTCTTCTGTGACTTGATTTAAGAAAAATTCAACATTTCTCAGATTGTTACTGGTGTTTTTTATAGTTATAGTCATTCATTTTCATCGCTGTGTGATATTCCATGCAAGAATATAACACAGTTTATTTATACATTTTGCATTGATGGACATTTTACATTGTAATTTTTTTTGTTATTGTTATGAACTTTAGTGCTGCTATAAGCATTCTTGTAAACATATTCTTGAATTTCTTTAGTGTGTAACTAGGAGTTGAATGAATACCTTTGTCCTTGGGTATATTCATGTTACTAGGTGATGCTGGTCTGTTTCCAGAAATGGTTGTACCAATTTCAGTTCTTATAGTATGGGTGCTTTGTTGCTCTGTATTCTTGCCAATACTTGGTATTGTTAGACATATTTATATATCTTCATTGATAATATGGGTACTTAATGTTGTTATTGTAGTTTTTAACTAGTAGGGTTTTTTCCTTTTTTTATTTTTCTTTTTCTCCTGTATGAAGTTGAAATCTTTCATAGTTTATTTCCCATTCCAATTTCCTTTTCTTGATTATTTCTTAAGGTCTCTTTTGCCAAGTCATTTTTATTTTGAGATTTTATCTTTTTCTTACTGATGTCTTCTAAGTGTTTTTTATATATGCTGGGTATTATTCCTTTGTCAGTTTTTATGTACTGCAACTATATTCTTTGTGATTGTGGCTCCCCTTTCTTTTTCTGGAGTCTTTTGAGCATTAGGAATGCTTGCTTTTGATATGATCAAATTTGCCTGTCATTTTCTTTATGGTTAGCTTTATTTTGTGTCTTATTTAAGAGTCTAGCACTGTTACAAGGTCATAAAGATTTTTCTTATTATACTTTTAAAGCTTTATAATTTGAGCATTGACATTCATTTTTAACTAACCTGGGAGTGATTTTTTAGTGTAATGTCAGAGGTCTAAGTTCGCTGTAGTAAAATGAAAACAACAATTTTTATTCTGGCACCATTCATGGAAATGTCCTTTCTTACTCTACTGTTCTATAATGCCTATTCAGTGTTTTAAATTTAATTAACTTATATTTGTTTGGGTGTGTTTATGGTTCAGTTCCATTAGTCAGTTTCCCTATTTCTGCATCAGTATCATGTTATCTTAATTACTGTGGCTTTATCATAATTCTTACCTGCTCAAACAGGCCTACAGTCTACTCGAGGGTGTCTTGTCATTCTTGTCTTCTGATTTAATATATATGTTTTGGAATCAGATTCAGGTTATTAAGTTTTTCTCTCTCTGTTGGGATTTTGGTTAGAATTACCTTGATCCTTTGGAGCATTTTGGGAAGATTGAGAATCTTCATACTGTTGAAATGTTCAGTCTATAATCACTACATTTTTCCATTTACTGAGCTCTTCTATAATTTTTATCAGTAAAGACTTCCACAGAAGTCTTGCATGTTTTTGTTTGACTTATTCCTAGGCACTGCATGTTTTTTGATGGTATTGTATGTGGTATCTTTTTAAAATTATATCTTCCATCTGACAGTTGGAGAAGTTTAGAATTGCAACAGTTTTGTGTGCTGGCTCTGTCTTGTTATAGCTTTTAATTTTAACACTTTTGTGTAAATTATATTAGATTTTCTATGTGAAAAATCTTGTGGTCTGTGAATGACAGTTTTATTTCTTTCAAATTCTTTTATCTTTTATTTCTTTTTCTTGTTTTTCTTATACTGATGACGGCTGATATGGCACTGAATAGGAAAACCATTATCAGTTAACCTGTCTTGTTTCTGATCTTAGAGGAAGAGAGTGCCTAAACATTTTGTTTGTGCATATTTTTGCAAAAGGTATTTTTTGGATAGTCTTAATTAGAGGAAGTTCTCTTTTTTTTAATTTGCCAAGAGCTTTTTTTTAAATTCAAGAATTGATGTTCAATTTTATCAGATGCCTTTTCCGCATCTGTTGAAGTGACCTATGTTTTTCTCCCTCAATCTGTTAATGTAGAGAATTACGTCAATTTGTTTACTAATAATAAATCAACCAGACATTACTAGAATAAACCCATTTGGGTCATGATGTATTAATTTTTTTAATATTAATTTTTGTATGTATGCTTTTTGGTGAGATTGGCCTGCAGTGTTCATTTCTCATACATTCCTTGTTTGATTTTGTGTCAATGTTAGCTTCATAAAATGAATTGAGGATGTTAATTCTTTATCTGTGCTTTGGAAGAGTTGTGTAAGATTAGAATGATCTGTTTCTTGAATCATTGGTCATGCTTGGTGTTAAAGTCATCAGGGCTTGATTTATTTTTGGTAGAGAGATTTAAAATTATTGTTTATCTTCTTCATGATAATAGGATTATTAAAGTTTTTCTTTTTCTCCTTGGGACCATTTTATTAATTTTTTTTAAGGAATTTGCCACTTCATCTTGGATTTTTTTTTTTTTAAAGACTTTATTTACTTGTTTGACAGACAGAGATCACAAGTAGGCAGAGAGGCAGGCAAAGAGAGAGAGAGAGGAGGAAGCGGGCTTCCTACTAAGCAGAGAGCCGGATGTGGGGCTTGATCCCAGGACCCTTGGGATCATGACCTGAGCCAAAGGCAGCAGGTTTAACCCACTGAGCCACCCAGGCACCCCACTTCATCCTGGATTTTTAAACTTACCGGCTTATTATGTTCATCATATTAACTTATTATCTATTAAATCTCTGCAACATCTGTGACTAGGTCTCCCTTTGGATTGTTCATTGGTAGTGTATAGAAATACAGCAGATTTTTGAGTGTTGATTTTGTATCTTGAACTTTGGTAGATTTGTTTATTAGCTTTAACAGTTTTTTTCTGGATTCTTTAGACTTTTTTGGATATATGATCAATCTGTCATAGATGCCATCTGCGAATACAGATACTTTTACTTCTTAACAATTTGAATGCCTGTTTGAAATTTTAAAAAAACCTGTCCTTTTAATTATTGATTCTTTTACCTAATTGCAGTGTGCTTAGAGAATATAGTCTATGAAATCAGTACTTTGAAATTTGCTAATCATTCCCTTGATATTCTTCACAGTTTTATTTTCATTATATATATGTGTATCAAATACTACTTACTTTTACATATTTTTTAAAAGATTTTGTTTATTACTTTTACGTATTTTTAAAATTTATATTGTTGAATGATTACATGTCATTTTGTTGACTTGCTTTTTTCCCCGTGCTATAGACTGAGGTGTCTTTGTGTCCCCCGCAAATTCATATGTTGAAACCCTAACCCCCCAGTTTGATGGTATTTGGTACTGGGACTTTGGAAGGTATTTAGGTGTTTTCTCAAGTGATGATACCATTTGCGCTCCCACTTGGTGGGATGAGTTTCTTTGGTTCCACATCTTTGTCTACATGTGGTATTGTAAGACTTTTACACTTTGCTAATGTGATGCATGTGGAGTTATTTCATTGTGACTTTAATTTGTGTTTCACTTCATTGCCAGTGAGGGTTAACATCTTTTTTTTTTTTTTTAAAGTGGGGGAGGGACAGCAGGAGAAGTAGTGAGAGAATCTTAAGCAGGCTCCAGGCTCAGCATGGACCCTGAAGTGGGGCTCCATCTCATGACCCTGAGATCATAACCTGAGCCAAAACCAAGTCAGAGGCTTAACTAACTGAGCCACCCCAGGCCTTCCATGTCTTTTCATTTGTTTATGGACCATCATATTTCCTTTCCTATGAAATTCCTATTTGTGATTTTGCCCAGTTTTCTATTGAAGTGTTTGAGAAGCTGACTCTTTTTTACTAGCATGTGAATTGCTTGGGGATTTTAATATTTACTGAGCAAACTTTTGGTTTTAGGCTATGCTTATATGACTAATATGGATAGACTTATCTCAGTTTGCATTTAAACTTAATTGGAAGCTCTAAACTTCTATATTTTCCTTCTAATAAAATATAAATTAGCTACATGAATTATTTATAACTTCTCTGTTTCAGGTTACTCATTTGTAAAACAGTCGCCTTTGAGTTGTTACTATCTAGTGTCCCTTTTACTAGTAGTCTTTAATTCATCTGTCTAATATTTTCCTTCCTGGATTTTGAAATTGAGAAGTGTTAGTTTTATTGTAGTAGCAAACTGTAAAATGTTGGTTTTGTTTTGTTTTTACATTGAAAAGTGATGGGTTTTGTTTCTGTGAGATGTGGTATGTTAGCTCTCCAAGGACCTCCCTCATAGATTAATTTCCCTGACAGATAATACTGCCTTTTACTTTTAAAATTCTTAAAATGCTGTTAAACCTAGAAATTTAATCCTAACATATATAAATTATTCTTTCTCAGAGTGAAGATACACAACAGCAAATCATCAGGGAGACATTCCATTTGGTATCTAAGAGAGATGAAAATGTTTGTAATTTCCTAGAAGGAGGATTGTAAGTAAAGTATTTCATGGACATTTCTAATCTTTGACTATATGATTGAAATATATACTGTTTAATTATTGGTTACGGTAAAAATTTCCTAATTTTGATTAATTGGATGAGGAGATTAATTATCATCTATGTTAGCTATAAATATAACTTAAAGAATTTTTTAAAGATATGTAGTCTTTTTTTTCCTTAAAAAATGTTACAGAAGCATTTTATGTAAATGTACTATATTCATGTGGCAAAAATTCAAACGTTACAGAGACATGTAAAATTAATTATAAACTAAGTCTCCCTTTCCTAACTTTAATCTTTCTCACTTTCTTGTGTATCCTTCTAGAAAATTAATTTTTCATTAACTAACATATAAAGATATAACCTTAAAAAAATTTTACTTACAGGATCACACTAGGTGTGCTGGTTTGCATGTTGCTCATTTTCACTTAATATTTTTAGAAGTTTTGCATATAAACACATTTAGGGCTACGTCATTCTTTTTAATGACTAGAGGGTATTCCTTGGGGTGAATAGACCTGTTCATAACAACTTATGAATTCTTTTATTATAAGCAGACTGAAATCTGCTTTTCTTTTTTTTTTTTTTAATTTTATTTATTTATTTGACAGATCACAAGTAGGCAGAGAGGCAGGCAGAGAGACAGAGGAGGAAGCAGGCTCCCTGCGGAGCAGAGAGCCCACTGTGGGGCTTGATCCCAGGACCCTGGGATCATGACCTGAGCCAAAGGCAGAGGCTTTAACCCACTGAGCCACCCAGGCGCCCCTGAAATCTGCTTTTCAAATAAATATCTGTGTGCATGTATATGTATCTATATATAGGTATATCTGCATATAGGTAGAATTCATCTAAAGAGTTTACTATTTTTAAAATGAATAAATAAAAATTAGTTATAATTAGCTTGCCAACTATTATAAATAAATACTTTTAAATTAGTGGGTTCCATGAAAGCAGTTTTATAAATGTTCCTGCTCATGTTAATATAATCAATTTCTTAATAAGATATTTCTTCATTGACAAGTCAAGAACTAAACTTTAGCTGAGCCCCATTATGAAAAATTATATATTAGGCAGAGAGACCTATACTTTTCTGCATTTTAATGTGTATGATATATATTTTGAAAAGTAGCTTGGATAATAGAAAATCCATTCTTACTTGACCATACATCACTGTTTATCACATAGAAAGTTTACTTGCATTTCTTAAAGGGTTAGATTGTGCTGCGGTTCAGTCTACACGTACACACTTAAAATTTATAAATTTTGCTATTGCCTCCAGACCTCCCAGTTTAATAGTTGAGACAGGTGTACCTGCTTTGTGTTTTTCGTATTTTAATTGTGCTTTATGTCTGCCACACATCTGCAGGAGTTGAGTGGTCTCTGCCATTACCACTTTTCTTCATCTCAGCATTTTATTCTCTCGCAGGGACTTGTCACCCAGCACAGGGCACCAAAGGTGATGGTCATGCAAGAACCTGGCTCTTCCCAGGCAGGGCACTGTGCGAACTAGAAATCAGGGCTCAAGTCTGTGATCATTCTTTTCCAGGCTTACAAAAAGTAGAAGGCAAACATTGTATCAGAGATGAGGCTACACAGCTGATTCAGGCCTAGTTTTGTGACTAACAAAGCTGGTTTTCTTGGTCAGGTCACTTCTTGTACCTTGGTTTTCCCCCCTGTAATATGAGATATTTAAAGTAAGGGGGGGGGGGCCTGGGTGGCTCAGAGGGTTAAAGCCTCTGCCTTCGGCTCAGGTCATGATCCCAAGGTCCTGGATCAAGCCCCGCATCGGGCTCTCTCCTTGGCGGGGAGCCTGCTTCCTCCTCTCTCTCTCTGTCTGCCTCTCTGCCTACCTGTGATCTCTCTCTGTTGAAAAAATAAATAAAATCTTTAAAAAAAAAATAAAGTAAGGGGGGTTTTAAAATTCTGTGGTTTTATATGGTATGTTGCCTTCCATACAAGAATTTGAATCAGTATTTATCAGTGTTGCACTCTAGTTTGAAGATAAAATTACATTTTAAAAGGCAAAGTATGTACTTGTCATGCTATATATTAAGTCTTTGCTTTCTTTTAATGGCATGGATTGTCATTTTGAAACTTACAGTTCTCAATAGTTTGCTCTTCTTTTACAGTAGAGCTGAACAAAAGTTTAAGTTAATCACTAAATTGCTGATTCAGGATGAACTGAATCCTGCTGTGAGTGTTCTTTTTTGTGTCTTCTCAGGAACAATCGCCATCATAGTCTATAAAAATCATCTCAGAGATTCTTTAAATTGCACATACATATTTTTAATCGAATATCTTTTCTAGAAATATGTCTAGCATAGTAGTCATTCTTAATTCTTGTCAAAAATCGTTTCCACTTTTGCTATAAGAAGGCATGAAAGAAGTGGGTACTTAAAGAAGTTGTTTCTCTGGACTTGTGAATTCAGTGTTAGTTTTACAGAGTTAAGAAATAGATGCTATTTTCCTGTGTCTTGTTTGAGTCTTCTCTTAGCTTTGATTACATTTGGCCTTGATTTTATTTTATATTAGGTTTAAAGGTCTTTTAAGAAGGTAAACTAATTACTGTAAATGTAACTATGAAATAGCTAAACTAGAAAAACATAAGGTGTTTGAAATGAGTCCTAAATTACTGTTTTTAAAATGCTGACATTCTAGTCAGTGTAAATAAAAATGTTTGATGAAAGAATAGAGTATTTCTTACCTAAGTTTTTTGCATTTATATTTCAAAATAAAATGTATTTTTAGAGGAGATTTTGAAGGTAAATTTCTCTAAAACTTAACTAATGTTATTTTTTTTTCTCCCCAGTTAATAGTCAGCTGTGAGCTGTATAACTTACTGTGACTTACATAGTTAAATCTAATAAGCATTTAAAAATGCCCTGTGACCTGGTTCCTGCCTACTTCTGTTTGTTTACTAATCTTTTCTTGTCCATGCACCCTCTTTCTCTTCCTTGAACATACATATTTTGTTCTTGATGACCTGGCCTTTTTATTAGCTATCACCTTTGCCTGAAATGCTCTTCTCTAAATTTTTTCAAGGCGAACTCCTTACCATTAGCTCTCAGCCTAAATGTCACTCCTAAGATTTCATCTTAGGCGGCAGATCCATCAGTACAGAATCATCCTGTTTGGAATCTCCATGTAGTGCCTTCTACTCTGACCATTTTTTCTTATTTATTTGTTTACTGTTCCTTTATCCACTATCTGTAGCTGGCAAATGGTAGGTACTCAGTGGATAGTTTAATGAACGGATGAACTAATATTAAGCACCAGCTTCTTTTGTTATCGCTGAAGAAAACAGCCATGTTAATTCACTAAGTCTCTTAAGTTCACTCGAATGCTACAGCTTTACATGCTATGCCCAAGCATCTTATAAAAGGTTTTAAACAAATTGCCAGTTTGTTTGAGCTAATGAAAATGTGTTTTGTTTTATTCCTATAACGTTCCAATTTTTGTTTTGTCATTTAGGTTAATTGGAGGATCTGATAACAAACTGATTTATAGACATTATGCAACATTATATTTTGTCTTCTGTGTGGATTCTTCAGAAAGTGAACTTGGCATTTTAGATCTAATTCAAGTAAGTTAACACTCTCTTAATAACAGTTGTGGCGTTTATATATTTTAAAACTTGTATGTTCTTAATTTTCTAAAATGATGTTCTGTTTGGTAAGAAAGAATTTGTTCCGTAGTAGAGATTGGATGAGTAAAACAAGGTCTAGGGATGCTGAAACACATTGGCAATTTTAATCTGATTAAGACTAATCACAGCAAATTTCATCATGCTCTTTCTTCCTTTTCATGTAAGTCATGCAAGAAGTCTCAGATTCATGGATCTCTTACCATGTGTATCCAGATCTGATCCCCAAACCCACCCCTCCTTGCCTCCTGAAAATCTACCATTATGTCCCTGGAACTCAGGGTCAGTCATAATCAAATTCCTTTTTATCTTCAGCCTCTTTATTAATATTGCCTTCACTTTTTTGCTTTAAATTGAATTGGGCTTCCCTACTGACACTACCTGTAACTGTCTCAAGTAGTAGCGGTTATCCTGCTTTCTTTGTAGTGCTGAGCCATGAGGTGTTTTCTTTGCTTCTTGTTGCTTTTTCCAGACCATTCTCTCTTCAAAAATGCCTCCAAACTTTATTTCTTGTGTTTAAACCTATACACCTTCTACCCACCCTGTTTCAGTAATCTCTCATCCCCACCTCATATTCATTGGGGATTTTATCAAAAACTTTCAAAGGTCTGAGATTTACCTTCCTTGCAAGTTACTTGCACATTAACTACCACAGTGTCATGGATGCTGGCAGAAGACAGGAGACTTCTGGGTCGGAATCAAAGGACTTACTCTGAATAGCACAAGCAGCAGACACAGTAACAGCATTTGCTTACTACACTGGTTCCCCAGGTCCCAATTTCCACAGTCACCAAAGGGTGTGACTTGAAGACGGCCAGGTGATACCTGTACCCACAGTGAATTGAGTTATAGGAGAGGAACTAGAATCTTTTATATTGGACCCAAATCATGTCTGCTCATGTCCTGGAGGAAGAGTGTATCTTCCATGGGTGTAGATAAACCTGCCATTTGTTTTGAAGAGAGATACTATTTTTCAGGGCTGTTTGCTTATTTATATAAGCTTGCTTGCAGAGAAAGTCTGCAATGATGGCAGTCATTGCACTTGTGCTCACTTATGTGCAGAAATGTCAGAGTGATGAGGAATTGTCTCCTATCAGATTGTGGTCTTAGTTCACTGGCATTCACTCCAGTACTACTTGGGTTCTAATTCGTGGTGATTTCATTATTCCATTTTCCTGGGGATAATTCTTCCAGTACTTTGGTGTCTTCAGACCCGGAGTTCCTCTTCATTGAATTTTTGCCTCTGCCCACCTTGCTACTCATTTCCAGACCTTGTTTTTATCCAAAGTGCCATCCCTCCAGAGTCTCAATTGCAGTTTCCTTTCTGTCTACCACCTCTTATCTTTTCGTATCACAATTTCTGTTACTCCGCTAATTCCCTGGGCCTGTTGGGACCTTCAGTCTTCTAAATAAAGCATTTTTTCACTGTCCCTTGTCCTCCTGATGTCTTACTTTCCTTACCCAGTCTAAATCCCACCATCAGTCATGGTACTCATAGTCTTGTATATATTCAGCACTTTCCTTGTACCCATACTTCTAATGTAGTTAAAGAAAAAAAAAGTAACCATACTCTAGGTCTCACCTTGTATTTATGATCTCTAAACTCAATGAGTCCTTAGTGCTACCCGGTAATCCTGTTTCCCTGGTCCATCTCCGTCCCAGACTCCTAGACAACAGCTGAGATATGTTCTCCTTTCTCAAACCTCTGGTGCTTCTAGCATCTTGCTTCCTTCTTCAGTGAGAGAATAGAAGCCGGCAGAAGAGAACATCACCTATTTACATGCTAGTCTTTTCCTTGTGGCTCTGACAGTTCTCCCTCTTTCTTCTATATCCTTTTTCCTCTCCTTTTCTGGTCATTGATCTAGCTGTTCTATGTTCTCCCATTAAAAGCAAAAGTCCTGTCCTTACTTCCCTCTCCAGCCTCTGGCTCATTTCTTTCCCATCCTTTATGTTGAAATGCCTTTAAAAAGTTGTCTGTGCACACTTGTCTCAAATATTTCTTCTCCCCTTTGCTCTTAAACACACTCGATTCAGGTTTTCTGCTCTTTTGTTGCTGAATCCAAAGATTCTCATCAGTCCTTCTTTTTTTTATTAAGACTTTTTATTCATCTCTTCATGAAAATACTTTTTTCCCCTGGCTTCTAGGATGCTGTACTTGCCGGGTTTTCGTGGACCTCTTCAGTTGCTTAATTTCAGTGTGGTGGTCTCTCGTATCTCTTCTTCAGCAGCCTAGAGGAGACACAGGATCTGACCGCATACTACTCCCTGCATGGCCGTAACCATGTTAGTGCAAGCCACCATCAGCTTTCCCCTGGACTGTTATTATAACAGTTTCCTGACTGTTCTCCATGCTTCTACCACCTTTTCCCCTCTCTGCCTAGTAAAACAGCCAGTGATACTGTTGAAATAGGTCATAGCTCACATTCTGAATTCATCAGTGGCTTCCCTTCTCACTCAAAGGAAAAGCCAACTTCCTTACACATGACCCATGAGGCCCCACAAGCTCTGACTCCCCTGCTGTTTCTCAAATACACCAGGCATTCTTCTCTTCTCTCAGAGCCTTTGTATTTGTTGGTCTTTGTATCTAGATCGTTCTTCGATTTGGTATTCCCATTGTTCTCTAGCTCCATCATTCTTTCAGGTTTTGACCCAGATGTCACCTTTCAATATCGTTTTCTTTGGTCCTTTCTAAAAATTTTCCCTCTCTCACATTTTTAACTCCTCTCTTGCTTTTTAGTACTTTAGTACTTTTCCTAAGTACATATCTCCGTCTAACATACTATATATTTGATTTAATTTGTGTTGTTCATTGTCATTTTCCCTTAACAAGAATGTAAGCTCAGTGAGGGCCAGGTTTTTTTTTTATTTTGTTCACTGGTTTGTCCCCAGGGCATAGAATGGCAACTGGCACGTAGTAGGTCCTCAACATACAGTTGTTGAATGAATGTATTTAGTGCCTTATATTTAGCATTCTGTGTAAACAACTGACAACAAAACCCAAAGACTGAGTAGAAGCAGGAGAGTCAGTTAGAAAAATAAAATACAGTTGCTACATGCTAGTAATATTTTGTTTTGTGTTTTTATCTGAGCACTAGTTACATTGGTGAAAATCTGGAAGCTCTGTATACAGTTGAGATTTCTGTGCTTTCTGTTTGTGGTATTTCCGTAACAAATTAATACATTTAATTCTGACACAATAAGCAAATGTAACTGCTACAAGTGATTGTATTGGGTTAAGATTATCATGAGGGAATGCTGTGCGCTTGTTTTTTTTCTCTTTCTTGACCCCAGACAGGGCAAAAACAGGCACATGGTGTAGGCACATTGTAGCAGATTGGAGAAAGCTGCACATAAAAAGGAAATTTTTTGTACCAAACAAGTTTCATGGTTTTGAAATCAGCAAGAAGGGAGCCTGCTTTGAGATGTAGTTAGTGTGATGGAGTAAATGAGGAATTAACCAAAGCACAAAACTTTGGTAGTAATTCTGAGTACCAAAGCATAGAAATAGTAAAAGTGGCTAGAAATGAAAAAAAAAAAAAAAAAAAAGACAATGAAGAAAATGAAATGAAAAAAGATGACAAGTGATAAATGGAGCTATTAATATGCCAGAATACTCTCAATCTATAATTCTTAACCTAGGTTTTGAGAAAGAGGTAGGTACCTGAGCTACGTGAAACCACAAAGTATAACTAGATAAAGAAGATGTGGTATACACACACACACACACACACACACACACACACACAAATTTTACTCAGCCATCAGAAATGAAATCTGGCCATTTGCAACAGTGTGGATGGAACTAGAGGGTATTAGGCTAAGTGAAATAAGTCAGTCAGAGAAGGACAATTATCATATGATCTCACTGACATGTGGAATTTAAGAAACAAAACAGAATATCATAGGGAAAGGAAGGGAAAAATGAAACAAGACAAAACCAGAGAGGGAGACAAACCATAAGAGACTCTTAATCATAGGAAACAAACTGAGAGTTGCTGGAGGGGAGGAAGGGGGGGCGGATAGGGTCACTGGGTGATACCCATTAAGGAGGGCACGTGATGTAATGAGCAATGGGTGTTTTATATAAGACCGATGAATCACTGACCTCTACCTCTGAAACCAATAATACAGTCTATGTTAATTGATTGAATTTAAATTTAAAAAACAAATGAAAAAAATTTTTAAAAAAAGGGAGAAATTCTTTACAAAAAGCTGGATCTTTATTCAGGTAGTTCTGAGTCCTTAATTATTAAAACTTTCCTAAAACAGAGTCACATGACTAGATATCTACATACACGAACCCCATGAATACATTTTTTAAAATTTTTAAAAAAAGAAACCACAAAGTAATCATAGCAAACATTCTTGCTGTTTTCCATTGTTTAATTGGTGGTGAAAAAATAATACCATTAAGATAAATATGTATGTATGTGTGTGTGTGTGTGTGTGTGTATATATATATATATATATATGTAAGAAGATAAATGTGTGTATTATGTGGTAGAAGAGAAATTTTTATACTGTTTAAACCTGTAAGGGCAGACATCAAAGAAATTTTGAGTTTGAGATGAATATGCCTCACGATCCCATGGATAGATACTCTCTTCCTGGGCCCTCCTTGAGAACCACTGCTAAGCTGTGTTTTGTTTTCCCAAAGACTTCTCTAGTGAAGAAAGAAAAGCAAACCTTTAAGTATGGATTAGTAACAGGGTTTATCAGAACCCTATATTGTATCCATTTATATTTGTTCATTAACACACTTCTTGGTTTATCCCATAAAGTAGTAGTTAATTCACTGCACTATTATTTCATAGAAGCTATGTGTTTTTTAGAAAATGATTTTTAATATGAAACTGCTTTCAGTTTCTTTCTCGGTTATCCACAGCTGAAGGGAGTGGTGGGCATTCACACTACATTCCAAAACACTGTATTTTTCTGAGCTAGCTGCTAATGTTACAGGAGGAAAAAAAGAAAAACAATCTGTTTAAAATGCCCTCTGTATTGAAGAGAAAGCTTTCATTGAAGAAAGACTAAAACAGATGTGGATTTTCCTAGAGACAAATTGGCCGTATTTTATGCTTGTATCCTGGGATTTAAGCCATCATCTTTGATTATTTTTTGATGCTGTGGGTCATCTTAATTGTTATGATAGCGTAATTGTTATATCTCAGAAGAAAATTACGTGGGTAGTTGTCAGAGAACAAATATCCTACATTGTATCTGAAGTAAATTTTATCATGTGTTTGTGGAAAGTGGAAAATAGGTCTTGTGTTTTGTAAAATATTTTAGCCATTGCTGTTCAAATGCTGATCATTAGTCTTGATATTAGGTAAGACACAGAAAAGAGGGTTTCGGGAGAATTGTGTCATCTTCCATTATTGATGTAGGCTAGAACTATTTTTATAACTGGGTGCAATTTAGTTATCATAACGTTGGTAGATCATGTCTTTAAAAAAAGTTCTGTAATTTACCTTACAGGGACTAATTCTACCACTACCACAAACATGTTGGAAGTTCTGTAGTTGCTCTCTTTCCCCTGTGATCACCATGGATCATTAAATCATTACAAGGGAGTGCTGAGCATGCGTGAGTCAGTCACTCTAAAAATATTGGTAAAATGAACAAAGATGGAAGGGACTAGCTCACTGTTTCTGCTTTGGTTTCATGAAATAGCTAATCAGAGCTAATTTAGAATTGATTTTCTTACTTTGTCCATCTTTTTAGCTTTGAGGAAGACAAGTATAATGTAAAAAGTAGAAATGGAAAATTATAAAGCAAGAGAATTTAGATCAAAACCACTTGGTCTTGCATTTCTTCCAAGAATGGATCAAGAAAACTTAAACATCAATATATAAAAAATAAACGTGTGAAGTTTTGCTTTTTTAAAATGTTGAAATGGTACCATTCAAATGATCATTGGAAACATGTTTTTATGTGTTTATATGCAAAGGTTTTGTGTTTCTAAGGTATGCATATGTTGTCCCAGATTTGACTTTATCTCTTGTGTGAAATCTGAGAGAAGGCATCATTAGTAAATTCCATGTGGAATTTGTACCCCTCTGTCACCAAAGTGAGTAATCAGCTTCTGTTTTCTTTTGTTTCTTTTTTTATTTCTTTGTAAGTAAGTTGGAAAAAAGGTGATCGTTTTTTGTTTCTGATATATACTATTTTAGTGTGTTATCAACAACCATGTAAGTGCATTTCAGAGCTGGAGGCTGGCTTTTTTTAGTCTTTCTGTTGTAGCATGTCTTCATTGGAAGTGTTAAAATATTTACAGAGTGAGAATGAGAAGTTCATTAAATATTAACGTTGGTTGTTTGAGTTATTTATAAGCAGTCATATTGTCCTCAATTAATTTATTATGCCAACCTAATAATAAAGAGAGGCTTTGAAGTTCACTAGATAATTCCAAATTCTGTTACAGTTTTCTGTACCACATGTAACAATTACATCAGCATGAATCTTGTTCAGTTGTGGTCAGGAAAAAAATGGAGAACTAACAGCTGAACTTCTCTTTAGGTTTAAAAAGATGTTTGACCGTGGCCTTACCATATGGAGTTAAACTAGAGCTCCATGCATAGCATTGTTACCACAATCCTGAGCCTTAGACTGGTTTTTATGAAATTATTTTACTTAATGGTGGTGAATGCCAATTTAGTATGATATTGAGCATCTCATTTAATCTCAATAGACCTTTTTTTTTTTCACCTGAATAAAGTATGCCTATTTTAATATGCTGCCTATAAAACCTCATGGGGTTGTTAGAAAGATCAGTGAATCAAGCAAGCTAGTCGTGGTTAAAGCCATTCAGCCTCTGCTTCGTACTGGCTGTGTAACTTTGGGCAAGTTATTTTACGTCTTTGTCTCTCATTTTCCTCACCTGCAAAATGGGAGTGATGGTAATAATACCAGTTCATAGAGTAGGTGCAAGCATTAAAAACAATACTGTACATAGAGCTCATGGCTAAATGACTGACATGTAGTTGTCAGTCAGTGCTTTTTAGCTAACATTATCACTAAAACATATATTTATAAGGAAGGCATATAAAGTATTATTTCATTAGTATGCAAATTGAATAGGATAAAGAAGTCCTTTTATCTTTCTTTTTCATTTTTATGAGAATTTGATAATCTTTTTATCCTCTATGTTGTGTAATAGCTTGGGATGAATTTTATATGGTGATAGAGTTATCTGCTAAGAAACTGACCTAATTGGAGGACCTTGTAAGCCAAGAATTCTTTTTTTTTTTTTAAAGATTTTATTTATTAGAGAGAGAGAGAGCACAGGCAGACAGAGTGGCAGGCAGAGGCAGAGGGCGAAGCAGGCTCCCTGCCGAGCAAGGGGCCCGATGTGGGACTCGATCCCAGGACGCTGGGATCATGACCTGAGCCGAAGGCAGCCGCTTAACCAACTGAGCCACCCAGGCGTCCCTAAGCCAAGAATTCTTAACTGACAAAAGACCCTGTGATCTTCCGTTTATTGCATAGGAAATGATGCTGGGTGGGTGCTACTGGACAGAGAATGGTGTGCTGGTGGAGGCCTCACTGCCTTCCACCATATGTCATTGTTCGCTTTTGTTATAAGGGTAGGCTTGAAAGTGCCTTGTTAAGTAGTACACTGCTTAAACTTTGGGCTGTATAGGTTTTATTTATTTATTTATTTATTTATTTATTTATAATTTTATTTTATTTTTTCAGTGTTCCAAGATTCATTGTGCACCACACCCAGTGCTCTATGCAATACGTGCCCTCCTTAGTACCCACCACCAGGCTCACCCAACCCCCCACCCCCTCCCTTCCAAAACCCTCAGTTTCTTTCTGAGAGTCCACAGTCTCTCATGGTTTGTCTCCCCCTCCAAAATCCCCCCGACTCACTTCTCCTTCCCATCTCCCAGTGTCCTCTGTGTTATTCCTTATGCTCCACAAGTAAGTGAAACCATATGATAATTGACTTTCTCTGCTTGGCTTTTTCACTCAGCATAATCTCTTCCATTCCTGTCCATGTTGATACAAAAGTTGTGTAGTCATCCTTTTTGATGGAGGCATAATATTCCATTGTATATATGGACCACATCTTCATCCATTCATCCATTGAAGGGCACCTTGGCTCCTTCCACAGTTTGGCGACTGTGGCCATTGCTGCTATGAACATTGGGGTACAGATGGCCCTTCTTTTCACTACATCTGTATCTTTGGGGTAAATACCCAGTAGTGCAATTGCAGGGTCATAGGGTAGCTCTATTTTTAATTTCTTAAGGAATCTCCACTGTTTTCCAAAGTGGCTGCACCAATTTGCATTCCACCAATAGTGTAAGAGGGTTCCCTTTTCTCCACATCCTCTCCAACACTTCTTCTTTCTTTTCTTGTTAATTTTGGCCATTCTAACTGGTGTATGTGGTTTTGATTTGAATTTCCCTAATGGTTGATGATGATGAACATTTTTTCTTCTGCATGTTAGCCATTTTTATGTCTTCTTTGAAGAAGTGTCTGTTCATGTCTTCTGCCCATTTTTTGTTGTGATTATCTGGGTTATTTTGATGTTGAGTTTGAGGAGTTCTTTATAGGTCTTGGATATCAGCCCTTTGTCTGTAGTGTCATTTGCTAATATCTTCTCCCATTCCCTCCCAAACAAAAGATTGCCTCTTTGTTTTGTTGACTGTTTCCTATGCTGTGCAGAAGCTTTTTATCTTAAGTCCCAAAAGTTCGTTTTCGCTTTTGTTTCCTTTGCCTTCGGAGACATGTATTGAAGTTGCTGTGGCCGATGTTGAAGAGGTTACTGCTTATGTTCTCCTCTAGGATTTTGATGGATTCCTGCCACACGTTGAGGTCTTTTATCCATTTCGAGTTTATCTTTGTGTATGGTGTAAGAGAATGGTTGAGTTTCACTCTTCTACACATAGCTGTTCAGTTTTTCCAGGACCATTTATTGAAGAGACTGTCTTTTTTCCACTGGATATTTTTTCCTGCTTTGTCGAAGATTATTTGACCATAGAGTTGCAGGTCCATATCTGGGCTCTCTTCTCTATTCCACTGGTCTGTGTGTCTTTTTTGTGCCAGTACCATGCTGTCTTGGTGATCACAGCTTTGTAGTAAAGCTTGAAATCAGGCAACGTGATGCCCCCAGCTTTGTTTTTCTTTTTCAACATTTCCTCAGCAATTTGGAGTCTTTTCTGGTTCCATACAAATTTTAGGATTGTTTGTTCCAGCTCTTCGAAGAATGCCAGGGGAACTTTTATCAGGATGGCATTGAAAGTGTAGATTGCTCTGGGCAGTATAGACATTTTAACAATATTTATTTTTCTGATCCATGAGCATGGAATGCCTTTCCATCTTTTTGTGTCTTTTTCAATTTCTTTCATGAATGTTCTGTAGTTCCTTGAGTACAGATCCTTTACCTCTTTGGTTAGGTTTATTCCAAGGTATCTTATGGTTCTTGGTGCTATAGTAAATGGAATTGATTCTCTAATTTCCCTTTCTATATTTTCATTGTTAGTGTGTAAGAAAGCAACTGATTTCTGTGCATTGACTTTGTATCCTGCCACGTTACTGAATTGCTGTATGAGTTCTAGTAGTTTGGGGGTGGAGTCTTTTGGGTTTTCCATATAAAGTATCATGTCATCTGCAAAGGGAGAGGGTTTGACTTCTTCTTTGCCAGTTTGAATATCTTTTATTTCTTTTTGTTGTCTGAGTGTTATTTCTTGGATTTCTAGTACTATGTTGAACAACAGTGGTGAGAATGGACATCCTTGTTGTGTTCCCAATCTCAAAGGGAAGGCTGTCAGCTTTCCCCATTGAGAATGGTATTCGCTGTGGGTTTTTCATAGATTTTATGAAGTTGAGGAATGTTCCCTCTATCCCTATACTTTGAAGAGTTTTAATCAGGAATGAATGCTATATTTTGTCAAATGCTTTTTCTGCATCAATTGCGAGGATTGTGTGGTTCTTCTCTCTTCTCTTATTGATTTGTTCTGTCAAGTTGATTGATTTGTGTATGTTGAACCACCCTTGCATCCCAGGGATAAATCTCACCTGGTCATGGTGGATAATACTTTTTTTTTTTTAAAGATTTTATTTATTTATTTGACAGACAGTGATCACAAGTAGGCAGAGAGGCAGGCCTAGAGAGAGGAAGGGAAGCAGCCTCCCTGCTGAGCAGAGAGCCTGATGCGGGACTCGATCCCAGGTACCTGGGATCATGACCTGAGCCAAAGGCAGAGGCTTTAACCCACTGAGCCACCTAGGTGCTCTGGATAATACTTTTAATGTACCGTTGTTGGATCCTATTAGCTGGGATCTTGTTGAGAATCTTGGCATCCATATTCATCAGGGATACTGGTCTGAAATTCTTTTTAATGTGGTCTTTGCCTGGTTTGGGGATCAGGGTTAGTGCTGGCTTCATAGAGTCTGGAAGTTTTCCTTCTGTTTCTATTTTTTGAAACAGCTTCAGGAGAATAGGTATTATTTCTTCTTTGAATGTTTGGTAGAATTCCCCAGGGAATCCATCAGGGCTCTTGTTTTTTGGTGGGGGGGGGGGGGGCTTTGATCATTGCTTCAATCTCGTTACTAGATATTGGTCTATTCAGGTTGTCAATTTCTTCCTGTTTCAGTCTTGGAAGTATATAGGTTTCCAGGAATGTATCCATTTCATCTAGGTTTCTTAACTTATTGGCATATATCTGTTGATCATAATTTCTGATGATTATTTCTGTTTCCTTGGTGTTGGTCGTGATCTCTCCCCTTTCACTCATAATTTCATTAATTTGGGTCCTCTCTCTTTTCTTTTGGATTAGTTTGGCCAGTGGTTTATCGATCTTATTAATTCTTTCAAAGAACCAGCTTCTAGTGTCATTGATGTTATTTTTTTTTTAAGATTTTATTTATTTATTTGACAGAGAGAGATCAGAAGTAGGCAGAGAGGCAGGTAGAAAGAGAGAGAGAGGAGGAAGCAGGTTACCCTCCAAGCAGAGATCCCGATGTGGGACTCAATCCCAGGACCCTGAGATCATGACCTGAGCCGAAGGCAGAGGCTTAATCCACTGAGCCACCCAGGCAACCTTATTGATGTTATTTTTTTTTTAAGATTTTATTTATTTATTTGTCAGAGAGAGTGAGCACAGGCAGACAGAGTGGCAGGCAGAGGCAGAGGGAGAAGCAGGCTCCCTGCTGAGCAAGGAGGCAGATGTGGGACTTGATCCCAGGACGCTGGGATCATGACCTGAGCCGAAGGCAGTCGCTTAACCAATTGAGCCACCCAGGCATCCCTCATTGATGTTATTTTTAAGAATTATCTGGGAAGACCAGCAGACTGGTACTTGGGAACCATGGGGAATAAACCCCTGGTCTCAGGGGAGGGTGAGTTCTGGTGCAGTTCCTCTTGCTGGAGAAAGAAGGTGCCCTGGCCCAGTTGGCTTATTTTCCAGGCACTCCAGAGTGAATGCTCAGGATCATTTTAGGAAGATTTTACCTGCTATACCATACTATTACCAGAGTATTAAAACTTTCTTTTTTCAGTAAGATTCACTTTTTTTAAAAAAAGATTCACTTCTTGTATATATGTGGGAAACCAAAAAATATTTCTACAAACAATTTGAGTCAGACACTTAAGAGTGATTCATCATTCCTGAAACTCTTTTCCTGTTTTATTTTCGTTGAGAAGTCTTTTTTCCAGTAACTGCAAATGTAGTATTCACTTTTCTCTTGATTACATTGCTACTTCTTGATAAATCCTGGTATTGAATTTGATGATACTATGCTAATTTACGTGTTTGTTCACATCTCAGCTGCCCTCTTGGGAGGCATCACAGAGCCAAGTTGGTGTTTGGAGTCAGATGGCATGGGTTTGAATACTGGCTCTGTCATCTAATAGTTACTTTGAGCACATTACTTACTCATATCCATTCCCAATTCTCTTGTCTGTAGGTGCTGATACACGTAGCTACCCTATCAACATTGTCTTAAGAATTAGAGCTAAAGTATATAGTTAGCATAGGGCCTAGAATATAGTAGACATAGTATTTAATTCAGAGTGGTGAAATGAAGGAAGTATTTTGGAACTCAGGTACTTAAAGTCAGAATTTTGGAGGGGGAAATAACTTAAAATTTATCCCCCCCCCTTTTTTAAAAGATTTTATTTATTTATTTTTAGAGCATGCAGTGTATGTGCTTGTGAGAGTTGGAGGGAATGGGCGGAGGGAGAGAGAAAATCTTAAGCAGACTCCATGCTGAGTGTGGAGCCCAATGTGGATCCCCATCCCACAACCCTGAGATCATGACCTGAGCTGAAACCAAGAAACAGATGCACCTGAGCCACCCAAGTGCCCCTATTGTTTCTCCTTCTAAAGCAGGTTTGAGAGAAAAACTCAACTTATGTTGGTGTTTTTCTTTGATTTAAGGTGAATTCCTTATTTCCCATAATGGAATGGTAAGTTTTTAGGGAGGAATTGGGCATAGAGGAGGAGAGGGGCCCTTTGAGCTTGGTTTTTCAGATTTTCTTTTTCCTTAAAATTGTTTAAAACTTATATGGAAATTATTTCAGACTTACAAAAGAGCAGCAAATACAATACAAAGGATTCTTGCATTTCATACCTTCTCCCACATTCCCTAACTTTAACTTCTGTAACCACAGTACGCAGTACACGTGATTAAAATCAGGAAATCAGCATTGATAGAATACTATTATCTAATCTGCAGATCTTATTCAGAATTTGCCAGTGGTCCATTGATGTCATTCTTCTTGTTTAGGGTTTAATTCTGATTACATATTGCATTTAGTTTTCATGTCTCCTGAATCTTCTTTACTCTGTAATAGTTCATCTTTGTCTTTCATGCTTTCCATGTCCTTCAAACTGTGATCCTTTGAAGAGTACCAGCAGATTATTTTGTAGAACTTTACTCTGTTTGGGTGTACCACAGAAGTACTTTTATGTCCTTCACAGGGCATCGTATCAGGGATCTCATTTTGTCTTGTTACTTGTGATATTTATTCTGATCCCTTGTGTAAGACGGTGCCTGCCAGGTTTCTGTACTCTAAACTTCCATGGTCTCTTTTTACTTTAAAGTATCTCAGGAGGAATAATTTTGAGGCCATGTAAGTGTGGTTTTTTCCTAGTCATAGCTTTGGTCATTCATTTTAGCATCTCTCGATGATTCTTGCCTGAAGGAATTACTGTTGTGGTGTTTGCCAAATGGTGATTTTTCCATTACACCCTCTGTATTGATTGGCTGAAATTATGTAAGGAAAATCTTTGTACGTTTTGCACTTATTTTCTTTTGTTTTAAGTCAGTGCCCAAAATATTAATTGTACCATATACATTGAAGAAGATATTTGAAATATAATTTTTAACAATTTGTGTCAATACAAGTTTTTAAAAATCTCCCATGTAGCTTCTGTGCACAAAAATAATTTGGAGGCTACTTTCATTTTCAAAATTAATATTTGATTTAGCAGCCTTGTACATTCAAAATCCTGGTTCTTCCTTAGACTTCTAAATCCAACATATAAAACATACTAAGTCCGTTTAGTGGATTGGCTCCAAAGTAATTAAATTTCCTATAGTACAAGTAGTTTCTGCTGTGCACAGTTACGGTTTTCATGTGGGTGGTGGAAGTATGGAAAGTTAAAATTTTTGCTTTATATTATTCTGTATTTTCCCAAGTTTCTAAATAACCACTTCTTACTACATTAAAAATCAAGTACTATTTTCTTTTGTTGGAGGCAGTATGCCTAGTGAATAAGAATTTGGGTTCTGCAGAGAGACTTTCTCCTACCTCACTGTTTTAGTAGTTAGTTGACTTTTTGCCTTTCATCACCCTTCTGCAAGTGGTTGATAATAAAAGTACCTGTCTTATGAGATTATCATGAAGGATTAAATAAAATAATATATTTAATGGGGCACCTGGGTGGCTCAGTGGGTTAAAGCCTCTGCCTTCGGCTCGGGTCATGATCCCAGGGTCCTGGGATCAAGCCCCGCATCAGGCTCTGCTCGGCAGGGAGCCTGCTTCCTCCTCTCTCTCTCTCTCTGCTTCTCCCCTCCTTGTGATCTCTGTCAAATAAATAAATAAAAATATTTTAAAAAATAAATAAAATAATATATTTAAAGCACTTGGAACAATAGCAATGCTATAATAATATATATACTCAATAGATTCTGGTATTATCATCATTAACTATTTATTTATTTATTTATTTATTTTTAAGATTTTATTTATTTATTTGACAGACAGAGATTATAAGTAGGCAGAGAGGCAGGCAGAGAGGGGTGGGAAGCAGGCTCTCTGATAAGCAGAGAGCCCGATGCGGGGCTCGATCCCAGGACCCTGAGATCATGACCTGAGCTGAAGACAGAAGCTTAACCCACTGAGCCACCCAGGCGCCCCCATCATTAACCTTTAAAAAAAAATAGAAATAAATCACATAAAAATAATTATTGATGTGAACTTTTTCTGAATAATTTTGACATGTAATAGAAGACAGATTGTCGTCTCATCAACTCTTAGTTTCTTCATGCTGAAGTTGAAAGTTTAATGTGTGTAATGTACCTGTTAACTTGGTAAATCCACAGTGAATGTCTTTGTTTTTCCCAAGACTGTTATCATTGAGTTGTTAGTTTCCAGGTCAGGTTTTGTGGAAATTCGGTCTGGAACCCAGTCATACTCTGTTCTTCAAAGGTAGCTGATCTGATTTTAAGTTTAGTCTGCCTTCCCTAGCTCTTCCAGTACATTTTTAGTGGTATTTTTTGAGTCTTGGCATGAGCTAAACGAGCATCTCTCTAGGACATCTTGCTGCTGACTAAAAACAATTTTTTTTTTTTTTTAGATCTCTTAGTGTATTACTAGCGTTTTTAAATTTATGCCTTCTATTTTTGGGCTTATAATTTTTTCTGTCTTAAAATATGTCAATTTAAGGGATGCCTGGGTGGCTCAGTAAAGCATCTGCCTTCGGCTCAGGTCGTGATCCCAGAGTCCTGGGATCAAGTCCCGTATCAGGCTCCTTGCTTGGTGGGGAGCCTGCTTTTCTTTCTGCCTACAGCTCCCCCTGCTTGTGCTCTCTTTCTCTCTAACAAGTAAATAAATAAATAAAATCTTTTAAAAAATCAATTTAACTTATATGTATTTCATTTAATGTTACAGATTTCCTCTTAAAATTTAATAGAAATCCCCAAACCCAGAAAAAAATTATATTTTTACCTAGAAACTCTAAAGGGGGGGTGGGTCTGTCATATAAATGATACCGTTTAAGGATATTTTGTGGCATCTCTTTTACGTAGTGCATATTTTTATTTCTCCATAGGTATATATTATAATGCAAGCCAACATATTAGGGGGAGACATTGTTTTAAGGCCTTTATGTGTGTTAATTTAATCAGTAAACAACTATATGCCAAAGATACCATTATTATTATGCCCAAATGAAGAAACTGAGGCTTAGAGTGAAACAACATGCCCTAGATTTCATAGAGGCTAAGCTGGAATTTTAATAGAGACATGCTTACTAAAACCTGTGTCCTTAAGTATTAAGTACTGTTAAATACTAAGCTGCCTTATGACAGATTCCTGTTACCTTTGTGGCCCAGATAAAGGAAACAGAAGAACGTTTTGTTGTTAGAAAGGCACTGGGAAGGGAGATTGTTTATATGTGGGTGTGGCTTTTTTTGGGGGGGGGATCGCTCTTTTTTATTTCTTTTTGGAAAACTAGTTAATTATTGAAATAAAGGAAAACTTGAAATATGATTTTCTTAGTAAATTTATTTTACCCATTAACCCTTGAATTTCTGGAGGCCAGAGGTTAATCAGTTGCTCCTTAGTAGATAACTGTTATATTGAAATTGACTTTAAATTTTATATCTTCTTTCAAAGATGTATTTATTTATTTTAGAGAGAGAGAGTATTTGTGTGCTCATGAGTAGGGAGGAGGGGCAGAGGGAGAGAATCTCAAGCAGATTCCCCGCTGAGCTTGGTGCCCAACGTGGGGTTGGATCTCAGGACCCTGAGATCATTCCTTGAGTGAAATCAAGAGTCAGATACCTAACAACTGAGCTACCCAGGTGCCCCTGAACTTTCTGTCATTTTTACACTGAAACGTAGGAGAGTGCTATTTACCATGTCACTCACCTTTAGTGCTTTGCTCTTTTTAGCTTTCTTTTTGTGAAATATAATGTAACAGCAACTTTATTATTACCTTTTGTTCTTGCTAGAACCCCATAGGTCCTTTAATTTGATTTTCTTAATTTCTTTACTTTAGTTTGTAGATTACTAGTTTTGTCTCGGCCTTGTCCATATGCATATCAGTATGTTTATCTATCTACAAGGCTCTGGATTTCTAATTACATTAAGAATTTTTGCTAAATCGAAAGAAAACTAGTAGAAACTTTTTTTTTAAAGATTTATTTTCTATTTTTTAAGGAAACTCTACACCAAACATGGGGCTTGAACTAACAACCCTGAGATCAGGAGTTGCTCTGTCACTGAGCCAGCCAGGCCCCCAGTGGGAACTTTTTTTGCAGAGGGTTTTTGATTTTTTTAGACCAAACTTAGCATTTGAATGTTTTAAATCTTAAGAATTCCTTTAAAAAAAATCTTAAGAATTCTTTTCCTTAATTAAGAACATGTAGTTATGACATTTTGCTGCAGGATCCCCCCCCCTTTTTTTAAGTATTTATGTTTTCCAAAGGTGATATTATTCTGGTTTAACTATAGGCGATGTTTGAATTCATATATATATATATATATATATATATATATATATATATATGTGAAGATATATATGTAGATTTATTATTATTTTTTAAGATTTTATTTATTTATTTTACAGACAGAGATCACAAGTAGGCAGAGAGGGAAGCAGAGAGAAAGGGGGAAGCAGGCTCCCCGCTGAGCAGAGGGCCTGATGCAGGGCTTGATCCCAGGACCCTGAGATCATGACCTGAGCTAAAGGCAGAGGCTTTAACCCACTAAGCCACCCAGGTGCCCTAAATAGATCTAAATCTATATATATATATATCGATCTAAATCTATATGTAGATTTAGATTGATATATTCATTTTAGAATTTAATTTCTATTTGAAGATTTCTTTATTTTAGAGAGAGAGTATGCACATGTGTGTTAGTAGGTGAGGGGCAGAGGGAGAGGATTTTTGAATCAAACTACTCACTGAGCATGAAGCCCCACACGGCTTCATCCCAAGACCCATGAGATCATGCCCTGGGCTGAAACTAGGAGTCGGACACTTAACCAGCTGAGACACCCAGGTGCCCCCCTTTCTGTATTAATGAGCACATCATGAGGGCCCGGCAGCTTCAGCAGGTAGTTACCTTGCTTTTCTATCAGTGTTTATCAGAAGAACTATAATTTTCTATTTCTATTTTAATTTTGTAATCCTTGCATTAAAAAAAAAAAGATTTTATTTATTTATTTGACAGAGGGAGACACAGCGAGAGAGGGAACACAAGCAGGGGGAGTGGGAGAGGGAGAAGCAGGCTTCCCACTGAGCAGGGAGCCCAACACAGGGCTTAATCCCAGGACCCTGGGATCATGACCTGAGCCAAAGGCAAATGCTTAACCGACTGAGCCACTCAGGTGCCCAATACTTGCATGTCTTTGAACAGCCAGATGAACAGTACTGGTTCCCTTTTACTAGATGTGTTTTGGGCACTTTATCTAAAAAAAATTTTTTTTTTAATTTGAGAGAGAGAAGCATGCAGGTGCACACACAAACAAGCTGTTGGTTGGGGGGGAGACACAGAGAGACAAGCAGACTCCCTGCTGAGCAGAGAGCCCAACTCAACTTGGGGTTCAATCCCAGGACTTTATCCCTGGACCCTATCCCAGGACCCTGAGATCATGACCTGAGCTGAAGGCAGATGCTTAACTGATGCCACTCAGGCGCCCCTAAATTATTTAACTAAATCTGTAAGATAATCCAGAAAGGTAGGTATTTTTATCACTATTTTATAGTTCTGAGATCTGGAGGAGTTACTGATGCTCAAGCTCATGTAGCTAGGTAGCAGCAGAGTAGGAATTCGAAGCTAGGTCTTTCTGGTTTCCTCACCACTAGACCATACTTTCTCTTTGGCAGCCCATATTTTTTTTTGCCACTCCATGGTTCACCAGTGGTATGCTTAAAGCTACGGAGGGAATTTCTTTTTCACTTTGCCCAGCTTCATCTGCACATTGATTCACTGGATTCCACTGATCTTTTGTAATTATTTGTAAGTGACAGGAAATTTTTTAGACAGCATTTTCACCAAGATAGTCATTTCTGATGGTTAAAAAGGATGTGTAACTATCATACATGGATAATCAAACCAGTGGATTTGGAAGAAGTAACCGTGGAAAAGTAACTTTAAAAACTTTATTCTGATGAGTAAGTCTAATGATGAGTTTATTTATTTACTTTTTTATTTTAAGTAGGCTCCATGCCCACGTGGGGCTTGAACTCATGACCCTGAGATTAAGAGTCACATGCCGTACCAACTGAGCCAACCAAGCACCCCTAATCATGATTTTAAATTAAAGAAGACCAACTGACACCGTATTTCCACTAGGTTCAGTTGAAACATGAGAAATAAAACAATAAAGCTTTTGTTTTTTTCTGGGAGAATATCTACAGCATTGCTGTAGGCAAAGATTTCTTAACTTGGACATTTAAAAAAAGATTAACCTTAAAGAAAAGTGGTGTTAATTGGAAAATACTGAAAATTAAAACTTCCAAGAATATTGCTAGGAGAATAAAAAGGTAAGCCACAAAACAGGAGAAGATATGTGTAATACATATAGATGACAGGGTTGTGTCTAGAATATGTGAAGAAGTTCTAGATACAAGAAGGAAAGGACAGACTGGTCCAAAAATGAGCAGAAGTCTTGAATGGACATCCTGAAGAAAGCTATCCAAATGGCTGATAAACTTGAAACAGTGCTCAGTCTCATTAGCCATCAGGGACAATCAAATTGATATTATAATGACATACCACCACACACACATAGGAATGGTTAAAATGAAAGGATTGACAACATAAAGTGCTAACAAAGATGCATGATTTTTGGAATTCTCATATACTGCTGTTTGGAGTATGAAGTTTTTTTAAAATTAATTAACTAATTAATTTGTCAGAGAGGGAGAGAACGTGGGAGCGAGTGCATGCGCACAAGCTGGCAGAGTGACAGGCAGAGGCTAAGAGAGAAGCAGGCTCCCTGCTGAGCAAGGAACCCGATGCAGGATTCGATTCCAGGACCCTGGGATCATGACCTGAGCCGAAGGCAGCGGCTTAACCGACTGAGCCACCCAGGCGTCCCTGGAGTATGAAGTTTTATAATTACTTTGAAAATCTGTTGGTAGGGGCACCTGGGTGACTCAGTTGGTTGGGTGTCTGACTCTTGGTTTCGGCTCAGCTCATGATCTCAGGGTTGTAGGATCCTGAGATCGAGCCCTGTGTCCTCCAGCTCCCTGCTCAGTGGGGGGTCTGCTTGAGGACTCTCTTCCTCTGCCCCTCTCCCAACTCGCTTGCTCTCTCTCTAAGGTAAATAAATAAATCTTTAAAAAAAAGAAAAGAATATCTGTTTGGTGCTATCTGCTCAAGCTGAATATTTGCTCCTCTGTGACCCCACAGTTCTCCTCTGCATACATTGGGTAGGTATGTGTGCATACATTCAGTAATAGACATGGATACAAGTATGCTTAGCAGTGCTAATGACCTTGTGCTGGAAACAACCCAAACTCGACAGGTAAATAGATTATGGTATATTCATACAATTGCATACTGTAAATGAGAATGAATCAGCTTTTGTATTATGTAATAAATGAATCTCACAAAAATAATGATGACTAGAAGGTGCAACTCACAAAAAGTTATATACTGTGTGATTTCATTTAATATAGTTCAGAAATAGGTAGAACATACCTATAGTGTTAGAGAGCAGGGTAGTGGTTACCTGTGATGGTGATGGTGGCTAATGGAGTATGAGGGGCTTCTCATGTGCTGGTGCTATTCTGACACTTGATTTGGGTGTTGGTTACACAGATGTGAATACATCTGTGAATGTGAATACATCTGTGAATACATTGTGAATTCATCAGATTGTACGTTGTTGTGATTTGTGTACTTCTCTGTATGTAGGTTATACTTCAGTAAAAATTTTCTGAAGTGGGGGCAGAACTTAAATGGCTTTACTTCCCGTATGTTATTTAACTGTGATATTACAAATTGGAAATCAGACCATGTCCAACTTAAACAAGTATTTTCTTCATTTTCAGTGGGAAAGGTTTTTTCTTCTTCTCACGTTCTTACTTTCCCTCAGAAGTTAATATTTGTTAAGCTTGTTCAACTCTGTGCTCAAACAGCATTATCCCATTCAGTGCTTATAACAAGAGTCTGTTTTAACAAGAAGGAAATGATCTGAATTAGTTTCAAGTAGACTGAGTGGAATCATTCCAGTGTGCACGTCATCAAGGCCTTGAGGAAAAATAGATAAAGTTGGGAGTTTGAGTGGCTGTTATTTACTTTCCACCTACCTCAGAATTGAACTAAACTAGAAACTCCCTTGAGGCTGACTCGTGTGTGCTCCACAGTTGGTCATCTGAAGAACTTGCCTTCTCATGAATGAAATCACTGAGTAAAACTGTATATTTTTGGTTACTTACAGACCTTTTATTTCTCCTAGTGACTTTGCTCTAAGCCAGGGAGCAGCAGATGACAGCAGGTCAAATCCAGCCTGCTACACCTTTTTGTTAAGTTTTATTGGAGCAGAGCTATGCGCCTTGTTTATTATCTACAGCTGCTTTTTGTTGCCCACAAAGCTAACATATTTACTGTCTGACCCTTTGCAGAGGAAATTTGCCAACCCCTGGTCTAAGACAATACTGATTATGTCCATATAGTGTTGATGTTGTTTCACCTGTCTTATACTTCTGCACTGGTGGAAGGAACCTTGGACTGGGGGGTCTGTATAAATTGGCCCGAGGTAGGACCAGTTTAGCAAGAAGCCTGCTGTTTTACTCTTGGTCCTTTAGGGTCACCTGTGAATAGAGTAAGCGTACACTTCAGTTTGCTAGGAAAAGCCCTGCTTTGCATCTTTTGTTCCAGGCTGTTACGAAATTATGATACCATTGCATACTATTATAATATAATAATTACACAATCTTAGCTGCTCCCTTTTACTCTTCATGCCCCAGTTTGTCTGATAAATTGTGTGGTCATTCTGTCTGTGACAGTTAACTTTGAGAAGGGCGGTGGGCATAGAAGAGATAGTGACAACCTATGCAAGGTAGAATTTAAGAGATTAAGTTTTGAAAGCTTATATCAGGGGTCTTCAAGACGGTCTCACTGAGCCACTAGGATTCACAGGGCTCAGAAGTTGCTGTGCTCATAGTTTGAGTTTATTACAGTGATAATAAATGGTAAGATAATCAAAAGCCCATGAGGGGTTGTCTGGAGAAAACCAAAGGCGGGCTTCAAGGTGTCCCTGCCCAGTGGAGTTACACAAGATATGTTTAATTCCCCCAGAAATGACATATGGCGAGGTGTACAGTGTGCTCACAATCAGGGACACTCCCCCAGCCTGTGTGCCAAGGATTTTTGTTGGTAGTCAGTCATATAGGCATGTATATGTCACCATTGTGACTGACCTTGCTTGCTTACTTCAACTCTAGAACCTCAGAGAAAAGATGTTCATCCTAAATCACACTGTTAGCATAAACTCTTTGCTCAGACTGGTATTTGGTGCCGCCCAAGGACTGAGGCATGCCAAACACTCTTATCAGACAGAACTTTGCAAAGGTTCAGAGCTCAGTTCCCAGGAGCTCTGTTCTCGGGAGCGAGCTCGTCTGTGAACAGGCCATCTGGGGGGAAGGTGTAGGTTTTGAGCATCCCGTGCCTGCTGAGTTAATCCTTTCCCACATAAGGCCTTGCATGGTATTGAAGCCAGAGTTTGAACCCAGGTAAGGCTGATTCCAAAGTTTTTGCTCTTTCCATAAATAATTTTGAGTGATCTTTTATGCTGAATTGCTAATTAAAAGCATTAGATGTAGTAGATTCTTGGACTGCGTGCATCTATCCTGATAAATATTTCCAATAAGCTTTTTTTTTCTCTTCACATGAAGATAAGGAGCCTGTTTGAGTGTTTTTCAGTGTTTTTTAAAGTAATGGTGCTAAGAATTTCTAGTTCTTAGTTATTTTCAGCAAAGTTTGTTTTGTATGTTAATATACCAAAATGTAATTATCATGAAGAATAATTACTCCTGTTATACTTAATACAATATCTGATTTAAAACAGAAATACGATAATAGATTAGAAAAGTGTTAGTTCACAATTAAGAATTGTTTCCTTTCTAGATGATAGGTTTGAATGAATTTATACAGTTCTCAAGAGCATTTAACCTTTTTTTTTTCTTTTCTTTTTCTTCAGGTATTTGTGGAAACATTAGACAAGTGTTTTGAAAATGTCTGTGAACTGGATTTAATTTTCCATGTAGACAAGGTACTTTCTATATTGTCATATATTCTAAACTTTTTATCTGAGAAAAAAGTGGTAATTTGTATTTCTCAAGGTAAAAATGGACTTAGCAAATAATACTATTTTTATTCCTTTATTTATTTAGTATAAGTCATAAATTATTTTTGCTATGAGCCTGCCACTGTGCCTGGTGAAGATTTAGACCCTGCCCAGAAGATCCACATCTAGAGGACGAAACAGGGACATTAATAAGGAGCAGTGTGTTCAGTGTTCATGGGAACAGAGCTTACCTACCTGCCTTTGCCTGGGAGAGTGTGAATGGAGGAAATTACATTGAAGTTGGATTTTGTAAAGATTGTAGGTATTTCACTGTCAGAAATGGAGGATGGCTCTAGAGGCAGTGAAAGAAAATACAGGCTTTGGAGGGGGAATTGGTATTGATCAGGTGGCCTAGTTTTAAAGTGCCTTTAGTGGGACAGGTTTTGTTTTGTTTTAGGTTTTATTTATTTATTTTAGAGGGGGAAAGAGAACACATGTGTGAGCGAGCAGTGAGCACATGCACACTGTCTTGGGGGGGGAGAGGGACAAGCAGACTCTACACTGAGTGTGGAGCCCGACGCAGGGCTCGATCTCAAGACCCTGAGATCATGACCTGAACTGAAAACAAGAGTCGGACCCTCAACCGACCAAGTCACCCCGGCACCCTGCCATGAATTTTAGACTTTGTTCTGAAGCACTTTAATATTTTAAATCAAGTATTTATTGGCATTTATTGTTGCTTTGTTGAACATCGGTGGGGTGTTTTTTTGTTTGTTTTTGTTTTTTGCCAGATTGTTTTTTTTTCTACATTATGAAAATTGGATTGGTAGGTAGGAGATTAAAGACAAGGATATCAATTAGGAGTCTTTTGCAGTAGTCTAGAAAGGAGTGAACTAAAGCATTATAGTAGTGATGAAAAAAAGTGACTTGACAGGATGTAATGGTCTGCTGAAAGCTGGAGGTGAGAGGAGGGAAGGGTGACTGAACTTTCTAGCCAGTATTACTGGGTACTGGTGATAAGGAATTTTGGAAGAAGAGCGTCCACATATACAGGCTTTTTTCTGTATTAAGTTTATGTAATGCAATGGATTGTTTTGGAATGATTAAAGCTATTGAATAAAATAGTCAAATAATATGCTGAAAATTTTAGCAGAAAATGTGATTTTTAAAAATCAGCTTTATTGAAGTATAATTTACACACGTTAGAATTCAGCAATTTTGAGCATACGGTTATAACTAAGTCTTGGCAGATGCATAGAGTTGATGTAACTGCTAGCACGGTCAAGATGCAGCGCAAGGAAGGAATGCATTTTATTATTTGTGAACCATCAAAACAATGCCTTTATTATTAGCCAATCCTCTGGATCATAGTTCTCATTTACTAAATGATTTGATTTTTGTCTTAACTCATTTTGGACGGAGAACTTAAATTTGATATTTTTAAGAATCTATTTTGAGTTTTCTACTGCTTTTCTCACATTATCGTATCTTCTGCTTTTTCACACTTATAAGGACTTCTGTTATTTTTAGGCATTAGGGTTTGCAGTATTCAAAATTATGTTTTGGTACAGGATTAAAATGCTTTAAAAAGGTCTTTTTAGAATGGCTGTTCGGGGGCACCTGGGTGGCTCAGTCGGTTAAGCATCTGTCTTCGGCCCAGGTCGTGATCTTCAGGTCCTGGGATGGAGCCCCACGTCCAGCTCCCTGCTCAGTGGGGAGCCTGCTTCTCCCTTCCCGTTCTCCCTCTGCCTCTTCTCCTGCTTGTGATTGCTCTCTCTCTCTCTCTCAAATAAATAAAATCTTAAAAATAAAACAAAATAAATAAAAAAAATCAAACGACTGTTCAGGGTACCTAGGTGGCTCAGTCAGTTAAGCATCTGCCTTCGGGTCAGGTCATGATCCCGGGGTCCTGGGATCAAGTCCCTTGCAGGGAGCCTGCCTTTCCCTCTGCCCCTCTGCCCCCTCAGCTTGTGCTTGCTCTCTCTCTCAAATAAATAAACTCTTTAAGAAAAATGAAATGATGGTTAGAGAGTATTAGCTTATGCAATCAAGCAATTTCTTTTTTTTTAAATTTTTTTAATTTTTTTATAAACATATAATGTATTTTTAACCCAAAGGGTACAGGTCTGTGAATCGCCAGGTTTACGTACTTCACAGCACTCACCATAGCACATACCTTCCCCAATGTCCATAATCCCACCTGCCTCTCCCTGCCCCCCTCCCCCAAGCAACCCTCAGTTTATTTTGTGAGGTTAAGAGTCACTTATGGTTTGTCTCCCTCCCGATCCCATCTTGTTTCATTTATTCTTTTCCTACTCCCTAAACCCCCCATGTTGCATCTCCATTTCCTCATATCAGGGAGATCATATGATAGTTGTCTTTCTCTGGTAATCAAGCAATTTCTTAAGAAGATTGAGGAATCACTGGTAAATGTTGTAGTAAGAGTGAAGTTTTCACATTTTTCCTAGAGAATAAAAGATTTCCTCAGTAGAGAAATTAAGCTCCACTCATCTACAGCTTTCATATATGACATGGTGTTTTTAAAACTTCTGTTTTCCATTGATATACATTCATTTTAGAAAAATAAAAAAAATGCATATAAGTGGAAAATAAATGAAAGTAATCTCAATTGTAGAGATTGCCTAATGTTAGTGGAAAAACTGAGGCATATTAAAAATTTCTAAGTTTATTTGAACAAAAATTGATTCATATCGGGCAGCGCAAAACCATGGACAGTTAGGAATACTTCCCAACAGGAGCTGGGGAGAGGCTTTTATAGAAAAGAGCCAGAAGCAAAGAGAGGGATTATCTGATTGATTATAACTCAAGCAGTTGTATTATTTGGGAAAGCTGAATTGGCTATGATTGGTTGTCTTTAGGTTTTGATTTCTTACACTTTATAGGCATATGTTTTGGTTTGCTTACTTAGGGTGCTAGGGTGTTAGTACCACCACAGTCTAATTGTTTAAGTAACACTAGTGTTAACATTTTAGAGTATGTGTATTTCTAGATTTTTTTGTACGAGTAAGTGCAGAAACAAGTCTTCAAGAGAAATGGGACCATATAGTATGTAGTACGTATAGTCTGTTCCTTTTACACAATAGTGTCTTACTGTTTTAAAACCTGCAAAAACTAACCATATCTCTTCTTTGTGGGCTAAGTACCTGTTTTTATTTTTTTCAATGCAATGAGACAAAAAGCTTCGGGATAGCAGGAGTCAGAGACCAGTCAAATAGACCTTTCCTATGCCTACATGCTCTGTCCAGAACAACTCTAGTCTTATTTTAAGCCCTTCTAGGAAAGTAGGATTATTTTCAACTCTTAAGCAGCCCTGGATCTTACAACAGTCAGGAATCTTTACTGGCTCAGCTCATTTTTCCTTAGGGTCTGCTACAGAATTTTGCCCACAACCCTCAGCCTGCTTTAGGACTTGATTAATCCAAAAATCACCCTGAAGTAGTGGGACAGTCTCCCTGTGCAAAATGGATTTGGATGTGGAGACTGAAGATGGTGCACATACACTGAGAAAATCTGACCTGAAGGGTTTCTCACTCACATAACAAGGTTTCATAAGTAGTAGTAAAGTATTTATTTGATTAAGAGAGCAAGGAAAGAGATCATAATCATTAATAAAATTATGAACAGTAAAATCTCTGACTTAAAAGATGGTGGATATATAAATAAAATTTGATCAACCTCATGGTGAAAAGTGAAAGTACCAATTTCATTTACATCTGTTATTATTCAGGACCCTAAGTATGAATTGAATGAAGTGATCTATTTTAAGACAGAAATGATGAATTTAAAAGGTACAGTTTACATAGGAAAGGCAGGATTAATTCTAGATTATTTCCCTTTACTGTCAGTTTTCCTAACAGGTCAGTTCCCTAATACCCACCAAAAATGATTATTGTTCTTTTTGATTTTGTTTTGTTTGAGTTCCCTGTGACATAGGAATATTAACATACTTGACTTATTTTATTATTATTTATTATTTATTTTAGTCTGCTGAAGATACTACTCTTTTGGATGCTTACATTGTCCTCTGTTTATCCAAGGGAGAGCCCCTTCAGGTTGTCTTCTGAGTCCTTCTGCCATTCCCTCACCTCCATGGACTTGATAGCTGTTCCTATTCTGGTACAACTAGATGTTGCAGAACCCCTGTCTTCATTTCCTACTCTAGGCATGTTATCAGCTGTTCCTTCTAGGAGCCCTGATTCCTTTTAGTTGGAAATGGTATATGGAAACCATAGTATGGAGGTGCTCATAGTTATGAGGCTGGTCATTTTTTCCTAGGCGTTTTCTATGGACAGAGCATCTTACATGTTTTCTGTCCAGCCCTGAGTCAGCTATTTCTTTCTTTCTTTTTTTTTATTTTTATTTTTATTTGGCAGACAGAGATCACAAGTAGGCAGAGAAGCAGGCAGAGAGAGAGGAAGAAGCAAGCTCCCTGTTGAGCAGAGAGCCCGATGCGGGGCTTGATCCCAGGACCCTGGGATCATGACCTGAGCCGAAGGCAGAGGCTTTAACCCACTGAGCCACCCAGGCGCCCCGAGTCAGCTATTTCTTTAAGGAACCCTGCTTCTTTCTCATGGACAGTGATGTTTAGAAATGACAATCTCATTACCATATTTGCTCATTGCTACCAGAGTGATAGTATTCCTGGTTCTCTGAGCCAAGCTGGGAAATAGATGTAGGGGGGTGTGTGTGTGCACATGCACCCCCTAACCTCTTTCTATATCTTGTATATATTTCAAAAATCATTGAGTTCTTCATAGTACCTTGGAGTGTAGTGCAGCACTACAGAATGTATTCTAGCCTTCTCCTTTTCCATATTTGCAACTTGCTACTCTAACAGTAAATGATTATTCTGATTATTCTTACTCTTTTTGTTCTTATTATTCCTGATGCATTTATTTATTTGCTCAATTCTTCCTTTCTTTAACCAAACTCCTAACTGGGCCATTGGAAAGCTTAATTCCAGACATGCCAGTGTCTCAGACATGCCAGCACCAGCCAAAAGCTTGGCCCCAGACACACCAGCTCCTGCCCCCCTCGACTGAGCAAGTTGTTAGAAAGTCAGTTCTGATAAAAATTTGCAGTGAATAAAGTATTAAACAAAAAACATTACAGATGATTTGAAAAATAACTCAGTAGGATTTCTCAAAGACAAAAAATGTCAAAATGGAAAATTCAGTTTATGAATATATATAAATGTAGATTACACATATCTGAATAGAAGGAAAGATAGAACCTGTTGTCCATAATGGAGCATAAAAAGACAAGCAAGGGGCGCCTGGGTGGCTCAGTGGGTTAAGCCTCTGCCTTTGGCTCAGGTCATGATCTCAGGTTCCTGGGTTTGAACCCTGCATCAGGCTCTCTGCTCAGTGGAGAGCCTGCTTCCCCCCCTCCCCCTGCCTGCCTCTCTGCCTGCTTGTGATCTTTCTGTTTGTCAAATAAATAAATAAAATCTTTTTAAAAATTTTTAAAAAAAGACAAGCAAGAATGAAAATATGGAAGATGGTTTACAGGTCAGAAAAGATATAGCAAGAAAGACCTAATAAACATTTATTCTTAGTTTCAGAAGAAGAGAGAAAGAACAAGGCATATTCATAATATCTGGGCATCTAATAGCTGGAAATTTGCCAGAATTAAAGAAAGATACTAATATACAGATAAAAGAATCATAAGCAGAATAAATAAAAATAAATCTACATTTAGACTTATGATAGTACAATTGAAGAGCAGAGAAAGAGCTCTTAAAATATCATTTTTGATATGCTAGTTTTATTTCTGGATGCAGAAATAAAAGAAACATTACCTTCGCAAGAGCAGTGATAAAATTGGGAAATGATTTCTCAACAGCAACCACAGAAATTAGAAGGCCTAGTTTTGAAAGAAAATAACTGTCCAACTGTATTTCTCAAGTCAAAAAAAAAACCCTTACAACAATTGTCAGAGAAAAATAATGGGAGAATTTGCTACCAGCAAGCCTTTACTAAAGGAAACTCTAAAAGAAGGTACATTACACAGAAGGAAATGTGAAATATAGGAAGTGATGAGTTAAAGAAGGAAGAACAAAGAAAAATGTAAATTAGTGGGTAAGGATGAAAGAACATTGACTGTTAAAGCACTTGTGGGATTAATATGAAAAGAATTTGTAGCATTAAAATACAAGTCACCAGTAACACATAAATCAGGAATGGAAAAATCAGATCTTTTAATGAGCAACTCTGACTTTTATAATAAGCAGCTTTAAAAAAGGATTTCTTGATACTCAGCCCAGAATGTAGAATAGAAAGTAGAACAGCTTTCTAGTTTTTTAATCAGACTTGACTATTTTGAATTTTCAGATTTTGAGACACTCATATTCAGTGCTCTTATAAAATGCATTGTGTGCCAAAATAGATCTACTCTTACTTATTGCTTTGAATTACTTTATCCCTGTTGCTTTTCATTGGTCAGCAATTAATTAATAAATAATAATGTCTTCATTATTATTAATATATGTTATATACTTTCCCTTTCTATTTTTGTCTTAAAAATTGTACCAAAAGTTTGATAAACTAACAAAATATACTCCCTATTCCTTTCAGAATTATTTTCAAAATTGTCATACTTTAGGATTTTCTTTCATGATATATATATTGTATTGATATGTAGATGTATTATAATGACATGTGATTTTGACAACATATTAGGAAAGAAATCAGTAATTTGGGGGGGATAGTACTCTTTAGCAGCAGAACCTGCTCAACTGACTCAGTCTTAAGATAATATTAACCAGAAGACTCTAAAACTGATTATTTTCTTAGCAAACACTTTAAGATTAATAACATTATCAACTCAAAGTTTTGATTTGTGTGACACTTTGATATGTCAGATATCCTTTTGGAGAATAATTATAGCAAAATTTAAAAACATTTTTAGAATTAATGAAATTGTATCTTTTGAGAGGATCTATTTCTGAAGCCAAGCTTTTTTTTCTTTAATGTTAGCACTGACACCAGTAAACCCCCCAAACAGTCATTTTTTTACTTAAGTTTCTTCATTATAGCTTTTATTTTATTTAGCAACCTCTGTGGGGCTAAAAATGATGAGAAAATACCATATTTCACAGACTCTAATATTACAGCTTTCTCTCACATTGTAACACTTTTGAGATTGGGATTCATGTTACATTCTATAGCTTGTCATAATTTGATTGGCAGTATTTTTCCTTTTCAGTAGTATGTAAAATAATAGTTTCTTTTTTTTTAAATTTAAAGATTTTATTTATTTATTTGTCAGAGAGAGAAAGAGAGAGACAAACACATTACAAGTAGGCCGAGACACAGGCAGAGAGAGAGGGGCAAGCAGGCTCCCTGCTGAGCAGAGAGCCTGATGCGGGGCTCGATCCTAGGGCCCTGAGATCATGACCTGAGCTGAAGGCAGAGGCTTAACCCACTGAGCCACCCAGGTGCCCCAAAATAATTTTTTTTTAAATAATCAGTTGTAGCTTAGACTTGAAGAGTATAATACCAAAATGTGAAGAGAGATCTTTTTACAGCAATTAGAATTATACAGGTATTAATTGATTACTTTAGGTACATTGTTTAAAATTTTTATTAGCAAATATGTATATTAAAATTTTATTATCAAATTAGTAACAACAACATGACCAACAGAAGTATATAAATTGAACTTCTTTAACATAATTTGAAATAGTTGATCACTGGGGGAACTGGATGGCTCAGTCACTTAAGTGTCCAACTCTTGATTTCAGCTGAGGTCGTGATCTCAGGGTCATGAGATGGGGCCCCACGTGGTGAGCCATGCTCAGCAGGGAATCTGCTTGAGATTCTCTCCATCTCCCTCTATCTCTCCCCTCACTCTCGCTTACTCGCTTTCTCTGTCAAATAAATCTCAAAAACACGCACACAGAAAAACAGCCAGTAAGAACCTGTGTTGAAAAAAATAAAATAATTGATCATTTTATCGTAAGTGGCTATTCTTAATAATTAAAAAATGGTATCTTGGGTGCCTGGGTGGTACTGTCAATTGAGCGTCTCACTCTTGGTTTCGCCTGGGAGTGGGGCTCTGCAGTCAGCACAGAGTCTGCTTGGGATTTCTCTTCCTCCCCCTCTCCTGTTCCTGCATGCACTCAGACACACACACACACACACACACACACACACACACTCTATCCCTAAGATAAATAAATAAATCTTTTTAAAAAATCATGTCTTATGGTATCTTTCTGCAAGCAGAGGTAAAGGAGGTGTTCCTTCCAAAACACATTTTACAAAATACTTAGTGCTTAATACTCTGCAGGGTTATATGAAGAATATGCCCTTATCCCAATTCTCAAGTAGTTTGTAGTTATTTTAGGAGGATATGTGATATGTGACTGTCTGTTTATGTCTCTGACAGACATACAACCATTAAAGAACATTATACTGTTATCCATAGTAAAATATTTTATTATTTTTAAATTATAATAATAATACTTATCTTTCTGTAGGAACAAAGAAGTCAAACAATACTAAAGACTATATGATTAAACATTGACGTTCTTCTTACCTTGTCCCCCTCCTTATACACACTCAGCCCCATCCTACACTGTTTCCCTAAAGTAATTTCTTTTAATAATTTGGCTAGGTAGGCTTCTAGACTATTTTCCTATATATTTTCAAAGATATACATAGTTCTCTTGGTTTAGTGAGTGATAGAGTTTTGTTTGTTCTTAAAAATTTTTTTAATTTTATTTGAGAGAGGCAGTGAGAGAGGGAACACAGGCAGGTGGAGTGGGACAGGGAGAAGCAGGCTCCCAATGCAGCACTCGAACCCAGGACACTGGAATCATGACCTGAGTAGAAGGCAGATGCTTAACGACTGAGCCACCAGGTGCCCCATCGAGTTTGTTTTTATTTTGTACAGTGTGCTATGCCTGGCTTTGTTAACTTCATCTGTCTTTAGGTGAACCATATCAGTACATGCATATCAGCTTTATTCTTAGGTGAAGAATTAAACAGAATGATATGCCACATATTACTTGACCACCCCATAGTCAGATATTAAGATAGTCAAAGTAAGAATACTTGGTGCAGAGGATTTCATTTCTAACATAAGTTATAGCAAAGTAACTTTTATGCTCTGCAAACAAGTGACTGTAGAAAGGAATCTGTATAATTTGACCTTCTTTCCTTTCTTTGTCCTTTTTTATGTTTGCTTCAGTCTAGTAGAGGGCTTGTTGTTGTTAAAAAGTGAAATGTGTTTGATTTAGTCTTCATTTTACTTTCCAATGGTTACATATGCTTTACTCAAACCAGGCTGCTGCTGTCCTGTAAGCCCTTTACGTAAGTATTTAATAAACATGTGTGATGAGCACTGGGTAATGTCTGGAAGTTTTGAATCACTATATTGCACACCTGAAACTAATACTACACTGTATGTTAACTAATGGGAATTTAAATAAAAGCTTTTTAAAAAAAATTTAATAAACATGTTTTACAAATGGAGTAGTAAAAATTGCTTTAAAAAAACCCATATGGTCTGTTCTTTAACTTTTGAATTTTAAGATAATTGAGATAGATAATTTTGAAGAAAAAATTCTATATAATATTTATTAGATACCCACAATGTACAATATATTTTATAAATAATAATAATATAGAGACCAGGTGCCTGGGTGGCTCAGTGGGTTAAAGCCTCTGCCTTCGGCTCAGGTCATGATCCCAGGGTCCTGCGATCGAGCCCCGCATTGGGTTCTCTGCTCAGCAGGGAGCCCGCTTCCTCCTCTCTCTCTGCCTGCCTCTGATCTCTCTCTGTCAAATAAATAAAAATAAAATCTTAAAAAAATAATAATAATAATATAGAGACCATTTAATCTTAAATAAGTTAGAGTAGCATTAAGCAAAAGTCTCCAAGTTATGCACTGACACATCTATGAGATAGAATTTTTACTATTTATTTTTATTTTTTTAAGATTTTATTTATTTATTTGTCAGAAAGAGCGAGAACACAGGCAGGCAGAGTGGCAGGCAGAGGCAGAGGGAGAAGCAGGCTCCTCTTGAGCAAGGAGTCTGATGTGGGACTCGATCCCAGGATGTTAGGATCATGACCTGAGCCGAAGGCAGCTGCCTAACCCACTGAGCCACCCAGGCATCCCAGAATTTTTACTATTTAAATGCATGAAAATGCAGCACTCTGGAATACAGTATGGATGTTCCTCAAAACGTTAAAAAAGAACTACCCTATGATCCAGCAATTGCACTACTAGGTATTTACCCAAAGGATACAAAAATATTGATTCAAAGGGGCACATGCACCCCACTATTTATAGCAGCATTATCAGCAATAGCCAAATTATGTAAAGAGTCCGTGTCCATCAACTGATGAATGGATTAAAGAAAATGTGGTGTGGATATAATGGAATACTACTCAGCCATCAAAGAGAATGAAAACTTGCCACTTGCAACAATGTGGATGCAGCTAGGAAGTATTATCCTAAGTGAAATAAGTCAGAGAAAGAAACATACCATATGATTTCACTTATATGTGGAATTTAAGAAACAAAACAGGTGGATATAGGGGAAGGAAAAAGGGAGGCAAACCATAAGAGACTCTTGACTGTAGAGAACAGACGGTGGCTGGAGGGGAGGTGGGTGGGGGATGGACTAGGTGGCTGATTGACATTAAGGAGGACACTTGTGATAAGCACTGGGTGTTACATATAAGTGTTGAATTACAAAATTCTGCTCCCGAAACCAGTATTACACTGTAGGTTAACTAACTAGAATTTACATAAAAACTTAAATTTTAAAAAAATTTAAATATTTTAAATTAAAAAAATTTTAAATAAAATAATAACAAAAAGAATAAATGTATGGAGGGCACCTGGGTGGCTCAGTCAGTTAAGTGTCGGCCTTCAGCTCAGGTCATGATCTCAGGGTCCTGGGATCGAGTCCCATGTTGGGCTCCCTGCTCAGCAGGGAGTCTCCTTCTCCCTCTCTTTCTATCCCTCCTGCTTGTGCTCATGCGCTCTCTCTCTCTCTCAAATAAATAAAATCTTTAGGAAAAAAAAAATGCATGGAAAAAATGGCATGCTTGTCTTATCACTAACAAATATTCAACACCTTTGTGCTGCCTCTTAAACAACTTCAGTATATGCATGACTATAGCCTTTAATACTATTCCTCTGAATTACTGCATGGTCACTCTTTTATTTTTACCAAGTTTTTTTTTTTTTAATATATGCACATGCTAAAAGTTTTCAAAACATAAACAAACAAAAATGATAAGTGAAAGACCCATCTCTGTTCTCCCTCAGTCCTCCAGTTGAATTCTTTAGGTAACTACTATACTTTAAAAATATTTGCAGAAAGTTAAGACAACTGTGAAATACCACTATACACCTGTTTGAATGGCCAAAATCTGGAACACTTGACAACACCTAGTGCTGGCAAGGAACTCTGATTCATTGTTGGTGGGAATGCAAAATGGTGCAGTCACTTTGGAAGACATTGTGGTGGTTTCTGACAAAACTAAACATGTTCTTACGATATAAGCCAGCAATCATGCTCCTTGGTGTTTATCCAAAGGAGTTGAAAATAAGTCTACCAAAAAAACCCACACACAGATGTTTATAGCAGCCTTTTCCATAATTGGACATACTTGGAGACAAACAAGATGCCCTTCAGTAGGTAAATGACTAAAAAGTATTTGTCTTTCCAGGAACTTTCTGGGTATATCTAAGTGTGTATGTGTATGTAATTTTTTTTTTTTAAACCTCAGTGGGACCATATTATAGATATTATTCTGTCCCATTCATTTTTCATCTAATAATCTATATGACTGAGGAATCTCTAGATGTCTCATTTTTTTTAAAGATTTTATGTATTTATTTGACAGACAGAGATCACAGGTAGGCAGAGATAGAGGGGGAGGCAGGCTCCCCGCTGAGCGGAGAGCCTGATGCGGGGCTCGATCCCAGGACCCTGGGATCATGACCCGAGCCAAAGGCAGAGGCTTTAGTCCACCGAGCCACCCAGGCGCGCCTAGATGTCTCATTTTTAAGTGTGTGGTAATTAATAGTGTACATCCTAAGAAACACACTTTTTCTTTTTTTGAAGGTTTATTTATTTGGGGTGGGGGCAGAGGGAGAGAAGCAGACTCCCCGCTGAATGCTGAGTGAGGTGCCCTAGAGTCTTGACTATGAAGAACAAGCTGATGGTCCCCAAAGCGGGGGTGGGTGGGCGAGAGAGGTGAAACAAGTGATAGGGGTTGAGGAGTACACTTGTGATGAGCACCAGCTGTTTTAAGTAAATGTTGAATCACCATACTGTATACCCAAAACTAATACTATACCATATGCTAACTGGAATTTGAGTAAAAACATAAAACAAATAGTGTGGATTCACCATTTTACAGTTCTGTGGTTTAGTTTCTTTACTCTTACCAACAAAGTTTCATTGATCATTCTTGTACATAGACCAGGCACCAGTATCCTTTATTATTTTCTTAATTCACACCCTTGTTTTCTACTGCCTCTTTCAGTCCATTCTTTATTCTCTTGCAGAACTGTGACTTTATGTGTATGTTACATGATCTCATTTGTGTAAATTAGACATACCTTTACACACACATAACAAGTATATGCCTAAGAAGTTTTCATGAAGGATATGCAGGTTTCCCTTGTTGTCCAAAATGTAGAGTGTTCCTTTGAAACATTTTGTAAGCCAAAGTGGCTTAAAGCAAAGAAACAATTACCCTTTCATAGAAGGGAAAATTCTCTTTGGATTTCTTTCAGTTAGCAAAAACAGGTATGAATGTAGGTCTTTTTTAAAAGTGAAGGGTGTAAGGGGAACTTTGGGAAAGTGGGGGATACCTGTTTAAGATCGAATGAACTGTGATTATCTTTGAATAGAGAGACCTAGAAGAAGTATGGAGTTGGGTAGATCAGACATATATAGTTAAAAACAAACAAAAAAGCAAAAATACATTACTAATGTGGTATTTGCTAGTTTTTAAAAAAAATTAAATACCTATGAAAATTCAAGAAAAAGCCCATTGAACCTTTATGTTAGGTGAACATCAAAGCAATTTAGTAGATGAATTATATTTCAAGCATAATGTCACCCTTTTATTTCCATTAAAATCTGTTTTAAGTAAGGGATGCCTGAGTGGCTCAGTTGGTTAAGCATCCGATTTCTGATTTCAGCTCAGGTCCTGATCTCAGGGTTGTGAGATCCTGTTGGGCTCCTTGCTGGGTGTGGAGTCTGCTTGAGAGTCTCTCTCTCCCTTTCCCTCTGCCCATCCCTCTCTTGTGCACTCTCTCTCTCTCTCTTTTTAAAGATTTTATTTATTTATTTGACAGACAGAGATCACAAGTAGGCAGAGAGGCAGGCAGAGAGAGAGGGAGAAGCAGGCTCCCCGCTGAGCAGAGAGCCCGACTCGGGGCTCGGTCCCAGGACGCTGGGATCATGACCTGAGCCGAAGGCAGAGGCCTTAACCCACTGAGCCACCCAGGTGCCCCTGCACTCTCTCTCTTTAAAAAAGAAAAAAAAAAATCTGTTTTAGGTAAAATTTATAAAACAAAATACTAGAATATGTCAGTCATATGTGTTAGGGCTAAGCTAAAAGCAAAGCTTTTATCATCTTTCTCTTACTAAGTCTGCCAAAATTTCCTCCCAGTTATTAGAATATGAAGTTTTCTGTCACTAGATAGCTTCTAAATGATCCCTCTGTACCTTATTTGAATACCATGACCTTAGTAATGTTGGATTCATCTCTCAATTGATAATTCTCATTCCCATACTGTTAATCTCTGGAATTTCTACCTCCTCACCTAGAATATATCCTTTTGGCATTTATTATATTTATGTATTATATTTCTAATAAATATATATATTATATTTCTAATAAATGAGATTATGCTTAAGGATTTAGCTCACAGGCTAAATACAAATGAGATTTGTGTTTTTTTATCTTCTTGAGATTTCTGAATTTGCTTTCATAGGAGTTATTTTTACTTTGAGGACAAAATTACATCTTAGTCCTTATTAAGTTGAAATATGTTCTTAGTATTTCTTGAGCATGACCCACATTTGCAGGCTACTCATATTTTAATACCTCTAACCTTTGTAAACATTTCTATAATACTGAAATCTATGGCTTCCACTAATCTACATGTGTTTCTGAGATATTTCTGGAAAGGCAGTAGTAAATGTATAAGCCTGAGCAAGGTGGCGTTGGTGGAGTTGCTGTACTTTTTGTTTATTTGTTTTAACTTTTATTGTGTTATGTTAGTCACCATAAAATACATCATTAGTTTTTGATGCAATGCTCCAAGATTCACTGGAGTTGTTGTACTTTTATCAGCATTACAAATTGTGCTTTCTCGTGAGAATTTGTTTTAAAAAGAGGGGAGGGGCGCCTGGGTGGCTCAGTGGGTTAAGCCTCTGCCTTTGGCTCAGGTCATGATCTCAGGGTCCTGGGATCGAGCCACATATCGGGCTCTCTGCTCAGTGGGGAGCCTGCTTCCCTTCTCTCTCTGCCTGCCTCTCTGCCTACTTGTGATCTCTGTCTGTCAGATAAATAAATAAAATCTTAAAAAAAAAAAAGAGGGAAAGTTCTGATAAAACAGAAGTCTTAATGTCGCTGGCCATGGGCTTTCTTTCTGAACACTTTTCCTTCATATGATTGATACCTGTTAGCTGTTGTAGGTTAATTATATTTTATCATCCAATCACCTTCTTGACCTTTAACTGAATCTTCATAGATTATGACTAAAAATTAATCTGCTGCATCGATTTCATGTATTAGTGTTAACAGGAGAAAGCAAAGAATGGGACTTGGGTCACTCAGACTTAGGTTTTAATTGTTCATTTGCTACATATTTGTGTCTTGAGTAAGCTGGTTTATTTTCTTAACTGTAACAAAGGTTAATGTGAGAATTAAATTAAATACCCTAAGTGCAGCACCAAAACATCATTTCAATAAGTGGTATTTAGTCACAAAATGGATAGCAGTTAGGAGTGATGATATTCAGCACTAGTTTTTATTTTTTTAGCACTAGTTTTTAAAACAATTGTGGTTTCTGGTTTTGTTTGCTAGGAAAAGTAATTTCTGTAGTTCTTTCTTCAAGAGTTGTATGTGAGGTGTCCATCTTTCCAAAATGAAAAATTAGTAAATGATGATAGGATTTAAAAATCATGTATACATTTGCATGCAGTCTTGTAAAGGAATGAAAATCGAATTTGATAATTATCTATTTAACCAAAACCAGTTTTTGCTTAAAATAAAATTACTGGGGGCACCTGGGTGGCTCAGTAGGTTAAGCAGCCCACTCTTGATTTTGACTCAGGTCATGATCTCAGGGTCCTGGGATGGAGCCCTGTGTCTGGCTCTGCCCTCAGCAGGGAGTCTCCTTGGAATTCTTTCTCTCATCTGCTCCTAACCCCATGTTCGTGCGCACCCTCTCTCTCTAAAACAAATAAATCTTAAAATAAAATTACTTCATAGTATCTTTTTGATACAATGCTACATACTTTGCCTCAGTTTTTTTAATCCTTCTGATGACTGGATGAGGTGTCTATACTACTTTTATATCTATTTCACAGATAAGGTAACAGTTGTATGGGTGCTGAAAGGCATACAACTAACGCGTAGTAGAGTCAGTATTCATACCTAATTTCAGAGTCTCCATTCTTTATACCACCACGTTGTTTTAAAAAAATTATAGCAAAGTATGCTATTCTGTGATACCCTAATTCACCTTTGAGTTGGTGATTTTTGATTCAGTAACTACCTGTGAAAAAACACCTGGATTATATTTCTTCTCCCCAGTGGAAGATGCTATTTTTAGCCACTGTAAGATTGTATATTTGATGATAAAAAAATCTAAGTATTACATATATGGAGGTATTTGGGACGAAAACATTATTAAAATACCCGCAATAATAAGAAATTTTGCTTTATTTCAGTCAGGAACTTGTTACAGTGCCACATAGCTTCATTAAATGCCTTGAGTATAAAACAACTTAATAATTATTGGCCAAGAATCTGGCATAAAAGGCCATTGTAGATACTTTTTAAACATTAAACTGGTCATAGCAATAGGTGGTGTTTATTGCTCATTTACTTTGTTCTCAGCACTTCCAGGGATAACCTCATTTAATCCTTTCAACAGTCTAGGAAGGAGACACTATTAATATTTGTTTTAGGACCCATTAAACTAAGACTTAAAGAGGTTCTTTAACTGTCTCAGGCTGCATAGTAGTAGCAAACGTGGATTGTGAGCCCTCCAAATTATTTTTATTTTACACTTCATACTTATGAAGTAGTCACAGCAGTGTTTGAAACAAAAGCTACATACTGGAATGATGAAACGTTTTTGTATTGAATTTTCTTTATAGTCGTATGTTATTTTTCCCTTTAGGTTCACAATATTCTTGCAGAAATGGTGATGGGGGGAATGGTACTGGAGACCAACATGAATGAGATTGTTACTCAGATTGATGCACAAAATAAGCTGGAGAAATCTGAGGTAAGAATGGAAAGCTCTCTAGCTGATGGAGGTAGTAAGCATGATCATGAATTATGCATGATGTGTAGCTTTCACTGTTTGTCCTTCAGTATCACCCTTAAATACAGCTGATAGGCTTATTCAGTTTTTTAAAAAATGGAATATATGTATCTTAGTATGTTAAATGTTCTGTGACTACTAACTACCTGATAGTTTTGTGTTCTCTTTTTTTAACCACGGTGGTAACTGCCTTGGGTAATAAACACAATTCCAGATTCTTAACAGCTTAAAAAAGAAACTATGTGTTTGAATAATGAAATCAGTATTTGCTCTACAAAACCTTAGTAATCATCAAGGAAATCTTAGACCTGATATTTTAAAGATATATAATTTTGGTGTCACAGAACTATTTCTGGAAAAGGAAAGGAGAGGAAATGGAATTCTCATGAGGAAGTAGTGTTCTACCTGGTGCTTTGCAAGCCCGAGTGAACACTGAAAAAAGAAATTCATTGCCTTAATCTTTTAATTCTGGATCCTTCCAGAGGTCACTGACAAGCTGGCTACGTATCACATATTTTATACAATGATACATGCGTTCATGGCTTTTTCTGTATTCTGTAGGAGGAAGATTTGGTTAGTTACACATGCTTAGCTTTGTGCTGTTTAGATGAGGTGCGTGAGGATCAGCCAGCACTTGAGCATTGTGTAAAATCCTATTTTAGAATTTTCGTAACTCTTTCCTCAATATTAGGCTGAATATCAATAACAAGTATTGTAATTGAGCGACTGTAGTTCTTGTTACTCTAGCAGAAGTTTAGAAAGATGAATGGTTTTGACATGTCATTCAGCACTATACTCGTTACCTTTCATAGTTATAACTAAGACTAGAAAAATAAATTTTATTTATAATTATTAATACCAGCTCAGGTGCTTGGTTGATTTACAGTGATTATTACTATAAAAGCAGCAAGGTATTCAAAATATGCTAGCGTTAATTTACAGCAGGTGAGTTCTAAAGAATTTTTATCTTGTTGGCATTTTAAAGGATCAGTTTAACATAATGCTATGTTCATTGGAATTGAATGAAATACAAGAAGATGGCTAAATCCAAAATCTGAGGGTTAGAAACAGTTGAAGCTTTGTAGAAAACATTTTCCAGTGTTCTCTTTTAAAGTGAAATAGTCCTGCATTTCTCTATAACTCAATTTACCATCCCTGTGAGTTGCCTACAGGAGAGACTTATAATGATGACTCTTAAATAACTACTAATATTTGGTAATATTGGCCATAATATTGGCCAATTTTTAAAATACTGGGTTTTGAAAAGGGAAAACAAACAAGATTAATACAGAAAGTTTTGTTTTAGGACAAGGAAAAGAACTCACAATATTATTTAGTATAGTTGGTTTGTCTCATCTTATTTAGTATAATAAAAGATTTACTATAACCTCTGAGCTATTAAAGTCTTAAGTGATAACTCAAAGTTTTATGTAATTTGTGCAAACTTGCTTTACAAAAACCTATGGATATAGATTCTAAATGCCAAGAGACAGACAGTGACACAATCCTTTAATAATCAGTCAGAAATGAATGGATATGTGGGAATTTGTGACTTCTGTGTAATCATCTGTAAGAAATATATTGACCTTTTGTCTGGAATGTTTATATTCCAGGTTTTTAACTTCTTTTCATTGGTGGTGTCCTCTCTTTTATTTTTTTCTTTTTTGTCCTTGGTTTCCTATTAACATACTGACAAAGGTCATGAAGGACCTATAATAATTGCATAATGGATGTTTGCTTTCTGATTGTCCAGTAACACTTGGCGAATGAGGCAGTTTTTCCTTATCTGTAAAGAAAGAGCAATAAAATACAAAATTTTATATTTTCAATGGAAATAGTTTTAAGAATACTGTAACTTAAAAAAATCTCCTCACAGAAACAATTCTGTTTAAAATGGTTTTAATACTGGTGGAAAAGGTACTGATATTTTTCATCCACTGATCATCTTTTAACTTGTATAGTTAGCTATTACCTACTACAAATTAATTTTTCTCCTCTACTAGGAAATATATTTTAAATCTGGGAATAGACCACAACATTGTGTTTTTTATCAGGTGCTTCTCTATATGTGATGTCTGCTACTATTTTAGTTATAAAGTAGGATTTTGAGTCAAACTGAGGCCATTTAGTTGTGATCACTATTTTAAAAAATTATGCCAAAAATAATGTTGGCTTTGTGCTATTCTTCAGTAATTTTCGTAATATGTTTGGAAGACTACCACCCTTATTCCAGATACATTGGAATGTTAGAGTTTTCAGTATGGATCCCATTTCCATTTTACTTAAACTGGATATATATACACCAAATATATGACTGCAGAATAATCCAAAATTATTTGAGAACACACTATAAGCTTTAATTAATCTGAGTCTTCCTTAAATTTTAGTTAAAATTTATTATGCAAGCAAAAACTTGTCAAGAAATAATTAAAATTCAGAATACCATGGTTGATGAAAAGACCTGGTTATCATTCTTTTAAGATTAATTTAAATGGTATTGAGAATTAGCATTTATCTTTTAAAAATCAGCCTGAGTATAATTAAGATGCAACTTTAAAGACACAACATGGATATACCTACGTGACTTTACTTTGTCAGAAATTAAAGATTTTATTATTTTGGTTTAAAGGTAGTATATTTCTGGTGACAGTGGAAAGCGGACCAGTTTAATTCCTAATAACCTAGACAGGTAGAAGCAAAGATCTTCCAGATCTTTAAAGAGAGGAGAAACTAAGATATGCTCTGAATGTATTTTCATCTATCCTGATTTGACAGAAAAATGGTTTACTATGACACTGGGGTCTGGGGAAAGGAGGGTTTAAGCTGGGAGGTTGGTGGGATTTGGGGGAAGTTTAAGAGGCACTCAGGAATCTTCCTAGGAATAAAAGGACTCCCTGGGGGTGGAGGTAGAGGGGTGGGGTTGGGGAGACTTGTTAGGTTTTATGTATTTCATGTTATGAATAAATGGGTCTGAATACAGTCACTACTTTTTTAAAGTCAGTCTTCTTTTTTTCCGAACATCCTGATCTTTCTAGCTCTTTCCATTCTTCTCTCTTACAGACCTTTATCTTTCAATCTCCCAGACAGGACAGGTAGACAAGGTATTGCTGACTTTGAGAAAACTGTACTTTAACAAAGGGAAAGCAAAATGATGTCAAAGGCAATTAATTATTTAGGCCAGACTCAAAAATTCTTTGTGTTAATGAACCCATGTAGTCCCTGTAGCCTATTTTTCATTCTAGTTTCTCCTTGTAGTTTCTTCATCTTTTATTGGACTTACTGTATTTTACTAGTGTTTCATTGATGTCATGTTTGTTCTGTTTTGTCTGCCTGCATTGTAAAAGGAAAGTTTTTTTGTTCTTTTTTTTTAAACATCGTCATTTAACTGACATATTACATTTGTAGAAATGACAGTTTACTTTGTATATAAAGATGTAGAGTTTGTTTCAAAAATAATATGGTGGAATTAATTTAACTCTCACAGAGAGGTCTCCCCCCACCCAATCTTTCTAAATTAGGATTCTAACATAAAATTGGGGTTTGGAAGCTGTGAATTTGAAAACCAAAAGCTGAACCTTTAGAGTTTTGCATACAAAGTGAAAAGCAATGAAGGTTTAGAATAGTGACTTTTAAATAGTACTTTCCCCCACATAATGGTTTTCAGTTCCAAAGTCTTAACATAATGGTTTTCAGTTCCATGTTAAAAGTGGCCAAGAAAAAGTATAAGATAACAAATCTCCCAAAATTGAATTAAAGGTTCTAAAAATTAAATGTTCTAAAAATTGGATTTAAATATTTCGACCAAAATAAAATGGATTTCCAGGGAAGCAACCTTCTGATATCTAAACACTGTAATAAGTAAGACTCAGTAAAATATTGTTAACCTTGGACATTTTTACAAAGCATATTGCCTCATATTGAAAATGTTTTTAATAGACTCATAGCTTTATAAAACTAAATTTTCTCTGGCATTTCCTATGCATTTTTTTCACACCCTAAGTTAACTGTGTAAATGGTGTTTTTTTTTTTTTAATTTCAATCTAAATGCTAATGAACAGCTTTTTTTGTTGTTGTTGTTCAAAGCCATACAAAGATGAAAAATGAAAATGCTCGTAGTCCTCCATTTAAAAATTTCAAAATGAAAATACTTTATTGAGTCCCAAAGAGGAAAAGAAAAATCTGTAAATTCAACAAGTTAGATTATCCACTTTACTAATTAGAAAAATGCCACTGAGAATTTGGCATTGCTTTTTTAGCCATTTAAGTATTACTTTCTGGATGTGTTTGAGAAGTAGCAACATACAGGTGGCTTTTTAATTTCTTATCCCAAGATGGTAGGCTCTGTCGTGAAGCTGGGAATACCACTTTTGGTCCTTAGATCTCTATTACTTTATCCCTAGAATAGAAAATACATAATTGTCTCCTTTATTCCACTGATCCAAATCACTGCCAATTTCTGTGTTCTGGTCTTTAATTTATGTGAAATTGTCATTTTCTAGCAAAGAACCACTTGGGTCTTTAACTTCCATAACTAGAACTAGTAATTATCTTTCTTCTTCTTTTTTTAAATCAAATATCTATTTTCAAAGAGCTTAGAGAATAAGAAAAGTGGCCCTAATACAATGATGCTGGCCAGTCAGCTTGTAAATTGGTTCAGCTTTTTACCTTGACATTCAGTTCACTCTGTTCTCCTCCAAAATTATGGTGAGGACCCCTGAGTTCACGTGTAATGATTGGAATTAGTTACATTAAATCCATGAATTGTGCATTATTAGCCTGCTATATTTATTTTGCACAGGCAAATGCTGTGCTGGAAATTAAAACTATAACTGCAGATTATATTAACTGGGTTGTATAATTTGGAAGGTTTTTAAATTTTTAAATATTCTAATTTTGATAAAAATTTTTATAAAATGTTACAGTTCTTCCTAGAGGGTTGTCATTAGCATTTCTAACCCGCTTGTTGATAATTGGAGTATTAAAGCACTGCCCTTAAAGCAAAGAGCAAGCCTATTACAGATTCCGAGATTAAAAGTTACTCTGCCTTGCATTCAGAAATTAAAATATTGAATTTTCTATTTTGCTCAAAACATGCATTCAGAAACTGCCATTATTTTGTTAATGATTTTGAGTCTGAAACCATTTAATACTGTGTTTATTAATGTTGATGTTCTTTCACTTTGCTGTTAGGTCAAGATTATGAATGTGCATATAGCAACTTCCAGCAGGAGGGGTGGATAGAGGTTTTAGTATGTACAGACTATTCCCACTACCATCTTACTCTGTATTTCAAGCTTGAAAAAATATTTTAAGATGGTAGGATGGTATTTTATGTCTTAGATGAAATAAATATCTAGATTCTTTCCTTTTTCCTTTGAGAAAGTTAATTGCTTATTGCATGAGGAAAAGGGAGCCTTCCGATTCTTCGTAATATATTCTAGTAGTGCTGCTTTTTCACTTTTGCTTGCACATATTTTGTTTATTTTTGGGTCTGGCAATTTAAAAACAAAATCAAAAACAAATCATATCCATCCATTACTATCTTTGTGATTCAAGTGCTTGAAATTTCCGAGAGTATGTCTGTATAAGTCTTCTATCTGTTTGGCCTCATTTTGGTATACTTGCAGACTTCATTTTGTTTTCTTTCTCTTAATTATGTTAATTTATTTAATTTCATGGGAGAGAAAACATGACCATTCTTTTATATACTGTACTTCATTCTTTCATCCAATTCATACTCTTAACTGCTTTGGATTCATATATTTATTTTTGTTAGTGGAGTTGCTGCAATTTGGTGGTGCTCGAGTATAATAACATAGATGGAAACAAGTTATTTCTCCAGTAGGGTTTCATTCTTTTTATTTCTGCTTTGTGTCAACTGTGTAATCTTAAATCTTTAAGAGCTTTGTTGTACTGTCAGAAGTATCTTTAATTTTACATTTTAAATTGTACATACGACTAACAAGTCAGGTAAGCTTAATTTCTGTAAATTTTAGTGTTCAAAAAAAATGAATTAGTAAAAGTTATCTTGTTGCTTTGAATATATCTTACTGAAAAAAATCATAACTAAGACAAAAATTATTTTATACCTCTCTCTTGGCACACCGACCTCCTAATGGCAAATTACCTCTTTTACATTTTATTCTTTCATAAAAATGTTTCAGACTTCACTTTCATGGAAGTCTAAAAATGAAATTTGTTTTATAGCAGTTCTGGTGTTGACTACTTGAGACAGCTTTTATTTTTAAGCCGTAAGTTTTTATATATAGATAGCTCAGTTTAGCACCTACTTACTGATCAACAGTTCTTTTTATATTTTTTATATTTTATAGTCTGCAAAATCTGATTTCTTAAAATGTTAGTTTAATTAAAAATTGAAGTTTCACATTAAATTTTTCTTATTCCCTACCATTTAAATTCATGACATATTACACAAAAGTATTGAACATGCTTGAGAAATAATTTGATTCTCTTAATTCATTTGCGTGTTCTGAATAGTTGCCATCCTTTGCATGTGTATGGCTTGCTGCTTATGTTTAGAGGAATTGTAGTTTGTTGTACTTAGAAACTTCTTTTTGTTTTACATTATAAGAACTTGGCACATATATGCTATTTAAATCAATTGCTATATTGACTTTATGTATTCTCATTAGCAGCCAACAGTCGACACCATCTTTGGTCACAAAGAAACAACTTAATCTAAAGAAATTTTACAGGATGCATTTTTGTTTTCATTTTCTTTGCTCAAGTTAAGTTAGCTGTTCATGGTACAGGGTCTTATGGAAAAGAAGGCTTCTTGTCAATGACATTTAATACTTAAAAAATTATTTTTATTGTTTATAAAAGTAAAATCATAGCATCCAGTAAAACATACACACCTATCTACCTTCTCTCTCTCTGTCTCTATCTCAATAATAAAAATCCTCTAATCATTCATGCCTTTTAAAATATTTGTACTCAAATATCTTATCAGTAGTTTTTTTTTAGTAGTCTACTCATCATTTGTGCCCTATAGAGACACACCCAAGTAAAAATAGTGGCAAATTGGTTTTTTAATTAGAAAAATTACAAAATCCTTCTACCTGGAAAACTGATACTAGCTCCAGGATATCTATAAGTTTGTAAAATAATTTGTTCTTTGGCCAACAACATACTTTTGGGTAAAAGGAAGAGAGCCTTGACAAGATAGTAAACCTCTTTGAACTGGATCCTTCTTTGATCCTAAACCATTCCAAATTTTGGTAGCTAGACTACGTTGAACTTGAAATAATCAGATTAAAGACCCTTTTCATTATGAGTCATGTTACCCTAAACAATATTTATTCGTATCTCCAACATCTTTGGGGGGTATAAAAACAACTGCATTGCTTCAGGTAGGTATAAATGTAGGGGTCAGTCAAAAACAACTTACTTTCATTAAATCATAAAAATTGAATGCTCCAGCCCTATTCATTCTTTAATTGGATATGGAGTGTTTCATTTATATCATTGCCTGTGTGGACCATAGCTATTATTAATACTATTTTACTGATTTTTTCTATTATTTCCAATTCTGAGTTGATAATCCGTGGCTTTTATTTCATTGCTTAACAATGTTTGTATCCTTTATTCAGCAAATAGTTTACACTGGCCTATTTTGTATCAGTCAAGATTTTTCTCAGGTAACAGCTTTATTATTATTATTATTTTGATTAACAAAAGAGGTAGGATTACGTAAGAGAAAAAAACCCTAAAATTTCAAAAAGGGACGTTAAAACTAGTAATTCTAATTACACAGACATTGTCTCATATATGGAAGATTTGTTTTTGTTACCTAATTGTCTGCTTTTGTCAAGATGATGTATGCCACTGAATTCAGATGTATGTTGCCTTGATTGTGTCACCTGAATAAAAATTGATGAAATCTAAATCTAACTTAAACCATTAAAGTATCAAGACTGTTGAAGCTATTTGAAAAAGATGATATATATGCATTTTTCTTTTAAGCATATTTTCTTTCAAAATTATTTCACAAATTGTAAATTTCCCTAAGATGAAAGTGAAATACTGTACACTAATGCTACTAGAAGTTTTAAAATTCATTTATTTACATAAATAATACCTTTTGCATTTATGCTGTTCTTTCTCCAAATTTGTATATTGTAAACTGAACCTATGTTGTTGGATCTACTTTATGTGACAAAGTATTTTTAATCATTATATTTTTTTCTAACTCGTCTAAGGTTGGAAAGGTCCTCCTGTTGCAGTTTCATTTTTAGGCAGAACTGTTCTCTTTGGACTGAGGCTTTACTTTAAAAGCCTGATTTTTTTTTTTCTTCAGTGTTCTAGAACTTCCATAGAAAAATTTAGAAGAGCCTCCACAATGAAAATAATTTTTTTTTAAATTTGTTGTTTTGAAATGCTTTAAGGGTTTGGCCCTAAGTAAAGAAACTAGACAAGTAGGATCTGTTCCTTTCAGTTTTTATTTTACATCACATTTTGATAATAAATGCTGTTTTAAAAGCAAAACAAAACAATACAAAACAAACCCCAAATCTATCATGATTGTTGCAAGAGATGTTTAAAAGGAAACTGATGTAAAATATGCTTCATGCTTATATCATAAGTCAGTGAGCCAAGGTACAGGGGAAGACCTGGTTTTTGTCATTTGAATAGTGGATGTGATGTCTAAGTAGTGCAGGCTAATTTGTATCTAAATTTTTACGTTCTTATCATTGCATGTATTCACTGTATTTTTTAATGTGCCAACTGTTTTCTCTTTATAGATTAGAGTTTCAAAGTAACCATCCCATACCAATTCAAACTACCATCTGGTCTCTAAGCTTGTTATATGAATCTTTTATCATTGTCCTCCATTTTTAGTGTTTTTTGATGAGCTACACCTGAGTTGTACATTTTCTTTTTCTTTTATTTGCTTCTGTATACAGGCTGGCTTAGCGGGAGCTCCAGCCCGTGCTGTATCAGCTGTAAAGAATATGAATCTTCCTGAGATCCCAAGAAATATTAACATTGGTGACATCAGTATAAAAGTGCCAAACCTGCCCTCTTTTAAATAAAAAATTAAAAAGGCCACTCCCAGGTAAAATCCAGGGGGAAAAGTCATCTAAGTTTACCATGCAGTTGTTTACCAAAAATAGAGGAGGAGAGTCTTAACTTTTGCTCTTGGATTTAAGTCAAGGTACTGTATAAAAGTTGTGTAAAATCGGTATGGAAGTTCAATGTTGCTTTTCTTGCTCAGTGATTTTGAAGAAATTGAGTAGTTCCAGTGTGATGTTTCTCTTTCTTTTATAAACTGCATTCCTGTGCCCACCTACGGCATGCCTCTGTGTATTGGCTACTACAGTATTTCAAAAAGTGTTTGAGACGTTTCTTTAAATTATGTACAATCCAAAATGTTGGTGTTTTGTATGGATCACAAGTGCAGCATTCCATAATTCTTTCTGTTATTTGTCACAATGGTTATTTAAAGAACCAAGTATGTATTGCATGAAAACATTATGACCTTTTCCTCTTAGTTTAAATAAACTCCAAGGTAACTGGACTTCTAAAGCACCTTTCTGTTTGCCTGATATCTACTTTAGCAATAATTTTTTTACGACCCTCTAACTCAACAAAGTAAATAAAAGTATATTTTATCACTGTTAAACAGCTGTTGGTGTTGATTTATTTCATACTTTTTTAATATTCAAAAACTCACTAATTCTAAAAATCAGTTATTTCACAAGTCAAGAGGTGTGTATGGGGTAATATGTTGTGTACAGATGTGAGGTGGGGGATGACAAATCTTTTTCTAAAATCCATATTGAGAAATCACAAAACCTACTTTATACAGATAGGTGTAAGTTTTTCATCTGGGCCCTTCTTGCTGAGTTGATGAAAAATAATAGTTGCTTTTGAACACAAAACCCTATGGGGCTCCACCTGACTATTCTATCCCAAAATCAAAGCTAAAGCATTTTCTTAAGTTTTAACACTCTCCTATTCTGATTTCCCGTTATTGTCCCACATTTTCTTATTTGGTCTTATCTTCTGAACCATGAATGGAGTTCCTCTTCCAGTTAGACCAAGGTGGTATTTTGTTGTTGTTTTACAGCTTTAGTCCTCCCCACGTGTTTTCTTTGGCACATTTCCTTAGATTTGTGACATGTATGAATTTTACTCCATGAGCTCTGGGATGTAAGAAAAGTCACTTTATTTTTTCTAAATAATATTTATCTAACACTGAGTTTCTGTTGAGGCCATTGATATTCAGTCTGCAATTGTTAGGATTTCTGTCAGTTCAGAGATGTGTGAAAGTTCTGCAAAGCAAAACATTCAGGTGGTCCCTGGTCTTCGATCATTTGACAAATGTGTTTTAAATGCCTACTGTGCCAGCTCTCAGGGAGCCATAAACAATACCCCACATAGTGCCTGGCAGGATCTCCCCCGCCCTTTTTCTTTTCCCTTTGTTTTGGGGGAAAAATTGTGAGAAGATTAAGTTCGGACTTGATTAGGATGTGCCAAAATTAGGTAAACTTCTGGGCCAGTTACTAGTTTTACCTCAGGAAATAATCAAAGGAGTTCATCTCCCATTGTATTCTAGTGAGAAAAACAAAACATTGTACAAATGGTAAAAAGAGGTAAGTCATCTTATATCTTACTAACCAAGGAATAGGTAGAGATGCTTAATTTCATGGGTAGTCAGAGAATGCAAGTTAAAAGGACAATTAGATTTTATTTTCACTCATCATATGAGAAAAATTAGGACAGGTGACAACGTCCAATGCTGAAGAGGTTGTGAGGAATGAGAACTGTCATTGCTGGTGGGAATGTAATAATCGTTAACATTTTTTTTGTAAGCATATGCCAAGCTTTGTGAAAAAAAAATTCTTTTAAGATTTATTTATTCTTGAGGGAGAGAGAGCACACGAGCACAGGGAGGAGTAGGGGAAGGGGGAGAGGAAGAGGGAAAGAGTCCCAAGCAGATTCTGCACTGAGCACAGACCCCAGTGGGGCTTCGGTCTCACGACCTATGAGATCATGACCTGAGTCAGAAAGCAAGAGTCAGACACTCAACCAATTGAGGCACTGAGGCACCCCGACTTTGTGAAATTTTTTAAAAATAAAAATACACATTTTACACATACCCATGACCCACTCTCAGGACTCTAGTCTTCTATACACAAAGGTATTTATTGCATCAGTTTTTTATAAAGCAAAAAATTGTAAACTGGAGATACCTTGAATACTTACCAGTAAGGAACTGGTAAAACTGTGGTAACTATCACACTAATCATAGCAAAAGACTGGAATGGCCCAGATGTCCTTTGGAAGGAGATTGGTTGGAAAGCTAGGTTACATCCACACTATGGAATCTTACGGAATTATCCAAATGAGAAACAGCTGTGTACATTGCTACAGATTGATTCCCTAGAATACACCGTTAAGTGAAAACAGCAAAATGGAAAAACATACATATGGTATTATATTAGTAGTCGAGGTTTTCTCTAGAGAAATAGTCAATAGGATGACTGTATATTCATAGATCTTCCTCAATAAACCAGTCATAAGTTGACAATATCCTAAGTCAGAAATGCATTTGTTAAACCTAACCTACTGAACATCAAAGCTTAGTCTACCCTACCTTAAACGTGCTCAACAACATGTTAGTTATGTTAGTTTACAGTTGGGCAAAATTAGCTCACACAAAGCTAATTTTATAATAAACTGTTGAATGTCTCATGTAGTTTCTTGAATACTGAGTGTGAAAGACAGGATGGTTATGTGGATAAAACAGTCCTAAATGTATTGGTTGTTTTACTTTGGTGATTGCATGGCTGACTGGGAGTTTGGGCTCACTGCTGCCTACCCAGATACACAAGAGAGTATTGTACTGCATATCACTAGCCAGGGGAAAGATAAACATTCAAAACTGGAAGTACAGTTGCTACTGAATGCATACTGCTTTCGCATCATCATAAAGTAAAAAATTTGTAAGTTGTACCATTGTAAGTTGGAGACTTGCTGTATAGTAAGATTAACAGCATTTAAATCAATAGGCTGAGTAAAGGGGATTGTTCTTCCTAATGCGGGTGGGCCTTGTCCAGTCCGTTGAAGGCCTGAATAGAATAAAAGGGCGGATTCACATCCAAATAAGAAAGATTTCCTTCTACCTGTCTTCAAATTGGAATATCAGCTTTTTCCTGCCTTCAGAAAAACTGACACATCAGTTTATCCTGGGTCTTAAGCCTGCCAACCTTTAGACTGGAATTACACCATTTGGCTCTCGTGGCTCTCAGGCCCTCAGACTTGGACTGGAACTTCATCTTCAGCTCTCTTACATCTCAGATTGCTGACTCACTCTGTGGATCTTGGGGCTTGTCAGCCTTCGTAATCATGTGGGCCAATTGCTTTTAATAAATCTCCTTAAATAAAATCATGGTGTTGGTGATATTTTTAAAATAACATGAGAGATTTCTTATAAAAGTCAGTTCGATTCTGAAGGGAGGAAAAAGCCAGTGTCCCAGTTTGAAGACAGGCAGGAGGAATTCTCTCTTACTTGGGTGAGGGTCAGCCTTTTTATTTGATTCGTGTCTTTGACTGATTGGGTGAGGCCCACCCACACTAGGGAGAGCTCTCTGCTTCACTCAGTATACTGACTTAAATGTTCATTTCAACTAAAAACCCTCACAGAAACATCCACAATGTTTAAGCAAATGTCTGGGCACCCCTGTGGCCCAGTCAAGTTACACAAAATTAACCATCATAGTAGACTGCCAATTACCCAAAAAAAAAAAAAAAGTGTGTGTATATAGTGTGTACATATATTGTTAATATTTTTAAGTGGAAGGATACACTATATATTTTTAAAAATATTATCAATAGTGAGAGGGAGGAAACGGCAGACATTTGGGAGTAGAAACTAGACTTCTCAGAAGGTCCTTGGGTTCATCCTTTAGGACTGAAGCACTCATTCCCTCAGCTGCTGGCAGAATTGGTGGCTGAGCACACTCAGCAGAATTGCTATTTGAATATCCATCAGCTGAAGACTGTTCATTCACCTAAGTCCCGACTCTTCTCCAAACACATCCTACATCCAGGTTATAAAAGCCCAGCCCCCTCGCCTAAGGCGGGACAACTCTGAAAGGCCTTCCCAGCTCCAGTGCTACCCATGAGGTCAGCTGAGGCCTTTGTTGTGACTGCACTGCTACTTTTTTTGTCTGCCTCATCGTACTTCCAACAGACACAGGCTTTGAGTCCGATGGCATACCATGGTGGATGTCTTGCGTGCCAATCTCCGTCTCAGTCTGTCTTTCCAGGGAAGCCCGTCTAAGGCAGCAATAGCCAAGAATGGTCTCAGGAAGCAGATTCTGCCACGAGACTTTGGAGCCAGATCATGCACTGGTAGGTTGCCAGTGGAGGATCCCGTTACCGGTGGAACACGGAGCATGGACCTCCACCGTGGCAATGTAATTGTTGAAACTTTCACCGATGCTTAACTGGAATGGGATACTGGGAATGCTCTGGTAGGGTCAATGTCTGAGGCCTCGGAGAAGTTCAAGAGAAGTAGAAATTACAAAGAGTATGGAATTGGATGTTGGTTGTTGGGGGCAGTCAGTGCATTCGAGAAATGCTGAAGGTGATTAATCGCCAATTAAAGGCTGTGTATGAAAACCCAGAGGGCCTCCTTGACAGCCTATAAAGCCTCTCATCTCATGCAGCTGGAAGATGGAAGGTGCTGAGGACCACGGCAGATTGGCATTTAAGATTGGCAGAGCTCAAGAGAAGATTGGATTCCAGCACCATCATATCTGCTAAGCCAAGGTCAGGGGCACGGTTGGAAAGAAGTAGGACCTGAAACTTGAGATGAGGACATCTGGGTTCATGCACCCGAAAATCTTGGATATGGACCTGCAGAAGTAGCCCCCTTCTTCCTGTTAAGCTTCCGCTCACTGCCTTCGTCTCCCTTGTTGAAGAGGATGCGTTAACTTCTGCATCCCAGGATAACATGTACCTACTCGGGATTGCCTCACCTGCTGTGACACTAAGCCAATAACTAGAGTGAAGAAGACCCAACACACAGCTCAGTCGGGTGCTGGGCCTGCCAGAGTTGCCGTAGAACCTCACCCCAAATAAACTCAGAGGAGCCACGGGAGAGTACATATGAGCCTGGATCCTGAGGATTCTGGGTCAAGGGGGAAAGAACATAAAGTTGGATGAGAGAGAGTTTATTTATATGTAAGCGCTTTCCAATGATAAAAGGTTTAGCTCCGGCAGAGACCCAGGGAGACAGTGCTGATACACAGCTAGGGTAGTTCTTAGAAGCCTTAGCCACTTAGCTTGGCTCAGCTAAGTATCACAGAACTTCCAAGGCAGACAAGGGGAAGGAGGGATCCAAGAAGCTCAAGGGCATGTGTACATTAGACTCAATAATACTGTGTAATATAAGACAACACAGATTCCTTCATATGCCCAAGCAACAAGGAATGTTCTGTTTAAAGGAATGGCATCATTTAGAAGCTCAGTACAGGCTGTCTTCTGAAAGCCAGGGCTGATGGTAGGAAATAGCTGTTACAGAGTTGAGCCCTGGTAACAATGAGGATGATGAGATCCTGCATTAATAGATCCATATTATGGCACTTAACTGTCAGGAGCAATGTGGGTAAATTATCTTAATGAACTACAAGGCCAGGGTAGCTGACGCCAAAGGTCCTGATTTGCAGAGAGCAGATCTGTCTCTCTGCAGAGATGGTTAATGGAATACAGCTTCAGTAGGTACAAGATAAATGGTTGGCTCGTAAGGGCATTGGCCAATCTATATAGTCAAAAGAAATTTTTAAAAATGGATGATCAGGAGGCCAAGAGCACCCACCACAATAAAAAGCCATGAACTGGGGCACCTGGGTGGCTCAGTGGGTTAAGCCTTTGCCTTCGGCTCAGGTCATGATCTCAGGGTCCTGGGATCAAACCCCACACTTGGCTCTCTGCTCAGCGGGGAGCCTGCTTCCCCCCTCTCTCTCTGCCTGCCTGTCTGCCTACTTGTGGTCTCTGTCAAATAAATAAATAAAATCTTAAAAAAAAAAAAAAAAGCCATGCACTCTTATCCAGATTTCGACCCTGAGCCAGTTCTCAGACCCAGATCTCACTCCCTGACAGAAATACCAAATCTCCAGGAGGGAGGGACTCTGCTTACCATGGCATGTGCCTATGGTATGCTTCCCCAAAGGGACTTAGTGGTAACCATACACTGGGAAATGGAAAAATACCCAATATTCTGAGTAGTATCAGGCACAGTTTCCAAAGTGACAATGATAACTAGGAATCAGACACCATGTGCCCTTGCCCGTATTACAGCAGGGTCATATAGGGGCTAGGTAATAAATTCAGTCCTGGCCCAGGTCTAGCTCCTAGTCCACGGGGTTCAAAAATCCACCTGGCGGTCATTTTCCCCATCCCTGAATATATCTAACTGGCATCGACACAGTATTTGGGGAAAAAATACTCCGAGCGGTTCCTTAGACTGTGGAGTAAGAGCTACTATAGAAAGGAAGGCTCCGGGGAAGCCTTGAAGTTGCCTCTATACTCTCTCAGCCAAGATAGGAAGTAAATCGCAATATTACATCTTGGGTAGATGAGAAAGTTTAAGTCCCGCACTTGAAGACCCTAAATGGTGCAAGAACGGTGGTCTCCCTTGCATATCCCCTGAATCATCTAGTCTGTTCCCTACAAATGGATCTTAGAGGATGATCTACAACTTGACCAAGTTGTAGCTCCCACTGTAGCTGCTGTGCCTGATGTGGTATCTTTGGGGAGGTTAACAAGGCCTCGCGTGGATGGAATGTGGCAACCGATCCGGTAAATGCCTTCTTTTCCACCCCTGTTAGGAGGGACAGAAAGTTGATGTTATGGGGGCACAACAGTGTACCAGGAATGTTGTTAACTCAGCTGCGCTCAATAATAATACAGTCACGAAGGGTCTGGATCATCAGCTGGCCTAATACCACATTGGTTCATATACCGATAACATGGTGTTACTTGAGCTGGATGAACAGGGAGTTGCAAGCACATCGAAGGCCTTGACGATACATGCCCTGCATGGTGATAGATGAGGCCTATGAAGAATCAGGGGCCCACCATAATCAGGAACATTTTTAGGGATCCAGTGAGCTAGGATATTTCAGGATATCCCTTTCAAAGTCAATAAGTATTTCACAACTCCCCCGTTCTACCAACCAGAGAGATTGGTAGGCCTTTCAGCCTCTGGAGGCAGCATATTTCATACTGGGAATACTGTTCCGTCCATTTACACAAAGAGCTTCTAGCTTTGAGTGAGGCCCAGAACAGAAGAGGGATCTGCCCTAGCTCCAGGTTGCAATACAAGTGAACTTTCCTCTTGGACCACATTGCCTGACAGACCCAATGATATAGGAGGTGTCAGTGATGGGAAAAGATGGCTTGTGGGTCTGTGACATGACCTAGCTAGAGAATTACAACATAAACTTCCTGATAACAATGAGGATGATAAGACCCTGCAATAAAATCCCATACCTTGTCCTGCAACCATACCTTGTCCCCTTGTGCAAAATTACACATCCTTTGAGACACAGTTCTTGAGTGTTACTGGGCCCTGGTTGAGATAAGTATCTGATCTAGGAAATGATCATACATCCAGATTGGAGGTAGGATCTGCCAGACCCACAGTCATTAAATTAGGTGGGCCCGGCAACAATGTGTAGGAAGATGCAAGTGGTCCATGGGAAAGGATGGGGCCAGACGGCACAGATGAGCTGCACAAGTCCTCACCCCAATTTCATTTTCTGCTATTGACCAGTGCTTCTCCTTTAGCTCCCCGGAAAGATAATGGTGAAGAGAAATCCCTCCCATGCACAGAGCTTTGGGTTGTATACGTGGACATCCACTGTGTGAAAAGTGGCCCAAGGATTCATAGGCAGTAGCTGATGGCTTGACTGATTAGCCAAAGGCGTGGTAAGAGAAAGCTTGGAAGATGAAGGATGAGGAGGTTTGGGGAAAAGCCATGTGACTAGATCCATAGGAATGAGCATGAAAACATGAAGACTGTAAATCGTGCGTTATCTATCAGAGATAATCTGTCACAGAAGAGACACTCTACTACCAAAGAGAATGACTCAGCAGTCTGTCAGCATCCCTCTGATCCTGGCCACTACAGTGCTGGTACCATGGGAGCTTGAACAGAGTAGTGGGAAGGTGGAGGTTACACATGGGTCCAACAGTGTGGGCTCGTTCTCACCAAGCTGATTTAGCTACCTTTTGTGTCAGGTGTTCTATCTGCCACTAACAAACCAACACTGAGCCCCTGATAACAGCACCCTCCTTTGTGGAAACCAGGCAGCCACTTGGTGGCAAGTAACTTGGGACCCCTTCCATCTTAACGGAGTGAATTAATCCAGACTAGAATTGACACACATTCTGGATATGAGTTTACTTTTCCCAGCCCCATGACCTCAACCAACATCACTATCCAAGGACTCACAAGGGGTTTGGTTGGTCCATTACGTAGGATCCCACATACCCAAGAATCCACCGCACAGCAAAGGAGGCAATGAGATGGATGATCCTGTCATTTGCTGCCAAACTCAGAGGCTACCGGACTGATAGAATGGTGGAATAGCTTTTTTTTTTTTTCCTAAAGGCACACCTGAGGCAACAAGGTTGGACATGATAACCCCGCAAAGATGGGACAATGTCCCTCAGGATATAACGTATACTCTAAATCAACAATCATTATATGGTACTCTGCTCTCTATAGGTATACTGCATGGGTCCAGGTACCAAGGGGTAGAAGTAAGCATACCACCCCCAGTGACCCACCAGGGGGATTTCTGCTTCCTCTTCTCACAACTCTAGGCTCTATGGACATAGAGGTCTTGCTGGTTCCCCAAAATGAAACCCTTCTGCCGGGGGGCACAACGAGAGCCTTTTAAGCTTTAATCTATAGCTGCCTTCCATTCATTCCTCATATCCTCATATTAAACGACCAGTGGGCAAAGAAAAGAGTCCCATGTCCACCACTCCTCCACAGCTCATTGACATCTGACCAAAAAAGTCTTTCGGAGCACCAGAAGTAAGAGCTGTCATGCCTCATCTAGTGAAAACCACGGCTGTTTTGGGAGATTGTCCGCTTTCATTAGGACCCTGCTGCTGGCTTTCCAGCTGCTGACAGCACGGCTCACTCAATGCAACTCCAAAACTAGATGTTAAAATATATTATGGGGAGGGATGTGGAGACAGAGGGGGAGATATCAAATGGAAGAGAGAGAAACTGATTATTGCAGGTGAAGAAGAGGTGAGGGTAGCTATTAGGCCCTGCCCATGCAGTATCATAGAATTTGGATATTATTTCTGTGTCAGCACTACCTTTAATAGGTTGCTCCCTAAAAATTGATGGGGGGAGATGTCAGCATCCTGGATGGGTAGGATGTTCCTCCTTGTTCTCCTGCTCCCCCCCACCCCCCCACCAACACTTTTTTTAAACAACAAATTAGAAATTTAAGCATGAACAAAAGTGCCTCACTCAGTGCTACTGGACCCAGCACCCTACACCAAGGGATGACTTTTACCCACCTATGCTTCCATAAATGGACCAACACCTGGAAAGTGCTGTGGATCCAAGGTGGTCCTGTGGACCCCTGTTTACTCCAGTAAGGGGGGAAAAAAAAGAAACAAAACCTGGAGTGTGCTAGCCTATTCAGATGCACAGGGGCCAGAAAGAATTTGTAGAACTCCAGCCTGCTTGTGGGGAGGTTCCAGCACACCTTTGGAATGGGAAGGGTGAGTTTGTACACAGTGGAGAGGGAGAAGCTCCACGAGAGCCCTCGCCACCCAGGGTGACAGCGCCTGGGGCTAAGCTGTCAAGTGTTGGCAGCCTCTCCTGCGGGGAAGACAGAGAGCTGTGAGTGAGTGCCCCACTGCCCCAGTTTTGCAGGTCACGGCTCAAGAAACCCATTTCCCTCCAGTAGCACCCAGAGGCAGGACATCCACGTGGGGGGGGAGGGAGGAGAGACGGAAGGAATCAGGTAAGAGTATCAAAGGGCACTGAAGGAACATGGTTCCTACTGACTGCGTCCGGAGGGAAGTTGGCCCACAAACTTTTGGAGCATCCTGCTAAACACCCCCCCGCCCCGCCCCAGTGCTAAATCCACACCTCCCCCGCCACCCCCCACTCTGTGGCTGGATCCTTGTTAGTGCTCCCAAGTCAGGGGGCGTGAAAACAGGTCCAGTCTTCACAGTGCTCTCAGGAAAAAAAAGGATCTGTGGGCAAGGGAGCCACCACAAACTGAACTGTAAAGTCATCTTCCGGAAAACAAAAGAGAGGTTTCCTACAGCCGGCTTGGTGAGCGACAAGCATCAGAAAAGATGGAAATGCTTAAGAATGCTGCCACAAGGGGGAGCAGGGAGAGTGGAGCCAGGTCAACCCATTCAAAAGCTGAGGAAAACCCAGTTCTAGCCAGGCCAATGATCGCTACCCCATCCGATGCAAGCGATAGAGATTTAGGGAGGTGTGTGCTTCAAAGGGGAAAACAGCAATGCAAACATGTACGGAACATGAAAAATCAAGAAAATGTGTCACCCCAAGGAGATGTAAATAATTTCCCAACAACTTAGTGTATTGCTGCAGCGTACTGTGATTTGACTGGTAAAGAAAGAATTCAGGGTGGTTGGTTGGAAGAAATCCAGTGAACTACAAGAAAACTCAGTTCAACGATAATGGGGTGGGGGGGGAAACCCAGCTAAACAACTGAACAACTAAAATGAACTCTCACCGAAGAGAGAAATTATAGGAAAGAACCAAACAAAGTCTGGAGCTGGAAAATTCAATGAGTGAGATGACGAATATGGCACCATCTGCAGCAGAGTCATGCAAATGGAAGATAGATTGAGTGAGTTAGAGGACAGGAATTTAGAAATAACTCAGCAGTGAACAAAGGAAAAGGAATAAAAAAGAACAAAGCCTGAGTGATCTATGGGACTCAATCAAAAAGACAAATATGAGAATAACTGGGATGCCAGAAGAAGAGAGGAAGAAGGAGAAAAAGTGTTTATTTAAAGAAATGATAAGGACACCCGGGTGGCTCAGTGGGTTAAGTGTCTGCCTTCGGCTCAGGTCATGATCCCAGGGTCCTGGGATCGAGTCCTGTGTTGGGCTCACTGCTCAGCGGGGAGCCTGTTTCTCTCACTCCCTCTGCCTGCTGCTCCCCCTGGTTGTGCTCTTCCTCTTCCTCTCTCTGACAAATAAAATCCTTTAAAAAATTTTATTTTAAAATTAAAGAAATGATAGCTGAAAACTTTCTAAACCTGGGAAAAGACTCAAATTCATGAACCTAATAGATCACCAATTTACATAACAGTAACTAATTAGACATCCATCCATGAACAAAAGGTAGGCATAACCAGAGGGAAAAATAAACAATGGATATACAAAACAACCAAAAAGCAATAGATAAGATGGCAATAGTAAGACCTTACAAGTCAATAATTACTCTAAATGGTTTGAATTTATGAATTTATGAAAAAGATACTCCATGCAAGTAGAAATCAAAAGAGACTTTAAACCAAACATAGAAACAAGGAACAAAGAAGGTCATTACATAATGATGAAAGTATCAATGCACCAACAAGATCTAACAATCTTAAATATGTCCTCACCCAACATTGGTGCACCTGAATATATTAAGCAAATACTAATAGATCTGAAGGGAGAAATAGACAACAATATAAGAAGAGTAGGGGGACTTTAAAAAGATGTAAAAAAAGAAGAAGAGTAGGGATTTCAATACTCTACTTTCAACAATGGGTAGATCATTCAGATAGAAAATCAAGAAAACATTGGAATTGAATCATACTTTAGACCAAATGGACCTAACAGTCCTATGTAGAATATTCTCTCCAATACTGGCAGCAGAAAACACATCCTTCTCAAATGCGTGTGGAACATTCGTCACAACAGATCATATGATAAGGCAAAAGACAAGTCTTAGCAAATTTAAGAAGACTGTAATCGTACTAGCTATCTCTTCCAACCACAATGGTATGAAACTAGATACTAGTAAATAACAAGAGGAAAGCTGGAAAATCTACAAATACATGTAAACTAAACATGCTTCTTCTTCTTCTTCTTCTTCTTTTTAAGATTTTATTTATTCATCTGACAGAGAGAGACACAGTGAGAGAGGGAGCAAAGCAGGGCAAGTGGGAGAGGGAGAAGCGGGCTTCCTGCTGAGAAGGGAGTCTGATGCAGGGCTTGATCCCAGGACCCTGCGATCATGACCTGAGCTGAAGGCAGAAGCTTAAGGACTGAGCCACCCAGGCACCCTTACTAAACATGCTTCTGAACAACCAGTGGGTCAAAGAAGAAATTGAAAGGGAAATTTAAGGGCGCCTAGGTGGCTCAGTGGGTTAAAGCCTCTGCCTTCGGCTCAGGTCATGATCCCAGAGTCCTGGGATCGAGCCCTGTATCGGGCTCTCTGCTCCGCGGAGAGCCTGCTTCCTCCTCTCTCTGCCTGCCTCCCTGCCTACTTGTGATCTCTCTCTCTCTGTCAAATTAAAAATAAAATAAAATAAAAATGTCTTAAGACAAATGGAAATGGAAACACAACATACCAAAATCTATGGGGTGCTGCAAAAGCAGTTCTAAGAAGGAAGTTCATAGTGTTAAATGCATCCACTGAAAAATTAGAAAGGTTTCAAACAACCTAATTTACATCGCAATGAACTAGAAAAAGAAGAATTGAGCCCAAAATTAGTAGAAAGAAGGAAATCATGAAGACCAGAGAAGGAGGGGCCTGGGTGGCTCAGCTGGTTAAGCGTCTGCCTTCAGCTCGGGTCATGATTCCAGGGTCGTGGGATGGAGCCCAGAGTCAGGCTCCCTGCTCAGTGGGGAGTCTGCTTCTCCCTCTCGCTCTGCCTCCTACCCCGGCCCCCATGCTCTCTCTCTCACAAATAAATAAATAAAATCTTTTTTTAAAAAATGATTTAAAAATCTTTAAAATGGGAAGAAATAAGTGAGGTAGAGGAAAGAAAAACAATAGGGAAGACCAACAAAACTGAGTTGGCTTTTCGAAGAGATAAAATGTCCAAACTTTTAGTTAGAGTAACCAAGGAAAAACAGAACACTCAAATCAGAAACAAAAGAGGGCACATTACAACTGATACTGCAAAAACATACAGAATCATAAGAGACTACTATCAACAATCATATGCCAAGAAATAAGACAACCTAGGTAAATTCCTAGAAACACACAACACTGAATCAGGAAGCAATAGAAAGTATGAACTGACCAATACGTAAAGGAGATGGAATAAGTAATCAAAAACTTCCCAACGCAAAGGACTAGACGGCTTTCCTGGAGAAGAGCAGCAAATAGTTGAAGAAGGATGAATGCCCGTCCTTCTCGAAATCTCTCCAAAAACTGAAGAGGAGGGGACATTTATCAACCTGTTAGGCAAGGCCGGCATTACCCTGATTATCAAACTCAGATAAGGACACCACCAGAAAAGAGAACTGTAGGAACCATAGATCAGTATCCCTGATGAATACAAATGAAAAAATCCTCAACAAAATATTAGCAAACTAAATCCAGGGATATTATGCATCATGATCGAGTGGGATTTGTCCATAGGATGTGAGGCAGGTTCAACACACCCAAATCCATAAGTGTTTTACACCACATTAATAGGATGAAAGATGAAAATCCCATGATCATCTCAATAGATGCAGAAAAAGCATTTGACAAAATACAATATTCTTTTCACGATAAAAACCCTCAATAGATTGGGTATAGAAATAACATACATAAAGGCCATGTATGACGAAGAAACCCCTTACGCTCAGTGGAGAAAAATCGAAAGCTTGTTCCCCTAAGATCTAGAACTGGACAAGGATGCCCACTCTCACCATTCTCATTCAGCATGGTACCGGAAGTCCTAGCTAGAGTAATTAGGCAAGACCAAATAAATAATTTAATAAATAAAAGCCATCCAAACTGAAAAGGAAGAAGTAAAATTGATGTCATTTGTAGACAACATGATTTTACATTGAGAAAATCCCAAAGACTCAACCAAAAAACTACTGGCCCTAATTAACAAATTTGGTAAGGTTGAAGGATATAAAATCAACATACAGAAAACTGTCAGATTTATTTGTAGCAACTGAGATGTCTGCAAAAGCAAAGAAAAATATCCCATTCTCTCAAAACCAACGAAATACCTAAGAATAAATTTAACTAAGGAAGTGAAAGGGCTACACAGTGAAAACCGTAGGACTTGGTTGAAAGAAATCAAAGAAGACTCAAACAAACGGAAAGACATTTTGTGTTCACGGATTGGAAGAATTAATATAGTTAAAATGTCCAAACTACTCAAAGCCCCATTACCCATGCTACCCTACTGTTTATTTTCCCCTTTGCTAGAGTATTGTGCCCTTTCACTTACTTTTGTGTTAGTTATTAGCATCTTTTCATTTCATCTTGAGGAACATCTTTGACCAATCCTTGCAAGGCAGGTCTAGTGATGGTGAACTCCCTCCGTTTCCTTGTGTGTGGGAAAACTTTTATTTCTCCTTCATGTCTGAAGGATAACTTCGCCATAAAAGTGTTCTTGGCTGGAAGTTGTTGTTTTTTGGCATTCTGTTCTCTCCTGGCTTATAGCATTTCTTCTGAGAAATTTGCTGATGGTCTAATGGAGGGGTTTCTTTGTAGGTTCCTTTCTTTTTACCTCTAGCTGCCTTTATGATTCTTTATCATTGATTTTTCAATTAGCAATAATCGTGCCTTGGATAAACTCTATGGACTATGATACCGCCATCGTCATGTGTCTTGGAGAAGGTCTTTTTGCACTGAGATAAGCTGTTCTATTAGATTATTAGAATTGTATGTCCAATTCCTTCCCCAGGGCTGGGAAGTTCTCTTGCTATTATTTTTCTAAATATACTTTCTGCTCCCTTTCCCCTCTCTTCTCCATCTGGTAGACCATTATTGTTATATTTGTATTTCTTATTATATCTGATAGTTCTCAGAAGGTATCTTCACTTTTTTAAACTCTTAGTTCTCTCTCTTATTGTAATTGAATTGTTTCTAAATTCTTATCCTCCAGATCACTGATTCTTTCTTCAATCTGATCTGCCCTGTTTCTTAAGCTCCAACGTATTCCTCACTGGATTCGTTGAATTCTTCAGCTCCAGAATTTCTGTCTGGTTCTTTTCCAGTTTTCAATTTCTTTGGTGCAGAACTCCTCTGAAAAACTCACTGACTTTATTCCTGAGTTATTTCATTGCCTTTCTGACTTTTCTTGTGAGTTGTTGGATCTCTTCATAACTGCTACATGAATCCTTTAACAGATCACAGTATTCTGTGTCTTTGGGTTTGGAAGCTGGGGAATTATCATTTTCTTTTTGTGATACCATACTACCGTGATTTTTCCTGGTGTTTGATGACATGTGCCTCTGCTGTCTCTCCTGAAATAGCACACACCTGTTTTGGTTCACCTTGACATGACGATTCAACGGAAGAGCAGTTAGAAACTTCTGTCTTCCACAAGGTGGCAGTATAACTCAAGTTTTTGGTATCTTGACCTGAACTGGCTGTGGGGCTGCACTGAGAAGGGCACATTTTTAAAAGCTGGTATTAAAAAAAAAAAAAAAAAGCTGGTATAGAGAAAAGTGGTTGGAGGGGGGTGGGAGGGTGTGGACTTAGCATCTGGAGCTTTGTGGGTGCCCAATCCTGAAGTGGGGGGATCCTCCAGTGGGGGGTACTCCCAGAGTTTTATGGGCAGACCTTCTGCAGAAATCTGGAAGCAGACAGTGGGTATCTCCCTCCTTCGAAGTCTTGGTTAATCTTGTCTGTGTCTTTCCCTTCTCTCTCCTCTCCTTCCCCGCAGTAATGGAGGTCCATCCTCAGAAATCCATACTGCTGGAAAGAAAGCGGTTCCTCCATCTGTGACCTGCTGAGCCTGGTGGTCAATCAGCCACACCTGTGTTCTACCTCCTCTTGTGTGGGAGGTCACTGTTGCTGCTGCTGGCAAAAACCCAGGGCCCTGCAGTGTCACTCTGGGGAATGGGACCAACTCCTTGAGATCCTCCTTCTCCTCTGTCTCCGAACTCATCTCTGTCCTGCTCCGACGGCCTGCCTGCTTCTCCATCAGGCTGGCTAGACCTCCACAAATGTTCTACGTCCCTTGCATGTCTGTGCTGTTTGGTACTCTCTATTTGTTGCTTCCCGCCTTGTTTCCCCTTATTGTGTCAAGCGAGGCTGCGGCAGACTCACTGACTCCCTTAAATCCACAGTACCCTTTAGGTTTCAATGCTCCTACTTTCTGAATCACGGTTGGTAGAAATCTGGGTGCTCTAGTGTCATGTGCAGAGATACTTCTGTTATATTATGAAATGAATGACCAGTTAGTTGCAAAGAAAAGGGGAAAGGAAAAAGGAGTAAGTCATGTTGCCATGATGCTGACCTCATCCCACGCAAAGCCATCTAGAGATTCAACACAATCCCTGGCAAAACTCCAATGGCATTCTTCGCAGAAAGAGAAAAAAAAATCTTAAAATTTGTATAGAACCACAAAAGACCCCAAGTGTCCAAAGCGATCATGAGAAAGAAAACAAAGCCCGAGGTATCACACTTTCAGGTTTCAAATTATACTACAAAGCTATAGTAATTAAAACAGTATGGCACTGGCATAAAAATAGACACATGGACCAATGGAACAGGATAGAGAGCTCAGAATTAAACCCTTGCATATATAGTCAGCTAATATTTGACTACGAGCCAAGAACACATGGGGATAGGATTGTCTTTTCAACAAATGGTGCTGGGAAAACTGAATAAACACATGCCGAAAAATGAATTTGGCCCTGGAGCTTACACCACTCACATAAATCAACTCGAAGTAACTCTGGAAACAGTATGGAACTTCCTCAAAAATTTAAAATAAAACTTTCTTATGACTCAGCCATTGCAGTACAAGGTATTTACCCAAAGGATACAAAAAGACTAATTCAAAGGGATACATGCATCCCATTGTTTATAGAAGCATTGTCTACAATAGCCGAAGTATGGAAACAGCCCAAGTGTCCATCGACTGATGAATGGCTAGAGAAGATGTGGTCTATGTATATAATGGAATATTACTCAGCCATCAAAGAGAATGAAATCTTGCCATTTGCAGAGTATATTATGCTAGAGTGTATTATGCTGAGTGAAATAAGTCAGTCAGAGAAAGATAATACCAAAATGATTTCACTCATATGTGGAATTTAAGAAACAAAACAAATGAGCCAGGGGTGGGGGGAGAGCAGCAAATTGAGAAACAGACTCTTAACTACAGCGAACAGACTGATGGCTACCAGGGGAGAGGTGGGTGGGGGATGGGTGAAACAGGTGATGGGGATTGTGGAGGGCACCTGCGATGAGCACCCAGTATTGTATGGAAGTGCTGAATCACTACATTGTACACCTGAAACTAATACTACACTGTGTGTTAATTAACTGGAATTTACATTAAAACTTAAAAAATCAAGTGGATCATAGACTTAAACATGTGACCTGATACCATAAAATTCCTACAGGAAAACAGAGGGATGAACTCCTTGACACTTATTGGCAATTATTTTGGGGATATGATGCTGAAAGCACAAACAACAAAGGCAAAAATCAACAAGTAGGACTATGTGAAACTTCAAAGTGTCTCCATAGCAAAAGAAGCAATCAACAAAACGAAAAAGTCAACCTACAGAGTAAGAGAAAATATTTGCAAACCATATGTCAGACAAGGGGTTAATATTCAAAACATGTGAAGAACTCACAACTCAATAGCAAAAAAAAAAAAAAAAAAAAAAAAATCTCAAAAGGGGCATTGGAACTAAATAGACATTTTTCTAAGGAAGACATCCAAAAGGCCAACATGAAAAGATGCTCAATGTTACTAATCATCAGGGAAATGCAAATCAAAACCACAATGTGACACCACTTTACACTTGTTAAAATGACAATCATCAAGAGGACAGACGATAACAAGTGCTGCTGAAGAGGTAGAGAAAAAGGAACCCTGTGCATTGTTGGTGGGACTATACAATTGTTCTGTCACTACAGAAAACAATATGGAGGTTCCTCAAAATATCAAAAACAGGGGCGCTTGTGTGGCTCAGTGGGTTAAGCCCCTGCCTTCAGCTCAGGTCATGATCTTGGGGTCCTGGGATTGAGCCCCGCATCGGGTTCTCTGCTGGGCGGGGAGCCTGCTTCCCCCTCTCTCTCTGCCTGCCTCTCTGCCTACTTGTGATCTCTCTGTCAAATACATAAATAAAATCCTTTAAAAAAAATTGATGAAAGAAATTGAAGACAACACAAATAAATGGAAAGATAGTCCATGCTCATGGATTGGAAGAATTTATGTCATTAGGATGTCCAGACTGCTGAAAGCAATCTGTAAATTCAGTAGTATCCCTATCAAAGTACCAACAGCATCTTTCACAGAACTAGAACAAAGAATACTAAAATTTGTATGGAACCCAAATAGCCAAAGCAATCTAGAGGACAAAAAAACAAAATTGGAAGTATCACAATTTGAGATTTCAAGATATGCTACAAAGCTATAGTAACCAAAATAGTATAATATTGGCACACACACACACAAAAGACACAGAGCTCAATGAAACAGAATAGAGCCCAGAAATAGACCCATGGTCAATTAATCTATGACAAAGGAGTCAAGAATATACAATAGGGGAAAAGACAGTCTCTTCAATAAATGGGGCTGGAAAAACCTGGACAGTTACCTGCACAAGAAAGAAACTGGACCATTTTCTAACACCATACACAAAAATAAACTCAAAATGGATTGAAGACCCAAATGTGAGACCTGAAACCATAAAAATCCTAGAAGAGAGCACAGGTAGTAATTTCTTTGGCATGGGCTATAGCAACATTTTTGTAGACATTTCTTCTCAGGCAAGGCAGCAAAATCAAAAAATAAACCATTGGGACTACATCAAAATTAAAAGTGCTTTTTCACAGTGAAGGAAATCATCAACAAAACTAGAAAGCAACCTACCAAATGGCAGAAGATCTTTGCAAACAATCTATCCAATAAGGGATTAATACCCAAAATATATAGGGAACTTCCACAACTCAACACGAGGAAAATGCAACAATCCAATTAAAAAATGTGCAGTGGATGCAAATAGACATTTTTCCAAAGAAGACATATACAGATTGCCAACAGACACATGAAAAGATGCTCAGTGTCACCCATCATCAGGGAAATGCCAATCCAAACTACAGTGAACTATCACCTCATGCTTGTCGGAATGGCTAAAATAAAAAAGACAAGAAATAACAATTTTTGCAAGGATGTGGGGAAAAAGGAACCCTCAGGTACTGTTGGAATGTAAATTGGATACAGCTACCATGGAAAACACTACAGAGTTCCTCAAAAAATTAAAAATAGTAACACCATACAATCCAGTAATTCCACTACTGTGTATTTACCCAAAGGAATGAAACACTAATTTGTAAAGATATATGCACCCCTGTTTATTGCAGCATTATTTATAGTAGCTGAGATATGGGAACCCAACTGTGTGTGTGTGTGTGTATGTGTGTGTGTGTGTGTGTATTACACAGCCGTAAATAGGATGGAATTTTTGCCATATGTCACTGCGTGGTTGGACATACAGGGTATTATGCTAAGTAAAAAGTCAGACTGAGAAAGAAAGATACCATATGACTTCACTCATATGTGGAATTCAAAAAGCCAAACGAATGAATAAACACAAAGCAGAATCAGACCTATGAATGCAGAGATCAAGCTGATGGGGAGAGGCATGGGGGAATGGACAAAGTGGGTGAAGGGGAGTGGGAGACAGAGGCTTCCAGAAGGGAATGAATAAGTCATGGAAATAAAAGGCACAGTATAGGGAACAGAGTCAATGATCTTGCAATGGCGGTGCATGGTGACAGATGGCGGCTACACTTGGGGTAATGTATAGAGAAGTTGAATCACGGTTGTGCACCCAAAACTAACGTACTATTGTGTCCACTTTACTTCCCTTGGGTGGTGGAGAGAAAAAGAAAACAGGAAAAGAAGTCCTAGAGATCTAATGTACGGTATAATGATTACAGTGAACGACATTGTATTATAAAAATTGAACTTGCTGGGGTGCCTGCGTGGCTCAGTGGGTTAAAGCCTCTGCCTTCGGCTCGGGTCATGATCCCAGAGTCCTGGGATCGAGCCCCACATCGGGCTCTCTGCTCATCAGGGAGCCTGCTTCCTCCTCTCTCTCTCTCTCGGCCTGCATCTCTGCCTACTTGTGATCTCTATCTGTCAAATAAATAAATAAAATCTTTAAAAAAAAATCGAACTTGCTAAGAGACAAGATTTTAGTGATTCCCATCACAGAAAACAAATGCTATGCCATGAGACAGAGGTGGCAACAGCCAGGGCAATCATATTGCGTTATGTAAATGCATGAAGTCAACAAGTACACCTTAACTTTGCACGATAACATAGGTCAAATATATTTCAAATTTTTTTTTAAATGGATAGGGCCAGAAAAAGGAAAAAGAAACTCACAGACCCCTCCCCTGTCCACCACCCATTATTGCAACCAGCCATTGCCTTCCCTTGGAGCCCGTTATATAAACTTTGGGCAGGGCTCAAAAGAATCACGTGCGCTGCATGTCCCAGAATGATTAACTGCATGGCCTCTAGAGTCAAATCGTCCGATTTCTAATCCCCAAGTGGCCCCTTGTTAATCCAAATGCTCCCTCCCTCTAAGCCCTAGTTTTCCCATGTATAAGTGGGAATACCAATGGGACTTACCTCACTGAATTACTGCTACTATATGAACGAATCTATGAGACGTGCCTAACACTGTGCCAAACCCAAGGTCAGCATTTCATGAAATCATTACTTTTTTTTTTTTTTTTTAAATTTATGTGCTTTTGCTCCAGAGGGAACTACATACAAATACGGAAGGTAAACCTGGCTGGTTCGTAAGGAATGTTTTTCACTTGCGAGGGTTTGCTCTGCTTGGAACATTGCCCTTCTGGAATCCTCCTCTCACACAACCCTCCTTCACTCTTTAGGCTCCTGAGTTTTGTTTGGCTAAGACCTTGTCTCACCACTATCCTCACCAACCCCACCCCCGCCCACCCCAGGCCGGGGGAGGGACTAAACACGGCAACAGAGAAATGAAGATCAGAGTGCTTTCCACTGTAAAGCTGCCCACCGTTCAGAAGGCAGGAATTCTAATTATTACCTTGAAAACCTACAAAGATACTTTGTAATGTATCTTCCACTTCCTGGAGTTTATTTATGGGTGCTTTCATGTTCCTGTGAAACTAGAAGAGATAATAATACCCAAACCGCAAAACCATTCCTTCTGCAATTAACAATACATGTGACTTTTCTTTTCCAAAGACACCCCCCCCCCCACCAGATATGGAGGCTAAAATAGGTTATTTTCACACTCTACCCTTGGATACTAAGGGAACCACCACCCACCCATAACCCTGTCTGCTGGGCCTGTGAATGTGGCCCAGGCCTCCCTCAGAAAGTTGTCCTGTGTTGGCTCTAATTAGATGTCATTTCCTAAATACATGGTATATTTTGTACCAGTTATTTGTAGAAACAGCAGAAGCTGGTTATGGACTATTCCTTAAGCGGCTTTCTACTGCCCTACGAGGGAACATATAGGATTAGGGACACTGGTTGAAAAAAGTGTGTGTGAAGAAAGCTCCGAAGCAGCTTTATTTTATTTTATTTTATTTTTAAAGATTTTATTTATTTATTTAACACAGACAGAGAGGTCACAAGGAGGCAGAGCAGCAGACAGAGAAGGGGGGGGGAAGCAGGCTCCCCGCTGAGCAGAGAGCCCGATGCGGGGCTCGATCCCAGAACCCTGGGATCATGACCTGAGCTGAAGGCAGAGGCTTTCACCCACTGAGCCACCCAGGTGCCCCCCGAAGCATCTTTATAATGTGGAAACCAACATCAATACAGTTTTCAAAATGGTAGTAAAAATCTGATCACCCAGAGCGGTAGATTTTAGACGACTAGAGGAGCTTGTGGAAATCTGAAACAATCTGCCGGTCTCGTGAGTTAGTTCCCTGGAAGCAGCAGCCTGAGAGAAAGCCACGGCGTGTGGAGAGCATCTCTCCCAGGCTTCCACCAGTCACCGCTGTCTAATTCATTAATACACTTTGAAAAAACGCAGCTGGCACTTAACAGGAGCTGCCACGGTCTGAACGTTTGCGTCCTCTTCAAAGTCACGTGTTGAAACCTAACACCCCCTCCCCCCATGGTGAGGCCGTGAGGAGCCCCGAGGGTCCAGCCTTCATGAATGCGATCCGTGCTTTTATACAAACAAGAACTTTATATAAGTGCTTTTGTCTTGCAAGCCTCTTCCTCCATGGGAGGCCGCGAGAAGTCTGGAGCCCGGAAGAGGGCCCCCACGTGCCTGCACCGGCCAGCACCCTGACCTTGGGCTTCCAGCCACCAGAGCTGGGAGACAGGAACTTCGGCGGTTCCAGCAGCCTGAACGGACTCCAACACAAACCTAACACGCATGAGCCTGTGACTGTGACTGCGCTAGGTAGGAAGAGCCGGATTCTGGACCCCAGGACACAGTAAGGGAGGACAAGCCCGGGGAAGCTGGAGAGACTGACCCAGTCAGTCTGGATACAGCTGACGAAGAGAAAAAGCAGCTAGGGCTTGGCTGGTCCCCCCTGGCCCTGGTGACATTTGCGGCTGGATAATCCTTCGCGTCCTAGGATGTCCCTCTTGCCTGTACACCGTCGTCCCGGCCGCAGCCCCATGTCCCAGCTGTAACAGCAAAAAGGTTTCCAGATACTGCTTAACGTCCCCTGGGCTGCAAAGTCACCCTCAGGTGAGAACCAGTGAAGCAGAGAATTCAGTTTCAGAGAAAAACTTCACATAGTCTGTTATTTGTTTAGGCTCCTGGTGGCAGTGCCACAACTGTGAGCCACTAAGAAGCATTTGTCCCCTACGGTCAAGAGTTTGACGTTCAGGAGCACCTGGGTGGTGCAGTTGGTTCAGCGTCTGACTCTTGGATTTGGCTTGGGTTGTGAGATTGAGCCCCGCGTAGGGTTCGGCACTCAGCGTGGAGTCTGCTTGGGTTTCTCTCTGCACCCTCCCCTCCCCAACCCCTCCTGCACGTTCGCTCTCTTTGTCTGTCTCTCAAATAAAGAAATTAAGTCTTTAGGGATGCCTGGCGGCTCAGTCAGTTAAGCGGCTGCCCTCAGCTTGTGTCGTGATCCCAGAGTTCTGGGATCCAGCCCTGTCTCAGGCTCCCTGCCCAGCAGGGAGACTACCTTTCCTTCTGTCCATCCCCCTGTTCATGCTCCCTCTCCCCCTTTCTCTCTCAAATAAATAAATAAATAAAACCTTTAAAAAAGAGTTTGACGTTTAAATCCCATCTCACTTGGGTCCCCATTGGTCCACCTTCGGACCTAGACTCTTCCCTGAGCTCTACTGTTTTTCAAGATACTCATTAGGAGACTATATGAAATCAATTCAGTGGGTCCTAACCAGCATTTAAAAAAAAAAAAGATTTTATGTATTTATTTGTCAGAGAAAGAGTGAGAACACAGCACAAGGAAAGGTAAGCAGAGGTGGAACGAGACTCCCTGCTGAGCAGAGAGCCCGGTGTGGGGCTCGATCCCAGGACCCTGGGATCATGACCTGAGCTGAAGGCAGAGGCTTAACCAACTGAACCACCCAGGCGTCCTGGCATTTTTTTTTTTTTTTAAAGAAAGAATGGGATAGAATAAAACATTATAAAAAATAACACAGTATACTTTGTAAACTAAATTGGCTTGCAAAACTTTTGATTATGTATTCCTGTGTATACAACTATGTGCATGTGTTCATATTGGATATTGAGGTAAAATGTTTTTCTTGCCAAGAGTTGACAAGCAAAAGAGTTTGAGACTCCCTCTTCTATTTTAACATAGCCTATGAACGTTTACGTCAATGTATTCATTTCTCATTGCTGCTATCACAAATGACCACGAACTTCGTGGCTTAAAACACACCACTTTATTGTCTGACAGTTCCGGAGGTCAGAAATCCAAAATCCGTTTCAATGCCCTGGAGTCAGTCCACACAGGGGCAGGACCTCTGTCCTATAGCTAGCTGCAAGGACCTGAGTTCTGCCAACAACCCATGAGCTTACAAGAAGATCGTAAGCCTCAGAGGAGACAACAGATGAGATGTTGATTACAGCCTTGGGAGACTCTGAACGGGAGACTTAGTCAAGACGTGCCTGGACTCCAGACCCTTAGAAACTGTGTGGTCATAAATCGGTATTGTCTTCAGTGCCTAAGATTGTGGTAATTTGTTATCGTAGCCACAGGAAACTAAGCCAGGCATTCAAGGAAATCACGAGCGCAAAAATCCCAAACTATGCCAATGTCGTACCTGGATGGTAATAGTGAAAGTGATTTTGTGCAATGACACGGAGGCATCTCAGATGTATTTTTGCTAAGTGGCATAAGCCAGACCCAAAAGGATGCATACTGTGTGAGTCCACTTATATGACATTTTGGAGAAGACAGAACTATAGGGATGAAGACTAGGTCGGTGGTTGACCAAAGTTGGGGGACAGTTGACGACAGAGGGCAATGGGACAACATCTGGGGGGCCAGCAAATGGTTCCGTATGATGACCGTGTTGGTAGACACAGATCTCTATACGTTTCTCAAAGGCTGGAACTGTACATCACAGACTGTGACTTCTCCTCTGTAAAAATTTAAACGTCGGGTTTAAAATTAAGCGACTTGGAAAGAATTACAGACTCCTGACTTGGAGCTCCCTGCCCTAATGGCTCCCCGAAGCTGGGCAGGAGAGGAGGCTGAAGTTGAGAACTCGCTGGCCCAGTACTGCAGTCATCACCATCAGGCTTAGATGTAGAGAAGGTGGCTCCCTAGGCTTGTCCTTTGAATACATCTGTCCCTTAGGCACCTCTCTAAAGTTGAAAAATATTTAAAAACACATTTTAAAAATCCAAAAGCATGTAGTATGACTTTCTTTCCATCCCCCATACGTCCGTTTGTCCTTCCTGCAATTCTTGTCTCAGGATATATACATATAGAGATGCTTGTAACGCTGTCCACCACATGCAGACTACTGTACTTGACGGGTGGAGTTTACGGTGACCTTCTAAGCTGCTTGAATTATTTGTAATAATCATGTTATTTCAGTATTTCAAAGCATTGAGGTCGCTAGGTTTTTCAGTGAGGGAGTTGGAGAGACAAGTGCCAATCATCAGGAACTTCCTATCTTGATAATATTCTAGGTATGATAGGGACCAGCACAGTGTTTCATTTCTTAAGGATTTGCAGGATAGGGGCATCTGGGTGGCTCAGTCAGTTAAGCATCTGCCTTCAGCTCAGGTCATGATCTTGGGGTCCCAGGATCGAGTCCCGCATTGGGCTCCGTGCTCAGCAGGGAGCCTGCTTCTCACGCTCCCTTTGTTTCCACTCGTGCTCTCTCTCTCTCAAATAAATGAATAAAATCTAAAAAAAAAAAAAAAAAAAAAAAAGCACCTTCTTAATTTTTTCCCCTGGATTTTTTGGGGTTTTTTTTTGTTGGTTTGTTCATTTTTTTTGGTGAGAACTCTCTCCCTGCACCCAAGATCTTGAGTGACTATGTGATTTTGCTGATAAGATACATAACCATCTTTTACAGCTGCTGCAGGGAGAAGGACTATTGCGTGGTTCCTGCCATGATCCAGCAGCAGAACTTGGTTCTTGGCAGCCAAGAAAGCTGGTGAAAAAGCAAGACGTGAATCTAATGCAGAGTAGAGCTCTGCCTCGAGGGAGAAGTGGGCGTGGCTTTCTGACATTTCAGGTGGCTGGAACTGCAGGGTGGGCTTGCTTCTGAGTGAATGGACAGGGGACAGGTCTTAAGAAGCATCCCTCCACTGTCTTCTCCTCTCAAAGCAGAAAAGGTGGCCAGGTCTCTCAATTCATAAAATTCTAGGTTAACTGGAAGTGGATTTTAAAACCGTAAAATTTTAGCATGGGAAGGAATTTCCAAAATCCCCGAGTCCTACTCCATCAGGTTGCCGATGGGGAACAAAGTTGCCGCATGCTCAGTTTTAAGGAACCCGCATAAACCCAGGTCTGCTTAGAAAACAACTAAATCAGCAAGTGGGTATTAATTTGACGAGAGGAGCCAGGGCCGTTAGTCCTTGAAATGTGCTCCCCAGATGCTTTGAAAGTGTGATCCAACTTATAAGAATGGAATTCACACGCACGACCTTTAGGAATTCCCCTAAATCTAGCAGATCCACATCCCTAGAATGTCTGTGTGCAAGGCTTTGTGCGAGGCACCCTGGGCATTGTCCAAACGGACCCCAGCTCCACCGTGAAGTGATATATGACCTTGAAGAAAACGTCCTTTATCCTGGAAACTGACGCTCCGCAGAAAACAGTCAAAACAGGTTGTAATGGTTTCCAGAATTCGTCAGAGTCCAACCACAAGCAACAAAAACCGTGGTCACTCCCATTTCCCGGTGACTTCGTCCTCCTTCTCGTTTCTCTCTATCCGTCATTGCTTTCCTGCGTGCCAGGCCCAGAGCCCACGAACATCTGATTACAGCAAGTCAGGTGTTCACTCGGAGGGATGGGAACGTGTCCCTGTCCTCCCAGGTTATGCACGTTCACACTCAGAGGCGGTAATGCCAAGCCCTGGTGTGAATGGGGCTTAAAAAGTGAACCGGGTTCCTGGCAGGCCCTGTGTCCCCGTATGTCCCTTGGTAAACTCTGCCACTTCTGGGAAGACTGTTGCTGCCTATGGTTCAGCCTTGCCTACTCCCTCCCCTTCCTGTCAGTCAGACCTGCCTGGCCACAGGGAGAACTCCCCAGCGACGTTTGCTAGAAAGGGTCAGCGCACAGCCAACATTTATTGGTCTGGCCCACATCCGCATGCCCTCAGCACATGAGAAACCTTGACCGACTTCAGCAGAAGTTAATGGAACACAAACTAACCACCCTAAGATTTCATAAGCGGGAAGCGCTCACAGAAAATGAAATTAAAATGTAAACTGAATTAAAATGTTCAGATTGAGACTTAAAAAAAAAAATTGTGAGAAGAACATTGACATCCCAAGTGGAAGCATAGGGATTTGTTCCAGTTCTGTAATTTTTTTTTTAAAGATTTTATTTATTTATTTGACAGAGATCACAAGTAGGCAGAGAGGCAGGCAGAGAGAGGGAGAAGCAGGCTCCCCGCCTAGCAAAGAGCCCAATGCTGGGCTCGATCCCAGGACCCTGGGATCATGACCTGAGCCGAAGGCAGAGGCTTTAACCCACTGAGCCACCCAGGCGCCCCCCAGTTCTGTAATTTTTAAAAAAGATTTTATTTGTTTATTTGAGAGAGAATGAGCAGGGGGAGTGGCCAAGAGAGGGAGACAAGCAGACTTCCTGCTGAGCAGGGAGCCCGATGTGGGGCCCCATCCCAGGACCCCGGGATCATGATCTGAGCCTAAGGCAGATGCTTAACTGACCAAGCCACCCAGGCGTCCTTGTTCCAGTTCTTTTAGAAGGAGCCCACAATGTGAGAGAGGCTCACACACAAATATTCTGAGCAACCTGCAAACTCGAGTGGGAGAAGGAGGAGCAGAGGATGTGAATTGTCAGAATTTCACGGCTGTCTATGAACCAGGACTGACTGGAATCTTTAACCCAAGGTTAGTCTCCTGAGCTGGTTCTTAAAATAACAACTTGATACGAATCATTTTGCTCTGAAGTTTCCATCGCTTTCTAAAACTTCTCTTGCAAATGACATAATCTTGTCTTTGCAAATAGACAGCAGGTTGCAAGAAATCAGAGGTTGAGTCTCGGACACCTCTGTCAGCGCCCAGCCTGCCTGAGCCCTTGGTAGTAGGTTCACAATACAGAACTGGGCTGGTTACTCACAGAGCTAAAATCGCCCTAAGTAAAAACCCTCTCCATCCCCCCTATTTTTTTAAAAAAAGGTTTTATTTATTTATTTGACAGACAGAGATCACAAGCAGGCAGAGAGGCAGGCAGAGAGAGAGAGGGGGAGGCAGGCTCCCCACTGAGCAGAGAGCTTGATCGCAGGACCCTGAGATCATGACCTGAGCCGAAGGCAGAGGCTTAACCCACTGAGCCACCCAGGCGCCCTCCATCCCCCCTATTAAAACAGGTGCATTCCTTCACTCTCCAGAAAAGATGCTTCTCTCCCCCCTTCTTGTCCATCCAAGGAAGTGAGAGACCATGAGCACCCCACGATCTTCCAATCAGGCCTAACGATTGGCTTGCGTGCCATGGTACTGTCAAACTGACTGGAAGGTGGCTCGTACAACAGAAAGGTATTGTTTTACAATTCTGAGACTAGACGTCCGAGACCCAGGTGTTCCCTCTGAAGGTGCTTTTTAGGAAGGATCGATTCCAGGCCTCTCCCCTAGCTCCTAGTCATTTGCTGATAATCTTTGGTGTTCATTGGCTTGTCACCTGATCAAGGATCGTCACCCTGATCCCCATCTTCATGTTCACATGGTGTTCTTCCTGGGACAGGTCTGGATCCAAATGCCCTCTTTTTTATAAGCACAAGAGTCATTTGGATGGGGGGGCCCACCCTACTCCAGTATGATCCCATCTTAAGTACATCCACAGTGGCGATCCTCTTCCGGATAAGGTCACATCTGAGGTACTAGGACCTAGGATTTCAGCATATGAATTGGAGTGAGGGACACACAATCCTACCTGTAACGTCGTCTACCAACTTGGCCAAACAGGAGGTCTCCAGGGTGCATTCCAGCCCCTCATCCATGCTGATTTGTCTGTTCGTGTGGCAGAGCACTTGGTAAATATTTTGAATGTTACCTTGCTCCCATGAAGTTCATTCAGTGCCGACAGGTTGAGTGATTCCCAAGAGGCATATACATAGAACATTTTTGTTCCACATTTGGATAATAGCAGGAATGCTACAGATTTATATGTTAGTGGTTCTGCGTCAGCTGCATGCTTAGAACTCCACCTTCATATTCACCAGCTGGTGAATCAGGGGCACCCAATGGATCTACCCAATGGAGTCCCGTCTCCTCTGTCTTAAGGAAAACCAGACCCTTGGAAGCTACTGACATCCAGCCATGGGGGTCTCTGAATCCGTGATCTGTTGGGATGAGTCAAGGTGCAACGATGACGTCTTTAATGGTAGAAGGAAGACCAGCAAGGGGCTGAAGACCTATCTTGCAGACCAGAGACGTCCTTGGTAACTCTCTAATCCTTGACCACACTGAGGATCCTAACTACAGAGCCATATATAGGGTTCTCATTTCCTCCTACACAAAGTCGGGATATATACACCCTGGTACACAATTCCTCAACACATTTTTCTCCTCCTGTTTATCAAGGATTTTCCCTTCGTGGCCTCATTTACAACCAGCTGTCACAAAGCGTGGCACGATCATTCTTCATCGCTCTTTCTCTTCTGCCAAAACAGAATAACAGCGCCAATGTTTGACTATCACTTTGCAAGTTTAACAATCACTGGGGTTGGCTGTATGCTGCGAGGTGGACAAAACACCATCTGTGAGGGTGGGAGGAGGAGGTGCAGGGCAGAAGGGAGGAGTACCCTTGGGCATTTTCAGTCTGGGCCATCAGCAATCCTTTAGGCCATCCGTTTTCGGTTGTCTCCTTTCCAAGTTCAACAACTGCAGTTTCCTCCCTTCTACTCCTGTTTTAAAAAATCTGTTTTGAATAAAGAGCGCTGTGCTGTACAACAAACAAGTTGGAGTATCTCTGATAGAGGCAAACACCCTCATTCTCGGAGCTTAGAACTCCACAGTCCGAGGGGTTTGGGCCTTACTGGGGCACCCACAGATGTCTCCCCTTCCCAAGGTCAGCCTAGATTCAAGTGGCCTCTGTCTCAGCCTGAAGCTCTTGCTCACGCACACCCGATGTTCCATTCCAACGAAGCTGGTCCTCCTCTTATTTTATTTCTCCTGCTCCTTGGGATTTAAAAAAAAAAAAAAAAAGTCCTTTCAAAATAAGGTCCCTGTTCGCAGAATCCTGAAAGGAGCTGTGGCCCCAGGAGAAGAGAGCATGTGGAGCTGGAGGCTGTCCTCATGACGGCTGCCCCCTTTCTCTTGGGTCCCAGCTCCTTCCGGCTGAAGGTAGCCAGAGGTTCTGACCAACCCCGGCTGTCCCGGTGCCTCAAGGGCTCATGGTGTCTGGGGTGGGCTGGGGGTAGTTCTGTAGCGTAACAACATAGGACACCCAAAGGCTGATCCTATTCTCCTTTCCAACACACCATGACAAGGTGAAATGAAATGGAGTCACTTATGTCAGGGGGTTTAAAACGGAGCCAGGAGGCTGCTAAAGACATAGGCCTTCCACATGCTTACACGGGGTGGAACCGTGAACTTTTGAACTGAGCCAAACCACAAATACTCCAAGGACTCTGCAAGAACACCTGCCACTTGCCGCAGAAGCAGACTTTCGTGGGGTGAGAGCCTGAGCAACCAATTCTGCTTGGCCACGACGAGTTTTCTTCTGCTAACACCAATCAGAATTCTTTGTAAACAACTATACAAGCATTCCTTTTTCTGTCTTTAAAAACCCCTGACTTTTGCTCCCCTGGGGGGACACGATCTGGGTTGCTGCCCAAGTCTGTGGACCTGAATTGTAATTCTTTGATCTCAGACAAACGCTTTTGCTTTATTTTTGCCTCCTGGCTATTTGAGGTTGACGGAACCCTAGCCCAATTCCAAGGTCAGCTACTCCAGCATTTCTCCCTTCAGATGCAGAGGATCCCAGGGTCTCAAAGAGGGAGAAAAGACACCCTTCATCTCTAGCAGGTGATTCAGCTACGTTATCGTTTATGTCAGTGCCCGCCGACTGCCGAACTATGAATGACTCTCGAAAATAAGCCCCGTTGCCAAGAGGCCAAGAGGCTCGGTGCATCACATCAGTCTGGGAACAATCTGTTTGGAATTGCGAACTGGACTGCTTGGTACAATAGACTTCAGTTTTCATTTGGCCCAGCTCCACCCAAGCCCCAAGGAATTCCCCATGAAGGCACATCCGAGAGCGCTCTTGGAGGTGTGTCAGAGGTCGGATGTCTGCTGAACAAAGGGAGCAGTACTTCTTTCTCGGACACCGGAGACCAGATGGAGGTTGGGGGACACAGAGCCGTTCCTTGATCTCTATCTTCTTGAGTTCCCCGTCTTCAAAGAAGGAACACAAGCATGCTTAGTAGTTTCAGCATCCTGAGTTGGGAAGAAAATGATGTAAGTTCTTCCCTGAATTTTTAATTGTTCAGTCAGAGGGAAAGGCAAGGGCTTAGCGCAGACTTGCAGGCATTAAACCTCTGATTGCAAAGGAGAGTAGGGAAGGGGCAAGATCAGGATGTAGATGTTCCCCTAATGGGTGGGTGGGGGGGGCTTCTTTCTGTACAGCAACCATCTCGAGGTTTTGGACTAGCCATAGCATTTGCACATGACTGGCTGTTTTGCTGTATGGGAAAATTTGGTCCGGACACATATTGTCCTAACCTAAGAAACAAATAACCTTAGCCTGGGTTCTTCAAAGAGCAGAGCCTGAGGCAGAAGCTTAGGTGCTATGGCTTTATTAGAGGGGGCACGCAAAAGTGTGAGAGAAAGAGCTAAGATGGGGAGGTAGGAGAGGCGACATGTCTTCTGAGAGAAGGGCAGAAGAATTTATATTCGGGTTGTCAAATAGGACCTTGCCCACCTCTCCCCATTCTGGCTTGTAGAAGTGTGGGCAAGGAGTGGTCCCATGCCTCATCGGCTCTGAGGACGTTGAGGTCCAGGCCAAGGGGTTCACGTTACAAGAGACAAGACCTGTCAGGCTGTTGGAGGCTCCATGGAGCTGGTCATTGCGGTGGAGTCTGGATGGGAACAAGTGACCTCTGACTCCACTGTCTTCCCAGGCTCAAGACCAAGAGTGGGATTTGACCTCACACTCCAGGTGGCTCCTTCTTCCTAACTCCTTGTCCCTCTCACATCTTTTCATCTTCTCATCTTTTTCCCCTCCTCCCTGGTTTGGACTAACCCATCGCCGTAGTAGACACTGATATATATCATGGAGAGAGTCCCTCTTCAAGGCATGATTTGCTGATCACTTGTGGGAAGTGCAATCGGCAGACAGCTTCCAACCACCAGCTTCTTCAGGCTCTGCCTCAGTTGCAGAGTTGCTTTGCCTGAGGTCACGCCCACCTTGGGGCAGTCTGCGTCAGTCGACCGAACGTTGGGATAGCCATTGATTTCAGGGATGTATAAAGTTCTAGACATTTGTTTTGGGTCAGCTCCAGAGCTCCCCCACCGGGTTGACCTATGTCACGGTTTGACTTCTCCCTCTGCCAATCCTTCCCCCCATCACAGGAGTTGATTCCTAACAGCCATCTTACGCCCAAAACATCATCTCACCATCAGCCCTTGGAGAACCACCTTACCACAGTCAGCTGACAGTATTCCATGCCCAGCATGTGTCAAGTATGTGTAATGAGTTGGAAAAGTTAGGCCATTCAAGAATGTACACCTTGTCTTCTACATCCTACCCCCGGCCCCCTGCTAGCCTCAAGGGACCGAGTCTGGAATCTATTCTAGGAACTGTGATGTCAGCAGCAGCAGTAAATTTCTGATTCATGTTGTTAACACCGCATGAAGATACCTGGGGCCAGAGAACCCTGGACAGAAAGCCCTGGAATTTCTGCTACTAAGTGCACAAAGCAGTGCTTTGGGAATGTTACCATACATGTGACCTCATGATATATCCCAAGGCTAAGACATAGAGATACATTTATGTTCAGTATTTGGTGGTAATAGACTGCCTGAGCCCGTTTGTTTGCTCTCCAGGTTCCTTACCACTGCCCTTGCCTCCATGTTGATTGGTCCACAGGAGAGGCAGAGAGCCCTATATCCTTCTTTTCTACCCCCTCTGTGCTCTTTCAGTGTGCCCCATTTACCATTACAGTAGCATTCTGTTTGCTCACGTTGGAAATGATGGGTTGGCATCGTAGGGGACACGCCCTGTGTGGCCACACAGCCTCCCGGGTGTTCCATGAACGAGACTCACGCAGAACGTGCAGGATACGCTTATCTACTCTTCCACCGACACACTCTGGCACACACCCCCTAGGAAGTTCGTCCTTCTTTCCATCAAGTTGGAACCTCTTTGCCAGTCTTCCCTCCCAGCGAAAATGATATATACTTCTTAGAGAGACATGGAAAAGTCAGTTGAGAACTGAGCATCTGTTGGAACCATCCTCCCTCAATTTCTGTGTTACTTGACCCAGACATAATGTAAAGGATGCACAGACGCTGACAGGAAACTCCCTGTTTGCTCCATGTTGTAGCTCAGGCCCGATGTGGTAAGAATACTGTAAAAGTACCAGAAATTCCTTCCATATGCTGTTCTAACGGTTGATTCATTTTGTGGAGTTGGGAATTTGTTGGGAGACTACGGACTTAACTCTGTGAATTCACAACAAACTAGATTAAGGAGATCCAAAGGAAGTCAAAGGACGGGTATAGTAGGTCAGCTAGGTGCTTGAGGCAGAAACACTTGGGAGTCACCAACTATCCATGACTTCCTGCACTTCCCAGTGTCCCTTGCAGTTAAGTCAGGGCATGTGACTAGGTCTGGCCAGCCGCCCACGGGGGGATGTCCTATGTGGCACTTCACTTCTGGATTTTCCCTATCATGTCTTTCTCCTGCTCTAGAGTGTTCAATTGGTGAACCAAAGAAACTGAAATAGACCACTCAAGCCACAATAGACATTTTTCCTCTTCCCGTATTCCTTGGTTCCTAGAGCCTCCCTGGACTTTCTCTTCCCCCTGCCCACCTGGCCCATTCCTCAAATTACATCTTTCCCTGGTAATGAGGCTAGGAGCAGCATCTGACAGAGATATATATGTGAATAATATGGAACTCAGGGTCATCCCAACTACTGTGGAATTTGTTGCCTGGGTCTCTGGGAGGCCCATGGTGTCACAGAGGAAACCCATCATGCATTTTTAAATTGTTAATTCTGCAACTAGTCCCTTAACTAGAAATCATGTAACTTTAATTTTTCTCTCGGAGAAAGCCCATGTGGTTGGATTTTGTACAGTACTCGGTCTTTGTTCTCCATCATCTATAATTAATGATTGAAAATTTTTCATTTCAACAATTTTGCACACAGATTTTTTTCTCTCTTTTTTTTAAATTAGTCAAGATTTATTTCCATTTTGTGATATTTATTACAACAGAGAAAAATCCTCAGCCTCTTCTAAATCAAGATCAAAACAAACGTATAAGAAGACACTGTATTATACACGTCTCATCAAGAACCTTATTGTTTTATCCACCAACTCTGAAAAATTAGCTTTCCGCACTCTTCTACTTGTATCCCAGACTGAGATTTTGCCATAACCCTGCCGAAGGAGAAGACTTTTCGTGTGACGTTTGAACAAATAGGAGCCTCTGGGCCCAGCCACAGATTTTCAGTTTTATAGAAAATATGGATCTGAGTCTCTGCTTTGTTTTCAGCCATGAATTCCCTCATGGATCCTGCTGTGTTTTTCTGGCTGCTGCCGCCACTGTTGACTTCACAACAAGAGCATCAGGATTCCAAGGACACTGTGTCTCCTGGATCTCTCTGGGACCCTGCTCTGGGCCGCTGTCCTGATGGCATCTTTATCAGTCATTGTCCTCTCCTCTCCTCTCATCCTATCCTCCACCCCTTTTTCCAGATGTTGATGTATTAATTCTTGCCAGATCCTTGCTATTACTGCTCTTCGGGGCCCTTTCAGAATAAGGAACGGGCAAGTTTACAATTTAAACCGTATGGGCTTGAATTTTCAAGTCGTGATCTTGAACCTTTCGGTGATTACTCTTGTCCAAATCAGCTTCCTGCCCTCATGGAAAAAAAAAGTTGTCTCCAAAGAACATTTGGCCATCGAGTAGCTATTGCAAAAGAACATATTGTTGGTGATTTAAGTGTAAAGGAACCAGAAACATATGGATTACATTTCCTTCTAAATGAGCATGGTCTTCAGAATCAGAGAATGAATGAATGATTTGTCAATATCCACTGTAGAGGTGGTCAGTATTTAAGCACTTGACAGGTAAGGCAGCGCACCAGGCTGGCTTTCAGGATTTCCCGTCCTTGAGGGGCAGAGAGCAGCTGTACTTGGTTCTGTTGGGGCCCCTCCCCAGCTGTGAGGCCTGTCGTACGGTGCAACTATTGGCTATGGTTGGGAAACCACCACTGTCCAAAAGCATTACTGGGTGAGTAACAGGCCATCATTCACTCATAATAAGTGGTTCATAAATGCAAGACATAACGCTAATGGGGGTATTATACACTTGAAGCTACGGTAATATATTAGCTACCAACACGTTCTTTGTAAACAGATCTGGCTTCAGATCCAAGCTAAGTGACCCTGGGCAAATCCCTTTGCTTTTCTGGGCCTATGTCCTCATCAGGAGGAACATTAAATAAGACAATGTACATAAGGTGCCGGGTTCAGCCCCTGGAACCTTCACTACTATGCAGATTTTTTTTTTTTTTTTATTTGACAGTCAGAAATCACAAGTAGGCAGAGAAGCAGGCAGAGAGAGAGAGAGGAGGAAGCAGGCTCCCTGCTGAGCAGAGAGCCCGACATGGGGCTCGATCCCAAGACCCTGGGATCATGACCCGAGCCGAAGGCAGAGGCTTTAACTCGCTGAGCCACCCAGGCGCCCCACTACTATGCAGATTTACTTGACTCCTCAATAGAGAGAAGAATGAGTTTTTGTCACTGTAGCAGAAAGAATGATGATAGCCTTTCTTGTGTCAGACCGGATCTGACCAGGTATGTGTGTCCAAGTTTTACACAATGTGTAGAGATTGGCCAGTGATCTGATTCAACAATTGTCTATGGACCATCTTTGTATTTCAAATGTTTGGTAGATTAGTGAAAATCTGCTTTGAAATTTGAAATTACTATAAAAATTCCTGAGTAGCCCTCAAGTGCAGGATGGTAAGCTAGTGGGGACGGGGAATACAGACTTTGGGTTGGGCCAGGCAAGACCTGTGGTCAGTAGTAGAATTCAAGAAAGTACTGTAATAACAGCAACATTATATTATGAATACCTGTCGATGAAAATCTTCCTTCTACTTCTACACCCGTGTGGGGCTGGCAGTCTTCTTAGAATCGGGTCGCTCTGTGTCCCTCTGTCATTTTTTTTTTTTTAAGGTCTTATTTATTTATTTGACAGAGAAAGACATAGGGAGAGAGGGAACACAAGGAGGGGTTGTGGGAGAGGGAGAGGCAGGCTTCCTGCTGAGCAGGGAGCCCGATGTGGGGCTTGATCCCAGGACCCTGGGATCATGACCTGAGCAGAAGGCAGATGCTTAATGACTGATCCCCCCAGGTGCCCCTCCCTTTATCATTCTAAAAGAAGCCTGGGTCCCCAAGAAGAAGGACCATACAGAGCTGGCCCAAGTGCATTCTCACATCCTTGTTTCCTTGGATACATTGGTAACCTACATGCTTCTTTCCTAGCCACTGCAGACTTGACATGTGTAACAGGCAATCTGCTAGTCCTTTATGCTACCAAGCCAGGTTCCCTCTCCTTCTCCTGCCTTCCTTCTCTTTCTCATTATGCAACCCTCTCCCGCTGACCCAAGTATCTTGCTTTGGAACTATCTTGGGCTCAGTCTTCTACTTCATCTCCCATATACTAAATTGCAACATTTTGTAGACTTAAAATTTTTTTTTATTGAGATATAATATACATTTTACGCTGTCAATTCCAGATGTGAATCCAATGGTTTCTAGGAGAGTCACAGACATGGGTGGCCATCACTGCAGTCAATTTTAGGACATTCTCATCACCTCCAAAACAAACTCTGTCCTCTTTAGCTGTTACCCCTGTGCTTTTCCATTGCCCACCCCCAACCCCAGCCTTAAGCAAACACTACATTGGGGCTCTGTAGATTTGCTTATTCTGGAATTTCACATGAGTAAAATCAAACAATATGTGTTTTTGGTGACTGGCTTCTTTCATCTGGCGTAATGTTGTAGCATATATCAATACTTCACTCCTTTTTTAATGGCCAAATATTTCATTGTATGGATATATCATATTTTGTTTCTCTATTCATGGGCCATTCATGGCTGATGGACCTTTGGCTTGTTTCCACTTTTTGGCTGACATGGGGAATGCCGTTACCTTTGTGTGCAAGTCTTTGTGTGAACATACATTTTCATTTTTATTAGACATATACCTAGGAGTAGAATTTCTGGGTCATATGGTAACTCTAAATTTAATCATCTGAGGAACTGCCAGACAGTTTTCCAAAGTGGCTGTACTGTTTTGCATTCCCAACAGCAGTGTATATAGGGTTTCAACTTCTCTACATCCTCTCCAACACTTGTAGTTGTCTGCCATTTTGATTCTAGCTATCCTGTTCACTTTTGAAAAATTCTTTTTCTCTGAAAGAACAAGGCCGAGTCTCCCTTACCTAGAACTTTTCGTCCTTTCCCAACGTGGCCACCCTATTTTAGCACTTCATCACCTCCTACAGAGTCCTGGAGTCTAAACTGTTTTTGATTTCTCCCCTTTCTAAATCACACCACCCAGCCCTGTGAAACCCTACGAGATAGGCGAAACTACGAAATGTGAAATGTGCATCTGTCTCTGTTTAATCTTCTTCAGATCCCTTCAGTGGCTTCTCAGTTTCTATCACACCAACTCTGAACTCTCTTGGCTTCCCAGGGAGCCCTGGAAAATCCAGTCCCACCCATCCCCCTCGCCACAATCCTCCTTCTCCCTGACCAAAGATTCAGGCAGCTCTGAGCTGGTCATCACAAGTGCAACTCCTGCTCTGTTGTGGCCCCTCAGGTTCAGATTTTTGCTGTGAACACCCCTTCTTCCCTTCCTCTTGATCAACCAAAACCACAGCTTCCAAGAAGATGTCTCTGACTCTTTACCCCTCCCGTCCCCTGTCCAAGAGGTAGATGTAGCCAATCATGTGTCCAGGACATTGGCCAATCTTGTACTTTCTCCCTGGAATGGAAATCTGAGCCAAGGGATACCAGGATTGAAAACCAGTGACAGTGGTCTCCTCAAAAGGCTCTTCATTCAGTCCTGTGAGAGTAAACCACGATTTGGCCTTGATCTCCTGTTTCTTCCATGACCTGATTCTCGTCTTGAACCTATAAACTATCCCCTTAAACTACCAATACAATCTTTTTATTTGTTTATTTGCTTCTATTAGTGAAAGTCAGCCTTTACTGCTGATCCTTGGTCATCCTAACAGGTACACCGAGCACCATGTGAAAGATTCTATAGCACTTGCTGGGTACCAGGCACTGTGCAAAACACTTCACCTAGGTTCAATCCATCATCATGGTCGCCCTCTGAAGGAAGTAGCATGAGGAAAGAATGTAGAATGAGGAAAGAAAGTAGAATGAGGAAAGTAGAATGAGGAAACTGTATCTTTGAGGAGGTGAGAAACCCATGACACAGCTGATTAATAGAGGCGCAAGGTTGATGCTCAGTTCCTGAGTATGGGCCTTCTGCTAATAACACTCTTGGGCCTCCTTGACATCTGTCTGGCTGCCAGTGAGGGCTTTTCTCCCCTGAGTGCCTTGTATGTTCTTTGGTATTGAGGAGAGTTCACATTTCTCTGATGGTACTCAATTACATTCCACCTTCCTCTGGAGCCCTTTGTGTACATGCCTAGACTTGCTTAGCCCAGAATCTAGTATACAGAAGAGATAATCAATAAATAATTCTGCATGGATAAGTAAACGTGTAGTTGGATCTAAAGAAGACAAAATGAAACTTCCAATTCTAATTGAAGAAATAAACCGTGCTAACAGGGCAAGCAAATGGACCTCACCCTGGCAAGATGGCGACAGCCATCCTTTTCCCATGAACACACTTATAACTTCTTCTTTATGTTATGTTAAGTTATGTTAAGTTTATGCTAAGTTAACTTTATGTTAAGTTATGTTATTACAAACTAATGATCTCCTTTCCAGTGCTTTACACACAAACCTTTAATAGTGGATTGTGGTTTTGGTCACCAAGGTTACTTTAATTAAATTCAGTAGTTAGCAAAGAGTTGTGGCAAAAATTCTCCCAAGTTATATCATTGGCCAGTGGAGTAAACTACCCTTTACCAGGGTCTCGCTGCTGATGTATTTTCTCCTTCATGTTCTTTTAAGATTCCAATTTCTTTTTTCCTTTTCATCTTACTTCTCCAAGACTTTCATTATGGCACAACTGATCCAGATGCCTCTCTCCTTGTAATCTTAGCATTGTATATTGGAAGGAGTTGGAGGAGAAATGGTTTTCCAAGTGGTAACTACTGGTCAGGGCGAGGATGGCAGGAGGGGAGCAACCGTACTGGGGTGGGCAGATGCCGGGCTGGCTGGCTGGCCCTGGGTAGAATTAGGCAGTGTGGCACAGGCCAGCACAAATGACGTCAGTAATAACATTGTCCTGTTCCCACAAACCAGATGAGTTGCCTCATTGAGGCAATTTTTCAAAACTTCCCTTAGGAAAGAAGCAAAATCTAGCTTTTCCTCTTAAATATCTCCAACTGCCACAATTTACTCTGTAGGGATCAGTGCTTTAAGATTTTGTTCACATTATAAGGGACTTGGAACACATTTGTATGTTTCTGATCCCCTTTGGAAATAGAAAATGTGTTAAGCTCCCCCCCACCCCGTTAGATGAACCGTGTGATGGAAAACCCTGGAGAACTCTGCAGATACGAGATCAGTTACAGAAGATCGATAAGGAGAATGAAAGAGTTGAGGATAGCAGGGAGCTTCCTCCATTTCAAAAAGTGAATATATTCAATATTTATATTTCATTGAAATGTTCTTTCCTGACATTCATAAATAAGGAGAACGCTTCTCTTTCAAAATTTTATTTATTTATTTATTTGGGAGAGAAGGAGGGAGGGAGGGAGAGCGCGTGAGCAGGGGGAGGAGCAGCGGGAGGGGGAGACAGAAAGAACCTCAGGCAGAGTCCACGCTGAGCCCAGGCTTGATTGCACCACCCTGAGATCACAACCTGAGCCACAACCTAGAGTCAGAGGTTTAACTGACTGAGCCGCCCAGGCGCCCCACAAGCCCGGTGGTCTTTAGGAGAGCCGTGCTCAGTGATGGAAACACCATGGACTCCCAGGCACGCCGACCTGGTCTTCAGCCCTGGCTCTGGCGGTTCTCAGCTCTGTGCTTCTGAGCTGGTTGCTGAAGCTCGCTGAGCCTGGGTTTCCATGTTTATAGGACCTACTGCCCACAGGGCCACACGGAGTGAATGAGAGGCGTGCCTATAATGGAACGTGTCCCCAGGAGTAGCTCACAGTAGCCGCTCACCCTATGAGAGCAGCGTCCGTGCTCTCCTACTGGTGCGCTGGCCTGATCGCCAGCCTCTGCTGCCTGATCCGTGAACTGGAACCCGACAGTTACTCTGTCCCATTCAAAGAGACGGTGAAGGACGTTAAAAGAATCAGTAGAAAGGCTTCTGTGACAAAGAACGTCTTCTCTAAAGAAGATAGAGTTCTCTACTGTAAAGTGTGCCTGGCACCACCAAAGCACCCGACCGTCTCTTGGGTAAGATCGGAGCGACCTGCAGCCTTCAAACAGTACTGCAGACTAAGTAAGTACCTCAAGGCAAGTGGAGGCTGCCCAGCGTGTAGGCATTTGGTGACCTCCATCCAGTTCTTACAAGTTCAGTGCTTGCGAACGCAAGCTCTTTGGAAACTCAGGAAAAGCCGACTTGAGTCCCAGAAAGAAAAGGAACATTTGAAGCAACGGTGAGTTTATATCGTCCTGAAAATAAAAATGTCAGCATTGAATGGACCTTACTAGCTGAACCGAAGCCCTTTAATAACCTGGAATATAAAGCAACGATCAGCCATAGAGTGAGTTATCAAGCTGGGAAACTGGTTACAGCACGAGAAGTCATAGACCTTTGATTTTTATCTTGGAAGACAGACTTTATTTGGATTTGAACATTTAAGTTATTCGCAATGATTGTATTTCCCCCAGCCCTCTGGGTTTTGGAAATGACTCCTGGCCTTAGAAATAACATTTTGGAAGCTGACTCAATGCTAGTGGATGTCACTTCCATGAAAAGAGAGTTGGAACGGAGAGGAAAAAACAGAGTTGTTTAAGGTTGGTCATCAAATTAGTCCTTAAACACTAACTTTTAATTTATCATGTATTGCCAGGGAAGGAGTCACTTCACCTAAACAAATTTTGTATGCAAAAACGGAAACAGTTTTGCTTTGTTTTGTTTTGTTTTTAAGCTTCACTATTTCTGTGAGAAAATCAGGACATTTTCCAGCCTCCTTAAGCAGCACGGACAACATACAAGCCAACCTTTTCTGACTTTGCCATGGATGGTAATGATAGACCCTGACTATCACTATCTGGGAGACAGAGAAGTGATACATTAGGAAAAGCATAGGATCGGGAAAGCTTGGGCAAATCTCTTCATCTGGAACTCGATCTTTTCGTATTTAAAATTAGGGGTTGATGGGTAAGGTTCTTCAAGAACCGAAATTCTTTCCTTCTGAGATCAGTTATGGGCTTGTGCTCTGAAGCCATTTGCTGTAGCTAAACCATGTCTTCATCTTACTTAACCCCTGAGCAGCATTTAATACAAGCCCCTGAAGGCACTGTGTTCACGTGGGTCCCAGGGCTCTACTCCTCTGATTTTCCACTTCACTGGGCTACACTCTACTGTGTCCTTCAGTGAACGCTCCTCATCTTCCCAAAGACTAAAAGTTGGAATGCACTGTCTCCCATCCATGTGTACATCTTTCCTGGTTTATTTCACTCTCTCCTATGGCTAAAGCCATAAAAACATCCCAACGATTGACCACTCCCACGTTTCTAGGTATCGTCCCAGTATCTCCCCTGAATTCCGGAAAACCTACGCAGGGTCTCCACTTGAGCATCTAATGGGTGGTGTTCTACACAGATTTCCATCCACGTGCCTCATCCTCGGCAAGAATTCTGGATGTCAGTAAATGGCACTTCTCCGTATCCCGTTTGTCAGTCCAAGCTTTGGAGTCAGTCTTGCCTCTTCTCTTCTGCTCACATGCCCTGTCTTGGCAGATCTTTTTACCTCCCCTTTCAAAATGTATCTCAGATCCAACCGGTTCTCAAACCTTCAACTGATACCACCCTAACTGGAAATGCCGTTGTGTGTTGCCTTGAGACAATCTCTTAACTGCAATGATCCTTTTGAAATACAGCCCGAGTCTATCCTTCCCCTGCTCACAACCTTCCAATGCCTTCTTGGCACGGAGAAGAGACTCTGAAGTCTTCATCTTACCCTGGGTGACCAAGCCCCTGGTGGTGCTCTGCTCTATCCCCACCGCTCCCCGGACTTCTACCACCCTTGCCTCCTTGCTGTTTCCTAAATTCAGTAAGCACGCTCCTGCCTCAGGGTCCTCGCTCCTCCTTCTGCCTGTAATGCCCCCCTCCCACCTCCCAGATCGGTGTATGATTTTTTTCCCTCACTTGCTTCAAATGTCACTTCTCCAGAGAGTTCTTCTCTAGCCATTCTTTTCTAGTCTGCTACCCCGCTCTCACCATTCTCTTCCTTTACAGGCTTCATACTTACTTAAAACCTTTATTTCTACCCAATATTAAGGATCTGTTTTCTTGTTGATTGTCTGTCTCCCTTGACTGGAAGGTCATCTTAAATAAATAAATTTTATTTATTTTTGTTTGACAGACAGATCACAAGTAGGCAGAGAGGCAGGCAGACAGAGAGAGAGAAGCAGTCTCCCTGCCGAGATGAAAGCCCGATGCGGGACTCGATCCCAGGACCCTCAGATCATGACCTGAGCCAAAGGCAGAGGCTTAACCCACTAAGCCACCCAGGTGCCCCGACACTTGGGCTGTTTTGTTCACTGCTGCACCCCGGCAGCTACAACAGTGGCTGGCATTTAGTAGGAGCCCAATACCTGTTTGTCAAATGACTTATGAAGGTGTTGGATGGTTGGCATCTGATTTAATTCGTCCCAGAATGATTACGAGCACAATGTTTGATAGCCTTACTTCTCAGTGTGCTAGCTTCTACTCCCACTCCTACCTTTCTATAATCTGCTGCTCCTCGTGAACCATGATTATAACCCACAAAAATTTCCAGGGTTCCCGGGGGAAGCTAGATAAACTTGTTATGACAGTGAGATACATTTTATGTATAGTGCTGCATTAATAGGCCCCTTCTGTGGCAGTGTAGAAAAAAGGCACCTGAATGGGAGGGAGAAGCGTGGATGTCTTGTTACTATGACTCGCCCACCAACCTGCAGTGTGATGAGGGTGGGTCACATGGCTTCCCATCCCCCCTTTCTACCCTGAGGTCCTGGAGACAACTTCATGTGGCTGCCAAAGAACACTGGGCATAAATTTGTGACACCTATTTCTATCACTAACGGGAAGATTTTTTTTTTTCTTGCTTTTGGGTTTGGGGCTGAGTGAAAGATACATTTGGTCGAAGTGTGCGGTAGGAGGGGATTGGAATTCAGGAATCTTATATTCCTTTATTAACTTGATAAAAGATTTGTCGGGCGTATACTATGTTCAGCATGTACTAAGAACTCTCAATACAGTGGTGGAGAAGACAGTCTTTATCTTTGCCTTCATAGAGGAAACAGTCCAGTGGATAAGATAAGCAATCGTGTGCCAGGAGACCAGTTAGGAGTCTGCCAGCAAGTCTCCACGTTAGGAATCACGTTAGCCTGACCCAGAAGTGTATAGAGCTACGGAGGTGAAGGAAAATTAGAGAGGTGTTTTGGAGACAAATGGATAAACCTTGGCCATCGATTAGATGTAAGGAGTGCAGAAAGGGAAACGTGGGTAACACTCCAAATCTGGCACTTGATCGGATGTGAGAAATAAGGACGAGGAAGGAAACACGGCTAACTCCCAACTTTCTGGCTTGACCAATTGGAGTAGAAGGGAGGCTGCCAATTCCCAAGACAGGAAACCCTGGAAAAGGAGCCAACGTGGGCACCGCAGGTCAGGAGAGAGAACGAGGACCCTGCGAGACGGGGAGAATGCCAAGGAGCAGGTGGGCTTTGTAAGCCTATGGGATCTGCCGACCTAGGGGACAGGGTCTCCATCACTCAGGGAAAGCATGTGCAGTTGGAAGTGGATAGAGTCCAGGGCCAGGCCTTGAGGAATTCCTATCTTTAATATTCGGGCAGTAGAGAATATTTAGCAAAGGTATCTGAAAAGGTGGGCCAAGGAGAGCTGGGACGCAGAGGTCCAACAGAAGAGAGTAGTTCAGTTGTCATGGACATTGAACGCTGGAGAGAGGCCAAGTAGGGCAAGGACTTCAGATTCTCCCCTGCGCGCAGAACAGCGCCGTTCTAGATGATAACGGTGGCGATCTCAGTCGGGGCAATCTGAAGACTGTCAGGTGAGAAAATACAGCAAAAGCACATCATTTTTTAAAAAGATTTTATTTATGTATTTGAGAGAGCAAGAGGGAGAGAGCATGAGCGGGGAAGGAGCCGAGGGAGAGGATCCAGCAGACTCCACCCTGAGCGTGGGGCCCGTCACAGGACTCAAACCCAGGACCCTGAGATCCTTCGTGATCTGACCTGAAACCAAGAGTCAGACACTTTAACCGACGGCGCCACCAGGCGCCCCCAAAGCACATAACTTTTTAAAGAACCATAAAGTTCTTGGAGGGGCACAGGAAGCCAAGGGAATACCTTTTTTAAGTGCAGGCGGGAGCATGTTTGAATGGGAAGAGACATGATGAGCCATGAGGGAGAGAGAAGAGAGTGGGAGCAAATGTGAGAAAGAAGGAGATGAGAAGAGCGCAAGATTCCCAAGAAAATACGAAAGGATAACAACCAGAGCATGAGCGCATCGACTGACTCTAATTCAGAAGCAAGTGTTATTTGTTTCGTCCTGGGGGAAGGGGGCAAACATGGGTGTGGGCTCAGGGAAGTCTGGCTGGTATGGAAAATTGAAGTGGTTCGAGCGGTGACTTTCATTTTCTCTGCAGAGTAGGAGGTGAGAGGGAGGAGAAGGGTGATGGGGGAGGACAGTGGAGAATGCGTGAAGACAGTCACGCCAGACAGCGAAAAAGCAAGACACAGAAAGTGCCAGGATTGAGGATCCAGCAAAGGCTAGTCACCGTGAACGTGGAGTGTCGCCAGCCTGCCCAGTCACGGGGCCTCCTCCTGGTGTCCTGGGGCAGGAGGGAGAGATCCAGGATGCTCTGTGGACTTGCCAAGTGGTATCAGGAACACACACGGGAGCTCAGGGGTATAGAGAGCGTGGCGGGCCATCGAAGAAATACCCCCACCGCCCGCATACCAGGAATGATTTGTATTTGCTTTTTCGCACTTCTCTCTATTTTACTTTTACAATACAACAAAATAAGACAAAAATTCGTAACAGATCTTCATTGTTCACATACCCAGCATCCATCCCCCTTCCTCCAGAAAGAGCCCCAGATTTTTATTTGATGATTCTCCCTGACATAGCCTTAGCCCATAGGATATGGCTGGGACCCCAGGATGGGAGCACGGGCCCTGGGACCCATCCTGGCCTGTCAGAGGTCTGCATCTCCCCAGCCCGTGTCACAGGTTCTCACGTTGGCCCATGTCCTCAGCTGGCCTGGTGAGAGTGAATTTCAGGCTCTTTAAGGAGGCCCTTCTGGAGAAGGTAAGGTTGAGACTGCTGCTGCCGTCTTGCTGCCATCTTGCCACCATGAGGAAAAGCCAACTGAGAGCTGATGAAGGAGCAAAGCTTACTGAGGATGAAGAGAGCGAAATCTGGTCCTAATGACTCAGAGCCTTGGACCTAGCAATCCCCAAGTGACACCGTGAGCTCTGCAGTCTGCAAACCAGTAAGTTTCCCTGTTTACTTGAGCTGGTTTGGATGGAGTTTTCCAAAGGCTTTTTACCTGGAGCCAAATTTTTCATTTTTAAAAAAGAACCCCTCCCCTTCTCCCTCAGTCATTTTGGTTTTGGAGAAGTCTTTGCCATCCACCCAAGCAGGAGGCATCCCTGGGGACAGTCGTGTCACCTTGTTGGGCTCTGATTGCAAATTCAAGGGAAGGTTATGCAGCTAAAAAATGGTTGATAACAATTGCTTTAGAGTGATGGTAAATTAAAAAGAAAAAAGGTAGGATTTAAATTGTATATAAAATGTAATCACAATACATTTTTATAAAAGATGACATAAATACAACAGTCTTACGGTGATTGTTTTGGGTTACCAAGCTATAGTTGATTTTTACCACTCCTGATTTTTCAGCTTTTTTCTGCCTTTTCTTAATGAGCACGAGTCACTTGTATGTATTTATTTGCTTTTGAAATTAAGTATTTTTAAACAAAATAATGTATAACATCTTTTTTAAACAAATCAAACAATACTAAAAAAGTTTATAATAAAAATCAACATTCTCCTACCACATCCCTTTTCACCCACACCCCCAAATCTGCTTTAACTGTTTCTTCCATTTTTCTAAATACTGTGCATAGATAGCCATTTTCTGATTGTCCGTTTTAGAAAGTACCTTTTGACCTTCTGTTATATCACTGTCACAATCCATTCATTAGTTCACTCAGCAGACGCTTGTTGAATACCTGTTATGCGACAGACACTTGTTTAGGGACTTGGGAATTCATCAGCAAACAAAACAGAGAAGGATCCTTGCCCTCATGGAAACTAGAGTCCAGCAGCCTGAAGATAGCCCACCAACAACAGGTAAAAGAAATAAAAAAAAACTATGTACTGTCTTGGGAGGTGGTAAGTGCTTGTAGAAAAAGAAAAATGGTAGAACAGGCTAAGGGGGTTTAGGAATATTACATAGTTGTAGATTTTAAAAGGTGGTCAGGGTAGGCCTTTTTAAGAAATTGGTTTTTTGGGACACCTCGGGGGGGCACAGTCGGTTAAGTGTCTGCCTTCCGCTCAGGTCATGACACCAGGGTCCTCGGATCGAGCCCCACATCGGGCTCCCCACTCAGCGTGGAGTCTGTTTCTCCCTCCGCCCCTCCCCCCCCATGTACGTGCTCTCTCTCTCTCTCTCAAATAAATAAATTCTTTAAAAAATTGGTTTTTAAACAAAAAGAAAACCTGGTGGGAATGAGGGAGTTAGGCATATGGATATCTGGTCTATTTTTATCTATATTACTTCTGACATCAAGTGTGTCCTCACACCAATCAGTTCTTCAATCCTCGGGACACCTACTGGGTGTCCTACAATTCTGTTCAATTCTGATGCTAACTGCCCAGATTTAGCACAGACCTGGCAGGTTAAGGACTCAGCCCCAGCCTCAATAAGAGGGCCCTGTTTCAGGAACCACTTATGGGTCCTGGGCCTTCTGTACCTCGAATGGCCAGCTGTAACTCAGAGTTTCCTATAACCATGTTTGATTATTCGCTAGAACGGCTCACAGAACTCTGGGAAAACAGTTTATTTGCTATTTATTTGCTATAACCAGATTATTATAAAGGATGCAAGTGAACAACCAGGAAGGGTTCTGAGCACAGGAGTGCCTGTCGTTGTGGAGTTGGGGTGCAGCACCCTCCTGGCATGTGGATACATTCACCAACCAGGAAGCTCTCCCAACCCCATCATTTAGGGGTTTTTAATGGAGGTTCCATTATGTCAGCACAATTGGTTAAATCATTGGCCCTTGGTGATTAACTCAGTCTCTAGCCCCTCTGCCCTCCCCAGAGGTTGAGGGATGGGACTGAAAGTCTAACCCCCTAATCACGTGGTTGGTTTCTCTGGCAACTAGTCTTCACTTCAAAGCTATGGGAGAGAAGGGGCCAGTCACCAGGCATCTCATTAACATACAAAACATGCTCTTATCTTTGCAGAGATTCCAAGGGGTTTAGGAGCTGTGTGCCAGGAACCAGGGACAAAGACCAAATATATATTTATCACAGGACATCTGGGGCAAGGATGGAGCAGGCTAGTCGAAAGGAACAGCCAGTGCAAAGGCCCTGAGGTAGAAGCAGGTCTGTCATGTTAGAGGAAGGGCAAGGTTAGTACAGGAGCAAGAGAGAGGCTGAGGAAGACACAGGAGGAGGGGAGGTCACAGAGGTGAGAGAGGGACTTTGTGGGTGATGAGAAGCTCCTACTGAGTACAGAAGAGGGTTGTTCCAAAGTATGAACCAGAGGGACAGGATCCATCTTTGGATTTCAAAGAATCACTCTGGGACCTGAGGGAATAGCACCCTCAGGGAATAGTAGGGAGGAGCACCAAAGTGAGGAAACCATTTAGGAGGCTGTTCCAGTAATCCAGAGAGACGCAGAGAGACGGTAGCTTCACCAGGGTGGCGGCAATTAAAAGTGGTGAAAAGTAGTTGCATTGGGAAAGTATCCCGCAAGTAGAGTCAACAGGATTTCCTAATAAAATCAGTGTCAAGTGACGGCGACAGAGGGGTCAAGGAGGACTCCCAAGTTTGCGGACCGTGAAGCGGAAGGGAGAGACTGCCACGTTGCCCCAATGAGAGGACCCTCTGGCGTTGGGCTGGGTGTGTCGCCTTCCTTCCTTCCTGTGGCTGACCCTCGCCCTCTGCCGGGTGCAGTTCAGCTCTTCCAAAGCACAAACCTCCAGTTCCGTATCTGTATGTGCGGAGATGGAGTGGGAGCCGTGGCAAGGGAGCAAAAGGATGAGGGACGGGTTGCACTGCTCCTTGAGTGTTCAACCAAGCCCCCTGTTTTTATTCCCACATGTTGCTTCCGTCCAGGAAAACAGCTCCAAGTCCTAAGCCTTCCTGGGCTTCTGTGGACGTGGGCTCCCTTGCTTCGCATCGCTCTTCAACTCAGCAGACACCTGCGGCTTAACTGCCTTAGGTTTTTGAAGTGTTCCAAAAATGTGTTGAAATTTCTTATCCATCCTTGCTGGTCTTCAGCCTTCTGTGAGTGTGTGCGCACGCGCGGGCGCGAACGAGCGCGTGGATGAGCACGCATGCGTACTCGTGCGCGTTCATTCATACTCGTGCGCGCTCATTCCCACTCATGCGCGCTCATGCGTGCCCTTGCCCATGTGTTTGGAGAACAGAAGAGTATAAGGCTTGTGATCAGTCTGTGATGTTGAACTGGAAATATGCACTGGGGGGGGGGGGGGCTTTTAAAAAAATCTACATGAGGGCACCTGGGTGGCTCAGTGAGTTAAACCTCTGCCTTCGGCTCGGGTCGTGATCTCAGGGTCCTGGGATCAAGCCCCGCATCAGGCTCTTTGCTTGGTGAGGAGCCTGCTTCCTCCTCTCTCTCTGCCTGCCTCTCTGCCTACTTGTGATCTCTCTCTCTCTCTCTCTATTAAATAAATAAATAAATAAATAAATAAATAAATAAAAATGTAGATTTTTAAAAAATTACATGATTTCATATCAGCTCATTTTCTCCCAAATCTCACCTTGATATTTTAATTATCAGTAGTAATACGTCATGTATTGTATTGAAGGTCACCTTCAAGAGATCTCACAACACACTGGGACCCGACAGTTCAAAACTCTGGTTTTCGGCATGATAATGGAATTGAGAAACTCCCATTTCTAGGACGTCTGTCGTTTTCAGGCAAGCCCTTTCATGGAGAGGCCAAGCTCTGGCTTGGAGTTTGAAAATAAAACATGGCATAGTTAAGAAGGGGGTAAGAAGGGGGTGATCTTAGTAAGTTCTGAGAATGTATTATTCAGAGCAGATACTGTAAAACAATATCTTCCAATGTATTGCATTCCTGCAAAAGGAAATGGAACCATACTCCTGTGAGATATAAATAATGAATTATTAGAAACTGAAAATATCTACCTGTTTTGGTTCCCCAAATCCTTATTCTTCATGGATTTAATTATTATGAAAGACCATCTGTACAGATGCTCCTGGCTTTTCTGTTTTTCTGCTCTCAATCCAGTACTTGGCATCTCTGATCAGTTGGTACAAACATCCCACTCAGTTCCATTCACAAAAGGTTTATTCTGAGCACCTTTGGAAAATGCTCGTTTCACCGTAGTTTGCCAAAGGGAATAAAATCTCGCGTTCTGCCAGAACTATTTAATCTTCCAAAGGGCACACTTATAACCTCATCTGATAGTGAACTTCAATTTTTCAGGAAAAGTAAAAAGCGTGTTTTAGTATTTCCTCAGTGGAAGAAAGGGTTAGCCCATGACCTTATATTTAAATAAAAGCATTGAGTTGGTCCGTATATATGAGTGTGCAATGGTCTTATAGGTTGTTTAAATTCCATTTACATTTCAGAATCATTTGATAGTGACAACTACTTGTTTATTGGGAATATGTTTGCACATTTGGTTTCAATACCAATGAGAAGAAAATTTGCTCTCTCTTCCATACTGAGGTTTTTTTTCTCAAATGTCTAGCGATCCTTGGACAGCTCACTGCTTAATGGTTTTCACTGTCAGGTGACAATGAGGGCCAAGACGTCCTTTCTGAGGATGGGGTCTCCCAAAATCCATTTCTGGAGCTCTGTCTTCTAAAGCCATTCAGTTCCTCTGGAAAAAATTCCTTTGATCTCCTTCCTGCTGGAGATAAATTGGCCCAAGTGACGGAGTAGCCTGAAAGGAAAAAGAAACTCCGCTCACTGCCTACTCCTTTCAGTAAATTTGTAGCCTGAAGTCGGGGTAGGGATCGGGGAGCAGGTGAGGCAAAGCGGAACAGAGGAGCCGTCAATTTCTTGTTGTGAGTTCCTTTAGAAAGACCTATCAACCGGTTTGACCAGGCTGAACCTTCAACTTCTCTTCTACTATCTAATTCCCCAATAAAGAACCAGCTCATTTGGCATTCACACTCTTCAAATAGCTAGAGTTCATGCAAATAGACGACATCTGTTATTGGCCCGGCATCATTTTAAGGCTTTTATTACCCTGGAGGAAAGGCCATGAGAGGAACTTGATCTTCGCTTTCCAGCCCCCGGGACTGTGAGAAATAAATTCCTGTTGTTGGAGCCACCCCGTCTGTGGTATTTTGTTGTACCAGCCTGAGAGGAGTTAGACACTAGCCTAAGGTCTACTTAGCTGGAAAGCCACGGTTTGAGGATTGAAAGCCCATCGACTCTAACTTCAGCCCCTGCTCCCGTAACTACTGTGCAATGTGTGCCTCTTTGATGTGTAAATGAAGCATTAGAGCTCAGCTACACAAATGTGCAAAGGAATGGAAAGAGCTCAGTTCGGAAAAGGAGTATAAGGGAAACAAACAAAATTCAGCCTTACTAGTAATGTTGAGTATCAAACATTAAAATAGTAGTGGCAGGGCAGGGCCAAAAAAAGGTAAATAAAAAAACAAGCAAACAAATAAATAAATAAAATAGCAGCGCCCCCCCCCATAAATAAATAAATAAAATATGAGGGAGTTCTCATTTTACCGGGAGGGAGTTCATCTCCTTAACCATTAGAGGTTCTTTTTTTTTTGTAAAATGAGTGGTGATAATGATGTTAATGTGATAAATTTGCAATTTGGTGGCCCTGTAAATAAACTTGAGCGGGCTTCTATTCTGCTGCTGTTTCCCAAAGCTCTTTGACCATTTATTGACTGCAGAGGTCTGCTCTGATGGGCTTGCGTCCATACCTGGTGGTAAATATTTTGAATTCCAACCCCAGCTGGAAAGTGAGTTGGTGTTATTTACTTAGAAGCATACCACGTGGTGGTACTCTGTAATTCTACTCCTGTCATTCCCTAGGAAGTAATACAATTTTCAAGTGGAGATATATCCCCATTTAACACCCACCCCTTAGCTTTAACTGTAATAGCAAACATTTAGAAATAATGTAAATGTGTAATAGTAACAGAATGATTAAGTGAACAAACAAATCTATTATTAAACATAAAATAATCTTTGTGAAAATAGTAACAGGAGGAAATGCTCATGATATGATTTGAATGAAATAAAAAGGGACCCTATATCCTGTATATACTATGATTATGTTCAACAGTTTGTTTTTTAACGGATAGATAGGAACACAGTTGGAAGGAAACGCCCCAAAATGTTTATAGTGATTTATGTTTGCATGATAGACATTTTTTCTGTTTTGTTTTCTAATTTTTAATGACACAGAAAAAAAGTTATTTTCTTTTCAAGATTTTATTTATTTATTTGACAGGGAACGAGACAGTGAGAGAGGGAACACAAGGAAGGGGAGTGGGACAGGGGGAAGCAGGCTTCCTGCTGAGAAGAGAGCCTGATGAGGGGCTCATTCCCAGGACCCCGGGATCATGACCTGAATCAAAGGCAGATGCTTAACAACTGAGCCACCCAGGTGACCCTAGAAAAAAGTTATTAAAGAAAAATAGGCTATCTTTTAAACAGTTCTTGCCATACTTCTTCATAGAATACAAAATGGCAAGTAAACAGAATTCCCAGCAAACTCTGTATGTTTATTTTTTTGAAAGATTTTATTTGTTTATTTGAGAGAGGGAGCAAGAGGGTGCACGTGTGAGTCGGGGGAGGAGCAGAGAGGGGAGAGAGGGACAAGCAGACACTGTGTTGAGCATGGGGCCCGACATGAGGCTCTATTCCAGGACTCTGAGATCATGACCTGAGCTGAAACCAAGAGTTGGGCCCTCAACTGACTTAGCCATACAGGTGTCACTCTGCATGCTTAATTATTGAAGGAAATAGTTCATTTTATTCTTCTTAACATGCATAATGTATATACAAAATAATTCTATTACTCTCAAGATGGATGGGAGGAAGAACCCATTCGTCCTTTCCTCAAAATCCTACTGTGTAGTGCAGTCAGTAGGAAATGGCAGCCCCTTGTGAGGCACAGGACAGGACACTGGTTTTCTGCCAGTTAGCTGGTTTGTGATAATCACCATCTCAGCCAATAACTCCAATGGTGGATTATTTCCTGACTTTGGACTCTGTGGTAGGAAGATATGCCCATCTAATGACATTGAGTTGTGTGTAGACAGGGCATGGTCCCATAATGCTAGTTATAGGAACTCCTTGTTCCGAAAAGCAGTGACTCATTTTGACACGACTATGGCCCTCAACACTGGCTCCAGTGAAAAATGGCTTTCTCTTTCCGGCTCTTCTATCCTGGGCAGAGTAGTCTCAGGGAGAAGTAGTATAGTAGGGATTCCAGAAGAGTCTAGACTCCTGGCTTGAAACAGCCGGGTTTCATTAATTTTGTTTTAGGTTTCCTCTTTCCATTCTGCTTTGTTTTCTTCTTGTATAAAGGACTTACCTGTTGTGTGTCTCAACAGCTTCAGAACCTATTTTATAGTGTTAGAGGAATGGCTGTGATTCTATCAAAGCACTTGTGGTTCCGTGTTCTCTTCTCCAGAGAGACAAGTGCCAGAACACCCAGCTAGTCATGAGGGTAGCCCCTCTGGAAGGATAGGGTGACATCTGGGAATCAAGCAGGGTGGCCTCCTCTACCTTTGAGGGATAGCTCCTTGGAGTCACTGACTGTTGGACCCAGTACTCTTGGAGTCTGTGTAGTGCGCTTGGAGGTGCTTTATGGGGGAACTAAAAAGCTGACCTCTCAGAGTGGTCACCTTGGGGTCCCCAGGATGGGCCCTGGCTGAACTACTCCACCCTCAAAGCACCAGAGTGACTTCTGCAAGGATCTGGCTAAATCAGACATCGCTGGAGAATGGAGATCAAAACAAGAGGACCAATTTTTAACAGCAACCTCCACGTGACAACAAAAAGCAATGCCGCTGGGAGAATTAATTAGACCCTTGTTCTCTCTCCTCTTCAAGTGCATCTTCCCCGCCTACCTTCAGGTATAGTGAGCTTTCAGAAGAAGCTGACTGGAGATACGGTCTTTTGGAAGAGTCTTAAAAATAAGGAGGTACCCTTTGACTGGATAAAGGCCATAAGAGTTCTTACATTCTTTGGCAGTGGGGGACCATTTGAGAGTGCCAGGTAGAAGAATGCTTGATTATGGAGGTAAGAGATTTCTTGCTGATGAAACTGACTGGGGGGAAACCATGTCAATTTTGCCCCTGGAGGGTTTGCGATAATTTATACAGGTCACTCCCTCCCCTCTGTCTATTCCTGTCTTAGCTTAATGTCTAGCTCTGTGATCTCTGTCTTCTTGCTTCTGTCTTGTTCGCCTTGATTTTTCTATGCTTATTCTTTATTTCTACTGTTCAGACATTTTTCAATTTTTATTCTTATATTCTTAAAATATACTTTTACTTCCGTCTTGCTAATGATTATTTTAAATGCTTATTTTGTGATTTTTATTCTTTGTAAACTCCTTTTTCCTTTTTTCACTTTTTTGCCATAGGGAACTTTATCATTAGTATATGTATTTTAAGTTTCCATTATTTTATATTACTCTTAATTTAAACTGACAGGACTCTTTTCTTTGATTACAACTCGATCTTATCTCCTTTTTCTTTTAAACTTACTTTTATTCTGAATTTTTTTTTTAAAGATTTTATTTCTTTATCTGACAGGCAGAGATCACAAGTAGGCTGAGAGGCAGGCAGAAAGAGAGGAGAAAGCAGGCTCTCCACGGAGCAGAGAGGCCGACTCGGGGCTCAATCCCAGGACCCTGGGATCATGACCTGAGCCGAAGGCAGAGCCTTTAACCCACTGAGTTAGAATAAGGCACCCCTTATTCTGAATTTTTAATCAGTTCTTAAGCCTTTTCCATCTGTCAACTTTTAGATCTCTTCTCTTGTTCCTGATACTTTATATTTTGTTTGACTTCATGATTTGTTTTTCTGGAATACAGTTGGAAGCTTGACCACACAGGCGCTGCGTGGAGGTCAGAGCCAACCCGGCATCCCCCTTTTCTGAGTTCCACTTGCCCTTCCGCTCCCTCTAAGGAGCACTCCCCTGAAAACCTTGCCTCTGATGACTCCAGCTGAGTCTCCACGGCACCATAACTCCTTCATGTGTGTCAATGAGCAGAATTAACCCACCAGGAGTTGCAGAGGCAGCTATGAGAACGCGGTGTCTCTAGGAACAAAATACGCTGGCAGCCAATAAAGTTGCTCCTTAGCATTTATTGAGACGAACAAAACATGAAACAAAAAGCAAGAATGGAAGACAGGAGCCTGAGGGTGGTCATCCCATTAACAACTCATGATCCCGTGTCATGTTTCTGGGTTCGAGCAAGTTCTCAGATCGGGAATCCAAGGACTGAAGAAATGAATGGTCCGTAAGAGGAAATACCTGTCAACGCCACGGACTAGTACTTACTCAGAGGCTGCCGCTAGTGTTCCCACAAAGAGACCTGTACCCGTTTCCTTGGGAGACTTCACTCTGCTGAAAGGGGGAATTACCAAGTATCCTGAGAAGTGTTGGACACAGGATCTGAGTGGACATGATACCCAGAGACCCAAAATGTCATCATGGACCTTTCCTTGTAAGACTCAGGGCATTTGAGGCCAGAGGATAAGTAGAGTCCTGGCTAAGGTCTGGCTCACGGTGCCCGAGTGCCCATTTGGAATCAATATGCTTGGTAGTTGGAGTCGCCCCAGGACTGGGTTCTTACCTGTGAAGTAAAAGCATCATAGAGGGGAAGACCAGATGGAAACCTCTAAATCCAGTCCTGCTTTCTGTAGTTAGACAGTAAATCTAAAACAGTATTGGATCCCAGGAGGATAACAGAGATCAGTGCCTGCATTAAAGACAGGGACGGTGGTTCCTATCATATCTCCCTTTAATTCCAGTCTGGCTTCCACAGAAACCAGATAAATCACGGAGAATGGTTTGTAGACTAATGAGGATATGACCGTGTAGCCCCAATTGCATTTGTGAACAACGTTCTGGTAGGGCTGGCTGACCCCGATTGGCAGGAAGAATAGGACGGCTCTTACACAAGGGCCGCCGTGATGGGATCCACTTGGGCACCTCCGAGTACTTCCTAGGAGCAGACGTGTGTACCAACCCCAAACTGAGGAATGTGGGACCATCAAGGGACTGGCCCCCGAAGGAGGGAAGGTGTGATTCATACCCTCAGATAAGCCACTAGGCCTGCTGAGGGGGAAGGGGATTTAGAACAGAGAGTGGAGGGGGAGGGGATGAGCACCAGTTGTGCCTTGGGATTGACTGCCCTGTTGAGGGTCCGTAGTACCTTCCACTAAGGTGCTCCCTTTTCTAAGTTTCCCCTCAGGAAGAGAAGCCCACAGGAAATGACGGGGAAGCCGCTCCCCCAACCCGTGTGGAGCAGTAATCTTCCCAGTGGTCAATGGCAGCCATGAGGGGTCACCCAGCTGAACTTCAGGGCATATCCCTGGAGGAGGGTCCAAGCCGCAGGGCTTACCAGCCATCATGGAAGGCGGCCCTGAGTGAGCGAGGGAGACACAGAACTCTCTGGTGGCAGGCTCCGGGCTCAAGGACTCCCCAACAGCTTCATCAACCCTGCCAAAGACTTCAGGGCCATGGGGTGCCTGGGTGGCTCAGTGGGTTAAACTCCTGCCTTTGGCTCAGGTCATGATCTCAGGGTCCTGGGATCCAATCTCGCAGCTGGCTCCCTGCTCAGCAGGGAGCCTGCCTCTCCCTCTCTCCCTGCCACTCCCCTGCTTGTGCTCTCTTTCAGACTCTCTCTCAAATGAATAAAATCGTAATAAAAAAAAAAAAAGACTTCAATTCCATGTAGGGTGCTTCCCCTTCCCTCCCCCTCTCCTTCCTTGAGGTCAGACTGACACTGAGGTCTGATGAGGCTCTATTCTCCCCTGGCCTTCTGCCTACTTCCTTCCCCACAGGCATTTTCCTTAAAAAATCCGCAGCACGTTTTCATCTCATCTTGGTGCTTGGCATCTGCTTCTGGGAAGATCCTGACTCCCAGAGAGCTGTGACTTTGTCCTGCCAGAGAGTTAACTCTGTGAGTCAGCTTGGTGCTTCCGAGGCTTGTCGTTAGGCCACAGTAGGCCAGACCTACAACAGCTTCTCCCCAGCAGTTCAACCAGCCCTAAAGCTGAGGAGTTTCCATTCGGGGGTTTCTGACGAAATGCCCCAAAGTTCCCCAAGGACTCTCCTCGGCAGCTGGTTGGAACACAAGTATCTCCTGGCCTTTCGTGAGCTCTGGAATTGTTCATCTTAGAGCGTCCTGGTTGTTCTTTGCCTGGTTTTGTGGCATTTTATTCTATGCACGTACAGCTAAGTATGCAACCACTGGTTCAAGGGACCCCTGAGCGAAATCTCTCTGCATAACTCCCTCCTCTCTGATGCTTTGCTCTGTTGATGCTAGACACTTCAGTCTCCCAGAACTCCGTCTAGAAAACGTTTATGGGTAGGAAGACGGTATAATTATGAGTATTACTTCATCTGTGTCTCTTCTCTTAGAAAGGAATCACAATCCTTTACTGGTTGTTGTTTAATATTGGAAAAGAGTTGCTTCATAAATGCGATCCAGTTTTCTAATTGATTCCTGGGGGGAGGGGGCGGTGGCGGTTACCGCAAGAGGGCAGATCTGGTTCTAGTTGCTTTATGATGGCTGGGGGTGGCATCCCAGCACCAGCACCAGTGTCCCCTTCCACCCGAGCGCGTGGAGCTTACACTCTGGCTGGTGCCTCAGAAGGTGCCGTGCTTTAGAATATTTCATTTGAAGTTTTCAAGTCCCCTCTGCCCCTGGTGCCAGAGACCAGCTGGGTCCACCAGCACCATCTGTTGGGGTGTCCCAAGTCCAGGTTGGGGCCTACATGGGCCCCAGTCCCCATTTCTTTCCTTCTGGGTGCTCTTGAACCCTCAACCTGCAAATGGGTTGACCAGAAGTCCCGAGGAGCTCAGACGCAGACGTGTGGCTTCATGAGTCCATTGCTTCCTGTTTCTTTCACAAGATTCTGTGAGTGGGCCTGCAAGAAAGGCGCTCGCATGTTGAATTTGGACAGTTCCCTCCGGCGGGACACAGTCCGTTCCATTTTCTGGTCTATTACTGTTCTATTGCCACCGACCCTCGGGCTTTATCCACGTACGTGGGCTCATGCAGCAGCTCTCGTGTTCATATTCCAACGGGTCCAAGCCTCCAAAGGGGGCGTGTCCCGTACCCTTCCTGCCCCTGTCATGGGCACCCAAGGGCAATCTCCTCACCCCCTCCGCAGGCTCTGCGCCCTGGGTCAGGGAGTTTTCCACCGGTGTTTGAGACTTTTTGAGACCATTGTTCTGCAATGTCAGTGGGCACTTTTATTAGTATGTTAAGGAGGTGGAAGTGTTGGACACACAGACCCATTCCAGTATTTCTATAATCAGGGGCTTCTTGATTCTTTCCCCGACAGCAGTGGTTCTCACCAGGGGGGTCACTCAGGGAGTTTAAAAAAATAACCAGTGGTTGGGTCCCACCTCAGACTCATTATGAAAAGAATTTCTGGGCATGGGGTCCTTAGTATCATTATTTTGAAAACTTTGAGGTGATTCTAATGTGTAGCTGGGGTTGAAACTGCTGCTCTAATTCTGGCCCACTGGCTGTAGGCCAATGCTGAGTTTAGGATTCAATTACTTCCAGTCCAGATCTTCGAGCTAACATAGTAAACATGGAGTCTTCAGTGAGAACACCGATATCCATAAATGTGACCAGATTCAATCTTGTATTTGGTGTAACACCCTTAGAATCGATTCCCATATGTGCTCCCCAGGCTTCTGTTGATACAAAATCAAAAGATCCTAGATGTGTAGGCTCTCGGCCTGGAGAAGAAATAGAGCACGTCTTTGTCTGGGCTCTTTGAGGGGCTCATTCGCAGCCTGGAGGCAATGAGGAATGGGCGGGTGAAGCCTTGAGAGTAAGTATCCCTCTACAAGGCAACTGCTCCAGATGAGACAGGGAAGCGTTTCTGCAAGAGGAGATGTTTGTTCAGTCAGAGTGGAGGGCGGCTTCGCTGGTAAAGAAAGGTCAGAGGGAACCAATGGTTTGAAATTCTCAGCTTTCTCTTTGTCTAAATATCCCCATCCCCACTCTCAACAACCCACTCCTTTCCAAAATGGCGCCCCTACCTTAACATTACAGACCCGGCGGGGTTGCACATTTAACTGACGTTGTAGCTCTGGGTCTAACCCAATCTCTGCTGGTCTTCCAACTAGAGGAGATAAGGGACCTCTTTAAGGTAACCAAAGAAGTTTTCTGACTGTTCACTTTTACCATGAAAGGGGAATTTAAAGCCTTAGATGTATCTTTTGCTTTTTGGCTCTCTCCAGGGCCGTCAGAAGCCATAATAATTCATAATCCTGCTACTCGCCATGGGCACCACGAGAGCTAAATCCCACAGGCACTCCATCTCTCAACCCCTTACTTTCTATCTGCAATCCATCCTAGGCTGGTAAAAATCCGAGTGAGCAACCATCCCAGGAAGGAGGATGTTGGTGCGCTCTTCAAATATGTGAGCTGCCCAATCCCACAGTCACACACCCGTATCCTAAGAGAAAACGTTTGCCCTCCACTTTCCATCACTTTGCTTCAGGGGGCCGGGCTGCCCATGTGGTGCTGGCGAGCCTGGGCTGAGCACACAGACAAGGACCACCCGCTTGGGGGACGGATGACGTCATGGAAGAGATCCTCTACTTACCTCTGGGCTACCCTGTGAAAAAGTAAGCTTCTATTTTGCTGGAATCACTGCTCTTCTGGATCCCTTTGTTACAACCCTTTGGCCTAACCCTTCACTAACACCCTGGGCTCATCTGGAAGTAACATGTGACAACTGGCCGTTTTGTGCCAATATGTCTGAGAAGTCCTGTAACCCCCAGCTTCCCATCTAACTAAACAGGTGACCAAGCACAATATTATACTGAAAAGCACGCTTGTTTGATTTTGTGTAATTAAGTGGGTAACTGAAGAAAAAAAAAGAAGTGAGCATAAGTTTTAATGTATGTTTTTTAGTAGATGGGTTTTCTCCTTCATGTGTTTTTCTTCCTCTCCTTTTTTTCTTAGTGACGGTTTTCTGCCCTTATCGTTCCCACGCCAAACCGTGTCCAAGACACTAGAGAGAAAAACACATTCACGATTTTCCCCTTCTCTTCTTTACAGTTTGTTTTCAATTATTATACATGAACTGCCAAAGGCAGGCAGCGTGTTTTCTAATTTAGGAAAGAGGTTTGATTTACCCACAGTTGGTCTTCATTTTAAACACATTAACTTAGTGAGAGTAATGACAATATATACCATATGACAGAGCAGGAGAAACTAAATCCTTGGGAACTCATTGTCTGAATCCCATCGCTGATTCAACCGACACTTGTTGAACGTATTATGCTGTGAGGGTGTCCGGCTCCGTGTTTCATTAACACTCAGTCCATAGTCTCTGGGACCAATGCCCTTCATGCAGAGAAGGGACTCTTGATTTCACTCTCCATTGATTTGGTCAAGCAGCTTCCTCAGTACAAGTCCCAGTACTGAGTAGATATTTCCTTTTGTGCGGGTATACGATGGGAAGGAAACACTTGATAAATTCTCTAAGAACTACAGAGACAAATTAGTTAAGATAAAAATAAGGAGAAAGGGGCGCCTGGGTGGCTCAGTGGGTTAAAGCCTCTGCCTTCAGCTCAGGTCATGATCCCAGAGTCCTGGGATCAAGCCCCGCATCGGGCGCTCTGCTCGGCGGGGAGCCTGCTTCCCTTCCTCTCTCTCTCTGCCTGCCTCTCTGCCTACTTGTGATATCTGTCTATCAAATAAATAAATAAATAAAATATTTTTTAAAAAATAAGGAGAAAGAACTAATAGATAAAGAAGACAAACGACATTCAACTAAGAATTGTGGATGCTTCCGATGAAGAAACAAAAGCGATTGACATGGAAGAAGCAATAATTAATATAAGTCTGAAAAGCTTTCTTAAACTTCAAAAAAAAAAAAAAAAGAGATTCCAAATAATCTCAAAATAACTCCATGATGTTGTAATTTTAAAAAATCAGTGAAAGAGACTTGCTCTTATATACAACCGAGCCATAAATTTTGAATTAGGAAGATAAAGGGAAAAAAAAAAAACAAAACAAAACTCTGTACGTTTCCTGACAAAGTGTAACAGAATTTTACATAGGGCTTTTACTATCGTGTGTTAGTGTGCATCTTCCAAGAAGCAGACTCCAAGATGGGATTAGATGTGGAAAGGTTTTTTGGGGGGAGAAGGGCAGGGAGCCAGAGAAGGTGAGTCAGGCTTCTGGGTGTGATGCTAGTCAGACTTTCTGGTTGGAGGGAGGGAGGAGGAGGGCGGGATAAGAAGAGTCTCAGACTGCTGTGCAGCGTTAAGAAAGTTTCTGGCAGACCACTGGGAAGTTTTCCAGCCAAAGCTGCCTATCAGCCCAGTCCTTCCTAGAATCTTCATTAATGTCTCTGCCACGCTCTGTCATTCACTGGCGGGGCGGAGCCCAGGGAGGCGTGGCCTCAGAGCAGACACAAGCTGGGGGGCGGGGCAGGAGACCTACCTCAGTTGGAGCTGTCAGTCAATTGCACTCAGTCTAGCCGGAGATCTGAAAGATACATTTTCAGGGGTCCCACACGCAACCAGCCAAAGCCATAAACCTGAGGACCATAGATGGTCAATATGGACTCACTTTAAAAGTTTATAGACACACGTAAGAAGGACTTAGTGGCCTCAAAAGTAGCCTAGGGACCCCAACCAGGCTCTGTAAGAAAAGGCCACAATTTGGAATTTACAAAGAAAATACTTGAAAGGCAGTCTCTGTTCCTGGAAGACCACTGTTCTCTCTACAGCTATCTCTTTCCTGCTTTAATATCAGAGAAGGTATTTGCGATATATATATCCAACAAAGGACTCGTATCTAAAAAATATACAGGCGGTGAGAAAAAAGACTGACAACCAACAGAAAACCATGCAAACCCTGTGAATAAACACTTTACAAATGAGGAAATCCAAAGACCTCATGATTATGTGAAAAAGTCTTTAGTTTTGTTGTAAATCAAAGAAGTGCAAATCAAAGCCACTTACATACCAAAATAGCTAAAATTTACAAGACTGTTGATATTGAGAATTAGTCCAGTCATGGAACAGTGGGAACTCTTACACACAGCTGTTAAGAAAGGAAATTGGTACCACCGGTAGCTTTGGGTCATCTACTTCTGCTGAAGCTATGCACATAGTCTATGTTTAATAATTTCATTCCTAGGTATATGTTCAACAAAAATGTATGGCAGAAGACATCCAAACAAGAGTATTATTTATAGCAACATGTTTATAATAGTCACACACTAAAAATAGCCCAAATAGCTATCAACCGTGGAATGGATAAATCACAGAATAAGCACATAATGGGATATTATAAATCGGTAAGAATAAATCAAAAGTTGAATGCAGCATCATACGTAAATCTTACAAACGTAATGTTGAACTAAAAAAGCCAGACATCAAAGAATACATATTAAGGTTCTTTTCTATGTGAAGTCCCAAAATAGTAAAAGCTAATGTATAAGAATTAGGGATGCACATATACATGGTCAGAAAACAAAGAGCACCAAGGAAGTGAATGTCATAAAGCTAGAGGACGGTAGTTTTTTGGGGGGGACGAGGGGAGTTTATCAGCAGGAGGGAACACAGCCAGATTTCTGAGGGGGGTGTGCTGATAATGTTTTCTTTCTTTTCTCTTATTTCTTCTAGTCTTTTATTCCAACACAATATTTATTTGTTTTTTTCAAAAAGATTTTTGAAAAATATTTTTTCCCCCAGCAGATAAACTGTTAAATTTCCCAGCTGGTCTAAAACACGCAGAGAGCAATGATAACTTTTTTTTTTTAAGTTTTATTTATTTATTTGAGAGACAGAGACACAGATAGCATCAGAGATAGAGAGAGAGCTCAGCAGAGGGGAGGAGAGAGAGAAGTAGCCTCACTGCCAAGCAAGGAGCCCATGTGGGGCTCCATTTCAGGACCCTGGGATCATGACCTGAGCTGTAGGCAAACATTTAACCGACCAAGCCACCCAGACACACCTAGCAATGATAACTTTTAACCAAATGTCTGCATATTCCTCGATTCTTTTAAATGTATTTAAAAATTTTTTTAAATTTTTTTTTAATTTGAGAGAGGCAGAGGGGGAGAAAGACTCTCAAGCAGACTCCCCTATGAGCGCAGACCCTGTGGCAGGGCTGGGTCCCATGACCTTGAGATCATGCCCTGAGCCAAAACCAAGAGTCAAATAATTAACTGACTGAGCCATCCAGGCATACCTGCATGTTCCTGGATTTTAATAAGTAATAGATATTGATCACTATTAATAATAAAATATTATTATGCTTAGGTTTACAATATGTTTTTTTTATTATGGTGAGAGAGATATATGTAACATAATCTTTATCATTCTAATAATTTCTAGGTATACGTTCAGTGGCATTAAATACATTCACGCTGTTGTGTAACCACCACCACTTTCTATCCCTAAAGCTTTTTCATCATTTCTAACAAGCAATAAAAGCAAACGCCTTTGTCTTATTCCTGACCTTAAGGGGGAAAAGCAATGAGTCTTTCACCATTGAATATGTTGTTAGCTGTGGGTTTTTCATAAATACACTTCATCATGTTGAGTACTTTTCCTTCTGTTGCTAGTCTTTTATATATCTATATCTATATATTTTCTTTTTTCAAAGATTTTATTTATTTATTTGACAGAGAGAAACACAGCGTGGGAGGGAACACAACCAAGGGGAGTGGGAGAGAGAGAAGTAGGCTTCCCGCTGAGCGGGGAGCCAGATGTGAGATTTGATCCCAGGACCCAGGGATCATGACTTGAACCAAAGGCAGATGCTTAACGGACTGACCCACCCAGGCACTTCTATTCCTAGTGTTCTGGGAGGTTTTGTGGACAAAAGTTCTTATAAATAAAAGGCTGTATTCTGTCAAATGCCTTTTTCTGTATCAATTGTATCAATTGAGATGATCATGTCCTTTTTTTCCATTGCTCTATTAATGTGTTGTATTACATCAATGGATTTTCTTATGTTGAACGACTCTTCCACTCTTTTTTTTTTTTTTTAAGATTTATGTATTTATTTCACACAGAGAGAGACAGCACACAATGGGAGGGGCAGAGGGTGAGGGAGAGAGTCTCAAGCAGACTCCACATTGAGTGCAGAGCCCAATAGGGGGCTCGATCTCACAACCCTGAGATCATGGCCTGAGCTGAAACCAAGAGTCAGACCCACCAACTGCACCATTCAGGTGCCACCCCCTCTTCTGTTCTTGGGATAAATTCACTTGGTCATGGTGAATAATCCTTTTAATACTCTACTTGGTTTTATTTGCTTATACTTACTCTATATTCATACTGGTTTTTAATTTTCTTTTCTTATGATGTCTTTATGCAGCTTTTTTGTTTCTTATCAGAGTAATGCTATTATAAAGTCTTTATTCCTCTTCACTTTTTTTGAAGCGTTGAGTAAGATTGTTTTTAATTCTTTTTAAAATTTTGGTAGAAATCCCTGGGGAAACCATGTGGTCTAGGACTTTTGTTCTGGGGGAGGCTTTTCATTGTGTATTCAATCTCTTTACTTGTTACAGGCTGTTGAGATTTTTTTTTAAATCTCTTCTCGAGTCAGTTTAATTAGTTTCTATGTTTCATAAAATGCATCCATTTCTTTGGGTTAACTAATTTGTTGGAATATAATTGCTTACATTTTCTGTTATATTCCTTTTCATCTCTGTGAAGCTGATAGTAATGTCCCCACTTTCATTTCTGATTTTATTTGTGTCTTCTCTTTTTCTTTGTTCATGTTAACTAATGGTTTGTCAGTTTTGTTGGTCTCTAAGAACTGAATTGATTTCCATTGATTTTATTATTTTTCTATTCTCTATTTTTTTTTAAGATTTTATTTATTTGACAGACAGAGATCACGAGTAGGCAGAGAGGCAGGCAGAGAGAGAGGGAAGCAGGCTCCCTGCTGAGCAGAGAGCCCGATGCGGGGCTCGATCCCAGGACCCTGGGACCATGACCTGAGCCGAAAGCAGAGGCTTTAACCCACTGAGCCACCCAGGCGCCCCTCTATTCTCTATTTTCTTAACCTCCACTCTAATCTTTATTATTTTTGTCATCAACTTTAGTTTCCTCTTTATTTCTAATGCCTTAAGGTATAAATTTAGGTTACTGATTTGAGGACTTTCTTCTTTCTTAATGTAGACATTTATAACTATAAACTTCCCCCTGAGCATTGATACATTCACTGTTTGAGATTTGTGTTAACTTCCACATATTTGTGAGCTTTTCAATTTTCTTTATTAACTTATGACTTCATCTCACTATGTTCAGAAAAGATGCTTTGAATAAAGTCTTTTTTTTTAAATTAATTGGGACTTGTTTTCTGGCCTAACATGTGGTCTATCCATGGAGAAATCTCAGGTGTGCTTGGGAAGAATGGGTATTCTGCCGTTGTTTAGGTGGAGTGTTGTGTATGGACTTTTAGGCCTGGGTGGTTTCTTGTGTTGTTCAAGTCTTCTATTTCCTTCCTTATTATCTGTCTGGTTGGTCTATCCATTACTGAAAGTGGGATGCTGAAGTCTCCAACTATTTTTGGGGAACTGTCGAGTTCTCCCTTCAACTCTGTCAGTTTTTGCTTTATGTATTTTGAGGATATGTTATAGATGTGCAAATGTTCATAATTATTACATCTTACTGTATTAAACCTTTTACTGATATATAATGTCCTTTGTCTCTTGTAACTTTTTTTAAAAGATTTTATTTATTTATTCGAGAGATAGAGCATGAGCGAGGAGAAGGTGAGAGGAGACTCAGACGCCCCGTGGAGTTGGGAGCCCGATGCGGGACTCGATCCTAGGACTCCAGGATCGTGACCTGAGCTGAAGGCAGTTGCTTAACTGACTGAGCCACCCAGGCGACCCTCTTGTAACATTTTTTGATTTAAAATCTATTTTGTCTGATATTAGTATAGGCAGTTCAATTCTTTTTTGGTTACTATATGCATTAAATATCGTTTTCCCTTCTTTCACTTTGAACCTGTGACTTTGGATCTAAAATATGTCTCTTTGTAGACAACGGATAGCTAAGTCATGTTTTAAAAAATTCATTCTGCCAATCTCTGTCTTTTGGTTGCAGAGTTTAACTAATTTACTTTTAAAATAATTACTCAAGGGGCACCTAGGTGGCTCAGTCAGTTACGCATCTGCCTTTGGGTCAGGTTATGATGCCAGGGTCCTGGCATCAAGCCCTGCATTGGGCTCCCTGCTCACTGGGGAGCCTGCATCTCTCTCTCTCTCCTGCTCCCCCAGCTTGTGTGCTCCCTCTGTCAAGTAAATAAATAAAATCTTTAAAAAAAATAATTTCAATAAGGGGGCTCCTGTGTGGCTCAGTGGGTTAAAGCCTCTGCCTTTGGCTCAGGTCATGATCCCAGGGTCCTGGGATCAAGCCCCACATCGGGCTCTCTGCTCGGCAGGGAGCCTGCTTCCCTTCTTCTCTCTCTGCCTGCCTCTCTGCCTACTTGTGATCTCTGTCTGTCAAATAAATAAAGAAAATCTTTAAAAAATATAATTCCAATAAGGAGGGATTTAGTTCTGCCATTTTGCTTTGTTTTCTATATGTCTTATAATTTTTTCCGTTTCCCCTTTTGCTGCCTTCTTTTGTGTTTACTTGATACTTGATTGAAACATTTTGATTCCCTTTTCATTTCTTTATGTGTATGATCTAAAGATTTTTTTTCGTGATTTCCATGGTGATTACATTTAACACTCTAAAATTTTATCAATGTAATTTGAATTTATACAAATTTAACTTCAATAACATACTCTGTTCCCATACAGCTTGATACTTCCACTTTCCGTTACTGATGTCAGATTATATCTTTATACATGGTGTGTTCAATAATGTAAATTAATATTTGTTTTTATGCATTTGTCTTTTATATCACATAGAAAATAAAAAGTGGAGTTACAAACCAAAGTTACAAAATACTAGCTTTTATAATTGCCCATCTATTTACCTTTATCAGAGATCCCAGAGATCTTCTTTGAGTTACTGCCTAGTGTCCTTTCATTTTAACCTGGACTCAGTATTTCTCTAAGGGCAGATGTAGTGGTTATGGACACCCTTAGCTTTTGTTTATCTGGGACTATCTCCTTTTCTCCCTCATTTTGAGGAACACTTTTGCTGGATATAAAATTATCAGCTGAGAGAGTTTGCTTGTTTGGTTGGTTGGTTGGGTTTCAGCACTGAATAGATCAACCTTCTCATCTTCAAGGTTTCTGATGAGAAGTCAGCTGGTAGTCTTTCTTTTTTTTCTTTAAAGATTTTATTTATTTATTTGACAGACAGAGATCACAAGTAGGCAGAGAGGCAGGCAGAGAGAGAGAGCTGGGGGGCAGAGCAGACACCCTGCTGAGCAGAGAGCCAGATGCGGGGCTTGATCCCAGGACCCTGGGATCATGACCTGAGCCGAAGGCAGAGGCTTAACCCACTGAGCCCCCCAGGTGCCCCTCAGCTGGTAGTCTTAATGGGAATCCCTTTTACATGAAAAAATCACATCTCTTTGGCTGCTTGTAAGATTCTCTCTTTGTCCTTGAATGTTAACAGTATGATTATGTGTCTTGGTATGGATTTCTTTGAATTTATCGTATGTGCAATTTATTGAGCTTGTTAGATTTGTAGATTCATATCTTGCAAAAACTTGGGGGAATTTTTGGATATCATTTCTTCAAATAATCTGTCTTCCCTTTTCTCTTGCTCTTCTCCTGCTGGAACTTCCACATCTGTACATTGGTCTGCTTGATGGTGCCTCACAGTTCTCTTAAGTTCTGTTCATTTTTCTTCATTCTTTTTCTCTTTATGTTACCCAGACTGAATAAACTCATGGAGCCTATCTTCAATTTCATTGATTATTTGTCCTTCCTGATAAAAAACCGCTGTCAAGCCCCTTTAGGGATTTTTAAATTTCAGTTAATGTACTTTCAGCTCCAGGATTTCTATTTGATTCTTTTTTAAAAACTTAACCTTTTTATTGATATTTTGTATTTGATGAGATATTATTTCCATACTTTCCTTTAAACTCTTTAGACATGGTTTCCTTGGTTCATTTAACATATTTAAAATGGCTGATTTAACATCTTTATCTAGTAAGCCCAGTGTTTGAAAGTCCTCAGGGACATTTTCTATAGATGACTTTTCTCTGTGTATGGGCACACTTTCGTTGCTTTGCATGTCTCATGATTTTTGTTGTTCATTGTTGAAAATTTGGTATTTTAAATAATGTGACAAGTCTAAGATCTCTTGTCCCTTCAGGGTTTGTTGTTGCTCATTGTTGTTGTCGTCATTTGTTTGCTTAGAGACTTTTCTGATCTGAACTAATTCAGTAAAGTGTGTATTTTTTTTTTTTTTGGTGACCACTTAGGGGTTTGCTCAGTTAGCCTAGTGGTCAGCTAATGGTTAGACAGAGATCCCCTTGAATACCTGAATTTCCCAGTTTTTGTGGGTCTGTCTGTGTGGGTGTTGAGATATCCCTTCAGTACTCAACCAGGCAGTTGACAATGCTGTCTTAGGCTTGAGACCAGCTTGAGCAATGCCTCAAGGTAAGCTAGAGGTGCTTAGGGCTTTCTTGGGTCTTTTCCATGCAGTGCAGCCTTAGTCTTATACATAGCCCATAGAATGCATATGGCCTTTAAGATTTTCAGGAACACGTTGGAGCTTTTCAAAGTCCCCTGTAGATACCTAATTCCTGAGCTTCTCCTTTTAAACCTTCTGATGGGCTTAATGTTTGGGTCAAATGTTCGCCCACCCCAGGCAGTTGCAATATCAAACAATTGCCTATGTTATTTTCAACCCGTGCCCCTGAGGAAAGGCTGTTCACCCCAGGCTGAACTGTGAAATCAAGTCCAATAAAGATAGTCTTGAGAGGACAGTCTTCAGGGAATCACCAGGTGGTTCAAATAATGACAGTTCTCTTGAGAATGAGGCTTTCAAAGGACTTCATGCTCCTTCCAGTGGCTGCCAGGCTACTGGTTTGCACCTTGATGGGGACTATTGATTTTTAAGGCTACTGCAGAGCTGAGAAGGAGGAAATGAGAATAAAGCAAGTTAAAATGTTATAAAGCTCAGGTTTTTGTTTTTGTTTTTTTTTAACTGAGATTTGGCACTTTTTTTTTTTTTCTTTAACAAACACTCCCTGGATCGCTACAAGATTTTGGTTATTTTCCAGAGTTCTGAAATAGTTAATTCTGACCATATTTTCAGAGTTCACATTGCTTTCACAGAGGAGAGGATTTTCAGTGTTCCTTACTCTGTCTTACTTCTGGATATTTGATTTTTGACTCTTGATTAGTTTATGATGTGCTGACTCAAGTCTGAAATTCTCCCTGGAGACCCAGGTTAATTCCTTTACTGATGGTTGGCAACTGGATCTCTAGGTCTGACAAATCTGGCTTGATTATTTAAGGGGCTTCTCTAAGAGCTTCTCCTTTGAGCTCCTTTCTGTAAGCAAGATTCCTCTCAAAGATGTTGGCAGTTTGAGTTGGTGACACAGTGTGACCCATATTTATGCAAATAAGGGCAAAGGGGATGTCTCTGTGACCTCCAATACTTGCCTGTATTCTCTTTTTCTTGCTGCACCATATTCTTTGCCTTTCAATAAAAGCCTATGTGAAGTTACCCTCTGGAGTCTGGTGAATCCTTTCACAGCACCAAATCTTTGCCATGCAGCTGCATTTCCAATGCAGCTGTAGAAAAGAATGTGAAAGATTTCCGTGGACTGATATGGAAAGATACACAGAATATATTGTTAAATGAAAAAAAATGCAAGGGGCAGAAGCATGTTTTAGTACACTGTTGTTTACTTAAGAAAGGGGAGAAATGCAAGAGTAGATAATTGTATTTGCATGATTTGCGTAAAGAAACACAGGATACGCACACAAAAATACTATTAAAAATTGTAAACCTGGCGACTCACAGACCTGTACCCCTGGGGATAAAAATACATTATACGTTTATTAAAATAAATAAATTAATTTAAAAAATTATTTAAAAAATTATTAGCTATGAAAGCAGTGGAAGCCAGATATCTCAACATAAATTTCCACTTTTTATTTTTGAACCTTATGAATATATCACCCATTCAAAAAAAAATTTAATTTGCAAAGTAAATGAAGAAAAAAAGAAAAGAAAAATTAAATCATATGGCCCAAGGGGAAGAATAAAGTATTAGAGAGGCTCATAGGAAGAACTAAGATATAATGATGGAAGGATAATAGACCTGCCAAGACATAAGCATAAGCAACAAAAGTAAATAGGTACAAAGATACAAGGGCCAAGTCCCATTGGGGTAGCATAAAAAGCCTTGGGTTATTGCTTTAGTTTAGGATTTCTGAACAGTAGCAATGATGACATTTCTGGGCAAGGTATTTCTTTGTTGTAGGCGGCTGTCCTGTGCACTGTAGGGTGTTTAGCCGTATCCCTGGCCTTTACTCCCTAGATATGAGTAGCAAAACCTCACCCCCACCCCACAAAACCACCAACCAAAAGTCTCCATGCATTGGCCAATGTCCAGGGGAGGGGGAGCAGCCCAAAGCACCTCCTGCTGAGAATCACTGTTCTAGTTGGTCTAAATAGGAAGGGGAATTTCTGAGATCTCATTAAGAAATTTTTTAAAAAAACTTTTAGTGAATGTTTTCCTGGCAACTGATCTGTTTCCCAGAACTAGTATCACTGAAATGTCAAAAATTTCATATGATAGTATTTTCCAGTTCTTTTTAAAAGTTATTAACATAAGCATGATTCAGTGAGTGTATTATTTAGCAACTTCTGAGTGGTTTAACGATTTATCAAATATTTTCCCTTTAAATAAGATACTTAAATTGAGAGTCATTGGATGTCATCTTATTACTTTGCATCTTTTTGTGCGGTAGCCAAGTTCTATTTCTACTTGTCTAATGATATTAGGCAAATGAAATTAAACACCTGTGTCTGCTTATACACCTCTGTAGAGTTTCTTAGGCAAAATCGAGGGGAGGGGCCCCTCTAATATGAACTTGAAGTCACTCTGTTAGGGACTCCTTTTCTTTCTTTAACCTTTCCTTGGGAGTCTGGAATCCTTCCAGAAATTGACCACTGGGCGGCAAGGACGATAATTCATTAGGTCTGCATCTGTAGCAATCCCCATCTCACAATAACCTACACTCAGAGGCCCCTGCTATATAGCTCAGTAGCTCATAGTTGCGGCAGCCTGGTAGGAGAAACAGAAGGAGCTTTTTCTCTCTCAGCTCTACCCAGGATCTTCTGGGAAGGACGCAGGTGGCCATAATTATTTTTAAACACGATCGTTCCTTTTCTGAAGAAAGCCAATCGAACCTGTAATCAGGACACTGGTCCGCCAGTTACAGCACAGTGAATGCGTGAGCTTGGCTGGAGGTTTGTTTTTAATGTGACTAATTTCAGCTGGAGGAGCAGGGCGGATCACATTTCCCAGGAGAATCACCTTGGTTTACCCCGTCTCTGGACTCAGGTGGAAGGATTTCCTTATTGGATGGGACCTACAGTTCAAAGCAGGAAAGCCAAGACCGTTTCCTGGCCGAGATGGAAAAATTATGTTCGTTCTGGAAGATGGGATACAGGCTCAAGGAAGTCTTCAGCCGGCAGGTGAATATTTAACCACTGTCTCCTCTTCCCCAGCGCCCGCTGAACACTTGCAACCCCATTCCCAATGCAGGCGACTACGTGCGTGCAAACTCGGGGCTGGGCGCACAGGCCGGACAACTGCCCCGGGAGCACCCACTAAATAGGAAACACGTGCCCGGCATGCCAAAGATCTCACCGACTAGGGCATCGTCTGGGACTCCTGGCCTGGCAGTTTCTGGGCGGAGGAAAGGCTGGTCGCACGACTGCTGCACGAAACGAGTCGGTTTTGAAAGCAGAACCGTCCTATCCCTTCCCCGGAGACGTCCCCTCTCCACCCCAGAGCTGCAGAGGGACTCTCCCTGCCTTTCTGTCGCACTCCCGCAGCCCCACTTCCCAAGCTCCGAAACGCGGCGGGACTCCTGACCTGGTTTCCATCGTTGCACTCGCTGCCTGGGTTGCGTGATTCCCGAGCTTATTCGGGTGGCGAATTTAGGGTCCCACGATCTGGCTTGGGGAGTTCTGATAGCGAGGATGCCCCCCACCCACCCAGGGTCATTTCAGAGTGCGTCTCCAAAAGTCCAGATCCTTAAGCCCCGCACCGCACCCCCTAGCACTCGCATCCCCGGTAGCGGCCAACAGGTGTGCTATTCGCAGACCATCCTGCAGTCAAGAAGCGGGGTGTGCTACGCGCTCGTGTCTTTTCCGACAACCCTTGAAACTGCACCGCGGGGTGCATCCAGCAAATCTCACGAATTCAAACATCCTCGTCCAAGGTGTCCCAAATTCGAGTTTGCTCCGACCGTCCCCTTCCCGCGTCGACTCTGGAAGCCTCATCCACTTGGGCTTTCCCTTCGGACCCAAAGGGGCGCGCGCGGCGGTGCGCGGGATCCGCCTCTTTCCCCAGGCTCTGGCGGGGCGGGGGTGGGTAGGCAGGGACCTGGATCTGATTAGCTGGGAGGGGGAAGCCCTGGTCCCAACCGCTCGCTCGCGTCTCCCAAGCTTCTCCGGGAGGAGGAGGACGAGGTGGAGGAGGGACGTTACAGAGAGGAAGAGCAGGGGTCCCATCACTGAGCACCCGGAGCAAGGTTGGTGCCGCCGCCGTCTTCCGGCTCTCGCCTCGCCCTCGCCCCGGGTCCAAGCATGGGGCCCCCTTCCAGCTCCGGCTTCTACGTGAGCCGCGCGGTAGCCCTGCTACTGGCCGGGCTGGCGGCCGCGCTCCTGCTGGCTCTGGCCGCGCTCGCCGCCCTGTTCGGCCGCTGCGCGCGCGTGCCGCCGTCGGAGCCTCCCCACGGCGCGGGCCCGGACGCCGCGCCCTCCCCGCCCGGCACGCCGGAAGAGCCGCTGCCCCCCGGGCGCACCCGCCCCACTCGGGAGCCCGCGGTGACCGCCACCACGGGCCACGGGCGCCCCCCAGGACCCTGGGACCAGCTGCGCCTGCCGCCCTGGCTCGTGCCGCTGCACTACGAGCTGGAGCTGTGGCCCCGGCTGCGGCCCCACGAGCCCTGGGCTCCGACGTTGACCTTCACGGGCCGCGTGAACATCACGGTGCGCTGCATCGCGGCCACCAGGCGGCTGCTGCTGCACAGCCTCTTCCTGGACTGCGAGAGCGCCGAGGTGCGGGGTCCTCTCGCCTCCGACGCCGGAGACGGCGCGGTGGGCCGCGTGCCGGTAGACGACGTGTGGTTCGCGTTCGACATGCAGTATATGGTGCTGGAGCTGGGCGGCCCGCTGCAGCCCGGGGGGCGGTATGAGCTGCAGCTCCGCTTCTCCGGCCTGGTGTACCAGGACCTCAGGGAGGGGCTCTTCTTCAGCGTCTACACGGACCAGGGGGAGCGCAGGTAAGCGCAGGCCGGCCCGCGTCCCCTCCGCCCCCGCGTCCCCCGGCTCGGGCCAAGAGTCCAGCCGCCTTCCTGCGTCCAGGTGCGCGTCTCCTGCCCCTCCCCCCAAGCCCCCACGGCTCGCGACGCTTTCCTGTAGAGCCCAAAGGCGAGCCCTCCCTCCCCTCCCCTTCAGAATCCCTGCTTGTAACAGAGGTTACCAGACCGCGGTCCTTCCTCCGGCTCGTTCGAAGCACCATCCCCGGCCCGTCCAGCATCCAGTTCGTTTCTGTCCTTGCCCTTCTAAGGTCGCGGCTACCCCGAGACGTTTACCGTCCTCTTCAGAAAGCCCCCCGCCCCCCCCCCCTTTGCTCTAACCCAGGATGGCTTCGCCGCCGTGAGCAAATCCCTTGCTCCTCAAAGTTTGGTCCGTGGACCGGCAGGAGCTGTCAACCTGGGAGCTTGTTCGAGACTGCAAATTCCCCACCCTCGACCAAAGGATCGGAATCTGTGTTTTAACCAGATCGCCCGGTGGTGTCTGGGCATTCACCTTGGAGAAGCTTGGGGCTGTCGCGCCCTCGCGCCCCGAGGTTCCCTTCCGGAGCGGGCCTCCGCGCTCAGCTCCCTGCTCCCTTTTTCTTCCGCGCGCTCTGGAGCCGCTGCTCTTGCAACAAATACCCTCACGTCGGTGCTATTCTCGTCTTATTTTTTTTTCCCCCTCCTTTTTTGCTGAGGTTCTCCAAAACGTAAGACTCCCCTTGAATTCATCCCCTCCCATCCTCTGCCTGCGGAGCGAGTCTTGTTTTGTGCGTGAGCCGCCGCTTCCCCCAACCCTGCCAAGCTTTCTGAACAACTCTGCAGAGGATGGGGGAGCTGGCGCTTTCGGGGTTCCTTCCCTGGGAAGAAGAAAATAATAGGAGTAGGAGTAGCAGTAGTAATAGTAGTAATAATAGCAGCGGAGACAAGAGACCTCCCCGAGTTTGCAAGCTCACGTAGCGTGCATGTGTTCTCTTTACACTCATCTGGGATAATGCTTTCCACACGGAACGTTTCCATCTCAAGAACTGCCTCTTTCCACGCCCTGCGACCACGTTACTGACCCCAGGCGGGCGCGGGGGAAACCATGTGTGCGTGCGGAAGATACTGGAAAGGTCTTTCTTCACACTGGCGCTCTTCTTCGCTCACGCACTGGTGGACCATTTGCGGTTTACACGAGTGCATGTACTTTGCCTTTTTATTATTAGAGAAAATGTTCTCAGATGTTCTCGGAGGGAAAGGAACCTATTCAATTACCCCCTAAATAGTCTCCTGCATTATTTTCGAAAATGTCAGGGCTTTGAAAGTAAGTTTAATAAGCTCCCTCAGTGGGTGTGTAATCTGTAACTTTTGTTTTTAAGGACTGTATGCTTTTTTTTTCTTTTCTTTCAAACATGCATCAAGGCTTGAAAAATAGTTTTGGAACTTTTCTCATTAGGATGATGTGTTACTGGATTTAAGGGCACAGGAAACCTTTTGTAATTACTTTGCGGGGGTGGGGGGGTTCACAGTGCAAGATTTTTCAGAGAAGAAAAAAAAAGGACACTTCCCTCACATGGGACAGTATTTTCTGCTGTCAAGTCAGTAAATCATTTGCTAACCCCTCTCTTCTTAGTGAGGCCCATGGCCTGGAGAGCCTGCCCTCACAAATATGGGAAATGAAATTCCCTTTCCATTTTTCTATTGTGTTGCCAACTCTAGTGGTAACTAGAAACCGTATTTTGAGAACATTAAAATTCAAACAAGCAGAAATCCGAATAAAGTCCCCCAGATGTTCATAGACCACTGCAGAGTTCCAGACTCGCCGCATCTTAGAGGAGCTGATGCTTGGAAATTGCTCCTCTGCCTCTCTGCCTTGGAAACCACGAGGGAAAGAAACCTCCAGTTGAGTTTGAAGCCAAGGTCACGAAGAACTTGGACGACATGATGAGTGCGGTGAAGCCGATTTTGGAAGCCCACCAGGCCTGAGTTTGAGCTGTGTGACTTGAGTCAGGCCCTCCATGTCTCTGAGCTGATTGCCGAATGTGTTTACTTCTCCTCGTTGGTGACCCCTTATCACAGTCTGGACAGGCTGCAGTTTTTAGAAAATTTTGCTCAACATTAAGGCAAAAGAAAAAGAAAGTCATTCCAGCAAATTCAGAGAGCGTCACTGGCTCACTCTTCTAAGGTTTAGGTCCCCAATTTTCTGGCTTGAGAGATTGCTGGGGATGCTTCCCGAATGTTCTCTGCCTTTCCTCCTCTGGTAGGTGCCATCCCATTTCCGCCACAGAGGAGTCATCTATTGGATGCCTTAGACATGTGCTTCTCTGTGTGTCTGCCTCTCTCGTTCTATGTGCGGGAAGTTGAGAACAAAATCCAAATGCTCATGTTCCCAAAAACGGTATTTCCCGGACTTCACTTTCTGGCACATCACTCTTCAGGGTTTTGCCATATTCACAGACTTCTGGCCATAGTCTTTTGTTAAAAAATATCACTCAATTTAAACAGTATTAAGTAGATCTATTAAAAAGCAACTCTATCATATAGAACTTATAGTCGTGGTGCTGTAGAGTCATTAATATGATGAAAAAATGATGTTATTAAGTTCTCCTGTTAACGATTATCTGCTGAAGGATCTGGAGCTCCAAATCTGAGGACTGCTCTCACTTGGTTAAAAGGAGAAATTAGAATCCAGTGTTCAAGATAAATAACATCAAACCAAGATTTTTCTCTTGACCTTACCAGAAAGATTCATAAAATTTGAAAAAGACTGACTTTCTCATATGTGAGTCAGCTCCCTATAATAGTGTGTCTGAGAGCTACCCGAAATCCTTCTTCATCTATCCTTGAGAAAATCCTGAATTCAAGTTGTGGTTCACAAACCTTGAAAGTATGTTAGAATCCCCAGGGGAGTTTATCAAACAACGAGTTCTGGGGCACACCCTCAAAAATTCCAGATGATACACTCATGTCCATAGTCAGAATAGCCACAAGGTGGACGGAACACATGGCTATCGATGGACAAATGGACAAATAAAAGGTGGTTTATATATATGCGGGAATATTATTCAGCCTTAAAAAGGAAGGACGTTCTGGGGCACATGGGTAGTTCAGTCAGTTAAGTGGCTGGCTCTTGATCTTAGCTCAGGTCTCCATCTCAGGATGATGAGTTCAAGCCCTGTGCTGGGCTTCATGCTGGGCACAGAGCCTACTTAAAAAAAAAAAAAAAAAAAAAAAAAAAAGGAAGGACATTCTGACACGTGCTGCAATGTAGATGAACTTCGAGGACATTGTATTTAACTACTATCTAGAGTGGTTAAATTCAGAAATAGAAAGTAGAATGTTGGTGGCTAGGAGCTGGGGGAGTGGGCAGTTGCTGTCGAATGGGAACATTTGGTTGTTTCCAGTTTTTGGCTATTACAAATAAAGCTTCCAGGAGCAATTGTGTGAGGTTTTAGTTGAACATGAGTTTTCATTTTTCTGGAATAAATGCCCAGGAGTATAATTGGTAGGTCATATGGTTGTTTCATGTTCAGTTTTTAAGAAAATGCTAACTTGTTTCCCAAAGTGTCTGTACTATTTTACATTCCCACCAACAATATGTCAATGATAGTTTCGCTGCATCTTAACCACCATTTGCTTTTACCACTGTTTTTTATTTTAGCTGTTATGATGCACATATAATGATATCTCATTGTGGTCTTAATTTGCATTTTTCTCTTCCATAGTCAGACATATTATCCCTTGCACCACTGGCCCACACTTAATTTGCATTTTCCTAATGGCTAATCACACTCAGCACCTTCTCATGCTTTTTTGGCATCCGTAAATGTCTCCTCCTCATGTCTTTTGCCCATTTTCTAATTGAGCTGTTTTTACCGTTGAGTCCTGAGAGTTCATTATATATTCTAGATCGGAGTCTGTTGTGAGACATGTGGTTTACAAATAGGTTCTCCTGGCTTGTAGCTTGTTTCTTTGTGCTCTTGCTAAAGTCTTTCAGGGGGCAAAAGTTTTTTAATTTTAATGAGGTCCAATTTATCAATTTTTATTTTTTTTCCCATTTACCAATTTTTAAAATAGACTATGCTTTTGGTATCATGTCTAGGAATGTTTTCTTAAAGGACTGTTGTAGAGAAGTTTTAGGTTTACAACAAAACTAAAGGGTGGTACAGAGACTTCCCATTTAACCCCTGAACCTGGACATGCATGGCGTTGCCCGTTATCAATATCACTCACCAGAACAGTACTTTTTTTTTTTAAGATTTTGTTTATTTATTTATTTGACAGACAGAGATCACAAGTAGGCAGAGAGGCAGGCAGAGAGAGAGGAAGGGAAGCAGGCTCCCTGCTGAGCAGAGAGCCCAATGTGGGGCTCGATCCCAGGACCCTGGGATCATGACCTGAGCCGAAGGCAGAGGCTTTAACCCACTGAGCCACCCAGGCGCCCCCAGAACAATACATTTTTTTAACCAAAGATGAATATATCAATACACTATACCACCCAAAGTCCGTGGTTTACCCTATGGCTCACTCTTGATGTTGTACATTCTATATGTTTGGACAGATGTATAATGATGTATATCTATCATTATAAGATCATACAGAGTATTTTAACTGACCTAAAAATCCTGTTATTTGCCTATTCTTCCCTTGCTCCAATCGTTGATCTTCTTGTTTCCATGTTTTTGCCTTTTCTAGAATGTCTTATATCTGGCATCATACTATATGTACATAGCCTTTTCAGGCCTGGCTTCTTTAACTTGGTAATACGCAATTAAGATGCCTTCATGTCTTTTCATGTCTTGATAGTTTATACCTTTCCAACACTGAATAATATTCCATTGTCTGGATGTACCATAGTTTACTTATCCATTCCCCTACTGAAAAATACCTTGGTTGCTTCCAAATGTTGATGATTATGGAAAAAGGTGCTCTAAACTCTGTGTGTAGGTTTTTGTGCAGACATGAAAGTTTAGCTTCTTTAGGTAGATATCAAGGAGCATAATTGCTGAGTCATATGGTAAGAATATGTTTTGTTTTGTAAGAAGCCACAAAACTGACTTCCAAAGGGTCTGTACCATTTTGCATTCCCACCAACAATATATGAGGGTTCCTGTTGCTCCACATCCTCGGTAGCACTTGGTGTTGTCAGTGTTCTGGATTTTGGCCATTCTAGTAGGTGTTCAGTTTTATCTCATTGTGGTTTTAATTTGCATTTCGCTGGCGATCTGTGATGTGGAGCACTTTTTAAAATGCTCATTTGCCGTCTGTATGATTTCTTTGGTGAGTTGTCTGTTGAGGTTGTTGGCCCATTTTTCAATTTGTTTTCTTATTGCTGAGTTTTAAGAGTTCTTTGTATAGTTTGGATAACCATCCTTTATTTGATATGTCTTTTGCAAATATTTTTTCCCAGTCTTCTCTTTCTCTTTATACTGTTTTTTGCAGAGCAGAATATTTCAGTTTTAAAGAAGTCCACTTTATCAGTTATTTCTGTCATGTGTCATGTCTTCGGTGTAGTATCTAAAAAATCTCACCATACTCAAAGTCATTTAGGTTTTCTTTTATGTTTCTAGTAGGAGTTTTATGTTTTTGAATTTTACATTTTAAAGTACCCATTGTAAGTTAATTTGACCCACTATGAATTAATTTTTGTGAAGGGTGTAAGGTTTGTATCTAGATTCAATTTTTTTGCACTTGGATGTCTAGTAGTTCCAGCAATATTTGTTGAAGAGACTATCATTACTCCTTGCGTTGCCTTTGCTCCTTTGTCAAAGATCAGTTGGCTGTATCTGTATGGGTCTCTTTCTGGGTTCTCTATTCTGTTCCATTGATCTATTTGTCTATTCTTTGACCAATATCACACTCTCTTGATTACCATAGCTTTATATTAAGTTTTGAAGGCAGGTAGTGTCAGTCTTCCAAGTTTGTTCTTCTCCTTTGGCTGTTCTGCATCTTTTGTCTCCCCATATAAACTTTAGAATTGGTTTGTTGATATCCACAAACTTAACTTGCTGGGATTTTTATTGGGATTGCATTGCATTTACAGAGCAAGTTGAGAAGAACTGACATCTTGATAATCTGACTCTTATCCAGACACCCAGGTGCCCTAGCAATCAGCTTTTGTATCTTAGTCTTGTATAGTGCAAACTTGCTATAATTTCTTATTAGTTGTAGGAGTTTTTTGGTCAATTCTTTTGGATTTTCTGCATAGACAATCATGTCATCTGTGACTAAAGAGTGTCTTGTTTCTTTCTTCACAATCTATACATCTTTTATTTCATTGTCTTGACTTATTGCATTAGTAAGGTGTTCAGCACAATGTTGAAGAGGAGTGGTGAGAGGGGACATCCTTGCTTATACCTGACCTTAGTGGAAAGATTTCAGTTCTCACTATTACGTATGAAGTTAGCTGTAGACTTTTCATAGTCTTTATCAGGATGAGGAAGCTCCCCTCTATTCCCATTTTACTGAGAGTCTTTATCATGAATGAATATTGGATTTTTTGGCGAATGCTTTTTCTGCATCTATTGATAAGATCGTGTGATTTTTCTTATGTAGTCTGTTAATGTGATGGATTACATTATTAATTTTCAAGTGTTGAACCAGTCTTGTATACCTGAGATAATTCCCACTTGTTTGTGGTTTATAACTCTTTTTATACATTGTTGGATTTGGTTTGCTAATATTTTAACAAGTTTTGTATCTGTGTTCATAAGAGATATTGGTCAATAGTTTTATATATTTTTTGTAATGTTTTGTCTGGTTTTGGTTTTGGGGTAGTGCTGTCCACACAGAATGTGTTAGGAATCATTTCTCTGCTTTTTTTATTCGGCACATTATGTCTTTTAAGAAATTGGTCCATTTTATCTAGAAGATCAAATGTGTGAGCATAGAGTAGTTCATGGTACTCCTTATTATCTTTTTAATGTCCATGGGATCCATACTGATGACTCCTGTTTCATTTCTGATATCAGTATTGATATAGTTGAATTAAAATTTGTCATGTGTATTATTGTTTTCTGTTTATTGCTATTGTTCTTTGTTCCTATTTCTGTCTTCAACTTCTTTTCTGCCTTTCTTCCCTATGTTGTGCCAATCCATGAATATAGCTTAGCTAAATTGACAATTCCATAGTTTTTCTATATAAGTAATCATACTGTCTCAAATAAAGACAGTTTTATGTCTTTGTTACTTTAGGTGCCTTTTGTTGCTTTTCCTTGCCTTACTTCCATGCCAAGAGTGTCTATTACAATGTTGGATAAAAGTGCTTAGGTGCAGATACCCTTGTTTTGTTCCGTTTCTTAAGGTGAAAGCATTCAGTCTTACACTATTATTATTTTTTCCTGTAGTTTTTCTTCTTCTTCCTCTTCTTCCTCCCCTCCTTTTACTCCTCTTCCTCCTCCCCTTCCTCCTCATCCTCCCTGTTGTAGATTCCCTATATCAAATTAAGGAAGTTCCCTTCTGATTTTTAATTTTCTGAGAATTTTTATCAGATTGGATGCCGGATTTTGCCAAATGCTTTTTTTGCATCTTTGAGATGATCATATGGTTTTTCTTTTTTAGTCTGTTAATATGGTAAATTACATTGATTGATTTTTCTAATGATAAATTAATACTGTATTTAAAAGATAAATCCTACTTGGCCTTGATGTATTATCCTTTTTATGTTTTGTTGCATTTGGTTTACTAAAATTTTGTTTTTAACTTTTGTATCCACATTTGTGAGTTTTCTTTCTCTTTGTCTTGGTATCAGTGTCTTGGTATCTTTGGTATCAGAATAACACTGGCTTCAAATAATAAATTTAGAAGTTTTTCTTCTTTAATTTTTTGGAAGAATTTATCTGGAATTGGTATCAACTCTTTCTTAAATTCTTGATTAACTTTCACTAATGAAGCCACGTGGGCCTGAAATTTTTTTGTGGGATGGTTTTTAACTACAAATTAAAACTCTTTAATGAATAAAGGGCTATTTTACTTACCTATTTCTTTATGAGTAAGCTTTAGGAGTTTGGTTTGTGCAAGAAATTTGCCCATTTAGTCAAAGTTGTCAAATTTAAGTGTGATTAATGTTTCTAAACCATTCCTTTATTATTATTTTAGCATCTGTAGAATCTGTAGTGATGTCACCTCTCTCATTCCTGACATTGGTCGTTTGTGTCTTCTCTCTTATGGGAGCTTAAGTCCTGGTTCTGTTATCACCTCTGGCACTTACTTATTGTCTAAGCAGTTACTTATACTCCAGGGTCCTCAGCTTTTTTAAGTTAAAAGGGTGGAGTTCTCCAAGGTCTCTTCTACTTCTGATAGACAATAAGTTTGATAAGTGTGCCTTGAGATTTATATAATTTATTAATCTTTTTGTAGAACCAATTTTTAGTTTCAGTGATTTTCTCTATCGCTTTTCATTTCAGTGATTTACGTATTATTATTATTTCCTTTCTTTTTCTTATTTTGGGCTCCCTTTTCTTTTTCTATTTTCTTTTTTTAAGATTTATTTATTTATTTTAGAGAGCGAGAGAGGGAGGGAGGGAGGGACAGAGGGAGAAGGAGGGAGAGAATTCACAAGCTGACTCCCCACTGAGTGCAGAGCACCATGCAGGGTTCAATCTGACAACCTTGAGATCATGACCTGAGCCAAAATCAAGAGCCACATGCTCAACTGACTGAGCCACCCAGGTGCCCCTTTTTCTTTTTCTCTTTTCTTCAGATGGGTGTGAGGTAATCGATTTAAGATATTTTTCTTCTCTAACATAGGTGTTTAGTGGTATAAATTTTCCACTAACTACTGAATTAGTGGCATGCCACAAATAATTTCATGTTTTTAAAATTTTCATTCAGTTCAACATACTTTATATTTTCCCTTTTGACTTCTTCTTTGACTCATGGGTTATTTACAACTCGTGCTGCCTAGTTTCCAAATATTTGGGCATTTTCTCATTTTTTATTGAGTGCCTGACATTTCAAAGTTTATGTTGCTGAATGCAGTATTTTGTTACGTTGCTTTAATGAATGCTGTCTTTTTTAGATAGGTGCATAAGTTATATGGTGACCTTCTCAATCCTTGCCTGATCTCCCATGGCTTGTTTTTAAGTCCTTTGAGAGTGAATCAAAAGTCACCTTTACTCTAGACCTACTTTAATCCATTGCTTAGGCATTACCTTCCTGGTCTCTGTTGAAAAATCCGATCATTCTGGAGATTTCTGTACTCTGGCTTGTGGGAATTTGAACAACTCCTAGCACTGTGTGAGCTCTAGGAATTGCTTGGTTTTCCCCTCTGTGGTACCTGTTCTTTCCCCCAACAGCATTTCTTTACTTGACTTCCTAAAGTACAGATTAATATTTCACCAAAGACTCAGCAATGGGGACGGGGAGGGGGAGCGGATTCTGTGCAGATGTCTGGATTTTTGCCCTGCAGATTTTAGCTATCTAGATCTCTCCGGGCATCAGTTATAGTCCTTCTCCACTCAGTGAGACCCCTGAACTCAGTTTCTGTTCCCTGTCCCTGTGCTGCATTTGAGAAATTGCTTATAGGTAGACAAGGTCATTGTGGAGTTCACCTCATCAGTTTCTCTTCTCTTGGGAATCACAGTCCTGTGCTTTCTGTTACCATGTCTGAGAACAGTTGTTGTATATATTTTATAAGAGTTTGTAGTTGTGTTCAACAGAGGGCTAATTCTAGCCTATGTTCCTCCATCAGGGTGGAAAACAGAAGTCTGATCATCTCTAGATTTGGTAATGTTATTAACCGTAAAGTTAATCCTCAGTCTTCTTTACGATCTCTTAGTTGGCTTGTAGTTTTTATTACATTATGTTCTAAAAAGCACAAAAAGAGCCCCAGGAAAGAGAGCTGGGAAGAACCGTAGGCTGGGGACCCAGAGCCCTGGTTCTGCTACTACCCCTGCTACTTAACTCATTGTCTCCCCAGTTGTATAAATTCCCAGGGCACCAGCTTTCACATCTATAAATTAAGATGGTGGGACTCTCCAAGTTTTCTTTCACTTTTGAAACTCGGTAGAAGAATGTATAATTCCATTCTCGTTCACAGTGTCGTTAGGAATACATCTTGCTTTCTGACCCTGCCACGTCCTTAATAAAATATAAGACAGAATAGGGAGGTATTGAGAGAAACGAGAGTAGGATCATCAGGGGATGAGGGTGGGCTCACTAGTGTGAAATGAATGGAGAAAATTCGGATCTTTGATCAGGGACAAATGAAGGGGAGAACAGTATGATCAGCACGAATCAGTGTGTGCAGGTGTAGAAAGAGTGAACGGAGAATTGAAAAAGACTTCCTTCCAGTTGCTGTTTATGCTAGGAAATCTGGCACACTCCTCAGGGTATGACACACAAGGGAGAAATTTGAGCAATATTAGGAAAGAATTTAGAAGTATCAAAACAAGCAGCGAACTCCAGCGCCAAGCACATGATGTCGTTGGTGTCGCAGAGAAAAGAGGTCATTTCATTATCCTATAGGGGCGTTGAACACACATGCTTCACGGGGCCGAGCTGTCTTCTCTAGGGGATGATTTTGCTCATCCAAGATTCAGATCCTGTATGTTTTGCAAACCAGTGTAGCCAGCCTATCGAGAAAGCACACCTCACAGCTCAGTAAAAGTGCAACTGCGTTTCTCCCACTGTCCTTTACGATTTAGTCTCTGAGATCTTCTTTCCTGCTCCTGCCTAAATACTCTAAGAGCCCATAATTTAGCGCTCATTCTTCGGTGACAGATGACCTACGTACACAAAGTCACAAACACTGTCCAGATGCAAAAATTAGAGAATTCAGTCCTGGGTCATACTAGAAGCCTTGAACTTCATTTACTGGGGAATCTCCCTTTCTCTCACTCCGTGCGCACTACCCTGAGCCGGGGTTGGGGGCTTTGGGTTAGAAGCCTGCAGTGAGGTAAGGGCTAAGGGGCAGTGATGTTTCCATTTCTCCACCTCATGGTTCTCGTCGCTCCTTCTTCCATCTTGAGAGCTGCCGTTGCACCCACAGCAGGTCCTGTGGGACTAGGGGAGACGGGGAGAGGTGACCCACAGAGCAGGTCTTACCTTGCCATTTGGTCTGACTCTGGCTTTGCACATACATTTTCCCCTCAAATGTCGTTTTCTCACTATTTTCTCTTTCTCCTACAGTTTCCTTGACCCTGAAGGCTGCTTCCTCTGTTTGTCTGTTCTTATGGTCATTTGTGACTCCTTCCTCAGTACCACCCCGGGACGTGCATGGGTGCCTCTCCAGCTTCCTGCTGGTGGCCCTGTTGGACAGAACCCAAGGCCCTGTACTGGCTCACTCCATGTCTCAGGGCACACAGCTCTCCCAAGGAATATATATATATATATCTATATATATATATATATATATCTCCCTGACCTGGGGTTGACATGGGTCCCAAGACAGTAACCCTCTTCTCTGGTTCTGCCTCCAAAGTAATCAGTCCTCCTGCCTTTCAGAGTCCCACCTGGTAGGAGTTGGACTCAGACCAGTGTCCATTTTGGCTTTCCCACCAGGACGCTGGGTACCAGCCTCCAAGTCTCTCAGCCTCAAGAAACACCCTGTACTCTCTGAGAGACCTTCTCCCCTCCTAGTTCCTCCTAGTTAGGGGCTGCCCTCCTCCCAGCACCCGGAGATCAAGAGGGCTTGGGTAACTATGCCACTCCCTTGCTGAGAAATCTCTCCTCCCATCTCTTGTCTCCATTCCCTGAACTTCCTTCCTTATATCTTTTTTTTAAATGATTTTATTTATTTATTTATTTGAGAGCGAGCATGCTCAAGCAGAGGGGAGAGGGGCAGAGGCAGAGGGAGAAGCAGACTCCCTGCCAAGCAAGGAGCCCGATGGAGGGCTCGATCCCAGGACCCTGAGATCATGACTGGAGCTGAAGGCAGAGGCTTAACCCACTGAGCCACCCAGGCTCCCCCTCGCATCTATCTTTGATGGAGTTGAGAAGCCCAATAAGACCCCGTGGGTTCTCGAGGCCATCCACTTCGAAAATCTTCATAACGTGGTTTGGCACCTTCTTCTGGAATTGTACCTCTATTATGCCTTGTTGCCTGGTGGAAACTTCAGTTTTAAGATCATGTTACACAAGTAATAAACAAACATGATTCATGGGCCAAGCCTCGAACCGCAGACCAGTGGTGTAACATCCGTCTTTACTAAACATTTGGATTTCTGAGTGTGTCGTTGTGCAAAAACAACTCAGTGGGGACCACTTTCAGGTCTTACTTAACCCTTGGCCATTTATGTTACTCAGCACTTGGTAGCTTGATCTGTAGGCATATGGCGGCCATATATACCTTGGAATGAAATACCTTCCTGAGTGTATATTTCTAACATGGCAGGAGATGGACCGCCCAAGGACATCACGTGGTCTTGACTCCAAGACCTCTTCCGACACAGGAACGTGGCAAGTCCAGGATTCTCCGGCTATCCCAGAGGGCAGGAAAGTGGCTTTGAAATACCAAGCCCCTACGAGACAAACTCTCCCAAATTAACTACCCCCCGTCCCAGCTGACCACTCTCAACCCAGACTTCACAGGCACTATAATAGCATGTTTCAGTGAGCTTTGAGGGCACCAGAGGATGGATGGTTCTCTTTTCTGAGGTCAGGATATCCTTACAGGGTTGCTTGAGTCCAAAGCAGAGAGAGCAGGGGAACTAATACCAGCCTTCAGTTCCCAGATGTGGCATAACCAGATCGTGTGTGCTGCTGGCTGGTCCTGACCTTGGGAGTGAAGACTGCAAGCCAGAAAGGCTGTGTGTTATAGGGATCTTTCCCATTTTGTTTGTTTGTAGAAAACCAGGGAGGGAAATAGTTGAGTAAAATCCAAGAGTTTCTTTTATTGCACTTTTCTAGAGGCCTAAATCACAAAATGGGAAGGCATGTGCTTGTTGTTTGTTAAAGTGGTGACTCTCTGAGTTGGTTGTCTCTTAGCCTTTTTGAACCCGTAGGCCCCGCCCCCGCGCCTTTTTAATTTAAAATCAGTTAATTAACATACAGTGTATTATTCGGTTCAGAGGTAGAGTAGCCCCTTTTGAAGAGCATTCAACTTTCCCACTTGCCTGACAAGTCTGATATTCTCCCCTCACAACTTCCTCAAGAGTCATATGCTTTGTGCAGTTGTGGCAGTGGAGGTGTTCCCAAGCTTTACTTATTTAATTAATTTATTTATTTGTCAGAGAGAGAGAGAGAGAGAGAGAGAGAGTGAGCACAAGCAGGGTGGGCAGCAGGCAGAGGAAGACGTAGGCTCCCTGCTGAGCAAGGAGCCCTGATCGATATGGGACTCGATCCCAGGACCCTGAGATCATGACCTGAGCTGAAGGCAGCCGCTTAACCGACTGAGCCACCCAGATCCCCCCCTTCCTGCTCAATATTCTTCCCACTATATTGTCAATGGTTTGACTTTTTTCTACTTCATCACCTATCTAGCAACCAATACTACAAAACAAATACAAGGGCAACAGACACTAAAATTACTGTGTACTTATAAATATATAGCTATCAGATCAAGGTGCCTTTATTTTATAGTCCCTCCGAAGCTGAGAAAATACTTACTCAGTTGCTACGAACCCATGTTTTCGCCAAATGTTATAAATGATACAAAGAGGAAATACGTGATCCCTAACTTCCGGTAGTTTGAACTTTATTAGGAAGACAACTATGGTTCGTCTTCAGCTTGACATCATCTGTGACCTTTGACACCTGTCTAAATCCGTGATAATTGGTGACTTCCAGCTCTCCACCCCGACCCCATTAACTTATCCCTCCTTGAATTCTGCTGCAGTTCAGCTATATGGAGAGCAATCTGGGAGACTGAAAGGAATATAGGGAATCTGTAGGTTGTTCATTGATAAATTCAGTCACGAATAAGGTGGAAGTTCAAATAGCAATAAAAGGTCGATAGTGCCATTACTTTCTGGGTGGGGAAGCAGGAAGGCGTGACTCGTTGTTAAGGGGTGCTCAGCTAGCAGGACTCGGAGCAAAGTCTTGCAGCCAAAGTAGCTGAGGTCAGAGTTCACGGAGGTCGGAGGTCACGGGCCACCTTTCAGTCCCTGCGAGCTGGGGCAAAGTTAAGGTGGGAGGAAACATATAGGGCAAGACAGGCTTGTTGAAAATTACTGTTTTTTATGGACATCGGGGAGGGTATGTGCTATGGTGAGTGCTGTGAAGTGTGTAAACCTGGTGATTCACAGACCTGTACTCCTGGGGCTAAGAATACATCATATGTTAATAAAAAAAATGTAAATAAAAATAAAAAAAGAAAAAGAAAATTAATTACATCTGCAAAAAAAAAAAAAAAAAGAAAATTACTGTTTTGTCCAAATGAGGTTATGAACACATCAAGCTGGCTTCCTGGAGAGGCATGACTGTTGCATGTGAATTTTCACGTTGAGTGGGGGGCCTTGCCGTGAATGGAGAATGGTGTGATGATGGGGGGGCCATACTCCTCCACACCTGTTGAATTCCCCTGTTATTTATCTAAGAGCTGGGCCTGAAACAAGGGTAAATGCATCTGGGACACCAAGCCCCAGGACCTTAGGGGGAAAAAAAAAATTAGCATCCACAGTTGTCATCCCAAATCAGGGCCCCAGGTGGCTGAGTCTTAATGAGACCGTGGGTTTATTTTGAGAAGAAAGTTGGTAGCGAGGACCCATCTCTTAGTCAGATTCAGGCCGTGTTACAGAGGCTGAACGTGCAGAGCTCTTCATTTGCCCAGAGCACTCTTGTCCCTAAACTTTTCCTAGTAAATCACCAGTGCGCTGTGGGTTAATGTCCCTTTTTGTGTTTTTCCATGGAGGTGGGGGAAGGAGCAGTAGGGATTTGAATAATCCACCCGAATGTAAATGAAAGTTTGTTTTTTTTTGTTTGTTTGTTTGGCATGGACTTAGATCACTGACCCCAGTGGGTGCAGAATAAAACCTTTTCTAAGTTTTCAACCAGGAAGAAGAGGGACCGTGTGAGAAAAAGATAAAAATGTAGACATTCTGCAGCAGACGTTGCTTGCATTTCAATGGAAGATGAGAGCAATAGTCCATTCCCCAAAAAGTCATCCTCGTTTAAAAAATAACTTGGTTCTCAAAAGCCTGTCATTGCGTATTTGCTATATTTGTTCCTATTTTGTTTGCACAGGGTTTTAAAGGCATATGATGTAATGAAGTAAATAGTATTTTGTGGTCAAAAATTAAATAGGTCCTTTGTGTTTTAGGTCTTACAAGAATTCCAAGGTGTGGTGAGAATGAAAATGTGTGTGTTTTAACTGGGAGGGCAGCGAGGAAGATGAAGGGAAACATTCTAGCTCCTTCCTGAGTATAATTATAAGCCGTCATCCTTCCATATTTTTTTTTTGTTTCCCCTAATTTGAAACAAAAATAAATAGATTTTTCCCAAAAATGTATTGCAGGGCCCTTTTGGCATCTCAGATGGAACCCACGTTTGCCAGGAGTGTGTTTCCTTGTTTTGATGAGCCAGCTCTAAAGGCAACTTTTAATGTTACAATTATTCATGATCCGAGCTATGTGGCCCTTTCCAACATGCCAAAGTTGGGTAAGTAATATTTCCTGTCCCCATATATTCGTGTACATTAATGATATATATGTATGTGTATGTATACAGACATATATTTGTGTATGTGTATATATTTGACTCTGTAATAGCTTTTTTTGTTTTCTTAAAGATTTTATTTATTTATTTGACAGAGAGATTGAGATCACAAGTAGGCAGAGAGCCAGGCAGAGAGAGAGGGGGGAAGCAGGCTCCCCGCTGAGCAGAGAGCCCGATGCGGGGCTCGATCCCAGGACCCTGAGATCATGACCTGAGCCGAAGGCAGAGGCTTAACCCCGTGAGCCACCCAGGCGCCCCTGTAATACCTTTATCAACAGCTTTTCTAGACCATGTATTGACAGAGTATTATAATTAGGGAGAGCTGGCAGTTGGGGTCTGTATCAGCACCAGCATCTCAATGATGGTAAATCCTGATTCTTTCTACATTGCAAACTGGGGACACCACATTGTTCTTATTCCTTGGCGGCCCGTCTGCCCGCTAGTTTGGCCTTCCATATCGATCATCAGTGATAACAGGCCAGCAGACTTGGTCTGAATCTGGTGCACAGATGTGTTTCATTTGGCTCACATGATTTTTCCCTCCCTTCGGATTGAACTTCTAAAAATCCAGAGATTTCTCATAAAAATCAAGATTTTTCACTTCCTTGTAAACTTAGAAGATCTAAGGACCCCAGGCATGCAGGTCCTTCGTGACAGCGATAGTTAGAGCTCGTGAGAGGCTGTCTGCTGCGGATGGCCCCCTGGATCCCCCAGCCTGCTGTGGTCCCCACCACTCCCTGTGACTGTATGCCAGCCTGATTCACACCAGATATCCGGTCCCCGGCTTTAAAGACCAAGCCTGCCTCCACGGAAGACTTTGCCAAAACCTGACAATGGTCAGATTGCCCTTCCTTGACCTCCTGTGGGCCTGGGAGGCTCTAGATGAAGTGTTCTGAGAGCTGGACCGGTCTAGGAAACAGAAGTGATGGAAAAGAGAAGAGGTGGGTTGTCTCTTAGTTGCCTCCTAGTGCCCGTGGATTTAGCACTCCATCAGTATTGTTCAAGATACCCGTTCAGAGGAAAGATGCTGTCCTTAGATCTTCCTAATGCCATTTCTTTGTTTGCTTTGAATTGAAGTATAACGGACATAAGCAATTACGTGAGTTTCAGAGGTACATCATAGAGATTAATGTGACATTAAGAACCGTTCACCATGATGAGTGTAGTCACCCTCTGTCACCATACGAAGTTAAGATTCTTAATGACATTCTTCTCTACGTTGCACGATCTATCTCCATGGCATTGATTTTTTTTTTTAAAGATTACTTGTTTATTTTAAGAGAGAGAAAAGAGAGAGCATGCTAGCAGGGGGAGGGGCAGAGGCAGAGGGAGATGGAGAATCTCAAGCAGGCTCCACGCTGAGCATGGAGCCCAAGGCAGGGTTCGATCTCACAACCCTGAGATCATGACTTGAGCCGAAACCAAGAGTCAGACGCTTAACCTACCGAGCCACCCAGGCGCCCCTCCGTGGCATTGATTTTATCACTGGAAGTCTGTAGCTGTGGATCACCTTCACCCCCCCCCCTTTTTTTTTTAAAGATTTTATTCATTCACAGACAGAGATCACAAGCAGGCAGAGAGGAAGAAGCAGGCTCCCCGCTGAGCAGAGAACCTAATGCGGGGCTCGATCCCAGGACTCTGGGACCATGACCTGAGCCGAAGGCAGAGGCTTAACCCACTGAGCCACCCAGGCACCCCCACCTTCACCCCTTTTGCTCACCTCCCCAAACCCCGTCCCACTGGCAACCGCCATTTTATTCTCTGTATTTATGAGCCTGTTTCCAGTTTTTTTGTTTGTTGGTTGGTTCATGTGTTTTGCTTTTAAAATTTCACACATCGGTGAAATCGTGGTGTTGGTCTTTCTCTGACGTGTTTCACTTCATATGGTTTTGATGAGTTCGGGGTGGAGAAAGCCAAATGGCTCGGACTCTGGGGACTGGCTGGGAGGAAGTCGCTGGGTGACACACGCCTGGACACGTCGTCTCGAAGGTGGCTGTTAGTGCTTCGGCTCGCAGTGATCTGGGCTGAAATTGGTTTCCGTAGGTCAGTCTGTGAGGAGAGACGTGAACGGAAGCGCGTGGACCGTCACTACCTTTTCCACGACGCCCCACATGCCGACTTACTTAGTGGCCTTGGCCGTATGTGACTATGCCTACGTGGACAGAACCGAAAGGGGCAAGGAGGTGAGTGAGGAAGACCGTCCAGGTAAGGGTGCCTCCGTCCTGGCTGCGGACGGTTGGGTCGTTCCTTCTGCATCCGTGAGGGTTACACCTCCATCTCCCATCGTCACCTCCTGGTGGCCCCTTTGACTGTTTCCAAGCCCTGTTGAAACTCTTAGTTTGGGGGGCCTCTGAGGGGTCAGTCAGTTAAGCATCTGCCTTCACCTCAGGTCATGATCTCAGGGTCTTGGGATTGAGTTCCGCATTGGGCTCCATGTTCCGGGCGGGGGGGGGGGAGTCTGCTTCTCCCTCTGCCCCTGTTCCTGATCATGCTTGCTCCCTCTCTCCCAAATAAATAAATAACATCAAGAAAGAAAGGACAAAAGAACGGAAGGAAGGGAAGGGAGGGCAATGGCCAAGGGCAAAGGCGAGGAAAAGGAAAGGAAACTTTACAGATGGGATGCCACGGTTCTCCCACACCAGCACCTCGAAGCTCAGGTGTGCCGGCCGTTTAGTCCATGAGGTGACTGCAGCCTTGAAGGGGGTGACAGTGTGTCCAGCCCCCACCCAACAGCCCCAGGTCCCAGCCGGGAACAACCACCGTGGGGGAAACGGTGCCCGCAGGTGATGAGTCAGGGCTGTGGGCTGGCTCAACTCAGGGGCGCCCGGCACTTCCCCGGAGCTGGGTGAAGGAGGTGCCCTGTCCCAACACCTTGTTTCCGCCCAGTTTATGCCTGCCCTCGGTAGTCACCCTCGGGGCAAATAATCCGGGTACCCACAGCAGTCCTTCACCTGCTGGCTCACGGCTCACCCTGGAGCAGGGAGGGAAGTAAGGCCGATTCCGCAAGCTGTGTTCTTTCTCCTGGCGTCCACCTCCCAGAGCCGAGGACAATCAGGCCCCCAGAGTGGGCAGAGACTCTGTCCCGGGGCCAGCATTTTCCAGGCTTGTACCATGGACTTGTGCTGTGGAGTGGACAAGCCTCTGGCCAGGGGGAGAATCACTCCCAGCTACTCCTCCGAAGGTTGAATGAACTGTACCGTCTTCCAGGCAAACCGCAGCTTCTCCTCAGCTCTTGGCTGCAGCCTGATTTCTCTCTTCCCAAAGGGACACTGGTGGGTCCTTGATATTCACAGATGGAACACAGGCCACATGCAACATTCAAGACCCCTCCTGACAAATCTCCTCGGGCATGATGTGAAAACACCTGCTTCAGACCTGGCATGACGGAGTGACCCAAGGGGGTGTGTCAGTTCCCGCAGCTCAAGTGGCTTGTGGCGCTCGGGGCTGCCCTTCCACAGAAAGTCTGAGAAAAAGTCTGTTTCTTGGTGAAAGATAGCCCTGAAAAGAAAACCAGCTGTCACTGAAGCAAAGAGGAAATGGAACGGGCCTAAGAGAAGCATGTTCTTCGCCAGAACATTGAAACTTGGGATGAATTTATCAGTGGAATGCTGCATTTGGCGCAGGCTCAGCTCTCTACAAAGGGAAGGAGTCCGCTGTCTATCCTACAGGGGAACCAGAATGTTCTCTTGGAAGAGGGTCCGGATTATACAAACAATTGCTTGTCAAGGAAGAGATAAAAATTTAGTGAGATTGAAAAGGCGGTTAATCCTTGACAGGAGGAAACACGGACCTAAGGTTGGAAATAACATCTTTTGAGTAGACCTTAGCGCACACAGGCACGTGTAAAAATTTTCAAACTCTCTTAGGTGTTGAGGTCTGCTTGGTGCAGGGAGGACCTCAAGATCACACTGGGGGGCGGGGAGCTGTGATTTTGAAGGAACTTTACAGCTGTATCTCCCAAGTGTTCCTCACTTTTGGTGTTAGCCCCGCCCCATGCAGGTTGAAGTCTCCATTGTCTGCCTCCCCTTTAGCTTGTAAGATGGTAGTTTAGGGGAGGAGCTTTTGGAACTGAAAGTCGATCCTACAGAGGTTCAGTTATTTCCCCAAATGTTGCAGTGAAAAATGCATCCACCTTGAATGCAGGGGGAAGGTGTGTGCTTTCCACTGAGCTTGGGTGTGGGCTTGGGTGCCGCCATCTTCCCCTTGCCTGGAACTAGAGGTGGGGGTGGGGTAAGCGCAGTGTAGGGGCAGGGCTGAATCCTGGGGCCCCTTCCCAGGAGAAGGAGGTCTCTGCAGTGTGGGGGAGGCTGAAAAGCATGAGGTCAGAGGCCCCAGAAGCAGGTGGTTGCATTCTGTGAGAGGGGAACATTCCTGAAGACCTCACGTAATTCCAAATTCACATAATTCAAGACAAATTTCCCAGCAGAAATACAAGCAGAGGAAGGTGAATGCGTTCTTGGAGCTCAGCATTCTGCAAATATTGTTGTCCTGCTTTTCATTTTCCTAGCATTTTCTCTGGTGTTCAGCAGAGAACTCCTTCTCAAATTGACGGTATTCATGTCAGGACAATTACTTCAATTCCCTCATTTCTAACTTTTTTTTTTAAAGATTTTATTTATTTATTTGATAGAGATCACAAGTAGGCAGAGAGGTAGGCAGGGGGGTGGGGCGAAGCAGACTCCCCGCCAAGCAGAGAGCCTGAGGCGGGGCTCGATCCCAGGACTCTGGGATCATGACCTGAGCCGAAGGCAGAGGCTTAACCCACTGAGCCACCCAGGCGCCCCCTCATTTCTAACTTTCATTCCAGGGTTTTTTGAGTTTCGTGCATGTTCCCTGGCATTAATGCTAGCAACCCCATCAAAAAGTGCTCCGATGCTGTTGTGGCATAGACAATGATTTCATATTGAAATAATAATGAGGGGTGCCTGGGTGGCTCAGTCGTTAAGGCTCTGCCTTTGGCTCAGGTCATGGTCTCAGGGTCCTGGGATGCAGTTCTGCATCAGGCTCCCTGCTCAGCGGGGAGCCCGCTTCTCCCTCTGCCTCTGCCTTTCTCCCTGCTTGTGCTTGCTCTCTCAAATAAATACAGTATTTTATACATAATAATAATAATGAATGACAATAATAAAACAGGAACAAAGGAGCCACCAAAGTGGCAAAATCAGTTCCCAAAGGCCCCAACAATAGCTCGGTCATATTAAACTAACAAACCAAGGCAGGGATGTCTCTTTACCTACTAAAGAGGAAATATCATGAACAGAGACCGTAATTCAGTTAACTCAACAGCTGTAAAATCATAAAAATCCTGGTGAACTTCTTTGAACGAAGGGAAGTATAACCTTATTTAAAACTTTGAAGGCAAGCTCGCCCTCTTCACGACCTTAGCGTTAACAAGCATGAAGAAGCCATTTTAAATTTGCGCGATGCGGATGCCTGCAATTTGTGCCACAATGTATAACCCCTGCTAACTGCACAATTATGTTTGGGAACACTGGATATAGGTCCTAAAAGGGGGAAGCAAGGGTCTGGGATGCCCTTTCATCCCAAGACAGAGTCTACATTTCCTGTCGGGGTAGATACTGGTGCAAGGATTACTTTCGAATTCTGAAAGTTAGACGTGTTACTGGAAAACACTGAAATGACCCCTTCCAGAGAATCACTGCTCACATTGTAGCCAACAGCCTTCTAGATCTTCTCCAGGGCTACATGTCCACGTTTCTGGCTGACCCTGGAACAACACAGATTTGAACCCAGCAGGTCCACTTATACACAGATTTTGTGTATAGTTCAGCCCTGTAAATGTATTTTCTCTTCCTTACGATTTCCTTAATAATGTCTTTTCTCTAGCTGACTTTCTTGTAAGAAGCAGTGTGTAATAGAGAGACGAAATATGTGTTAAGTGACTGTTCCCGTGGTCAGTAAGGCTTTCAGTCAACAGCAGTCCTATTAGCAGTTAAGTTTTTGGAGACCCAAGAGTGATCTGTGGGTTTTTGACTGCATAGGGTCGGCACTCCTCTAACCCCCCGTGCTGTTCAGGGGTGACCTGCCAATTTTCTGTTCCATAGCTTCTTCTGGAAAGGTAAGGCTTTGACTCTAGAGCATCAGGGAACTGGTGCAGGCAGCCCCCCCCCCCCCCCGGTTGCCAAAGTCATGACTGCTTTTCCTAATCGCCACTTAATTGTTTTGATGTAGATACGCATCTGGGCCCGGAAAGATGCCATCGAGAACGGAAATGCAGACTTTGCTCTGAACATCACAGGTCCCATCTACTCTTTTCTGGAAGATTTATTTAATATTAGTTACCCTCTTCCCAAAACAGGTGAGCCGTCTTCCTTTCCGATGCAATGGGTTTCCTATTACGGGGGCCCTAGGTTAAGGTCAAAGGGTACACAGAGGAGCCACCGAGGGCCCACTGTCTCCATTTAAGTGCTCTTTTGGGGGCAGCCCTGCCTGCCTCCCAGTCTCATGTCCTACACCTTCCTGAACACGGAGGGGCCCGTCTGCTATTTCTCTGTACAATGCTGTGTGCCCAGTCCTCAGGATTTCGATTCCTTTGTGTTCTCAGAATTTAGATCCTTCCTGGGTACTCACTGTCAGCCTCCCAGCCTCCAGCCCCGGCTCCCTCTCTTGCATTCTGTCCTTTCCTCTTCCCATGCATGGGAGTGAGGCGATATTCTGGATCCTTTTAGCAGGCCTACGTGGGTTCCTCCCGTTCCCATGAATGAGGGTTCTGGGGTGGTGGTGGTTTTCTGCAGGGTGGGGTTTGTTTGGGTTCTGTTTGTTTTTATTCCTACTCTTTAGCTGTGAGTCATGGGGTGAGGACATGAGGTCCTGTCTGTCAACGTTTGCTGTGTAAAATTGGAATCACGTGTGAACAGTAGGATCCTCGAGGAAGCACGTAATCGCTTTATTGGTTATAGATCGGCAGTGTGTGTCCTTCAAATCGTGTGAGTCACTCAGCTCAGAAAGCCACCCAGTGTTTTCTCTGTCTACGGTGAGAGTATATTGTGCGAATGTATTTTGTTCCTCTGACGTATTATGTGAAGTCTTGGGAAACGTGTGCGCTGTCTACATGGGCAGATGGTAGAAGGAGGTAGGAAGTCCCTATCTGGGAACTGCAGCCTCCTGAACTCGGTCCGGCAAGCTGAGGGCACTGCTGGCTCAGGAGGAATGGGGCATGAGGCTGGCTTGGCCCAGGCGGGGATCCCAGAAGTGTTATCTGTCCTTTCGGGAGTTGGGGGCATCAGAAGCCTGGCCTTGGAGGCTTCTGAGGCCAGAGAATCTCAAGATGACCCTTGTCTAGGCAAGGAAAGTTCCACACCCCGTTCCATAAAGCACCCTCTCCATCCAACTAGTCCCTTCCATATTACCTCCATCCCCACCTCCCTGTGTCCCCCAGCGCTCCCTAGTTTATACCACCACCATCTTCACCCAGCAGCCCTCACTGGGTTATGCTCCCTTCCCTCTTGCCCCCTCAATCCCATCTCCCACCCTGAGGCCCAGGGGATCTTTCCCTGGTGAAACCTAACGACCGTATCACTGTCCTCATTAAAACCTCTCCATGGTTTCCCATTACCCCTAAAGTCAAGTCCAGACTTGACTCTGTCTTTACAACATGGATCTCTTGCCACACTCTCAGGGCTTTCAACAATTCTTCAGAGTTGGAAGGAGGCTTTGCTCACCTCCCCCACCACCCCCCTGCCCCGTCCCCTCCTCCACCTTCCTCTTCTCCCCTCTCCCAGGCTCTCTTACATGGGCACTTTGAACATCCAGCGATGACGTCTCTCCAACTGGTTAATTCATGTATTTCTCCACTCAGTGCCCCCTCCTCCAGGCAGCGTTCCCTGACTCCCTTTTCCTCATGTTTCCACAGAATCCTGTGCGTTTCTCTATTCAAGCTCTTAACTTAACTGGATCCTAATTGTCACCCCCACCCCCACCTGCTCTCCATTAGATCAAGAGTAACCTGGGCTTGGAATCTGGCTTTTTTTTTTTTTTTTTGTACCCTCAGAGTCTATGGATAATGCTTCTTTCAGAATGGTAAACAATAAACTTTGTGTGTGTGTGTGTGTGTGTGTGAAGGGAATAAATATGTGCAATTTGTTCAGTAATTCCATGTAAATTCTGACTAGATTGTCAGCTTCTGGAAATCAGGGTTATAGTTGGCACATTTCTATATCCTTCATATCCTCTCAACCAATGTGACACACAGGTGGCCCTCGATCACAACTGTCAAAATGACAGGTGATTAAAATAAGGAGATTTTCTATTACTGGATCTTTAAAAGAAAGATAAATGAATGTTTTCTAGTTATTTTAACTCTTGGTCGAGCCATTTAAAAAAATACAAAACAGTGGGGGAGTCTGCTTCTCCTTCTGCCTACTGCCTCCTTGCTCAGGCTGTCTCTCCTGCTCTCTCTCAAATGAATAAATACCTTTAAAAAATAATAAATATGGGCTTTTAAGATTTACAGACTTTTATTTTAATTTTTTTAAGATTTATTTAGTTATTTGAGAGAGAGAGAGAGAGAGGGAGAGACAGTGTGTGTCCATGAGAGACAGGGGGAGAGGCAGAGGGAGAGGGACAAGCAGACTCCCCACTGAGTGAGGAGCCCAACACAGGGCTTGACCTCAGGTCACTGAGATGATGACATGAACCAAAAATCAAGAGTCCAGTGCTTGACCGACTGAGCCACCCAGGCAACCCATCTTGGTGCTTTTTGAATACAAGAGAAGCGGGTGACTGGGACTCTTGAGTAGCTGAGTTGAGGTGGTAGCTTCAGGATGTAGAAGCAAAAGCCACGAATCACCAAGCACGAGATAATAGGCTGGCTAAGCAAAAGTCTTAAGAGAAAGAAGATTAAGAAGTGGTAATGGGGGGCGCCTGGGTGATTCAGTGGGTTAAAGCCTCTGCCTTCGGCTCAGGGCATGATCCCATGGTCCTGGGATCAAGCCCCGCATCAGGCTCTCTGCTCAACAGGGAGCCTGCTTACCTTCCTCTTCTCTGCCTGCCTCTCTGCCTACTTGTGATCTCTGTCTGTCAAATGAATAAATAAAAACCTTTAAAAAAATAAAAAAGAAGAAGTGGTAATGGGGGTAGCCTAAATATATAAAGAACCCCTACAAATAAATAAGAACAATACAGAAGAAAAAATAAGGAAAAGATACACAGATTGATGTTTTATGGAAAAAGGAACATGTGTGGCTAATAAACTTACGCAGGGTTATTTAACCTCATTGGTAATCTAAGAAATGAATGCCCAAGGTCATGGTGAGGCACCATTTTATGCCTACTCACTTTTTAAAAAAGTTATCTAACAAATGCCGAATGGTAGAAAATGGCCTTGTTGAAAGGAGTATCAACTGTCACAGCTTTGAAACGTATTTATTATCTTGCAATGTTGATCGTTAGAATACCTTAAATCTCAGTAATTCTGTTTCTAAGTTTATCTCCAAGAAGGATTTGAGCACACATGTACCAGAAGACGTGTGCAAGAATATTCATAGCTATACTTTTTATAATATAGCCCCAGACAGAAAGCCACCAAAATGGTCATCATCAGGAGAATGGGTAGATAAATTATGTTTCATTCACACAACAAAAAAACCCTCTATAACAATGAAAATGAAACATTTTTTTCTAAAGTTTAAAAAGAAAACCCCCTACCTTGAGGATAGTGACTTGGCTGCTGGAAGAAGGCACGATAGTGTGAGTTGAAAAGGAGCTCAAAGAGAGCTGTAAGTCTGCTCTTCTCAAAGTTTGGCAGCTTTGGAATCATCCAGAAGACTTGTTAAAACACAGATGCTGACCCAAGAATTTCTGTTTCAGTAGGTCTGTGGTTGGTCCCAGAATTCTCATGTCTACTAAGTTCCCAGGTGGTGCTGATGCCGCTGGTCTGGGAATCACAGTATGAGTTATTGGCAGCATTCTCAATTAGGGGTTGGCAAGCAAGCAGATCTGGCCCACTGCCCTTTTCTGGATGGCCCACGAACTCAGAGCGGTGTTCACCTTTCTTAAATGGTAAAAAAAAAAAAAAAAATATATATATATATATATATATATATATATATATATGTCTATATATCAAAAGGAGAATATTTTGTGACACATGGAAACTATATGAAATTCAAATCTCAAGGTCCATAAATAAAGTTTTATTGGAACACAGCATGCTTATTTGCCTACATAGTGTCTACAGATGTTTTTGCTCTGCAGTGCTAGAGTTAAAGATGTGACAGAAAACATACGGCCCACAAAGCTGGAAATATTTCCTATCTGGCTCTTTAAAGAAGGGTTAGCCAGCCCTTACTTTAAAGGGAGAGAGGCAGATTCATGGGTATTTATATCATTATTTTACTTTATTTTATTTTATATTTGAGATTTTATTTATTAGAGAGAGAAAGAGATAGTGAGAGAGCATAAACAGGGAAGGAGAGGGAGAAGCAGGTTCCCCACGAGCAGGGAGCCCAGTGTGGGGCTCAATCCCAGGACCCCGAGATCATGACCTGAGCCAAAGGCAGACTCTTTTTTTTTTTTTTTAAAGATTTTATTTATTTGACAGACAGAGATCACAAGTAGGCAGAGGCAGGCAGAGAGAGAGGAGGAAGCAGGCTCCCTGCTGAGCAAAGAGCCCGATGCGGGGCTCGATCCCAGGACCCTGAGACCATGACCTGAGCCAAAGGCAGAGGTTTAACCCACTGAGCCACCCAGGCGCCCCCAAAGGCAGACTTAACTAACTGTACCACCCAGGTGCCCCTGTGTCATTATTTTAAAATAATGAGGTAATCATTAAAATAAAATAAAATAGGGTCCTCTGTGAGCCAGCATTGCTAGTCGATCAAGAAACAAGAATTTGCTTACTCCCAGAATTGTGCATCTGAAGGTAAAGCCCCCCCACCTTTTTTTTTTTTTTTTTTTTTTTTTTGTGAATCGTCATCAGGATTTAGTAAGGAATAGCTTTTTGGAGTTGGTTAAGATTGGACCACAAGGTTGGGGGCATTCATAGATTAAACAGAGGATTGCCTGGGGTACCAAACAGCTCAAGCAGAGAATGGCTCGGCTGTAATAGAGAGCAAAAGGGATTGGCTTGAGTGGAGCCCAGCGGTGTTTGCGGTGTTTTTGAGGAAAGTGGGTGGGTTTGTGGAGTAGGGGGATGGCTGCATTTGAAGGAAAAGGGAGGTAGAAGAGTGCCAACCTAAGCTAGCAATTAAGTACACCCAAAGATAATAGAGCATGAACTAGAGGAGGCTAGGTGATGGCTTGGATACGTTTTACTGCACACACCAACTTCAATCATGTATAAATAAACGTAATATTTCAAACACAGCACAGAGCATTCATGAGGCAAACCTAGCACACACTATGAAAATGGTATTTCTTCTTTTAGCAAAACAAGTTAAAATGTTTTCTTGTTCTTCTAGGTTTATTTTGGGTGGGGGAGGGGCAAAGGGAGAGGGAGAGAGAGAATCTGAAGCAGGCTCCATACCCAGCTCATTGCTGGGATTGATCTTGTAACCCTGAGATCACAACCTGAGCCAAAATCAAGAAATGGACGCTTAACCGACTGAGCCACCCAGGTGCCTGTGTTTTTCTAGTTTTAACACCAATAAATGATCACACCATAGAAAATTTGGAAAAATCGGGAAAAGCACAAAAAAGAATAAAAATATCCCGAAATATTTAAATTTACCAAAAGACATCATAAACAAATTTGAAAGGCAAATCACAAGCTGGTAAAAATATCTGAAGCATATATCACAAGTAACTAGATAACTTGTCTCATATCTAAAAAAACTCTAACACATCAAAATAAGAAAAACAAAAATGTGGGGGCACCTGGGTGGTTCAGTGGGTTAAGCCTCTGCCTTCAGCTCAGGTCATGATCTCAGGGTCCTGGGATCAAGCCCCACATCGGGCTCTCTGCTCAGTGGGGAGCCTGCTTCCCCCTCTCTCTCTGCCTGCCTCTCTGCCTACTTCTGATCTCTGTCTGTCAAATACATAAATAAAATCTTAAAAAAAAAAAAGAAAAACAAAAATGTGAACAATTCACTAAAGAAATAATTCAAGTAGCCAAAAATCTTATTTAAAATGTTGTTCTTCATTATCAGAAACACAAATTAAAGCAATGATATAACTTAGTCTTTCAAATGGGTAAAGGGATTAATAATTAGTACTGCTAATATTAGTCTTAATAATGAGGTACAGGCTCAGAGATAAGGCTACCACTCAGAGATACGGCAGCTAACGTTTTGGTGTCTGTTTTCCCACTGTCTGTTGCGATCTCAATCTCTGTATTTGCGTCTTTGTTTTTAACAAAAATGGAACCATAGTATCGAGACTGTTCTTTAATGGCCTTTTGTTTTGTTTTAAAAGGTAACTGTATGTGGAAACATGATCCAGATAACTGTTCTTTTGTATTGTCATTTTATTTATTTTTTAATTTTTTAAATTTTTTAATATATTTTTATTTTTTTATATTTTTAACATTTATTCCGAGCGAGAGAGAGAGAGAGTGAGTGTGTGTGTGTGTGTGTGTGTGTGGTTTGTAAGCAAGGGGAGGGGAAGAAGGAGAGGGAGAATCCCAAGCAGACTCCACACTGAGCAGGGAGCCTGACATGGGGCCCAACGGCAGGACCCCAAGAATATGACCTGAGTCTAGACACTGACTAGCCACGACTGAGCCACCTGGGTCCCCCTATACTGTCATTTTAAAAACACAGAATGCCTACATATCAATTGGGCAAAATAATTTATTTAAATCCTCTGGTTAAACATTTGGACTAATTGCATACCCTCCCCCATGTTTTGGCCACTTTAAGAACGCTAAAGAAAAGCACAGAGAGTGTTTACAAATGTCCATGCTATTTGTCTTAGTATAAATCCCCAAAGTTGAGTGAGTTAGTCAAAGGTAGGAACATTTTTAAAAATTATGAAGGGTTTTTCTGCTCACTCCAGAAAGATTGTAGCAATCACACCGTAACCAACAGGCGATATGCCAATTTTCCTGTACCTCATTATTAAGACTAATATTAGCAGTACTAATTATTAATCCTCTTACTCATTTGAAAGATTAAGTTATATCATTGCTTTAATTTGTGTTTCTGATAATGAAGAACATTTTAAGTAAGATTTTTGGCTACTTGAATTATTTCTTTAGTGAATTGTTCACTTTTTTGTTTTTCTTACTTTGACGTGTTAGAGTTTTCTAGATATGAGAAAAGTTATCTAGTTACTTGTGATATATGCTTCTGTTGGGGTCCGTTATCAAAGAAACGAGACTGAGACAAAGTGAAAGTTATGCAAAGCTTTATTCTATGCCAAGCATTAGAAGTCAGACTGACCCGCCAGGGCCACCTCCGAAGAGAGCGCCCCCCTCCTGATCTCACAGGCTGGTTTTATAGAGCATAACCGTAGACCTCAAGGCATGTGGCTTCTATTGTTAGGGCGTTTACTTCCAGAATCGATGCCCAGAACCGGTACCAGGAACTACTGCGGCGTTTATTCCCGGAATGAATTCCGTGGATGTAGGACAACAATATGGCTACCTAGGCAATATGGAGTCGCTCTGGCTAAGCAGGCCCTAATGGTTAAACAGGTTTTAACATTAAATCAGCCCTAACACTTCAGATATTTTTACCAGCTTGTGATTTGCCTTTCAAATTTGTTTATGGTGTCTTTTGGTAAACTTAAATATTTCATTTTAACTAGACTACTTCTGGGGCACCTAGGTGGCTCAGTCAGTTGGCTAAGTGTCTACCTTTGGCTCAGGTCATGATCCTGGGGTCACAGGATCCAGCCCTGCATTGTTGGGGCTGCCTGTTCAGCTCAGTGGGGAGCCTGCTTCTCTCTCTGCCCCTACCCCCGCTCATGCTCTTTCAAACTATCTCTCTCTCAAATAAATAAAATCTTTAAAAAAATTAACTAGACTATTTTTTAGAGCTACTTTTAGGTTCAAGGAAAATGACACAGCAAATACAGGCAATTCTTTTTTTTTTTTAAGATTTTATTTATTTATTTGACAGACAGAGATCACAAGTAGGCAGAGAGGCAGGCAGAGAGAGGAAGGGAAGCAGGCTCCCCGCTGAGCAGAGAGCCCGATGCGGAACTCGATCCCAGGACCCTAGGATCATGACCTGAGCCAAAGGCAGACACTTAACCACCTGAGCCACCCAGGCACCCCAGTGTAGGGAATTCTCATTTACCACCTCTCTGTTCCCCTCCCCCACCCCACAGTTTCTCCTACTGTAAATATCTTGCATTAGAGTGTTACATTTTTTATAACTGATCAACAATATTGTTAAATAAAGCCCATAGTGCCTGCTGGGTTTCACTCTTGGTGCTTTTCATTCTATCAGTTTTCACAAGTATATAATGACATGTATCCAAAATTACAGAGTAGTTACACAGTCATAAAAATCCCCTGTGTTCATTGCCTCCTTTCTCCCCAAAGTCCTGATAACCACCAATCTTTTTTACTGTCTCTCCGGTTTTATCTTCTTCATCATGCTACGTAAGTGGAGTCATACCACATGTGGCTTGTCCCCACTGGCTTCTTTTCACGTAGTAGCCTGCATTTAACGTTCCTTCTTGACTTCAGATGGATGGTTGGATAGCTTCTTTATTGCTGAATAACACTCTGTTGTAAGGATATAGTGTAATTTGTGTGTCCATTCACCTATTGAAAGACATCTTCCTTCCCTTTTTTTTTTTTTCCAATTACAGATAAACCTGCTATAGGTGCCTAGGTGGCTCAGATAGTTAAGGGTCTGCTCGCTCTCTCTCTGCCCCTACCTCCTGCTTGTGTGCTCTCTCTCTCTCTCGTTCTCTCTCTCTCAAATAAATAAATATAATCTTTAAAAAAATAAAGCTGCTGTAAACATTCTTTTTTTTTAAATGTGTTTATTTGACAGACAGAGATCACAAGTAGACAGAGAGAGTGGGGGAAGCAGGCTCCCTGCTGAGCAGAGAGCCCGATGCGGGGCTCGATCCCGAGATCATGACCTGAGCTGAAGGCAGAGGCTTAACCCAGTGAGCCACCCAGGTGCCCCTGCTATAAACATTCTTGTGCCAGTTTTTGTGTGGACTTAAGTTTTCAGCTCATTTGAGCAAATAACCTCAATTGCTCAATTGCTAGAATGTGGGCCAGCCTTTATTTATAAATTTTATAAGAAACTGGCAGACTGTCTTCTGGTGTGGCCATTACCATTTTGCCTTCCCACCAGCAATGAGAGAGTTCCTGCCACTCCAGATCTTTTCCAGCCTTTGGTAGTGTGTTTTGGATTTAAACCACCCTAATAGGTGTATACTACTATCTCATTGTTTTAATTTGCAATTTTCCAATGACATAGGATGCAGAACATCTTTTCACATGTGTATTTGCCATCTGCCTATCTTATGCAATGAAATGTCTCTCCAGATTGATTGTTTGCCAATTTTGTAAAGCTTATTTTTTATGGTGACATTTTAAGATTTCTCTCTCCAGGTCCTTTATCAAAAGTATTCGATTTTCAGACAATCTAAACCATTTGTTTTCTGGCTTCTGTCTTTGGTATTTGTCTCCTCTCCCTCACAATATAAATATTCGCTTGTATGTTCTTTTAGTAATTTTATGATTTCATTTGGAGATCATTATATCTGGGAATCTCAGACTTTTTTGGAAGAGATGATTTCATTTTTCCCTCCATTTAAATCCACTTAGATATAATTGCCTTGCCTACTTTTGACAACAGTGCGATGGAAAATTGGGGACTATTAATATTCGATGAGTCATTATTGTTGATGCAACCAAACGATCAAGTAACAGACAAAAAGGCTGTGATCTCCTTCATTCTCTCCCACGAGATCGGACATCAGGCATGTGGTAAAATGTTCTTTCTTACTTCACTTATCTCCCATGAAGATAATCCCTAGCCACTCTACCCAGGAGAGCAAAAAAACTAAACAAAACCTCGATGGTACACCAGATTTTTAAAAAAAAAACTATTCAAGAAGTGGGACAGTGAAGGCAAGTTCTGTGTAATCAGATCTTGCGTGAACTTGAACTGTTGGTGTTGGAGCAGACCGACGAGACCTTCCAGGCCTGTTGGAGGTCAGGTATTTACATCCAAAAGTAAAGCGCTCCCCAGAACCCTCTTCAGGGGAAGTACGCCAACCAGAGCTATGATTGTTTTCATTCCATCTTAACGTAAGGGATGTTCAAAAAGGTCACTGACAGATGCCCACCTTTCCTCAGTAAATTGTTACGAACTTTGTTTTTGCTTTGTTTGAGGAGGGACTCAAGGGATACAGGGAATTGGTTAACATGTCAGTGAGATGAGCAGTCATTAGTCCTCAAGCCACATGCCCAAAACAGACGTAAACAAGCATTTATTTCATTAGATCTGTGCTTCCATAATGTGATTTTAGAACTTTAGTTTTGTTTGATGGAGGTTCTCACATCTGCTTTTTGACCTTGACTCCATTAATACAAGTTTGTTCAGAAAGAAGTGATCTAAACTAGGAAATTGTTCTCTTCTTGTTACGTGGATCCACAAGTTTTGGGAAAGAATGACCTACTGGGAGAGAATAATACCGTGTTGCGTAAACACAAACTTTGACAAGTTTCGATCAGACACCCCCCCTCCCCCCGCCAAATGCCATTTTTTAGGATTGCTCAAGCGGCCCATAGTTCTGGAAGACTGGCTGCTAGCTATTAACGTGTGACAGCTGTTGCAAGAATTTGATTAAATACTAGGGCACAGATTAGTTGGTGTTAGAAATTATTGGTTTTTTTTCCTGATTCCATTCATCATCCATTTGACACTTTGTTAAGCCCAAATAGAAAATAATTATAGCAGAACGCATGAGTGCCTTGGATATGACACAGATTAAAACATGTTCTTAACACAACACAACTGCTTCCAGCAAAATTCTGATGTAGTCTAGAGTCTAAGATGCTGTAATCAGTAGGTGTTAAGTGAACATTCCGGACTTCTGCTTTATTCAAATTAACATAACTCTTGGGGAAGCGGACAGTTTCAGACCTGCTACTCCGGCTTACCTTTATCTTTGAACATGACAGTTCAAAAACAAAAATTGCTTTCAATTGTTGGATGTGAAATGCTTCTTTCAAAGAAATGCATGACCAGTATCTCTTCACGTGAAAGCCGCAACGTGCTTTTTGGAGCCCTGTTTCCAGTTCTGTTATTGAGGGATTACAGTTTCATTATGTCTTTGACCTATGTATTGAAACATGCAATTACAATGAATTCCTAAAATTAAACTTAAGAAAGCTCTTTTTTCTCCCATCTCCAAAAGTGGTTTGGAAATTTGGTTACCATGAACTGGTGGAATGATGTCTGGCTCAAAGAGGGTTTTGCATCTTACTTTGAATTTGGAGTAATTAACTACTTCAATCCTAAATTCCCAAGAGTAAGTATGTCTGTTACATTTATTTTATAATTGTTTCTCCCAATTATGAAACCGGTACATTTTGTTGTTTCATATGTGTACAGTACAGAAAAATAGAAGGAATATTAAATTACCTGTAATACCAGAGGTGATCAGTGTTATCTTTTTTTTATGTTTTCTTTTTCTAGGCTTTTACTCATTAAATATTCATAAAAGTGGGTATTACTTTTTTACACAGAAACCTGTAATGCCTTGTGTACTTCCTTTTATATCAAGAACATTTCTGCAAATCATTAAGTCATTCTTGAAAACAAGATTTTTAAGGGTTGCCTAATATTTTATTATATCACCTTATAAGGTGTATGCCTATTATCTTTCCCTACTACTGGATTTTAGGTCATTTTCCCTTATTCCTGCCTAGACTCAATTCTAAAGCCACTGTAATCAGTAGCTTATGACTTTAATGATAAGTAATATGCTAATTTATACATTATAAAATGTTATATAATATAGATCAGCTGGGCATCTGATATCTTATATGTTATACCCAATGCTGTTTTGCTGTTTTGAATAAATAGCAATATGAAAATATAAATTCATGAATATGCAAATCTGATTGTTTCAACTGTAAGTTCTATTTCTGGTCATTTATGTAGATTAATCAGTGCTTTCAGGATAGCATGATGAAACAGAATTGGTTTTATTTGACTTAAAAAAATTAAATATGTAGGTGTAACATCATTCTTTGACACGTACCTCGCTTCTTGATAACAAGCCCAAGGTCCTGGCTTTCGCTCTGTCCCTGACTCTCTCCACCTTTCTGACGCTCAAGGCTGTTCAGCCTGCGGCTCCCTGGCCTGTCCCTCATCCCACCTCCCGGTGTTTCCAGGCTTGGTTCTTGGCCTCTTTTCCTCTTTCCCCATTCTTGCTCAGTATATTGATACTTGGAAGACTGATTGATCTCCACTGGCCAGATCTTTATCAGAGGCAAAATGTAATACCGCCCAGTTTGAAGGAGATTCGAAGACAATGTTTTTCCTATGCCATTGGCAATAATATTTGCCCTTTTTAGGAAAGGGTGGAGATGGTAGATACATGATACTTGAGTTTTGTTGATTATTTGGCAGAATTCACTGTTGGCAAACCTAACTTGGCCCCTCCGAAACGTTCTCGAAAAATCCTCTTTTTTTAATGTGTTGGTGAAATCGTAGTTTGTGGGAAGCACTCAGGTTGCAGCCTCTTCACACCCCGGTTCCATGCCCCCACGCTATGCTTTGCAGGGTTCCCATAGATGGCCCACGCCCCCTGCAGTCCAACCCCTCTTCCTCCCCTGGGTTGGGCATCATTACGTGGATGAGGAGACGGAAGTCCTGGATGGTTGGGTGACTTGCCCAAGTCATCTGCGTGATGGGGACGGAACTGTGATTATAATAACCCATTTGGGGGCACCTGGGTGGCTCAGTGGGTTAAGCCTCTGCCTTCGGCTCAGGTCATGATCTCAGGGTCCTGGGATCGAGCCCTGCATCGGGCTCTCTGCTCAGCGGGGAGCCCGCTTCCCCCTCTCTCCCTGCCTGCCTCTCTGCCTACCTGTGATCTCTCTCTCTATCAAATAAATAAAATCTTAAAATAATAATAATAATAATAATAATAACCCATTTGTCCAGGTCTTGTCTGATGATGAAGGTAATGACCATAATAAAAACAGTAACACTGCGTTTCCTGTTCTCTGAGCACTTAGGACTTACATTCCACGTAGTGTGAGTCTTGTACGTACATCATCTTACTCGATTCCCAAAACAATCATCTGAGTGTAGTTGTCACTCTGTTTTCTAGTTGAGGAAGCATTAAGTAAGTTGTTCAAGGTCTCATGGCTACTCTGTGTCGGAGATGAGGTTCAGTTGCAGATGTCTTTGTCTCTACGATCATGACTTCACCCAACTGTGCTCTGCAGAGAACACACATAGGAGTGTTCTTGTCCCCCGAGACCTAATGGGTGCGTGGGGAAGTTCATTATATGACTCTTTTCATTTATGTAAATTTTATATACATAGAGAAAACCTTAGTTGTCTTTAAAAGTCCTTTCCATATACTCTGTAGCTACAAAACTGTTTTTATCTCTCTTTTATAAGATAGAACCTACGCACAGTTCATGTCATCTATACATGTTTATGAAAGAATTTGGTTGTATTCCAAAGTAACTCTGCTTGGGTTCAATAAGAAAACCAGTTCCATTTCCATGAAACAATTAGATTCACCCTTTATTTTCTCAATTGAATGGAATATATCATTAACAGCCATCAGCTACCTTTTTTTTTTTTTTAAGATTTCATTTATCAGACAGAGATCACAAGTAGGCAGAGAGGCAGGCAGAGAGAAGGAGGGAAGCAGGCTATCTGCTGAGCAGAGAATCTGATGTGGGGCTTGATCCCAGGACCCTGGGATCATGACCTGAGCCGAAGACAGAGGCTTTAACCCACTGAGCCACCCAGGCGCCCCCATCCGTTACCTCTTAATACTACTGAAATTGGCTAAGGTATTATCATATCTGGGGAAATTTGATGGAGATATATTCTAGTGATTTTGAAGCAAAGATGGTAAGATTAACCGCTTTTTGTACCAGTTAGTTAGTTATTGAGAAACCAGTTTGGTTTCTCAATTGCTCTTCTCTTTTTTCTTTTAAGAGTTTATTTAGTTGAGAAAGAGTGAGAGATAGAGAAAGAGAACACACAGAGGGAGAGAGAGAAACAGACGCTCTGTAGAGCAGGGAGTCCAACGCGGGGCTCAATCCTGGGACCCTGGGATCATGACCTGAGCCAAAGGCAGATGCTTCAGCGACGGAGCCACCTGGGCACCCCAAAGTCTGTGCTTTTAACCACAGTGATATTCCTTGTAAATTTATTGTAATGAATACTGTTGTATTTCTTAGGATAATAATACATTTAATAGGAATAGATATTTTTCTCTAGAATCTTGCGGCTTGCAGGAAGAAAGTAACGGTGGGTATGCAGACTCACTTTCTCCAACCACTGTATTCAGTGCCCAAATACGATTTTGAAAAAGGCTAGTATCACTTTTTATATAAGTGTTTCCCTCCAGCAGGACTGGAACAGGTGGGGATAAGAGTCACCTTATGGGAGGCCCCGAGGAGAAAGACCTTGGGGATGTTGAGGAAAAGGTGTCTGCCCCATTCATCACAGTTTACTTGTGTGATGATAGTGACACCAAGAAGACAATAGAAGATCTTACACCAGGCAGGGAGAAGAGAGACAGACTATCCATTCTGAGGGGGACAGAGGGAATTCACAAAACATGGAAAAGGCAATGCATAAAGTTGTTCGTTAAAATATTGTTTAAAACAGTAAGAAGCTGGAAGCAATTTAAATTCCTGGCTAATAGGGAAATGATGAAGTCAGTAATGGTTCATGGCCTCAGTGGGCCATTCCGCAACCCTGCATTTATTTACTTTAATGTTTTGCTTTTGCAGAAGTGTTATATGCTCTACTTTAAGAAGAACGATGTCATATGTGATTTGAGCACACTGTGATCATCACTATTACGTTTTGGCTTGTTAAGTATTTGACTTATTATATCCAGTTTTATACGTTTCATTTGTAATGCAGTGGCCGTCTTTAGGGATAGTTATGAAGATGAGGTATCAGAATTTTGAAATGAATGTCATAGTAAGTAAGAAGGACAGAAGCGTTTACATCTAAATAAATACACAGGGAAAGAGATTGGAAAAACAGAGCGCTAATGTTCTAATGGTGACTGTCTTGGAGTGGAGGATTATGGGTGTTCTTTATCTCCTCTGTTTTCCCCGTTGTACTTAGAGGATACGTGGGTCAACCGCGAGGCGCTCTGAAGAATGCTTGAGTGTTAAACTAATAAAAGCTATGCTGAATGAATCAGGTCAGACTTACACAGATGTCTCCTCTCACTCCTAGCTTCTCAAAGCGGGACTATCAAACTAGCAACATCAGCGTCTCCAGGTAATCGATTAGAAGTACAGAACCCCACCTGAGACCAACTGGGTTCGTGTATGAATCGATCAAACCCCCAGGGGATCCTTATTCTCATTACAGTTGGAGATGTGTTCCTCTAGAGGAAAGGCTGTCTTGTTTCTGGAAGAGCCAAGTTTGACAGTAGCCTAATCAATGGTGTTAATAAGTCAAAAAATAATATGTGAGGAGGAGAGGTTGGAACATTGGCCAATGGAAGTGGGCAGAATTTGAAGGAGTCAACTTGGGGATCCCAGAGACGGCCACTAGGGAGGTGAGGCTGCTTGGGGATTATGAGAGGGTTCGCCCAGCTCTGCAGCTCTGCTGTCTCTGCTGCTGCTTTGCCACGATCCTTTCTTTGGCTCTGCCGTGACCCACACCTCTTTGGCGGTATGTTGCTCTTCCTTCTCTCTTTCCTTCAAAAAAGAAATGGCCCTTGTCTTGTGTCTGAGAGAGGTATAGTTTTCTGGAGAGTTCTGTATTTACTCAAATATAATAAACTGCCTTTTCCTAATGCATGATCTAGAAACTGTCATATCCAGCCCATGAATTTATTTCCAATTACAAACTAGGACAGCATCATCAAAATGGTAAATCTGGTGCATTTTGGTCTGTAAATGTTCATTGAAGAGAGACTGACCCATTTTAAGGGGTTACTAATAAAATTATCAATACAATTCTACAGGATTAAAATCACCTAGAGATGCTAGTCCCTACAGGGTCCTGTCTGTGTGACTGGGGACTTTGTTTGGGGAAATGTAGACAGCTCTCTTGGAAAACATGTTGACTCCTGTAATGGGGTTTTTAAAAATGGAAATAAGAAGGGTATTAAATCCGAAGGGAAGTATCTTAGATATTTTGTTATTCAAGGAATCCTGAGTTATTTGGTATAAGGAAGCTCACAGAGCACATCTGAATGATTTTTTCCCCTCTTCAGTGTCAGTTTTTGAAAGTATTTTTGAAAGTATTTTGAAAGTATTTGAATTTTGTGCTTCTGTGACACCGAAGAAGTTAATGTTGCTCAATCTTTTCCTTTTAGAATGAGATCTTTTTTTCTAACATTTTACATAATGTCCTCAGTGAAGATCACGCCCTGGTGTCTAGAGCTGTGTCCTTGAAGGTGGAAAATTTTACAGAAACCAGTGAAATAAATGAGCTCTTTGACTTGTTTACTTACAACAAGGTAAAATCAGTTATATATTGCCTTTTATTTTGCACTCTTGCAATAAGGTGCATAAAATGGATTCCAAGGATAGTAGGCTAATATGACACCACACAGGCTTTGATACAAATAATCGTAATTTTATTCAGCAGATGGATTTTAGAAAATGCGGTTAAATCAGTTCTCATCTAGCAAATATTATTCAAGCCCATGTTAGGTGCTCAGTACCATCCATCATTATAAGACACTGAGACAACTTGTTACTTTTAAGGTGAACCCTTCTGCTTGGTGGAAATTTATTCTTAGCATGTAAACATCTCGGCTTAAAATATTTTGTGTATCCTGAATTCTTTATATGTAAAGCATGTGTTCAACTTTTACCTATTAGTTAGTGACAGTCTACTATTTTATCAACATATTTGGGGATAACCCAAACATTCAAACGAAGTACGCAATGTAATTGGGAGAAAAGCCCAGAATATTGCTTATCAAAATGGAATGTGTCAAAATGGAATGTGATATTGCTTATCAAAATGGAATGTATTGAATTTGCTCAAACAATGGACTGTTTCTTGTCCTAGGGAGCGTCTTTGGCCCGAATGCTTTCTAGCTTCCTGAATGAGAATTTATTTATCCGTGCACTCAAGGTGAGCTTACAAAATTGTTGTGACATAGAAGGCAGGAAACATAAATTGTTTGGGACATGTTATTTATTTCAACCTAAACTTTTCCATTCTTTTTAACTTCTTCATTCTTTACAGTCCTATTTGAAGACATTTTCTTACTCAAATGCTGAGCAAGATGACCTATGGAGGCATTTTCAAATGGTAATTGTCCTACCTCCTGACATGCGCATTCAGTGAATGAATGAGTGAGAGAGTCAATGAATGAACGAACTAAGGACTCATTCCCATAGAGAGTTGGGCAGAGTTCGGAATTAGGCCCAGAATATCGTAAATGAAAAATAGAATAGCCAGCCATGTAGTTTCTTTTGGGAGACTGCCCCCTGAAAAAATTTCGATGGTCAATATTTGCTCTTGTGATACTTTTTCAAAACAGGTCGTCGATGACCAGAATAAAACCCTTTTGCCAGCCACAGTGAAAAGCATAATGGATAGTTGGACCCACCAAAGTGGCTTTCCAGTGGTCACCTTAAATGTATCCACCGGCACCATCAAACAGGAGCCGTTTTACCTTGGAAAGGTTAAAAACGAGACTCTCCTAACCCACAAGTAGGTACATTTGCTGCTCTGTCTTCACCTTCCTTGGGGTTCAGCTCCGATCCAATGGAAAGCAGCCTGTGGGTGAGGAAGCATAATGGCGGGCTGGGTACACACTCTTCTGCAGTGGGCCCCGTGCTCTGCGAGGGGAATTCCTGGGGTGCGGGCATGAGGCAGAGCCCCTGATGTCCTGAACGAGGCCAGAGACTCGCACTGAGAGATTCGAGGCAGTGCCCCGTCCCCCACATTTAGCAGGACATCAGCAACCAAAGCTTTGGGGGTCACGTACGCTCTTTGTCCTTCAGACAGAAGTAGTGCATTACTCAGGATTCTGAGTGAGAGGCAATCAAATAGAACCATGCTGGCCTCCTGTCAGGTAAGAGAAAAGGGGGTCCTGCTGCACAGTTGTCTTTTTTCAGTAGAAAAGGAACTGAATGGTCACCAGCCCCGGAGGGATAGTTCCACATGTGTCCGAAGGTACGCATGTGTGTATATTGCTAGCCCTGCCTATCAGATTAGACTTATGGCCTTTAGAGTCTCTCATACCTGGGTTTAAATATCAACCTCACCAAAATTCAAACCTTTGGTAAGTCTAATTGAAAATCTCTCAGTTTTAGCTGCCTTATCATTAACGTAAATGCGACAGCATCTGTCCCAGTGGATTGTTGTCACAAGGAAATGAAAAGCTGAGCCTAAAGCAGCTTAGTGTTCATCGCTTCCTCTCTCCTTCCCTTCCCTTTCTTAACTTGTCAGACGATGTTCAAGTGTATTGGATAGCGTTCTGATGTTCACATTGCACTGCGGTTCAGTATTAGCGCAGATGAGGGAGTAATTTTCAAAGAGTATCACCCAAATACGGAGGACATCCTGCTCTTTCCTTAAAACCCCAGAGAAAAGGAACAGAACAGAACATCCCTACTCACTTTGCTATTCCGTGCTTTTTTAAAATAAAAGTTTTTATTTTAATTCCAGTTCGTTAACATCCGGTGTTCTGTTAGTTTCAAGTATACGATGTTGTGATTCAACACGTCCGTGCAGCCCCACGTGCTCATCACGATTCCGTGACTTTTGCAAAGACGGGTGCCTTAGCGATTAGATCAACACAGACCCCCATTCAAGGGCTTTGAGAAACCAGACTTGTGAGCATTTGAGCAAGATTGCAAGTCCTGTCCACACTCCGAGGACTGTAGCTCTTCCGATGACTAATGTCCTCCTGTGTTTGTCTGGTCCCCTCCAGATCACGTCCACCAATATGGGAAGAATGTCGGCATTCAGTAAATGTGAATCATCTGATCCGTGCTGAACGCTTCTCAGATGGGGAGAAAGCTTGAGGCAGAAAGGCATTTTGACATGTTTGTCAAGCTTTCTCTTCTGAAATTACTTTTTGCCTCTCTTGGCACAGAGGGGTTTAGGTCTGTCTGCAACATTTGAACAACCCCCGAGTGAGACCAAGTGGCTGTAATTTAATATAAACAGGTCTTGAAATATAAACAGGTCTTGAGAGTTTCAGATACGGAAAGAAAGAAAGATTGAAAGAAAGAGAGAGGGTTAAAAGAAAGAAAGGAAAGGAAAGGAAGGAGAAAGAGAGGAAGGAAGGAAGGAAGGGGAAAGAAAAAGAATGAAAGGAAGGAAGAAAAAAAAAAGAAGGAAGGAAGATATTCAGATACAACATTGTCTTCGTAGCTACCTTAAGTTAGAAGAAAAAGTAAAGAAGAAGACAGACTAATTGAGAGTAAACAAATGGCCAAAGAAAAACCGGCTTATAAAAACAGCGGTGAAAGGCGCCTGGGTGGCTCAGTCGGTGAAGCGTCTGCCTTCAGCCCAGGTCATGACCTCAGGGTTCTGGGATCGAGTCCAGCACCGGACTCCTTGATCAGCAGGGAGCCTGCTTCTCCCTTTGCCTCTCACCCCGCTCTTGGACTCTTTCTCTCCCCCACCCCTCTCTCTCCCAAATAAATAAATAAAATCTTTTAAAAAAAGAAAAAACAACAGTGACTAATCCTAAGAGCAAACCCTTGCCTATCGAGAGTGAAAAACCAAAGAATTTGAGTCCTGTCATTTTATCATCTCAGTTAATATGGGCTCAGAGGTTATATCTTATGTATGAAAATTAATTGAATTTTTGGTTTCTTCCTAATAAGTGACACATGGATTGTACCTATTCTTTGGATAAAAAATGGAATTACACAGTCTCTAGTCTGGCTAGATAAAAGCAGCAGTAAGTAACAGATTTTTAAAATATCTTCACATATATGCATGAATATATATTACACACATATATAAAGGCAGAGAATAAAATGTTGAAGCAGATAGCCTTTGAAAAGCTGTCTTGCTTAAAACTAAAATATTATATCATTCTTGTCTTATCTAACATAGAGCTTTAAAGAAAATTTTCTAATCAAAAACCATTATATGTGAAAAAAATACAATTATATGGTATGGTCAGTATCTATTTTAGAATTCTTTTACTTTTTTTGGATTATTAGGTTCATTGTTGAGGATTAAGAGGATATAGTATAAATATGCACTGGAAAAATTTTTTAGGTGCACCATTTCACACCTTTCCCATATCCCTTTGTAGAAATATTCCCTGAAATGCAAGTTTCAGCTTCTGATCATGACTGGGTGATTCTAAATTTGAATATGACTGGATATTACAGAGTTAACTATGATCAATTAGGTTGGAAGAAGCTAAATCAACAGCTTGAAAAAGATCCGAAGGTAAGGTGGCTTTTTATACCTGTTATTAAATGTCATTCATAATGCACTCTTGAGTCAAGCTTTCATAAACCCCTCTGGTGAGAAGAGACTTTGCCCTCACTGCCGTCTCTCACCCTAAACCATACTGGATTTTTTCCCCCTCATTCTTAGAAAGGGCAGATTTAGGTTCAATGTATTGTGCTTTTGAACATTAATATCATTTTCCTTCAACTGTTTTACCTTTCTGGGTAAAAATCAGAATACATTTTCCTACTCACCATTAGTTTTATGATCTCAGACAAGTTACCTGAATGTTCTGTTTCCATGTCTAGACTTCAGATGGGAATAATATACAGCTTTGTTACTTACAATGAGGATTAGATGCAATGTAGGTAAACATACGCTTACAATTTCTAAGCCCATCAAGGATACCCAGTCTATGCTAGAATGTGTGAATTTTTACAAAATTATATTCTTACTCTCCCTCAGAGAGTTTAAGCCACAAAAATATCAATAGACTCTAATACCACTTTATCACCAAAGTAAGTCGTTCTGCCATATATAAATATTAAAATGTTGGCTAGCTTTGGTCGGTCAGATTTTGATTGGTTGAATTCAACCAAATCTCCGTTGTTGGAGAAGGATGCTGGCGTTGGTGTCTCTAGAGTTGGCTCTGCCATGAAACCCTGGACAGTTAGTTCATGGAGGCACCATTCTTTAAGCTAGAACGTTGAACTACAAGATATCTTTGGGGTCTCTGTCTTCGAGAGTTCTCTGGAACTATCTAGCGGCCTCTCTAGCAGAAGATGACCTATGGTATATTGGTCCAGAGCTTGGCTTCTGTGTCTGGTACCCTTGTGTTCATGCCTCGGTTTTCCCATCCATATGATGATGTTTTGATAGACCAGCATTAAATAAAGAATTGTGAAGATTAGATAAGGTGATACGTGTATCCTCTTTAACAGAGGTTGGACATAGATCAGTCTGTCAGGACATATTCAGTAATTTAAAAAAATTATTATGAGGCTTTTGAACAAAGCTCCAAAATCCACACATCATAACATTTTATTTTCAAATATTTTTCAGAGTAGCTACCCTCTTACTGGTTTCCGAGGGCACTGTAAGCCACGGAAGCATGGCCATGCCATTCTAGCAATGATTTTCTTGAAACCACTGTAGACTTACTTATTGAAAAACTGAGGTCAGTTATTCCTACTACATGACCGGGGATGTCTGTTCTTAGTATTAACTTAGAAAAATGGAAGTGTTATTACTGCCAGAAAAGAATGAGACCAAGGAGAGATTGAAGCTTGCTGAGAGGCTCAAAACGAGTGTTGTGAAGATGGATTATCTGAGACCAAACCTGTGAAAATGCGTGAGGTGTTGAAGGAAGGGGATAGGAGCCTCTGGGCCCCTTGAGTCCCCTCCAGCTGAGACAGGTTCCTGTGGCCCGGCCATGCCATGGGGCTGTAACCCAAGCTTAAGCAGTTGGGTTGGCAATGGACTGCTGCCTTTCCATGATTCTCAGGGCTCTCTTGGTGGCATTGGGTCAAATTAGTAAAATCTTGACAAGACAGACACTGCTCAGAGGACTTTAGTATTACCAAAATAGGGCTAAATAATGAGTACTTAAGGTTTCCTGTGCCAAAACTTCTCCTGACAGCAATATGGACAGTGTAACACAACTGAGCACACACTCCTTGTCTTGGAGAGCCTTTTCAACAAGACATCCCGTTTTCGTTGTCACCATGCCATTTTTTTCAGGGAGTCTTTTGGCAAAACTCTCTGCCAGATGAAAGCCTTATGACTGATATCCAGAGGGACCATTTACCAAAAACAGATGTATAATAAATAAATCATGGGGACTCTCCTCAGTGATCACCATTTCTCTGCGCGTGAGACAATTCACACGAGAGGGCTTCATAGGCAACCATGATCTTGAAACGCTGTTATGATTTTGCAAATTATTTGGTGGCTAAGAAATGCTCTCATCTTTTCCTGCACAAATTTGGATCTAATTTGCAGGTCATTCCTGTTATGCACAGGCTGCAGGTGATTGACGATGCCTTTACCTTGTCTAAGTGAGTATGTTGTCTTCACCGCTGGCTTTTAAGTGTACCTTGAGAATGTACTGAAACGTTACAGCCTAATCACTGTGCAGTGAAATTGCTTCTTTAGCATATACAGGGCCCAGCTTATTTGGATTAGGATCAAGTTCTGTGGGTACAGTGGAATTTTAGAACATAGAAGTTGTTGGGATGGACATCACCGTGGGTGTACTTTGAGGGCATTGTGCTGCGCAAGGGAAGCCAGTCACAAAAAGACAAATATTACGTGATTCCATTTGCACGAGTTCCTTGGAGTCGTCAGAATCCTGGAGAGACAAAAGGGAAGGGTGGTTGTTGGGGGTGGGGGTGGGGGTGCAGAATGGGGCAGTTAGTTTAATGCCGGACCGAGTTTCAGTTTTATAAGATGAAAATGTAAGTCAGCATCCTAAAACAAATCCCTTTAAAGGAGAAGTTTTAAAAAGATGCAGTAGAGAAGATATACTGAGGAAAAGGTCATCGTGTTTAAATATTTAGAGGATTATCACAGAAAGTATTAGAATTGTTATTTTTAAAAATTTCCATCCAGAAGAAACACTCAGGAGAAAATAGAGGTGATTTGGGCTTGCCTTTATAAAGGTTCCTAAATATTCACAGATACATTTGGGAAGGTTGTAGATGCATTTGTATTTTTCTGTGATATTGTAAATTAAGGAAATAGCTGACATATTAAAAAAAAGAATTGCTAGAATTAGACTATCAATTGAGATTTTGAAGTGATTTTGTTATTGTAGGGTGATGGCTATAGGTAAAATTTTAATGAGATATGGCCCGTATTTCAGTATACTATAGAAGTATAGATTTTATTTCTATTCCATTTATTCAGTAGAAGCTGTGCTAAGTTTTCATTCAGGTAATTCATATGTGTCTAGAATTTAAATTTTAGGCAATAAAATTAAGGAGTCCGTATAATAAATTACCTACTGTGTTCTCTCTGTCTTTACCTGTCCTATTTCTCAAAGGAATGTCTATTTTTTTTTTGTCCTTTGTTCCTGTACCACTTCTCCCTCTGTGACCAGCGGCACATTTGCTCACCCACTGCTTTGCAGAAACCCCTCTCCAGGACCACCATGACTCTCACACTGTTGACCACATCCTCCGGGAAACCTCTCTAGTCTTCTCTCATTTTCTTCTCTCTTTCCTTTGGGTGGCTCATGCCTTCTTATGGTTTTAGGGATGATTTTATTATGGGCACGTAGAATGCCCGGCAGATACAAGCTAACCAGTAAAGCTTTGGGAAGGGATACGTTCAGGACTTCTAAGTCTACATCTCCACCTGTCCCCTCCTGCCTTCTGCATATCCTTTGGTCATTTAAATTCAGGATCTTCCACAGTGGATTTTTTTTCTGTCTCTGAATTGTGTCTGCTGTCAGTTTCTCTCTGTCTGTCAGAGTGTCACGATCCTTCCCATGACCCAAACTTGAGACATGCTTGACTCCTCTCTTTCTCTCTCTCCATCTGCCGTCCAGCCAACCTGTCTTATCTCTTCTTCTTAAGGATATTTTTTGGATTCCCACCTTACGTACCACCTTCACTGCTTCCATGCTAAGCCAAGTGCCCCTCATCTTTTACTTAGCCTGTCGCGTTAGCTTCCAGCCTTCCGTTCCTTTCATTTCCATTCTGTCTTCTTCAGCACAGTGGCGATAAAATTTTTCAGCATCGACTTCGTGATGTCACCCCCGCCCATTATTTAAACACCTTCCCACTCCGTGCAAACTCTTCATCTTGACATTCAAGGCTCTCTACAGGGTCGATCCCACGTATTTCCCAAGCTCCACCTCTCAACTCCACACTGAAGAAATCCAGTGCCTCAGTTGCTTGGTCTGCTCTCACACAAATTCCCACTTTATCTTCTTTGTTTTAAGCAGCCTTCCTCTTTCTCTTTACCCATTTCCATCTTACCTTCATCAGCCTTCATCGCCCTTCTCACCGTCCTCCTCCCAGGAGGCCTTCCCTGACTTCACCATCACACGCATGGGCTTTCCTTCTTTGCTACTTTTATTGTATTCGTTGGTTTTTCTCAGACTCATGAACAGCTTCTCATGCATAAGCCTCCGCTCCTCACTGAAGGAATAAACTCCTCAGTGGAAAGCGAGAGTCGTGGCCTACATTCTAGTTCCCGTTCCCGCGAGTGACTGGTAGAGCGTTTGATAATGACTCGTAATCGATACGTGTTGAATGGAAATTGTACTCCCATAAGAATGTGTATGAAATGCACAAGGATTTTTTTGCCCTACGAGCAGTCCAACAGTTGGCCTGGATTTTCCTCTAGTCTCCAAAAATTGGGACACTTGAATGTACCAAACTGTAATGGAGGGCTTGTCCACATTTCTTGGCTCACATCTTATCAAGGAGCTGAGACCTCTAGCTTCCTGATTCCACAAACTTTTTTTTTTAACTTTTTATTTTTTATTTTTTTTTAAAGATTTTATTTATTTATTCAATAGAGAGAGATCACAAGTAGGCAGAGAGGCAGGCAGAGAGAGAGGAAGGAAGCAGGCTCCCCGCTGAGCAGAGAGCCCGATGTGGGGCTCGATCCCAGGACCCTGGGATCGTGACCTGAGCCGAAGGCAGAGGCTTTAACCCACTGAGCCACCCAGGCGCCCCTTTTTTTTAACTTTTTTAAAAAAAATTTATGTTTATTTTGTTTATTTTTATTAACATATAATGTATTATTAGCCCCAGGGGTACAGGTCTGTGAATCGCTTCACAGCACTCACCATAGCACATACCTTCCCCAATGTCCATAACCCCACCACCCTCTCCCTATCCCCCTCCCCCCTGCAACCCTCAGTTTGTTTTGTGAGATTAAGAGTCTCTTATGGTTTGTCTCCCTCCTGATCCCATCTTGTTTCATTTATTCTTTTCCTACCCCCCAAGCCCCCCATGTTGCTTCTCGACTTCCTCATCTTATTCCACAAACTTTATTAAAGTCAGGCATCGAAGTATGGAACAGATACGGAAAGTGTGCAAATTATTTAGCGAGTGGAGGTTTTTTGAGTGTGTATTTTTTTGAACCAAACAGAAACAATTATATTGAGATTGAAACAGCCCTTGATTTAACCAAGTACCTTGCTGAAGAAGATGAAATCCTAGTCTGGTATGCGGTTTTGGTGAACCTGGTAACCAAGGATCTTGTTTTTGATGTGAACAGCTATGATATGTACCCGTTATTAAAGGTAATTTCCTTCTTTGTTACGTGGTTTTAAAAAGTTCTCTCTTCCTCTTTCCGTATCTAGATAGCATCTGTGGAACACATCCTTCCCCAAGTCATAGTCTCTTAGTTCTAAATATGTATTCATTTTCTTAGGAAGGGCTGGTTACTCTTAGTCATACTTTAGTCATGGCCTGGTCTAGGAAATGAGTCTGAGAGAAGTTTGGAGAAGTCTTTAGTTCTTGGTGAAGCGACAGTGTGCCCTAAGAACGCAGAAGTGGATGGACATGGTATGCTTTTTGTCTAACAGCAACTCTTCTCCTGGAAGATGGTTAGTCAAACAGAAAGACTTTTAACAACCCTATAGTCATCATTGAAATACTCTGGTCTACAGGACTAGGGCTTCACCAGAGAGGTATGTTCCAGGAAAAGTAAACACTTGGAAGCTGCTTTTGCCGCTGGCAAATGAGAGAGGGAAATGGAAATTCGCCAAGCAGGGGGACATCATCACACTTCCTTCATTAGATCTTGAACAGCGATCGTAAGAAAGGTGGCTCAGGGGCAAACCGAAGGAACAGCTGGGAGTCAGGCACCCAGGAGTAAGGGACCAGAAACAAACCAGAAAGTGGTCCAGATGATAATTACAAGTGAGCTTCTGGGGCCACTGGAGGGCCAGATCGCAAATACCTCACGGGTCCAGACTTCTTCCCTCAGCTGTCCAGAGTGCTGGTCCAAATGTTCTTGAGTGTGGGGATGGTGACCCAGAAAAGAAGACACTTAAGTGTGGGAGTGAGGTGGCTCATTGATAAACTCTGATTCCTGCTTCTGGATAAAGAAGTAATAACTAGGATTTGCTTTTGTTTGTTTTTATTTAAATTTTTTTATTTATTTGAGAGAGAGAGAACTCACAAGTGGGGCAGGGGAGTGGCAGAGGGAGAAGGAGAAGCAGGCCCCCTGCTGAACATGGAGCCCAATGTGGGGCTCGATCCCAGGACCCCGAGATCATGACCTGAGCCTAAGGCAGGTGCTTAACCGACTAAGCGACCCAGGTGCCCTAGGATTTGTTTCTAAGGAATGTCAATGAATAATATCTACTTTGTTCTTAGGGATGTATTATAAATGGATAACTTTTATAACCTTGCTGTTCACCAGCTGAGAGCTCAGTCGAAGAGAGTTTATTTCCGACTCACGGCGTAAAATTGTCCGAAGCGTAGATCAGTCATCCTTATTTTTCTTGGAGGTATAGATACAAAGCATGGAAGTGCTAAGGTAGAATGTTGAACAGTTTTAACATTCATCGTTTCTTTCTCTATTTTGAACACACCTGAAAATGTTGCAGGTGTTATGAAACGGTAATAAGAGCCATGATTTATCGAGTTCCTACCTGCCACAGAGTGTACTCACATATGTGATATTGTTTTGTCCTCACCAAAGGGTAATTTTGGTATTCTTGGCAATTCCATTGTGCCAGGGGGAACCTGAACGAAGAGAGGCTACAACAAAATCAACCAGTTACACGTTTAGTAACAAAGAAAGACAACTTCTCAGGAGACACGTCTCCCTCCTCTATTCCTGTCCTTTCAGAGAGAGTGAAATACAGTGCAAATTCAGTGTTGCGAGCCAAAGCTAACCATAGATTTTCCTTATTGTTCATAGAAGTATCTGTTGAAGAGACTTACCTCGATATGGAATGTATATTCAACTATCATCCGTGAAAACGCGGCAGCGTTACAAGATGACTATTTAGCCCTGTAAGTATTTTTTTTTATTTTTCTCTATTGAATATGTATATTCAATTTATATTCATTTCAGTTTACAACTGAATAAAATGGTTCATGTTAAGAGGTGGGTTTCCAGATATATATTAGGAAGATCTCGATACCTATGATTTAACTGGGAGATTTTGCATGCTCCTTGAGACCAGTAGCTTTGGGATGGGTGAGCTATAAGTTTCCTACTCAGAGATAATAGTTTGGGATCTTAGTTTACCTGCAGAGCCCACACATGGACACACAGGAGTCTATAGCTCTCTCAAATCTTCGGCTTCTGGTTGAGATTTTGAGTGTGTCCTGCCGTTGGTGAGGGGGTTGTACTGAAAAATTCTATCATTCCTTATACAAATATGAGAGGAGTTGCCTGGAATATTTCAGTCACTTGTGTGTGAGCACGAGTAAGTATTGCAAATGATTTCCACGTTATTGGTTTGGTGAGGGCAGTAAGCGTGTTGTCCTGGCGGTCTGGGAAGGAGGTGAAAGGTAAAAATAGGGCTGTGGTACCCCTGACCTTCCAATGACCCAAGATTTGTAGGGAGTGGGAGGTACCTGAGGGGAACTTCTCGATTTAGGGAGGGAATTTGTTATCTGCAACGGTACAGGAATTCTGTTTACAGCTCTAATCAAAATCAGGCTGAAATCAACCAGACCGAGCAAGAAATACAAAATAGACAAAATGAGATTATTCTCTCTCAAGAGTATCCTTCCGAGAAGGGAGACATTTGCGTGCTAGGGCATGTGACTAGAAGGACACAGGGTTGACTAAACATGTAAATGGGAGACAGTGAGGACTAGTGAGACAGTCAGTGGGCAGTCGAGTTGGGTGCATGAACAGGAAGGTAGACATGTGCTCACTCAGGCACCACAGATGTTAGCCAGCCATATCCTTGGCTCCCCTGAACTGGACTCAAGTGACCTACTTTTGGTAGCTTCCCAGGGCCCTTTGTCTTCCGAGCAACCTTGGAGAATTGTGTGCTTGTAGAGAACCCCGTCTTGCTGCATCCAGCTTCAGATGGGGAGGGAGTGAGAGGGAGGGTGTAGAAATGCTCAGAACTGTCTTTCGGAGGCCCTCCACCCTTGGCCATCCTTACTTCTCCTTATCGGAAGGTCAGGCAAGGCCGAGGTTGCAAATGGAGGGTGGAGCAACCCCATTTGGCTCTTGCATTTTCTGGAAACTTATGGCCAGTTTGAGTCCCTTTACCTCTGAATCCAAGTTGGAGACACTCAGGAGTATGGAGAGCGACGCCTCCAGACAATCACTTCTCTGGATCGATGACCGTTTATCACTGTATTCTTTTGAACTTATTTTGTTCCGAAAGAAAACGTATACCATTGCTCAGCTGTCAAAACAAAACAAACAAAACAAAATAGAAATCTCTATTCTTTATCTGGACATGACCATAACTTGCCAGATAGAACAGAGGAAGAAACAAAAGTTCTAGCGAGGGAAAGCACGTTGTGGAAAGAAAAGAAACCCTTCCCTCTCCTTTCCGTGTATACAGAAAGAACTTTATTTTTAAGGGTATTAGATCAAATGCTCTCAAGTCTTTTTTCTTTCTATTCATAAGGCAATTGTTGTAAAAAGGGAGGAAAAATAAATTGATAGCAGATGCGGACTGCGTGTACTCCTGCGTGTGTTTGAGGGAGATGGAAGATGGCAATAATTTATTTCCGACTTTCAAAAAAATACCAGTCTTTGGAGTTTATTTGGTGCCTGAGAGCCTCTCAGCAAATATTTCTCTGAGCCTTAAATAAGTCTGCCATCCACAAAAGCTATTTTTTTTTCACAAACCCGATGTTATTGGAAGGAGATTTTAAAATAAACCCATCGTCTCACGAAACACACGCAGTTGGAGAAAGGAAAAAAAAATAAGTGCAGTAAACGTAGCAAAACAAAATGTTTTTCTTTGTGCTTTCCTTTAAGAGTAGCCCTGGAAAAACTTTTTGAAACGGCATGCTGGTTGGGCCTTGAAGACTGTCTTCAGCTGTCAAGAGAACTCTTCAAAAACTGGGCGAACCAGCCAGAGAATGAGTAAGACGCACACGGGATGGCCCTTGGTTCTGTCCTACTTCTTTCTTTTTTTTTTTTTTTTAAGATTTTATTCATTTATTTGACAGAGAGAGAGAGATCACAAATAGGCAGAAAGGCAGGCAGAGAGAGAGGGAGAAGCAGGTTCCCTGCCGATCAGAGAGCCCAATGTAGGACTCAATCCCAGGACCCTGAGATCATGACGTGAGCTGAAGGCAGAGGTTTAACCCACTGAGCCACCAAGGCGTCCCGGTTCTGTCCTATTTCAACAGCAATAATTTCTCTACCTTTTTGACATTCTTTTTCTGGGAGTGATGGTTTTATTTTCTCTTGGGTAGTCTGTCTCCTATTTGTTTTCAAATAGCCCCTCCCCACCCCCTTTTTTGGCATTGCCTATGGTAGGTCTGCACATGACAGTAGATTGGAATTTACACAGTGAGTTGTACCCTGGGCTGCTCGTAGTCAGTACATTCCCTAAGAAGCAGCTGGGTGTGTCTGGAGTCTTATTTTGGTTGTTCTTTGATGGTTTACTACTGTGATGTATATGTAAGTGTGTCCAAGGAGCTCATTCTCTATGAGTTTGTATTCCCACAGAGAGCTGACATGAAGACTGTCTTTCTGGTTTTACTCTATTACTTTTAATGCATGACCTCAGGTAAACTCTTAGGAAATGTGATCATAACACCTGAGATGGTGCATTCCAGGCTGGCTCCCTCGGTAGAACATCTGATTCTTGATCTCAAGGTTGTGAGTTCGAGCCCCATGTTGGGTATAGAAATTACTTCAAAAAAAAAAAAAAAAGATACGCACCCAAGCTGAATTATCAGCGTACATTGATTGAACTAGGATAATTTCCTGCTTTCTTAGAACTCCTTATCTTCTAAACTAATCTGATGTTCTTTTCTCGCAACATTAATGCTCATGACAGTTTGCGCAGTTGACTTTCTTGAGCCCTACTTTTGATCTTCGTACCTGAGATCTCAACATTTTTTTCTGGATCCATCCTTCTTAAAGTAGAACACCCTAAGTAAATATATAACGTAACGACGATGAGAAATATCATTGCACGTTCTACCTTACAGAATACCTTCTCCGATTAAAAGTGTCATCTTATGTTATGGCATTGCCTTGGGAAGCGAGGAAGAATGGGACTTTTTGTTGAATATGTACGCTAATAAAACAAGGGAAGAGGAAAGGATTCAACTCGCTTATGCAATGAGCTGCAGTAAAGACCCAAGGATACTTAACAGGTGATTACGGTCAACTGATCTTGGAAGTTCCTGGTGGAGAAATGCAATTAATGAACCAAAGGGAGAAAAACAGAAGCTCAGATAATACCTGTCTGTGCCCTACTGAGTTAGCACCGTATAGAATTTTAGGTCCACTTGTGGAAATTCACTCTTTCTATTGGATAGTGTTTGCACATGTATCTTCTTTTTTAAAAGATTTTGTTTGTTTATTTGTCAGAAAGATAGAGAGAGTACAGTCAGGCAGAGGCAGAGGGAGAAGCAGGCTCCCTGTGGAGCAAGGAGCCCGATGTGGGACTCGATCCCAGGACCCTGGGATCATGACCTGAGCCCGAGGCAGATACTTAACCGACTGAGCCACCCAGGCACCTCTGCACATTTATTTTCTGCAAATGCTTCCTTGCAGGTACATGGAGTACGCCATTACTGCGTCGCCTTTCGCTTTTAATGAGACAAATGTCATTGAAGTGGTGGCGGCGTCTGAAGTGGGCCGGTACATTGCAAAGGACTTTCTAGTCAACAATTGGCAAGCTGTGAGTGAAAGGTAAGAAGGAAATGCGAGACCTCTCTTTCATACAGGTCATTGGTTCGGTGCTAGGAGCTCAGCCTTAGTCGGGCTAGTTCACAAAAGTCCTTTGCCTTGACCAGAGAAGTGATGCTATTTCTTGCATTTCATCTCATCTGTGGAAGAGAAGGTCACTTACCCTCAGTTTCAGCTTTCTGTATGAAAATGAGTTTGCCTGGGATTATACCTACCTCAGTTTCCCCACTGTGCCCATTAAGAAGTTTGTCACCAGAGACAGAGTAGAGCAAGTCATGTTTTATTGGCATGAGTGCACACCAACCAGTCACTTATTTTCTGAGGTAGACCACTGTATTTCAAGAAACAGCAGTGTTCATGACTACGTCAGCCTGGCTGTTGCTCATGTCTTACCTGTCAGATACCTTTCACATATCTGGGTTCCATATTCTTGATCTGTCCATATCTCTCACCTTTTAAGATTAAATCTGCTTGCTTCATAGCTCCCAGTTGCGTGAAGTATACATAGACATGTAAAAATCCGACAGCATGCCTTTCTTTGATGGCTGGTGTTTCCAGAGCATGACTTAATCCTGTATTCCAGAAAGTCTAGAATAATACGTCCTACAAGTACTCACATATCCTAGAGTTAGCAGATAGGAAGGATCTGTTATCAGGTCCAAACACCTATAAACTGGGGAGATACATTTTATAAATAAGTTTATCCTTTTGGAACAGAACATATATTTAGAATATAAATGTGTAAGAATGTGAATGGGGTGGGGGACGGTGGTTCCTGGGTGGCTCCATTGGTTAAGCATTCCCACTCTTGGTTTTGGCTCAGATCATGGTCTCAGGGTCATAAGATCAAGCCCGTTGCAGGGCTCCATGCTGGGGATGGAGCCCGCTTATGATTTTCTCTTTCTCCCTCTCACCATGTACCCACCCCCCATCTCTAAAAATATATATCTATGAATAGGGCTCTCTTACAGAACAAAATGTTTTTCTTTTGTAAATATTGAACTCCTTTACAACACCAAAAAAAAAAAAAAAGTGCTTTTAAATCAGAAATTTACAACGTGTAGCTAAAGTCTCGTTTGCACCGTACCATTTTCCTGGCTCGTCAGCGGAACACACTTACTGAGAAAATCGACCTTAGATCTAGTGTTAAATTGTCTATCATTCTAAGTTCCTTGCTTCTGGCAGCCTTAAGAATTCCTTAAATCTCCTCAGATTCCAAAGACCTTGGGGGTAAATGGGGTCTTCCATTTTTGCTTAAGTCTTTAAAGATAATATCCTCCTTCCTAGGTCCCACGGGGAACTGGGGACCTGGGATCGAAATGAGAATTATTGACATTGGTCCCCTGGGTCCCTGAGGTTCCAGAGATTCGAGCCTCTTGGGGGTTGTCTCTCCATTTCTGTTCACTCTCCCTGGACTTTGTCACAGAAGCCCTGTCCCCACATGGCCCATCTAGGTCTGACTGTGTGGCTCTCTCTGGCCTGTGAGGTCACCTGTCCTTCTGCTATTGTGGTTGTAATGCCCACAGGCAGTCACTTCAGCTACTGTCCTTGACTGTTTCCTTCCCAAACAATCTAGAATTAAAACCCTGAGAATGGAATTAAAACCCTGGAATTAAAACCCTGAGAGAGCAGCTCCTTTAAGAAATGTGCAATGAGGGGCGCCTGGGTGGCTCAGTGGGTTAAAGCCTCTGCCTTTGGCTCAGGTCATGATCCCGGGGTCCTGGGATCGAGCCCTGCATCGGACTCTCTGCTCAGCAGGGAGCCTGCTTCCTCCTCTCTCTGCCTGCCTCTCTGCCTACTTGTGATCTCTGTCTGTCAAATAAATAAATAAATAAAAATAAAAAAAAAAAAAAAGAAAAGAAATGTGCAATGATTTGCCTGAGGGCCCAGCTTGTCAGCATCACAAGCTGTGATCTCCTCTGTTCCCTCCTGTGCTGCTGTTGGACCCTGAGGAAGACAGAGCACCACGGTTTTGAGCCAGGTTTAGTGTTTAGCAGTGCCTGGTACCTGGTACGTCTTCGTAACTGCTGAAGATGGTAGTCACTGTAGCTCAGAGTGACACGGTGAGCCCAAACGCAACATTAGAAATCACCTGCAGCGGCTCAGTAACCTGAAGATGCTCAAGCCCACCTACCCTCTTAAAAGTCAGAATCCCCCCAGGGGCACCTGGGTGGCTCTGCCTTTGGCTCAGGTCATGATCCCAGGGTCCTGGGATCGAGCCCCGCATCGGGTTCTCTGCTCAGCGGGAAGTCTGTTTCCCTCCGCCCCTTGCCACCCCGCTTGCCTCTCTGCTTTTGATCTGTCTGTCTGTCAAATAAATAAATAAAATCTTAAAAGAATAAATCAGAATCTGCCAAAATAGGGTGGGAAATCTGCAACTTTCACCAGCTCCCTGGGGGACGCTGGCACGGTGTCACAGCTGACACCTGATTCAAAAATCTTCCAAGGCCCTGTTGCTCAATATGATAGCCGCTCGTTAATCTGTGGATCTTTGAATTTGAATGGATTGAAATTAAAGAAAATTTAAAATCTAGCTCCGCCCTTGCATGAGTCCTGTCCTAAGAGCACGAAGTGGCCGGCAGCCACCATGTTGGACTGCTCATGTACAGAACATTGTCATCACTGCAGAGTTCGGCTGGACAGTGCTTGCCCCCCCTCCCGGGGGATAAACCATGATTCATTCTTTTTTTTTTTTTTTTAAGATTTTATTTATTTATTTGATAGACAGAGATCACAAGTAGGCAGAGAGAGAAGGGGGGAGCCCGATGCAGGGCTTGATCCCAGGACCCTGGGACCATGACCAGAGCCAAAGGCAAAGGCTTTAATCCACTGAGCCACCCAGGCACCCCCCATGATTCATTCTTGATTCATTCTCCATCCCCTTCTTCTACCACAAACCGCACTTGTGCCAAGAAAATCCCCCAAATGGCTTTGAGCAACTCATGGGAAAGATTGCTCTCAATTTACGTGCCTGGCAGTGTGTTTTAAATTTTATTCCTCAGGAAGATGCTTTTATTCTGTGTTTAGAGAACAGGAACATGTTGGCAACACTCTCTGGAAAGTCCATCGTGTGGCAATTTGTTTAAATCTGATTTTGACCAAAGGACCGAGAAGTGATGGTAGGGATTTATTTCAATGATGTATGTAACTATATCAAATGAATGGAATGCCCCACTTTTTTTTTTTTTTTAACTCTAAGTGGGTCTTTTGAACCTCAAGAGGCTCCTAGAATTATAGGGAGCCTGGGTGGCTCAGTGGGTTAAGTATCTGCCTTCAGCTCAGGTCCTGATCTCAGAGTTCTGGGATTGAGTTCTGCATCGGGCTCCCTGCTAAGTGGGGAGCCTGCTTTTCCTTCTCCCTCTGCCTCTCCTCCCCACTCATGCTGTGTCTCTCTCTCCCAGATGAATAAATAAAAATCTTAAAAAAAAAAAAAAAGAAGCTCCTAGAACTATAAGTGTATGAACTTTTAACCATGGCTTGAATATTTTAATCTCTTAGCAATAAGATGTCATGCTTATAAAATAGAGGCCTATTTATAGCAAATTCATCTCAGTTCACTCCTCTCCCACATTCCACTACAAGGAAAGAGAATTTCAGACTCAAATAGGTTTGCTTTCTACATCTAATACATTTATTTTTATTTACTTTTTATTCATTTACTTAATAATAATTGTGATATTGATCAGTCTTGCGGAATTGTGAAAATGATTCTGTTTGAATGAACAGTGATAACGTTTATGGATTGTTAGAAGGAAATAAGAGTGCTAGTTAATAATTAAAATGTTATACACCCTAAAAATGGCACAAAAATGCTTGCTTCATTCTTTGTACAGCAGAACATTTAAATCATCACTTATTTGAACAGTAATATTTGACGTGAAGACTAGCATGTTATCCGTCTTCATATATTAATAAAGATAACATAAAGGATAAATACACAAATGGCTCTGACAAATTAAATTTTACATTAATTATGTGAAAAAGGCATTCTGAACTTACTGAAATGTGACTGATTACTAGCAAGTTAGCTATGAAATTCGTGTTGCTCTGGTATGTTCCACTGAGCCTCATTCATAAAACACACTGATAAGCTTTCTAGGAACAAGAAAGACAGTAGCCCCATCCGTTTGGGAGCGGTCTGTGTTAACCTCCACTTTTTGCAAATTCACAGTATATGCTAGCATCGTAAAGACCCCAGGAAGCCCCGGGGAAGGAAATCTATAGAGTTTTCCATATGCTTTTTCCTGCCCGTTAGGGCTGTAATCCTGCTACTTACCATCTGTGTCGTGTAAGCAGAGGGTCATTTTGCCAGGAGATCGGTTGTCCTGGGAGAGAAGCGGATGAGAAACTGAATTCTCCAGTACTCCCATCTGGAACGTAACTAGAACAACTATTTGTTGTTTTCCTGTTAGCTAACACATCGGCCTTGGTTTCCCTTCGTATGAGCTGAGAGGTAGCGTATTTGATCAATCCCAGGGTTCTTTCACCTATAAAAAGTTCTCGTCTTTCCATGCCAAGATCCACTTAGTTTAAGCTCTCGTCGGGGATATAAAGTGATGAAGGTGTGCTATCTGATAAATTCGATAAGAGAAGAGCTGGAGAAGGTGTAGGGACCCAAAGAGAAGACTGGGACTTGAGTGGGATTTGAACAAGCAGTGAGAAAAAATGAGCTTCTGCATCCATGAGGTGCTAGGAAATGCCGGGACTGGGGGGTGGGGGAGGACCGGGTGTCTGACTTGGGACCAGTCACAGGAGGTGGCTGGAACTTGGGGCTCTGGAACAGAGGGGATGGGGCTGGTCAAGTGTTTGGGCCGTAGACGCTGGCCCTCAACAGTGCGAGAACATCTGCTCGCCTCACCAGGCCCCGCCTTCTTCCCAGGAAGCCTGATCTGAAACTGTGGTTCGGAATACGTGTATGGAGGCAGACAACTTCGGTTTGGTCCGGCCCCTCACTCCCATGTCCGGAGCATTGCACTGGTCGCTGTGGAGTATTTAAGGTCCTTGTTGGGCCAAAGATGACCTTTTGAGTCCCGATCCTAGGGAGGGAAACTCCATTGAGCTCAAGGGCATCTTGCAATGGAGGGAAAGATGTATCTGGCCTCATCACTGTGGATGGGTCTCATGGAAGAAATGTGTGGTTAGAGAGGAAGCATTGGACTTGTACGAGTTGTTACTGTAGACGGTAGAAATGGTGTTTGTGTCCTAGCCTCTGGTCAAGTGCTTTCGGCTTTTTTTTCCCCCCAAAGATTTTATTTATTTATGTGTCAGAGAAAGAGAGCAGAAGCAGGGGGAGCAGCAGGCAGAGGGAGACGTAGGCTCTCCGCTGAGCAGGGAGCCCGAAACAGGATTCGATCCCATGACCCCGGGATCATGACCTGAGCTGAAGGCAGATGCCCAACCGGCTGAGCCACCCGGGGAATCCCATGCTTCTGGTTTTTTAAAACCATGTAGGCTTCACAGTCTCCAGGAAAACCCAGCTTTACCTGAGTACAGAATAAAGTACGATCATTTTCAAACTCAACGGACCCAAAAGGAATCTTACCCCCTTCCTCTTCACCAAACTGTTGATTTCTTCTTGAGATGCTGTCACACTGGCAAGAGTCCTAAGCATGAAAACTTGTACACATCCCTGCTTCCTCTCTGTCGGGTTTCCTAATGGGGAGCATGTAGCTGAACAGAGAAATAGGAACACGAGCAGAGAGAAGTCAGGTGTTACGGAGAGGTGCGCCCAAGCTCAAAAGGGCCGGTGCCCACCCCCTGTCCCTAGATCGGGCTGGATGCCTTGGCCCTGTACTTGCCTAGTGGCTACGCTTGTCCCAGGAAAAAAGACGTGGCAGGGAAAGGGATCGCAAGGGAGGGGAAATTTGAGAGAAAAGAGAGACAGAAGGTGAGCCAGAGGAGAGTGGCCCAAATCCCTGTAACCACACTGGCATGGAATGTTACCAGATTTTTAAAACAGTAACTCTACTGACACAGGTTGGCTCTGGTCTTTGTATGAATTAGCATGTATCTGACCACTGGCAGATAAACTATTTGTAATGTGTCTATTTTTGTGCAGTAGTATTTCAGAGATCACTCTCTCAATAAGAGGGACAGATCTTCTCTGTGTCAAAAATACCTCTTCTTGGGGCGCCTGGATGGCTCAGTGGATTAAGCCTCTGCCTTCCGCTCAGGTCATGATCCTAGGGTCCTGGGATTGAGCCCTACATTGGGCTTTCTGTTCAGTGGGGAGCCTCTTTCTTCCTCTGCCTCTCCCCCACCCCCTGCCTGTGCTTTCTCTCTCTCTCTCTCTCTCTCACTCACTCGCTCTTCTTTCTCAAATGAATAAATAAAATCTTAAATACCTCTTCTTGCAATTTGCAAGAACAGGAAGGGATGAAGTGTGCCAGGGACCCTGACAGGTGCTTCAACACACAGCATCCCCTTTCCTCTCCAGAATGATTCTTCTCACTATATCTTAGTCCCTTCTTTACAAATTGCCCAAGGTCATTTTCAAACACAGCCCTGCCTCTCTGGGTAGTCTTCCTCCTCCGTCTGGTAGCAAATCACACATTTAGGGCCCTAAGTAGTTTTCTTTCCTTTCTTTCCCTTCCTTCCTTCCTTCCTTCCTTCCTTTCTTTTCTTTCCAAATTTTGCCAGATTTCCTGAGTCATTCCATAGGCTTTTAATACGTGGCCAATAAAAATGGAGAGCTAAGAAGTATGTCCTCTCTGCCTATGGAAACAGCAGTGTTTATATGGAGACTGTCTCATCCTTCCCTTTGCTCAAGGAGACACAGCTTAAGTTACCGTGGAGAACTTAAAAAAGACCAAAACACCGTTTTCTCTTACCTTTAGGTGTTACGTCAACATCAACTGTTGCAGTTTTTAATTTCAAGTGTACGTTTTTGAAGTCAGTCAATCGTGTGTATTAACTGTCTACTGTCAGAACAGAATGGCAACCCTTTCTTGTTCAGTCCAAAACATTAACCCTATTTTAATTTTCTTTCTTCTTTAATGCATCCCAAAGTCTTTCTTTACCTTTTTAACCACAGCAAGGCTTCGGGCGGGTATGTATCTGTTGTTTTTCCGCAACAATGTTTCTTATGTTTTTGTTGTTGTTGTTTTATTTTGTTCTGTTGTTTTGTTTTGTTTTGTTTTGTTTTTTCCTGCATGATCCTTGTTGGACATTCAAGGGCATGAAACTAGAGGGGAAGTTTCAATCACGGTACAGGTTTGAGCGAAAGTAGAGCTGGATTACTTAGCCCTTCCAAAATCACCAACATATTGAGACTCTTCAAGGACGTGGATCCTCTCTTCAAAAAAGCATATACAAATATAAAATTTTAAATAAGTTCTGAGGGTAGGTTAGCCAGAGTTTCTGAAACTGATCCCATATTAATTACTATTTTTTAAGGGGCATAATTTCCATATTTACTTACCCCTTGTAAGTTGTCTTAATTTGAGGTACGTGACCTCTGTTTGAACCACCTCATTTAAAAAGATAAAAATAGTTGCAATTTTGAAGAGGAGCTTTTCCTATTTAAAGAAAGCTTTCAGAACTCTGTGGACACAAATCGATATTTACCTGTATTTTATTTACTTAGTGCTGATAAAATCTTCTGTATAATAGATATCTTATTAAATGATGAAGCTAAACTAGTTCATGTGTATTTTTGCTTCGATTTGGGAGGTAGGAAGCAACAGGGGCTGTGCACTTAGCATATTACCCGCCTGATAAAACACAGGCTTTATCTTGCAAACCACTTTCCACCTCTGACTAGCATCTTGTTGCTTTGCAGGTATGGAACACAATCACTGGTTACTCTCATGAATATAATAGGGAGAACCATCAGTACAGACTTGCAGATCACAGAGGTGAGTACTGTAGGTATTTTGAATTATAATGATAATTTAGAAACCATTGTTCATGTAATTGGGAGTTGCTAAAACTGAAAGCAACAGGTTTATTTGAATGATGATACTCCGTGCTGCTCCCATTGGGGTGATTTTCACTGTGTGCAGGAAATGGTTTTTAATTCCATCTTGCTCCTGAAATAGAGACCATTCCTGCTCCTAGAGGGTTGGACCCCATCCTTCCTCGCCTCCCTGGATTTGCAGTGAACTCTGGTGAGGACTGTCTGCCCGGGGCAGCTCCTCCCTGCACCCCAGCCCTCATATAGCCGCCAGTCCTTGCCCCACTGTGGAAGCTTCCAGAACTCATCACAGTGTTGAGAAGACATTTTTACTCTTTTCATAATAACCTGGCCCCTGCCTGCCTCTCTGGCTTCATTTTTTGCCCACCTCACCACTGAGTGTAGGAGAATGAGAGTGTCAGACACTCCCCAACACTCTGCCTCTAGATTTTCTTAAATTATCATGTTGTTTTATATTTTCCGGGTTTTGGAAACACTCTACCTTCTGCTTTGGGTGACTTCACTGTGCCTGTCTTTGGCTGGATAATTCCTAGTTATCCTTTAAGACCCTGCTCCAACCACCTGGTCTAGGAATTTTTCAGTTAACTGATTCACACCCTCTCCTCCTGCGTGCTCTTCAGTGATCTTTTTGTTTGTTTTTTATATTTGTAAAACTCTTTTTTTTATTAATTATTTTTATTAACATATAATGTATTATTTGCCCCTGTGAATGGTCAGGTTTACATACTTTGCAGCACTCACCATAGCATATACGATCCCCAGTGTCCAAAACCCAACCACCCCTCTTCAGTTATCTTATGAGTACCTGTATCATAGCACTAACCACATTATACTCTAATTAGGGTATAAATAAGTGCTCCCTGAGACTTCTAAGGAGCTCCCTGAGGACGGAGATCACACTTGAGTCAGACCTGTATTCTAGAACCTAGAAGAGACCTGGCTATTTCTTTTTCTTTTTTGAAGATTTTACTTGTGAAGTAATCTCTCCACCCAATGCAGGGCTTGAATTCACAAACCTGAGATCAAGAGTCGCACGCTCTACTGACTGAGCCAGCCAACCACCCCTAACTTGTCATTTGTGGGCTCTGCTCCCTCCCAGCCTGAATTTCTTCTTACTTAGGTGGACTTTCTCCACAGGAGGTAAACGTAGCTCCAGGCTTCTGTCATCCTTAGGCCTCTTAGTTGTAGGAGGAGGAGTCCCTGCCCGCTACCCCCCCCCCCGCCCCCAGCTTCAAGTTCCAGCCCCACCCCACAGAATGACTCTAGTCGGTCCTACTTGGGTCCATATGCACCAGTCACAGTGGGCGTGGGGGGTGCAAAATGAAATACTCCAGTGGCTCAGCCTGGGTCGTGTGCCTCCATTTGGAACCCCCAGCCATGGGATTCAGGGAAGGAGTAGTTCCGGAAAGAAGAGAGGATCCTGTAACCAGAAAGTAAACTTCAGGGCCAAAGCAAATACCCTTCAAACACACACACACACACACACAATAAAACAAGGGTAATCTATTAATACAGCCTCTACACATCTAGTAGGTGAAATTAGAAAGACTTACGACACCAAACACCAGCAAAGATGTGAAGCACTTGGAGCTCTCATTTTCTGCTGGTGAGACGTTAACATGGTACAACTACTTTGGAAAACAGGTCGTCTTTAAAGTGTTACTTACACACGTATGACCTAACAATTCCATCTTTGGGTTTTTACTCAAGAGGAACTAAAACCCATATCCACACAAAGACTTGTTACATGAATGTTCGTGGCAGCGTTATTCACATCAGCCAGAAACTGGAAACCACCCAAACACTCAGCGATAGGTGAATAGATAAGGTAAACATAATACGTCCACACCAGGTTATCCTATCCTGCAATTTAAAAAAAAAAAATAAGTTTTTGTAACAACGTGAATACATCTCAAGATGATTATGCGGAGTTAAGAAAACAAAACAAAACAGACACATTCTAGGAAATGCAATATAATCTCTTGGGACAAAAAGAAGATCAGGGATTGCCTGGGAGGGAGGGAGAGCTGGATTGGAGAGGGCCTGAAGGAGTATGTGGATGATGGAAATGTGCTTCACTGTACCTTGACCCCAGCTCTGTTTTACGGGCATATGTGATGATCACCACTCATTCCCTTGTCACATTTTAAGTGAATACAGTTTATCGTCCATCAGTTTCATCTCAGTAGAGTTCGGTAAATTGTTCTGAAAAAAATGTCTGAGCTCAAATTAAACACCATGGCCCGGAACTATTTTAATACAAACAGAAAGGACCTGTATAAATAAGAAAGGAAAAATCAGTCGCTTCTTGGCCTTTTGGCTGAAATCAAGGGGAGTATCGGTTCTTATCAGGCTAATATCGGATGTATCCTCTATCCAAGGATAACATATTAAATGGATTTTTGGAGCAGGGGGATGGAATAGGAGCTTGCTGGGTCCACTCCACACAGTGACCTGGTTTAAAGGCAAAAAAAAGAAAAAAAGGAAAATCAGCTACCCTGTCCTAGCAAATAAACCAATAAACATGTAGGTCATAAAGGCCTGAAGTTGATCATGAGCCAAAAAAAAAAAAAAAAAAGGGAGAGAGAGAAGCAGTCAGCTATGTAGTTGTTGTGTTTTTACCATTATTATTTATTTATTTGTCAGAGAGAGAGAGCACAAGCAGGGGGAGCGGCAGGCAGAGGGAGAAGCAGGCTCCCCGGGAGCTGGGCAAGGAGCCTGATGTGAGACTCAATCCCAGGACTCTGGGATCACAGCCTGAGCCAAACGCAGACACTTAACCGACTGAGCCACCCAGGAGTATGCAGTTGTTGTTATGAGAGAGGAGGAATCACGAATTCCTGAAGGAATTCTGTTTGTGTGGGTTTTGGCCTGCCTGAGGCTGATCTGCCTCAGGGATTATCAAGGATTCCCTGGAAAGGAGAGGGAAGGACACAGCCAGACACGCTAGAAGGAAGTCTCCGGAAGGAAGGCTGAGTTTGTGCCAGCATCTTCTAAAGGGCCTCAGTTCATCTTTGTATCTCCAGAACCCAGGGAATTTTTTTTGTTGTTGTCGTTTCATGAATGAACAAAGTGTGTATACATTTAGCAGTCCTCGGAGTTCCAAAACTCTAGAGTCATTGACAGTTTCTTTAAAAAAAAAAAATGCAAACATACATTGAGCCGTGGTGAAATTTTGCCATTTTGAAAACAAGTAAATTAGCTACTATGAATATTCTTGTCAAAGCATGTTAATCACCCATAGATTATAGTCCCGCTATCATCTGTCTGTTGACGGGATCATCTTGAAAATAATGACTAAAACAGAAATGAAAAGTTGCATGCCTGCCTTCTCCTTCTAGAACAGTGCAGGGTCTATACACTCTCCACATCTCTTGTTCTGGTCTTCGTACTCCATCCAGAGAGAGTCTGGCCACATGCTCCCAGCATGCATGAAGCCCCACCGACAATCCCACAAACACCTACTCCCCTCCCCCACATTACAGGTGGTCCAGGGCTGTGGGCAGCTGTGGGAGAGGGCAGGAGGCTTGTTTCTGGTTCCTTAGACTACTTTTTGCTCAAAATTTACTTTTTGGGCACATGGGTGGCTCGGTCAGTTAAGTGGCTGCCCTTGGCTCAGTCATGTTCCCAGGGTCCTGGGATCAAGCTCCACATCGGGCTCCTTGTTCACCTGCGGAGTCTGCTTCTCTCCCCACCCTTTCCCACTGCTCATGATCTCACTCTCTCTCTCTCAAATAAAGAAAGAAAATGTCAAAAAAAAAAAAAAGAAAAAGAAAACGGAACTTACTTTTCTTTTATGTGGTAATTAGGCTGAATGGTCCTATTACTCCTCAATTTCAAGTACAGTAGGGTTTAAGTGACATGTGTGAGCTGGTGTAGGTACACTGTCATCTCATATGTTCTAAGTTCCAATGCAGGAACGCAGTATGGAGTTTCCTCAAAAAGTTAAATATAGCACTACCCTGTAATCCCCCGATTGTGCTACTAGATGTTTGCCCAAAGGATACAAAATACAGATTCTAAGGGGTACATGCCCCCTGCTGTTTCTAGTAGCATTATCAACAAAAGCCAAACTATGGAAAGAGCCCAGATGCCCATGGACTGATGAATGGATAAAGAAGATGTGGTGTGTCTAGATACACAATGGAATATTACTCAGCCATCAAAAAGAGTGAAATCTTGCTTTTTGCAACAGTATGGTTGGAGCTAGAGAGTATACAGCTAAGCAAAAGAAGTCAGGCAGAGAAAGAAAGACAAGTACCATATGATTTCACGCATATGTGTAATTTAAGAAAGAAAACAGATGAACTTATGACAAGGGGAAAGAAGAAGGAGAGAGGGAAGTAAACCATAAGAGACTATTAACAACAGGCAACAACAGGGTTAATGGAGGGAGGTTAGTGGGTGGGGGATGGGCTGGGGGGGATGGGCATTAAGGATGGCACTTGTGATGAGTCCAAGGTGTTACATATAAGTGATGAATCACTAAATTCTACCCCCAAAATCACTATTACACGATGTGTTAACGAATGAGAATTTGAATAAAAATTTGGAAGAAAAATAAGTTTGAATCCAGTGACACAGAAATAGACTTTGTGCAATATGACTTATTAGTTCACTGGGGTCTGGCAGATGTTCCTGTAACTGAATGCTAGAGCTGAGTCAGTGATGGCATCTGGCCAGTGGACAAGCCCAGTCTCTAAGTGTTCTTAAATGAACGACAACACTTGTGAAGGCATGGATATCAGGTGCCAGTTGTGAGATTTGGAAGTTCCAGGATTTCTTTGGAGATAAGAGAAGACCTCCCCGAGTGTCTGTCCACGGACACCTGGTGTAACATCCAGGATGCATTCGGTGGGTCGTTACCGAGCACCTGCTCTGGGCTCCTGGGTGTAGTGCAGGGAGCAAAGAGATGAAGCTCCCTCTTCACAGGGCTTCTGGTCTACCCGTGATTCTTCAGGGTAGGTGTGGTCTTCATTCCCTGTTCTCAGGCAGGGCCTCCCCCAGGAAGCCACAGTCCAGGGGTTGCACCTTCCTTCCCACCCCGACCGCCCTGCGTGCGCCATTTGCAAAAATCCCATGGCTCCTCCACGTGCTCATCGCCTTATTCTGTCACCGCGAGACACGAGTTTGCACTGACCCGCCATCCCTTGGTGCTTGCAGCTACAGCAGTTTTTCGGCAACATGTTGGAAGAGCACCAGAGGCTCACGGTCCACGCCAAATTACAGACAATAAAGAACAAAAATCTGGAAAACAAGATGCGCCACGCCAGGATGACGGCGTGGCTGCGGAGGAACGCGTAACGGGCGCCCCTCCAGCCTGCGTTGGATGGGTTTCGCTCCCACCTTGGTCTCCCAGGGCTTCGTGAGTCTGCAAACCCACACGTGTCGTTTTTCCTGTGTCAGTCACGTTCACTCCTCCCAGTTCTTGCTGTTCTTCCCAGGCTGTCACGTTTGGCCCCGAGACTCTGTGATTCCCGAGGATGCTGCAAACCCAGGGGAAGATTTCACTTCACGCTGGTCTGTGAAGCCACAGAATTGACTCAGGGTGCCTCGTGAAAACAAATGTACCTTAGAAAGCCTTGCTGATTCTGTCGGGAAAGCCAGCGGAATGTTAGATGCTTGGCCAACTGAACGCATTCTTCTCCGAGGGAAACACAGACTTGTAGTACTCTGGGGGTTTACGGAGTTCGATATTTAAAAGAGTCACGAGCCAATAACACAACAGGGCAAAGAAAGAGAAGCCAGAAAAAGAATACTCACGAGGACACAGAGAAGCCAAGGCAACAAGGTTTTAGGAAGAAGGAACAGATCGTTGTAGGAGCCACGTGGAGTGCCTTGAGGACCAGATATGGGTCTTCTGCTCATTTCTCTCTTCCCACAGGGCCTGTCACGTTGTACCACGCCTTACAGGTCGCTGAAGTTCAGGGTGTCACTAAAAGTACCGGGATCGCAGGATCCGTGAAGTGCCCTTCGGATGATGGAGGCCGGCAGGACAGGAAGGAACCTTCCTGAAGCTGGAGACCACATCCCCTCCTGTGGGCCGGACACTCACTCAGCCCAAGTTTAAGAGCAAACATAAGGATGTCGACAGACGGTAGCCATGAGGGACTGAACTTCAGCATAAAGGGAGGTGGTCAAATAAAGAGAAAGAGAACAAAAAGGCTAACCAGACCACACTCTTGAGCTCTGCACTCAGGGGACAAAGTTGGAAACGTGGTTTCATTTGGCCAAGTTGAACCTGCTTGTGTGGGGGACCCCAGCAGGTGGAGTCCCCTCCTGCTTGTGGTGGGGACAACTTTAAACGCGTTCATCGGTTACCACGTCAGGAATTGGCTGAGTTCTCTTACCCCGGACTAAATCAGGATGGCCAAGGCAAATCGTCCCACTCTAGACTTTGTGTGCGTTTGATGTAATTCTGTTTTCATTTGGATTCTGCTTTTGTAGAATGGGGGTAAAAAACTACAGATCTCCGATCTACCTCAGAGGGATGTAAAGATTAAGCACCATGTCGGTTAAAAAAACCTTTAAATACGTTGTATAAGCTCAAGGCCCTGTGATCTCGGGTTCCCCTCCCCCTTGTGTAAGTTGATGCAGCCACACATGAAAATGCAAAAAACCAGAGTTGCCTTTTTGTATCCCCTTCACAAGAAGATGCTCCCTGAGTGAGTGGGAGGTCTGGGATGTGGCCCCGAAAACCAACCAAAGCCCCCGTCCCTCAGACTTTGACCATGGGTCATAGGTCAGAGAGCTTTTTCTCTAAATTTAGAAATGTAAAACGTAGGCAATAAAATATCACCATGTCTTCGAACTGTTGTGTGTGAGGTATCTTCTGGTGTTTTCTAGAACATTTGTTCTCTATTTCCTATCATTCCTTCAGTCACGGTCGCAATTTACAGTAACCATGCCACATGCCTTCTTTCTTGCTTTTCTCTTCCTCTTCTTCCTCTCCCTCCTTGTTTCCCTTGGGCTCCCTTCTCCCTTTCCAGTAACCCCTGCCTGCCTCCTGCATGGCCGTCTGCATCCCCCTTCCTCCGTCTTGCCACCCTGCTGTGCCCTCAGTGGCTCTGACCGTGGTCACTCCATGTGGGTGACGCCTATGCTGATCCCACGAGAGAAGCATCTAGGCTTGGAGCTCCAGGCCATCTGTTGAAAATCAAAATACGGTTACATAGTAGCTTCTGTGGTATTTCAACAGCCCTGAAAGTGTTTCTCAAGTGCCCAAGTATTTGGTTAATAGTCCTTCCTCTAAATAGGGAATAGAACTTGGCATAATGTACATTTTTTCTTACATAGAAGAAGCAGGCTATTCCCGATAGGCATTACGTTTTCTTACATCATACTTAGACTTAGTATAAAATGGAGTAATTATTGATTAAGGACGGTGATCGCAGTAAGTCAGGGGGCGAAACTGAGGCAAATTTGTGTAAATGGTGTAAATAATTTCTTAACCGATGAACCAGCCTATTGTTTAGCAACCCAACTATAAAACAATTCCTCTGATGCATCCAGTGTGTGTGCCTTAAACCACTCGCCCTAGAAAAACATTAAGATGGACAACATGGTCATGCCTTTCTTCCATTCAGTCATTAGAAATGAAACGTTTGCCTCACAATCTTTTGCCTTTTTCCTGCTCAGACCCATTCGATGACTTCCCATCGTTGACTCTAAGTGAGAGAACAAAGGCCTTGGTCTTGAAGACTCGAGAGGTCGTGGGTAAGGTAGAGCTCTGGGGTCAAGCTGCACAGCAATTTTATTCTGAGGAATGAAGGAGGAAGGCAAATGAGATGAGATTGAAGAGGGACATCTTCTTGATTATTTTCCTCTTTACCTCAACAAATGGCATCTTGTCTCCATCCAAACTCTAGCAGAAATCGTAAGTCCAAAGCAAAGCCTTATGTGGGACTTGCAGTAAATAGAACTGCCTCACCCACACAGAGAATCCGCAATCAGCATTGGAGACCATGGAAATATTGCCTCCAGCCAGCTCCTCTCTGGAGTCCAACAACATTCAGCAAATATATTCTTTACAACACACATTATCTAGGAATTACTTGGGCTTTTCCTCTTCTCCTCCTTTCATAAGCAGGTTGGTCCTTAAGGTGAGAACAAGACAGGTCTCTACACCAGGGGGAGGCAAGGGGGAGCTGTGGAGCCCCATGACCTGGAATGGGTGAAGAGCTTGGGTGGGCAAAGCAGAGGGTCCACGCAGTGGAGAGCAGCTTGGTGCAGGATGGCAGAGCCCAAGGAAGTAAGCAGGATAAGCACACAGAGCAGGGAGGGGGCTTATGACATGGAGAGTCAGAGCCCAAACAGGGTGAGGATGGGGAGTCCAAGTCCTAGTGGGGTAAAGAGGACTTCCTAGGCTAGGCCAGTGTCCCAGCATGAGGTATCAGAGCCTGAGGATGGTGAGGAGGGCGTCACATGGGGTGCGGCAGAGCAGCGATGGGAGCTCGGTTACCACAGGTGAATGAACCAAGTACCAAAATACGCAAATGATCATAGGACCCAGGTATCTCACCGTTGGAGAAGAGCGTAGCTAACATTGAAAAAGAGAGATCTGGGATGAACCTTTGGTCATTGGGTTGGAATTGGAGGTACTGGTGTAAACAGTCCTCATCGTTGTCAACATAGGGATAGAGTCATACACAGAGACGGAAATGTGTGTAGACACGTCTTACTCTTTCTCTATAGGCGAAGAGATGCAGATATATGTAGGTACAGAAATGGATATAGATATACATGTCAACATTGACTCTACCTTCTCAACTGAGGGGGCCTGGGGCAGCAACTTCCTACTAACAGTGAGCACAGCCCAGATGTTGGCTTCTAAAAGCCACCGTCCACCACATGAACCAGAGCTCCTCTGACAAATGGCTGATCTCAGGGCCTTGACAGGAAAGGGACAATTTGAGAGGGAATGTGCTTTTGTACCAAAAGACAAGGAAGTGCTCAAGGTCTGATGGGAACATGTCAAATCCTGATCCTTGACAAATCGGCATCACATGAATCTAATCATGAGGAAACAGCAGACAAACCCTAACTGAGGGACAGGCCACGAAATAGTCTTCAAAAGCCACAAGGTCACGGAAGTAGAGGAAAGAGAGAGGACCGTTTTTAGACTGAAGGAGTTAAAGATACAGGACAACAAAGTAACATGGAATTCTGAGCTGGATCCTTTTATAATACACAACATTACTGGGACAACTGGAAACATTTGAATGGAGTCTGAGGGTTAGATACTAGAAATGTATCAATGTTAATTTTCCCACTTGGAGAGGTGTGTTATAGTTAGGTAGAAGATATCCCTGACCTACAACCAGGGATATCTTCTATCTAACTATAACACACCTCTCCAAGTGGACAGGTGAATGAATAGGTCATCAAGGGACAACTTACTTTTAAGGATTCAGGGTGAAAAATGTTTTTCTTGTAATTTCACCTTTTCTACAAATGTGTGATTAAATAAACTAAATTTAAAAATAAATACAAGAATTATTTTTTAATCAAAACTGCAATATATTTTTCTTTTTTCTTTCAAACCACTTTTTCATTTAAACTTGGTAACAACCAAGTCTTAAAGTTAATCTGTTAAACATTTCAATAAGCACAAACTGAAAACATTGTTGTCCCCAAAGACTTAATGTCTTGTTTCAGCCAATATTTTCCATCTTGAACCAGAGGGACTGGGGCACCTGGGTGGGTCAGTTGGTTAAGCATCTGCCTTCAGCTCAGGTGTTGATCCCAGCGTCCTGAGATCTAGTCCCACATCTGGCACATGCTATCTCTCAAATGAATAAAAAACAATCCAGAGGGACTAAACCCTTAAAATATAAAAAACAATGTTACTCAAAGTTAACAAAGCTCTATAAATGTAAAATAAATGCAAATATTAAATTTTCAAATACAGTTTATTTGAAAGTTGTATGTAAGTATGTAGCACTTAGGTTTGCAAAGTTATTAAAACTTAAGACTCAGCTGAGTCTTTTGGAAAAGCCTCTTTACATACGTGAATGAATGTAACCTTGAAGCCACCATGGCAACAATTTGACTTAATCTATTCTACATTAATACCTAAATTGTATATTGCCATTTCACACAACTAGTGATAAATGGTACTTAAGTTAGAAGTCCTATAGCACACGATGCCTGCCATAGAGCTATGTAGGTTTATGTAGGACTATCTTGATTTTTTTAAAAAAGATTTTATTTATTTATTTGACAGAGTTCACAAGCAGGCAGAGAAGCAGGCAGAGAGAGAGGGGGAAGCAGGCTCCCTGCTGAGCAGAGAGTCTGATGCAGGGCTCAATCCCAGGACCCTGGGATCATGACCTGAGCCGAAGACAGAGGCTTTAACCCACTGAGCCACCCAGGCGTCCCAGGACTATTTTGATTTAATAAAAACTCTGTGCAAGGTGCAAACATCAGCTCCTTCTATTCCTTTCATTGGAGAAAATCGAACTAGATGAATAAAATCTGGCTTGACTTGGGTGCCGTAACACAACTTCAGAATTCCAAATGGAATTTAGAGGCACGGAATGAAGAATGGAGTTCCTGTTCTATTTTCAAAGTTCATATCTTCATATCTTTGGGTCAGGATATTCCAAATAATAAATTACAGGCTTTTATTTTTCTAATGGATTTTAATGTAGCAGAGTATGGAAACATTTATTTATATGGGTTTCAGATTGTACACTGCAACCAATATTTTAAAAACTACAGGTGTCCAGTTGTGGTATAGTTTCAAAGAAGAGTGTCTACAATTATCTGGAAAAGCTATTAAAATACTCTTAATTAAGGTCACACTTTCTTCATACATGTCAACCAAAAGAACACATATTGAATGTAGGAGCAGATTGAATGTAGAAGCAGATCTGAGACTCCAGCCACTTCTGTGAAGCCAGACAATGCCATTCTGCTATTTTGTGGGGGATATTTTTGTAAAATTTATTTATGTTATCATATACTGGATTTATTGCTGCTTTCCTAAAAATTAGTAAACATTTCTTAAACATTTCTTTGTTTTATTTCTAGAATGTTAAATAATGACAGGTGTTTTTTTTTTTTTTTTAATAGAAACTTTCCTGGATCAGCTGGGTGGCTCAATTGGTAAAGCATCCGACTCTTGATCTCAGCTCAGGTCTTGATCTCAGGGTCGTGAGTTGGAGTCCCACGTTGGGCTCCATGCTGGGCGTGGAGCCTGCTTAAAAAAAAAAAAAGAAAAAGAAACTTTTCGTATTCAAACCATATTCTTTTTTTTTTTTTTAAGGATTTTATTTATTTATTTGACAGAGATCACAAGTAGGCAGAGAGTCAGGCAGGGGTGTGGGAGGGAAGCAGGCTCCCTGCTGAGCAGGGAGCCCGATATGGGGCTCGATGCCAGGACCCTGGGATCATGACTTGAGCCGAAGGCAGAGGATTTCACCCACAGAGCCACCCAGGTGTCCCCAAACTCTATTCTTAAAAGTATATTATAACTTACTTTGCTAAAAGCGTATTTTGTGAAAAAGGGTTATTTGTGTAGGTGTGTATATGGAACCCAGCGTATGTAGGGGTTTGTACATAATTGGTGTATGTGTGAACACCTGCCTGTCCTAGGCTAAACTGCATGTTAATTCCATCCCCACCCCCCCACCCCCAAAAAAGAAATAGCCACAGAGATAAGGCCAAGACGACCTCTCTCTTTACTTTCTCCCACGAACAATGCCAAGCTGCGGAATGTATTCTATTTGGAAGACTTGCTGCGTCCTGCACCCCGGGAGTACATAGATACAGGTCAGTAAAGCTAGGGGGTACTTACTAAGCTTGTTGTTTGCATGAGTTTCTTCTTTGTTGCTCTCATAGTGGTGATCGTCCTATGATTTAGAATGGCCCCTCAACATTAGCATCACTTATAAGTTATAATATACTTGGGATCAACAGTCTGACAGTTCCATGGGTTCCTATGAAACTGAACAATCCTTAGCAATGCCAAGCGTCTGAGGCCTCCTTTAGGAGATTGTCCTAAGAACACCCCGTAGCAGAGAACAGGTAGGATCTTCTTCAGAAGGTGTTTCTTGGACCTCAGCAGCGAGCAGAAAGCCTTCTTAATGTGGCTTCGGTATTTATGAACTGCTGCAAAAGCCAGACAGGGGGAGAGTACTTGTTTCTTCCGTAAGGTGGGTGGTCTCCTCATCTCTCCCTGCTCCCGGGTCAACACATCCCCAGACTTTACAGAAAATACACTCCTATTATAAATACGTAGAGAGAAGTTTGACCCACTCACCGGAAGTGACTTTTTGCAGTAGAGAAAGCTGGGGCCAGCTGGAGAACACTTGCTCAGTGAGTACCCTCCGCGAGCCAGCTTCTTCTTCTCCTCAAAATACCCTATGGGGGTATGTGTCCAGTAGATGTGATTTTAATGTTAGGGATTAAGAGAAGTCAAAAAGCAAAGGACCCCCAAGTTAGAGCACTGAAATCAGCTCTCCCGCTGGGGCTGGGGGATAAAGGACCAAGGTTGCCGTTCTCGGCGTGCAGAATCTGGGGCCAGGAGTATGAGTGTCTGTTTCCTTGGGGTCCACCCAGGTGTCCTCATTGCAAATCTCAGGGTCTCAGTTCTCCTCAATCAGTGGCCCGACTCTCTCAGTCTGGACTTGGAAGGCTGTGAATTAGACGTGGGCTGAAACTCTGGGTCCCATGGAACAGCTATGAGAATTACGAGCTTCTTCTAGAAATGCCTTTGAAGGTGTCTGGTTCTCTAAGACTCGAGCTGGTCGTTGCCTTCCCATAAGCGTCCAGCACACTCAGAAATAGCCACGCCACCCCACATCTTTGCAGCGACAGTGGCCAAACCCAGCAGGCACCGGGTCCCTGGAGGCACTTGCTTCGTTCAGTAGGTACCTCCCTGTAATTAACCTGATGATGGTGGTGTCAGTGCTCTGTCCAAAGTCACGGGCATGATCAGAATCCCACCTCGACAGTCTGTTTCCTGGGAGTCTGCTGCCAACAGTCAGGGTTCAATCAGGAAAACCCAAACAGGCTTTGCTTTTTTTGGACTGAGAGAACTTATTATTTTTTTAAATATAAAGAACTGAAAAGGTAAAAGAGAAAAAATCATTGCTGGGGTGATGCTGGTAGAGCAGGAAGCAGAGAGGACCAGGCAAGTCCCTTGTCTCCAGGGCAGCCTCCCGGTGACCCACAGCGCCCCCTGCTGGCAGATCTGGCAAAGCCGAGTGTGTTTGCAGAGTCCTGTCCTAACATCACACAGCGGGAAACATCCAGCTCAGGCCGGTGGAATTGTTCGGATTTTAACACGTGGGGGAAGGAAGCCTTAAGACTGCAGCACCCTCAGAGGCAGAAGCCAGAACGGAAAACCCACTCTGTCTCCTGCCAACCCTCATTTACTTTGGGATTTTCTTTTACCTTTTAATTTAGGACACGGTTAAGATACTATTATATGCTGGCAAGCCTCATTTGAAAGCTTTTAATCTGCACACACCCACTGTGGACCGGAACTGTAATAGGGTGTCAGGTAAGCAGCTCCCAGAAAAACAGGCAGGGCTTCACCCAGACGCGGCCATTCAAAACAAACAAAGCAAGACAAAAAAAAAAAAAAAAAAAACACCCGCTTCCCAAGAATGACTTGTGTAAGAAAGTTAAATTTGGACTTGTATGGAAAAGAAGCTTAAGGCAAATGCATTGTAATAGGTTGTTGCACCTACTTTGCAAACAATATTAACATAGATTTTTAGGGAATGGTCAAAGTTCTAAAATAACTAGTTTCATGCTGTCAAATCACAATTTGCTTTGGCTTACAAGTGAATTTGAAAATTGTTGATTACAGAGGCACCTGGCTGTCTCAGTCAGAAGAGCCTGCGACTCTTGATCTTGGGGTCGAGAGTTCGAGCCCCACGTTGGGTGTAGTGATTTAAGTAAATTTATTTAAGTAAATAAATAAAATCTTAAAGAAATCATAGATTATCCAGGACATATAGCCTGAGGATACTTTCTTGATAGAAATAAACTTCACTGATGTAAATATAACTCACGAATACACTCGTATTACTCGTGAAAGCTAGCTTTAGCTGAAATGCTCTGTTCCTGTGGTTTTCTAAAACCATGTGCGGCCGTAGAAAGGATTTAAGTGAATCCAAAGTTTAAAATATCAGAAATTTAATTTAATAGCAATTCTAAATGCAGAAGTCAAATTCCTGCAACATATGAGTGCTTAATTTGTTGATGCATTTTGAGTGTCCTTTTTGAGTTTTTCCTTCAAGAGCTAGTAATGATATTTTTCTTTGTATATATTTTCTTTCTTTCTTTCTTCTCTCTTTCTCCCTCCCTCTCTCTCTCTTTCTCTCTCTCCTTCCTTCTTTCTCTTCTTTCTTTCTTTCTTTCCCTTCCTTTCTTCCTTCCTTCCTTTCTTTCTTTATTTTTTTCAAGTAGGCTCCACACCCAGCACAGAGCCCAAGGCAGGGCCCAAACCCACAACCTTGAGATCAAGACCTAATCAAGAGCCAATCAAGAATCGGGTATATTTTTTAAAAATTTTATTTGTTTATTTGAGAGGGGGAGCATGCAAGTGCAGGAGTGGTGGGGAGAGGGAGAAGCAGACTCCCCGCTGAGTGGGGAGCCCAATTCAGGGCTCAATCTGAGAACCCTTGGGATCATGACCTGAGCTGAAGGCAGATACTTTAACAGACTGAGCCACTCAGGTGCTCCTGTTTTATCCCATTTCTAATTGGGAAGTCTCCTCTGAGCACTCCTTTTTCTCGCTAGTAACTTGAAAGTATGGCACTGCCTTAATGACTTTCTCTAGGGCTTCTTGAAACTATTTTATGGATTCCATAGCTGTTGATGAAGTATAGCGAGTTCTTGATTATGTCGGCCAGCAGTGGGGGTGGGAGGACTCAGGCAAAGGAAGGCTCAGCATGGCTCTTGTCCCCAAACTCTATCTCATTAGGACAGGTCCAGTTTTGTTGGTTTCACACGTTGGGGTTGGTTTAGAGAAAAATCTCAAAACGATGTTTGAGAACTAATGGACTCCATGATCTCCAGAGCCTCACACTGACATCTCACTTGTTCATTCCTCAAGGATCTTCTACGCCCATGACCTTGCTCTGCAGAATCCATAGGTCCTACACATGCTCTTCTCAGAGGCCCGTCACTTACCTATGAAATGACTCACCTGTGGGTGTAGAAGCGGTCTAACAAATTATATTTAATGGACATGAAAATTCTGGAGCCGGTCTTGACTGATCCTTGGTCACTGAGAAACATGCCCTCCAGGACGGCATTCTTTTTTTTTTTTTTTTAACATTTTAAAAAATATTTTATTTATTTATTTGACAGACAGAGATCACAAGTAGGCAGAGAGAGAGGCAGAGAGGGAGGGAAGCAGGCTCCCCGCCAAGCAGAGAGCGCGATGCGGGGCTCAATCCCAGGACCCTGAGATCATGACCTGAGCCAAAGGCAGAGGGTTAACCCACTGAGCCATGCAGGCGCCCCAGGACCGCATTCTTGAAGTGGTTTAAGGATGTTTTCTTTCTGGGTTGAGGTTTTGCGCCATCTGCTGGACATCTTTATTTTGCACCTCCTATGAGAACGGCGTTTATTCTGAGACCTTTTTAAAATATGTATTACTACTTATAAAATTGTAAAATATACGTTTATTCTAGGAAATGGGTCCGTGTAGGAAATGACAAAGGGTAAAACAAAAACCCAGAGATACCTACTGCTCTTAATGACATTTCCTTGTACATACACACACACACACACACACACACACACACACAAGAATGTATTGTCTTTTCATTTTGGCTTGTGTTAGTATTTGTTTTCCTTCTTTAACACAAATTTGAGATCAACGCTGTGTTGGTTTAGGCTGTGGCAGAGGTGAAGGGAGAGGACACATTGTGGGTGTAAGATTCGTGGGGAGGGACTATTGGGTGATTCACTTGTCCTATCCGAGGCAGGAATCTTGGGTTCCAATTTAACTGGGCAAGGAGGAATAGAGGTAGGATTCGGAGAGTGGAAAAGATCCTGAAAAAGTGCCTAATATTGCTCAGAATCACAGGAAACAGATCCCCCCCATTACCCTTCCCACTGGTAAATGTGACATCATGCTTCTCTGCTAGTGGATGTATCTTGAGCCCCAATGTGCTAGTTGCTGAGACGCATATTATAGGACAGAGAGGCCTTGTAGATCCAGGAGGGGACAAGCGTGTGTATAGAACTAATTAGAAATAGAAGCTTGGAAACACTGAAGCAGGGGGGCTTATCCTAATTGAGCAGCAGGACTACGAGAAAAACACAAGTGGGTCCTGGAGGTGGGGGCAGTCCTGGCATTTAGGAATGGATAATGGAAGTCGAGTTGACGGAAGGAAAGGAGACTTAGGTCACATCACAGAAGCCTGAAACATGTGCTGAGGATCACAGCGCATCACCGAGGTGTTAGAGGAGGAAAGGGACACAATGGGACCCATTTTCGGAGGCTGTGACTATGGTCATGCTTATGTGAAGATTTGAAGGACTGAAGGCAGAGAAACCGGGTTTGAGTCTGAAGCTGGGCTGGTAGATATGGGGGGGTATTAAACAGAGATGAAAATTCATTATTCTGTGCACCGAGGCAACAGAACGCCATCAGAAAACCACGGTCCATGAATAATTACTGCTAAGTAAAGCAAATTTGGACCCAGTTGTGGAAGACATCAGAGAGCAAACGTATGGTTCGATGGCTCTTTACCAATATGCACTTCCACATGGCATGGGGCGTCTTGAGGGAAACTGGAAACCCTTGGAATCGCAAGGCTCATACGGGCTTTCTGAGCATCGCTGGGGCCTGAGAGACATCATGGAGTGACAGAGAAAATGGAACAGAGTGGGGACGTGAAGAGACAAAGTACTTTGCTACTGGAATGGTAGGGAGTAGGAGGCAGGATAGATGGTAGTCAGCCCTCTGAGTACCAGCCTTAATCAGTGATAGGACCAGGGGCATTCCAAGCTTAACTATAAACCAGGAGCACATACAGAGCCTTAAGCACAGAGCAAGGGGTCGGTGGGAAATTTTCCAAGTGAACATACCTCTCCCTATTATTCTCCCCCCCGGGTTCATCTCCCCAGTCCCTCTGTCCCTCTTCCCGTTATCCTTCACCAAATAGCTGTCTCAGAAAGAATAGCCTCTGTGCAAAGACTCCAGATAATCCAAAAAGATCCGCATGGAACCTCCACAGAGGCACTGGGAGATAAATAACAAATAACTGATAAAGAACACATGGGAGACGAAACATACCAGAAAGCCGAAGAAAATATGAACAAACTTCAACACGGAATAAAAATTTCAGAAAACATTTCTTCTTTGAAAGAAGAGATCAAATTATACGTAGGACTCAAAAGAAATAAAAGGAGAGAAAAAGATAAGAAATAAATCAACCCGGCAGAAGCAGAACTAATGAGATTTATATCCACAAATGCTTTTATTAGGGGGGAAAAAAAGGAATGAGAACTAACAAGCTAAGCATACATCTTAAGAAAATAGAAAAATAACACAAAACATACCCCAAATAGAAAGAATAAAAGAGAAACAAAAATATAAGAATGAAATGAATGAATGAATGAAAAGAAGGAAGGAAGGAAGAGACAGATAGACAGAAATTTAGAAATGTAGAAAGAAAGAAAGAAAAAGAAGAGGAAAGAAAAAAGAAAGAGGAAGGAAGGAAGATTTTCCTTTACAGGATGAGAAACATTTAAGAGAGAAGGCGCGAAATAGCAGTAGGAATAAAAAGGAAGACATAACTACAGACACTTCAGACATAAAAGAAAACATAATGATGTTTTGAACAAATTTATGTCAGTAACTTTGAAAATCTGGAAAAAAAAAAAACTCCTAGAAAAATGTGATTTACCAAAATCGTCTCTAGGAAAAAAGAAATACCTTCTAGATTTTCATTTTGAAATGAATCACACTGTATCTTTCTTCCTGCCAACAAGTACCTTTCCACTGTATCATTTTAATGGCTACCTTGTATTACATAACTGTGTTTGATAATGACATTGTTACATTAAAAAACAAAAAGATTTCGTTTGTTTTAGAAAGAGAGAAAGAGAGAGTAAAAGCAGGGGGCGGGGCAGAGGGAGAGGGAGGTGGAAAGGATCTCCAGCAGACTCCACGTGGAGCTTGGAGCACGACAAAGGGCTCCGCACAGGGCTTCATCTCACTACCCTAAGCCGAAACCAAGTCGGTTGCTTAACCAACTGAGCCATCCAGGCATGCCCAAAGTCGTTAAATTTTTACTCTCCCAACCCAGTCACTCTCTAACCCAGCAATTAATACAAGATGCTAAATTTTTGCAAAGAGCTTGATCTTTCCTTAAAAGAAATCCCCCAGAGTAATTGCTGGGTCAAAGTTGTCTATTTTAGAGCTGTTTTATGCCCCATATGTCTATAATCTTTTTAAGGCATGACGGGAAGGCATTTCTAGAAAAGAAAAGAACAGAAACAATTTGAGGTACGGCAAATACAAACTGTCTGGAGAATAGGAAGTAGTCCTTGAAGTAATACAGGTTCTATGACATTAGTACATGAAATTAGCACAGCAATATTTACCTAATAGTTTCACTAATAGCAATGGTAAATATATAGTCGTAGTCAGTTTAACACTAATAATAGTAAAATGATCTTTTGGGGAAAAAAATGATTCACTTGCACATGGTATAAACTTACATTGATCTCTGTTCGGGTTAAGAAAAAAGGTGTAAAATCATTTCCCTAGTTTTCCAGAACAGAGCTCCTGGAGCTCTTGGAACTCATACATGCCCTGCTTCCTTTCTTTTCCCTTGCCTTATGCTGCCTGCCCACCAACCCCTCCAGTTTCATCATTGGGAAAGACATTTTATTAGAATCTGTATAGATACACAGATCCCACTGATAAGGTTTCAGCCTTATCATAGCCCATCTCCCACTGGACCCTTCCAGAAAATGTAGACTTCTACATTCAGCTCCTGCTCCAAGCAGCTCCATGTGCTTAGAACATCCTCTCTCTGCCTGGATTTCCCTGTTCATTTTTCTTTTTTCTTTTCTTTTTTAAGATTTTATTTATTTGACAGAGAGAGATCACAAGTAGTCAGAGAGTCAGGCAGAGGGAGAGGGAGAAGCAGACTCCCCGTGGAGCAGAGAGCAGGGCTCCATCCCAGGACCCTGGGATCATGATCTCAGCTGAAGACAGCCACCCAACCGACTGAGCCACCCACGTGCCCCTTCTCTATTCATTTTTCAAGATTAACTCAATGGCCACCTCTTCTCGGGAGCCCTCCTTGACGTCTCCCTCCCCAGGGAAAGCCACGTGTCTCTTCACTCCCTCCCCTGCCCCCTGCACCCCCCCCCCACCCAGTGTCCTGAGCAATTGTGATGCACATGTAGTATGTCTTTGATTACATATCTCCTTCTAGACTTGTGAGCTCTCTGGAGAGGAGCCATGTCTTAATGGTGTTGCTATCTTGCACACAGTTCCTGGCCGATGACAGGTATTTAATCAATGCCTGCTGAGTGAATGATGGGATGAGTAGCAGTAATGGATAACCACTCCCCCACCCTCCCCACCTGGGGAGAGGGAGCCACGGCTTCTGGCTCAGGTTATGAGTTCCATGCACTCACTGGACCTCCTGGGTGATTCCTTTTCAAAAGCACAACCCATCACGGTTTCATAGTGTAACAGCACTTTACTTAACCAAACACCAGCCACAGCGAACCTGCCGCGATAGTGCCCAGACAATAAGAATTAATCTCAATTGGATTTTTTTTTTATTAGTCGCTTAATAAACCCATGAGAGGTTGTTCGGGAGCTGCAGAGCATGCTAACACATTTAGCCAGATAAAGCTGGAACCTTTCCCACTGCAGCCCTTCCCTAGATGCTGATGACTCTCAGAGCCAGTGACTTTTTAATTATTTCCCAAGCCACGCCCTGTGTCAGATCGAGTTGATTGGAATTATTTGGCTACAAGTAACAACTTGTCTCATATCCTTATGTACTATACTAGTAGAGCATAGGTAGTATACTTCTTTACATGGAGGGTAGATATTCTATGGTACTCTGTCATTTTCATTAATTAATATCGTCTGTAATCACTCTATATCCCTGCATAGACATCTTCCTCACTCTCTTCTCACAGATGCATTGTATCCCATGCCTACAAATAGGCATTCCAATATTTTGCAACAATAAATGATACTACAAGAAATAAGCTTATGAGCCCTGTTGCTTGTAAAATACAGTGTATATTTCACATTAACATGCAGCTAGCTACAAATTGCTAAAATAAGGTAACACAACTCACAAACGTAAAGATTTTTACTCTCCAGGAATTCGTATGTGAACTGAGGGGAGTTTTAGTGTGTGAATCCTTCATTCAAAAAAGCAACCAGTTTTATTTTACCTTCAGTTTATTCTCCCAAAAACCTGAGCATTATCTCAAGAGAAAAAAATTAATATTTTCTTAGCAGAAGTCATGTTGAAATTGCACTAAAGGGATGCCTGGCTGGCTCAGTCTGTGGAGATACAAGTCTCGATCTCGGTGTCACGAGTTTAAGCCCCATGCTGGGCATAGAGCCTACTTTTTAAAAAATTGCAATAAATTCAAGAGTTGCAAATTTGCAAGATATTATTAACTTTAAAAAATACTCCATTTTTTATGATTAAATGTTTATCTTTTTGAAAACATGATGTAAATTTCTTCTGAAGATTTGCCAGTTGAACCATTAGTCTGAATAGCTAGTAGATTTTGCGGGAGAAACTTGGAAATCATACAGGATAATTATTTTGTATGATTTATTTTCCTTCTTAAGTTGAAGAACTAAGAGGAAGCAATAATTTTCAATCCTCTGGTTCACTGTTCTTTCTTAGCACTATAATTTTTTTTTTTTTTAAGTTTTCAGTTGGGACTTTGGGTTGGTGAAAATCCTTATTCTTTAAAAAGACTTACCGCCATCTGGTTTTTAGAGGATTCCTGTCCTTGCATTTAGCCCGTAATGTGTTTGTTTTTTGTGTTCATCTTGTGTGGTAAAATCAGAGAGGAGTCCCTTTTCCGGTCGGGTGTGTAAGAACAAAGCCAAACGTGGGCCAAAGAATGTATATTTGTAAGGCGTGATTGCAAAGAAACCTGGTGGGATTTTTAGCCACGTTGAGGTGTTTCAGTCCTTAATTTGCAAGATGGCATTGGCAATCCTTAAGTGGCAAGATGGCAAATTTTTTATATGCAAAAATTCCTGTGCGATCTCAAAAATGTAGCCCTAACTTCATGGATATAAGGAATAGTATCATTGCCGGATAGGTCACAAGCTCTTCTAACTGAAGATTTTGTTTCTTTTCCTTGCTTTTTGTAGCAAAAGTAATTAAGAACGAAATGGTTGTTTGTACCCTCTAATTCACAAATGAATGGGGTGGGTATGAACCTGCCATGAAGTAGTTTTAATGACTCACAGCACAATATCCTAGCTCTCGAAGCAGAGGCCGGTAGTCAGGGGGCTGTGCTTTAGAGATTAATATGATCTTAGGCACAACTTATAAACATGATTTAGTTTTCTCTTGGGGCAGCACAGTTTTTTCCTATATGGTTTTTAGCTTAAATGTGTATATTTTTAAATTTTGATGTGCAAAATTTACTGTGTAATCTCAAAAATAGAGCAGTTGCTTAATGGATGTGAAGTTTAAATCAAAGATATTTAATCCTGGCACAACCTTAAGGTTTTATAGCATTGCCAGATGGGTTGAAGGCTCTTATAAGTGAATATTTTCCTCTCCTTATTCTTTCCAAGAGCACTATTTTATTCACTTATCTTTTCAAGAATGTATAGATAATATGAAATATATTACATAAAGATTATGTAATAGAAATAATATGTCATATAAATTATATATGCTATAATTATGTATCTCATAAATTATATATAATATGTTACATATAAATTATATAAATAATATATGGTATATAATAAAATAAATAATATAAATAATAAAGATAATATAGAGATATAATTTTACAGTGATAGTGTATTAATATAATTATATAATACAAATTATATAATATAATAATGTAAACTCTATTTTCTATATACTGCGTGTGTGTGTGTGTGTGTATGTGTGTATGTGTGTCTATGTGGAGGTGTGTGTGCTATTTACACTGAACTATAATTACAGCCAGCGGGAAATTGGTATTAATATTAGTTGAACACTTGAAGTCAACATATGAGACTCAAAAGTAGAGTCAAAACTAAAGCTCGAGACTGGAAGATGGGGAACAGATGAACGGTCATTCCCTGATGTCGTATGATTTTAGAATAGGCTCTCAGTGGAAGAGAGAGTTGACACTACTAACCAGCCCCCACCTCTCCGGCTTCCCACCTCTCCGCCTCTCGCCTCTCAGCCATTGTTAAAAAAGCGTTCAATTGTAGGAGCACCTTGGAGGCCTTGTGGCTTTCTCCCCAGAGGGCTCTACGGTTTCTCAGCAAAACAAAGGAAACAAGGAAGGACAGTTTCTCTTGTTTCCAGTATTTCTTCCTTCTTTTTCATCCAGCAGAAAGGTATGTGCGTTTTCTCTCTGCTACTGGCCACAGGGCTTGCCGAACAACTGTCCTTAGGAAGGGGTGACAGAAGTAGGAGATCAGTCCTTGCAAAGACGATCCTTTTCTAAGGGTGCATTTACACCGGATCCCCTCTGAGGCTGGTAGAGAGAGATGAGGCTAAAGGTGGCCACCAGATGTTGACTCTGAATATATATTGCCGTATTAATGTGTCATAGTTGAGAGTGGAAGAGAATTGGGGTCCTTTTGTTACAGCATGGACGGAAATAAAAATGGAAGCAAAGAAATGAGCTTAAGAGAATGTTCGGGGTCTGGAGAAAAGAACCTCCACACTTAAAATGTGGGAGGACTGATTGGAAGTGTACTTATCAGGACAATGCTGTGTCAGGGAAGGAAGAATTTCCTCTACCCTTCAAGATTCTTCTAGCTGGACTTAGAATCAAATCGAAAGCAGACCGATTAGCAGGAGAAAATCAAATGTAATAGTGTACAAACAGAGAATTCACGTGGACATGGGAATTCCAAAGAGAGTGAGGCAATGGGAGATTTATAGGAGCTAAAGAGAGGGGCAGGGGTCTGAAGATACAAGAGAAGGAAGACCATTGTCGGGAAGGTGAAAGGAGATGTTTGGAAAACAAAGGGGTTGCCTGGTTATGTAGGTACGTTTCTTAGGTAGAGGGGAGTGTCTGTTAATTGCTCTCTTCCTAGTACAAACAGGCAGTTGAAGGGAGATAAAGAGCTTTTCCTGAATCTTCTGGGTTTTGATGGCTTTTACCTCAAAAATAATGCTCATGATCCAGTGGCCCATTTAGGGGCGGCCTGCCCTTGGCCCCTACAGCTGAAAATGGCCTAATCTTCTGATCTCCTTAAAAGAATTGCCTTCCTTCTCTCTTTTGCATTGATGGGGCCGACAACACATGCAGGTTTCTGGCTTTTACAATCTTTAAAATTGCAGGGAACAGTGAAAATGTATAATTCAGGAGATCGGGATTATGAAGAAGGTGTGAGGGGAGAGGCCCTCGTGGCTGTGGATCTGTTCAGTGACCCCGATGGGTTTTGCAAGGGGGTTCGGTCTCAGAGCGATGGCAGATTGCCACATTCCGGCAGCAGGATGAATAGCTCTGGGTCACTCTGTGCTCCTGTCACTGACCCATCTGTGCTAGGCATCCCTTCAAATTACTTTAAGCACAGGATACTCGTTTTCACTTTTTATTTTTTATTTTTTATCTTTTATTTTTTTGAGAGAGGGAGATAGAAAGCAGAGGAGAGACAAAGGGAGAGGGAGAGAGAGAATCTCAAGCAGACTCCCTGCCCAGCATGAAGCCAGACACGGGTCTCCATCTCATGACCCGGAGATCATGATCTGAGCCAAAATCAAGAATCAGACACTTCACTGACTGAGCCACCGAGGCATCCCTGTTTTCACATTATTTTATACTGAGCTACAGAAGGATGGGTGTGTGTGTGTGTGTGTGTGTGTGAGAGAGAGAGAGAGAGAGAGAGAGAGAGAAAATACAGCATAGGATATATACTTCTATTTTGTAAATCAAACTGTTTCTAAAGCATTTACATTGTTTAAGAGCACTCCCAAAGGCTTGGATGCAAATTACCACTCATTCTTAGGGACAAATAGCCATGAAGATTTTGTGGGAGGTTCTCGTGTGGTTTTGTGGCTTTGAAAACAGCTGACTGAGCTGGGAGGGAGCAGCAGGGGAATGGCTTAATTGATCAGCAGCACCGCTGCTGTTTCCCTCTCCCGCCCGCATCCCTGGTGGGATCCATCTCACCCGTCAATTACCTCAGTGACCTGTCATTTTTAGCAAGTAGAGGAAACTAAGGCTGGAGACCGGATGAGATTAAAACAGCTTGAATCTGCTCTTTGATTCACACATTTTCATGAAAACCTTTCCATTAAGTCACTACCACATGATGCATTTGAATGTTGCCTGTGGATGTCGACGTGGAGTCTTTTCTAAATCTTTTCTGCAGAGTGTCTTACAGATAGTGTCTCAGAATCAATGGCTTTATCAGCTCCTGAATAAAAGCAGAGGCCAACTTTTCAGCGAGGATGTAAATGCAGGTTTTTCTTTGCTTTGATAATCTGCTAGTGTCATTGGAGATAAAAGTAGAAAAAAATACTTTTTCTACCTTATGCAAGATATAATCAGCCCTCAAAAATCCAACTGTATGGTGCCGGGGGTGGGGTGGGGGCTTGGTAAGCATGAGCCATTTTGCCCACATTCCCGTCTGTGACCGGTGATGCAGGGTGAACGGGAAAATGACCCTGATCCAGAGCTGTTTCTGAGGCGACCCATTACCCGAGGCCTCCACAGAGTGAGCAACTTGCCAGGGAATGTGATTCTGAGGTTTAAAGGTCAACAGTTTATCTGTGATGGCTCCTTGGCAAAAGCCAACTATTTCATTTGGTCGTCAATCTGTTCCCTATGTAGCATTTTCTGAAGGCATTTTCAAGGTAATTTTGTTGGCATGTGACTTTCTTCTTCTTCTTCTCCTGCTCCTCCTCCTCCTCCTCCTTCTTCATCTCTACACTCAGAACCCACAACCTCAAGGTCAAGCGGAACACTCTCTCCTGACTGAGCCAGCCAGGCCCCCCTCAGGGCTTTCTTCTTTTGTGCTGCCTTCAGAATTCCATCCTGAAATCAGGTGGGGCTCCTGTGCCTGAGGTGGGAGTCTTTTCTCAGCACCCCCTTTGAGATGTGGGGGCAACTTTGAGAAGCTCCATAAAGTACATCCTCCCTTATTCCTTCTCCATGTTTCTCTTTGAAAAGGCCCCATGTGGCTGGCATGAACTGCATCCCCTCCTTTGGCATCGTCCTGTGTAGACGTGATGGCCATCATTAAAGCAAACCTTAACCCCGTGTAACCCTCTGAAAAAAGTTTCATCTAGGGAGCCGGACAGATCTGGGTTTCAAACTCATGCAGCCTACGTGTACCTAGGGGGCCAAAAGGAAATTTCTGGGCCTCAGTTTGGTCATCTGAACGATAGAGATATCATCTAATTCACAGCTGTCGTAGAACTGAATGAAGTAGTACATGTAGGATGTTTAGCCCCGTGCCTGACACATAGTAGGTCTCTAATAATTGGCATCCACTAGCGTAATATTCATGAGGTATCTACCGAGCCTTGTGTACTTGTTCCAGGCTTGCTGGGCGGTGGGGGGCGGTCAGGAAAGGTGTCAAGACTAAGTCTTGAGCTAAAGACCTCGTAGAACTCCAGAGCTTCTCAAGGTCCCTGATCTGGTGAATTATAGAACTTGGGCCAGCATGTAATCTCGGTGAACCGCCTCCTCCAGGAAGTCCAGCTTGCTATGAAGAAAAAATGTCTGCTACACCACCCGATGTTCTTAGTGACTCAGTGGATTCCCATTCCAGCCCAAGTCTTCTACTAAAGAGTTGTCCCATCCTTGGACCCCGTTGGGAGGAGCCCTGCTCCCAGAATCTATGCCACCCCAGCCCCGAGGGGAGCCTCTTATTTTTGTGCTAGACTGTATTTTGTTTCTTTCAGAGCCAATCAGATGTAATGTTAGGACAAAACACAGAGTTGGTCAAATTGACATCCTCTACTTTGTGTTCCATTGACTGTAGGAACCTAGGCTAGACCACGCTGCTGCCGACCCTGGGCTTAAAGACGAGCCTCTTCTGCAGCCAGAATCTGTGGGGGTTTTTTGACTCTATAATCCGCAGAAGTAGGGGCAGGGGGGCCTCCCTGCATCTCTGCAAGGATTCTTCATGTTACTTTTGTGTCCTGGACCCTTTGATCAACTGTGACATCTATGGACAATTTCTGAGAATGTTTGTTTAGAATAATGTTTTTATTTTTTCATGATTTTTTTAAGAATGTATTTATCTGAGAGAGAGAACAGGAGCATGGGGAGGGCCAGAGGGAGAAGGAGAAGGAGACTCCCCCCTGAGCAGGGAGCCCAGTGGAGGGACTCGATCACAACCTGAGCTGAAGGCAGACCGTCAACAACTGAGCCACCCAGGTGCCCCTTTTTAATTATTTAAAAAAAATTTTTTTTATTTATTTAAATGATCTCTCAGGGCACCTGGGCGTCTCAGTGGGTTGAGCCTCTGCCTTCAGCTCAGGTCATGATCCCAGAGTCCTGGGATCAAGTCCTGCATTGGGCTCTCTGCTCAGCGGGGAGCCCGCTTCCCCCCTCTCTCTCTGCCTGCCTCTCTGCCTGCTTGTCATCTCTCTCTCTCTGTCAAATGGATAAATAAATAAAAAATCTTAAAAAAAAATAAATATATTATCTCTCCACTCCACGTGAGGCTCGAACGCATGACCCCAAGATCAAGAGCCTCCTTGACTAAGCCAGCCAGGCGCCCCAGGGATGCTATTTTCAATCATAGTGAATAAAATCTGTAAGGTTGCAAAGGAAACCAATTATCTGGAAATACACTTACCAAAGGTTAGAAACAATCTGTGGCAGTAATGCATGTGTTTCCTTATTAACCTATCAAATACATCTGAGCAGCAGGCCTAAGAACTACCTTCGTTTTGAAGAAGTGAGAAGTGTAAATAACATTTTGACATAGATCTACAGCAGCTCTAATGGGTGAGGAAAACATCTGCGTTTTCTCAGGCAAGAAATTCACAAGTCCTGCTAACATTGTTTTTATTTGTTGGCTGCCTTTTATAATAGAAGGAAATGCCAGAATTTCAGTTAGAGGTTAGTTGGAAGAAGCATGCACTGTATGCTTTCCTCATCCAAGATCAAGATCCTGCCTTCCTTCTCCGGTTAAGAGCCCCTGTCTTGCTAAGGGGGCTAAGCTAAGCAGGGAAAAATGGGGGGGGGGGGGCGGGGATTCTGCACACTTTCATTGCTTTTTGTGGGACAGATAATTTGGGCTCATAATAAAATCCAATTAAATTTCAGTCCCCAGTGAAATTCGATTATAATTTCCTTTTGATTTATTTGGAATATAAAGGAGCAAGATCCACCCCCCACAACCTATTTGTGGAGAACTGTATTCCAGAGAGGGCTTAAATAAAAAGCCTCTCAGGCAGAAGGTTTTCATAAGATATTCATTTCTCCCCTTGTGGTTACATGGATGCTGTCTTAGGAAAAATTCTAGATTGCAAAGATGGTCATAAGGTCATATGTAGTCCCACGACGAGGAAAATGTATAACATGAACATGGTAGAGCGTTTAGGGTCCCTTTGAGGGGGAATTTTCTTGAGGAACCACCAAAGAGAGCCCCAGGGAAGAAGGGGCCTTCAAGGACTAGAGAGGTAGGGGAGGTTTCTAGAAGCTTCCTGGAACTCAGATGAAGGTTCAAAGGCCGAGGGCTGAGTTAGGTAAGAGATGGGAGATGTGTTTGTTAATGGGAGTGGTGAGGTCCCATAGGGTTGGACTGAGAGGAGGTGTGAGAGGAGCTGAGCCTAGGCAGGTGGGTTGGGGGTAGCCATCAGGAACCTTCTCTGCCATGTTGAGCTTGTGGGATATTATTAGCAGAAGGAAGTCACTGAGGTCTTCTAATAGGAATGAGATAAAGAAATATCTGATTTAGGAATATTAACACAACCACAATGGTTTGGATGCATTTGAGGGTAGGAAGAAAACACAGATAATACTTTTAGGATCAGATGGCAAGACTGGATGGAGAAAATTCTACCGACTTTCCCTAGCCTATCTTCTCCCAACATGGCTTAAGGAGAGGATTCACCTGTGGGGCTCATTAATTATACAGATTACCAAGATTCTCCTCTGCACATTATAACCCCAGTAGGCCTGGAATTTGACAGGGTAACTGGGGCCTAGAGGTGACTCCGGGGTTCCCAAACAGACCGGGTTTGACCACTCTCCACTGACCAAGTACAAAAGGAGAGAGACGGGTGGTGGTCCAACAAGAAAGGAATTTATTTCAGGGAGGCAAACACTGGGAAGACAGAGGATGAACATCTCAAAGCCCATCTCCAACGTACCGGAGATACTTTTAGTTTTATAGGAGGAAAATGTGGGACAAAGGTTAGTGGGTAAGTGCACATGGGCAGTAGAGGTCAAGTGTATCATTGTCTTGGGGTCAGTCACAGGGTCTTCCTGGCTCACGGGGGTAGTTTTGTTCCCATCAGAGGGCGCCTTGCCCACCAGGTCTTTTGCCTGAGTTAAGAGTTAAGCTAGAAAAAAGAACTTAATTAGGAAGTCGAGACAGAGGTCACACTGGAGACAATTTGAAGTCCTCTTCAACAGGGGATTTCTAATTCTTCAAACAGCTCCCTGTGATTTTATCTCTAGACACATTGGAAAATGCTCCCCAAGAATGTTTGGCTGATCAGATGTGAAATGGCTCAGGCGGTCGTCAAAGTCACAACTGCACCAAAGTTAAACTTTTGACAAAGAAGACTCTATTCGAGGCTGTGGTGATGGGGGTGGGGGGACCGGAAGTCCGTGTGAACTCAGCGTGAAACAAAATAAGGAAGGAAAATGCTGGGGGACTTGAGGGAGGCAGATCATGGGATCCGTGGAGCACATGGAGTTATTCCCGAGTTTGCAAATGTTGTTCTCTGTGATTAAGCCACCTGTGTGTGCTAATTGGCACCCACCAATTAGCAAGTTAGGCTTCTGCCTTTCCCACAGAGACTGGTGAACACAGGCGCCATCTTTCTGACGGATTACATTTGAAAGGGACGCCTCCTCATCTTTGAGGAAGACATTCCTGGGTTGTAAACCTGCCAAGAGGCTCAGAGAAGATTTACATCTCAATGGCACAGAGAAAGAATTCTCAGGGATGAGTCTTCTCAAAGAAAAGCTCTAAGGAAAAGGAGGTCAGGGCCAAGAGTCAGGAAGAGAAGCCTGGGCTGGGGTTTTGTCGAGCTGACAGGAGCATTAAGGCTGTGCTTGTCAAGGGTAAGTAGTATTAATTCTACTATCCTATCTGGAGGGTGGATTTTGCCCCATACAGAAGAAAAGGAAAATCAATGTTAGGGATGCTAAGGAAAGAAAAATCAGCTTCCTTTTCTTCTTCTTCTTTTTTTATTAAAATATAATGCATTAATTGTTTCAGGGGTACAGGTCTGTGATTCATCAGGCTTACACAGTTCACACCACTCACCATAGCACATACCCTCCCCAATGTCCATAACCCAGCCTCCCCATCCCTCCCACACCCCTCCCCTCCAGCAAGCCTCAGTTTGTTCCCTGAGATTAAGAGTCTCTTATGGTTTGTCTCCCTCTCTTATTTCCCTCTCTGGTTTTGTCTTGTTTCATTCTTCCCTCCCTCCCTTATGATCTACTGTCTTGTTTCTCAAATTCGTCATATCCGTGAGATCATATGATAATTGTCTTTCTCTGATTGACTTATTTTGCTTAGCATAATACCCTCTAGTTCCATGTATGTCATTGCAAATGGCAAGATTTTATTTTTTGATGGCTGAATAGTATTCCATTATATATATATATATATATATACCATATCCTCTTTATCCATTCATCTGTTGATGGACATCTGGGTTCTTTCTATAGTTTGGCTATTGTGGACATTGCTGCTATAAACATTCGGGTGCACTGCCCCTTCGGATCACTACGTTTGTATCTTTAGGGTAAATACCCAGTAGTGCAATTGCTGGGTCATAGGGTAGCTCCATTTTCAACTCTCTGAGGAACCTCCATGCTGTTTTCCAGAGTGACTGCACCAGTTTGCATTCCCACCAACAGTATAAGAGGTTCCCCTTTCTCCGCATCCTCGCCAACACCTGTCGTTTCCTGACTTGTTAATTTTAGCCAGAAAAATCAGCTTCTTGACCTAATACTGGGAACTGGAGAGTGGGCGGTCAATGTCTACTGACCCAAACCTGGGAGTACAGAGAAGGAACGTCCAGCTGACAGGCAAGTGGGGCACCATAGGACCCAGGCCTCCTTGGTAAATCACAACTCAGGCTCCTTTGGTAGAAACAGTGCCCTGAGGACGGCACCAATAGTGGATATGGGAGAAGACTATCAGAGGGCTGTGGGTCTTGGTCCTTTCTGAGAGAGCACTGCAGAGCAGCCTGGGCTGTGAATTTGAGATTAGCATCCTGTGCTGACTTCACCTGAGTCACACACACGTCTTGGTGTCCTGTGTGTACAACAAAGTAAATACCAGGCGTGTCTGCAGGTGGGTTTTATGGAAAACCGATGCCTTCCCTTGAGCTCCCATTGTACTAGAAATTTGTCAGAAAACATGAATGAGGAGGTCAGGGATTTCTGAGACCCCCTGGGGAACTCTCTCTGCAAAAGGGTGACCCCGAAACCGCAGGAATGGATAAGATTTTCACAGTGCTACGGGGGATGTAGGACATCAGTGAGTCTTCCTTTTTTTCAAGGGACTGAGCATAAGGGGGAAAGAATGGAGGTCTAAGAATTCATACTCCTCTTCTAGAGAAGTGGATGGTCCCTGTGTTGCCTGTTCCAGCAAGCTCTTCAATGCCAAGAACTGTAAAAGGTACGTTTGATTTGCTCATGGGACACCCAGAAGAGAAGAATGTCAGTCAAGTGGTTGTCTGGAGCAGGGCAGGGGTGGGAGAGGGCCGGCGGGGAGGAGGTGAGGGGGGATGACAGATCTAAGAGCGAGTGGCAAAAAAGCAACCAGGAGGGCTGATGGCTTTTTCCGGAAACCTGGCTTTGCAAGAAAGAAAGCTACAGGGAAAGAGCCAGAAAGTTATAGGATGAAGTTACTGTGGACATATGATAGTAATACGTCCTACTTCTCCTCTACCCGCCCCCCACCCCGGTTAATTTTTTTCAGTGAACAGAAATGAATGAACAATCAGACAAAAACAGTTCCACTCATGAGGGACACACAGGTCAAAGTTCTCCTGAGAAAAACTGTCAGATTGGACAAAAGCAACTGGTATGGCAAATGGATATTAGGGGTTCATGGTATTTGGAGAGGTCTCAACTTGGGGATCTCTGAGGTGAGCCTGATGTGAGTCCCATCAGGATTTCATAGGGAAGGTTCTCTGCTGCTCTGTGATGATGGGGCTCTACCTGCCCCCCCCCACCCCACCCCACACCTTTTCTCTCTGCTCCTGGCCGGGCTGGTCACACTTCACACATCTTCTCTCTGTCACTCAACTCCCTTGATTTTATAGCCCAGTGTTCCGTGCAATAAAATCCTACCCCTGGAGAAGAATATTTGTGGAGAATATAGTGTTTTTATAGTGTCCAGTGTTTTTATTTTTTTTTTAAAAAACCTAGCTTTCCTCCCCTGTGTTTTTAAAGATTTTATTTATTTATTTATTTGAAAGAGAGAGAGAGAGTGAGCTTGAGCAGGTGGGGAGGAGCAGAGGCAGAGGGAGAAGCAGACTCCCCGCTGAGCAGCGAGCCCCATGCGGGACTCGATCCCAGGACTCTGAGTTCATGGCCTGAGCCAAAGGCAGGCACTCAACTGACTGAGCCACACAGGTACCCTGTGATTCTAAATCTTTGCATATATTAATCCACCAAATCCTTCTCCCAAGATAATCCTGTTACCCCATTTTGCAAAAAGGGGACACTGAGTCTCAGAGAAGTAGGAGCTTGCTTAAGGCCCACCACTAGCAAGTGGCAGAGCCAAGATCTGGACACAGAGAGGCTTACCCTTGTATCTCTGTTCCTGAACTTTTGCCATGGGAACCGAGAATGGTAATAGACGGTACAAAGTTGAATTGTCTCATAAGGTTAAGTTTATAACCCCCCCCCCCACACACACACCAAGATGGAAATTTAAAGAAATGTATTTATATTATTTAGGACAGCCTGGACTTTTTATTATTAAGCTGTTATTATTAAGCTAAATAAAGGGCATATGAGGCTGAGATTCTGTTACTAATCTGCTACTGAAATTCACACTTTGAAAGTTTCTCTTTTGTTTCCAGGTGAAGCATTTCACCTGTATGTCAGCCTGTGTGTTTGGGGGCTCTTCAGATTATATTCTTCTAAAATCTTTCAGAAGAACCTTCCCTTCCCTCATGATACATGTGCCACAGTTTTAAAATAAGTTATCAGGATTTATTGAAGCATCTTTGTTGCTTGTCTTCTCCATTAAGCTCCCTTTCTTTTCCAACTGCAAATGTCTCCAGGTCAAGTCTTTTGAAACATTCCACTAACGTTCTTGAAAGCCATTCTGGGAAAATTCTCCTTTTCAAATCTGGCTTTTACTGAGAGATCTTTCAGGTAGCTGCAAAGCCCTGATGGGGTCTACACGCCCAAGGGCATGATTGTTCTGAAACATATCTCAGAACACCCAAGGCAGGGGCAGGGGGAGGGGGCTGTGTGCCCCTTGGGTTCTCACTGCACCTTGAGACACTTAAGACACTTCACCTGAGTCTGTCCAGCCAACAGCTCCAAAAAGGTTTTACTCCCTTGTTCTTGTCCTCCATAAACTCTAATTGGGACTTTAATCCCCCTCAGATTTCAGAAGCCAACTGGTATTTTGCAAGTATAAAGGGAATTCTGTTCCTGCTTGGTTTTGTTTTGTTTTGTTTTGTTTTGTTTTGTTTTTAAAGATTTTATTTATTTGACAAAGGGAGAGAGATCACAAGTAGGCAGAGAGGCAGGCAGAGAGAAAGGAAGGGAAACAGGACCCTGTGATCATGACCTGAGCCGAAGGCAGAGGCTTTAACCCACTGAGCCACCCAGGCACTCCAGGAAGAGACAGTCTTAAGCAGACTCCCCACTGAGTGCAGAGCCCCACTCAGGGCTCAGTGTCACCACTGAGATCGTGACCTGAGCCAAGATCAAGAGTTGGATGCTTAACGGTCTGTGCCACCCAGGTGCCCCTCAGCTTGGGTATTGATGTCAAGGTTGCAAGTTCAAGCCCCATGTTGGGCTTCATTCTGGGCATGGAACCTACTTTAAAATAAATACATATAAATATATATTTATGCTTAAAAATATAAATATATATAAATATATAATATATACAAATATACATATACAGTATTAAAAACAACCAAGCAGGGGCGCCTGGGTGGCTCAGTGGGTTAAAGTCTCTGCCTTCAGCTCAGGTCATGATTCTGGGGTCCTGGGATCAAGCCCTGCATTGGGATCTCTGCTCAGCAGGGAGACTGCTTCCCACCCCCCCCACCCCCCCTGCCTCTCTGCCTACTTGTGACCTCTGTCTGTCAAATAAATAAATAAAATCTTAAAAAAAAAAAAAAGACCATCTCTTCCTCTCCCTCTGCCCATCCCTGTCTCTAAAATAAATAAATAAAACTTAAAAACAACAACAACAACAATCCAGAAAGTCCCAAGCTAAGATCAAGAGTCAGAGGCTCAATGACTGAGCTACTCAGGTACCCTTATATATATATTTATTATATAAATTTTATACTATGGATTTCTTTATTCCGAATCACCTAACTTGAGGAAATTCACAACATCTTTTGAAAATCAAATTAAGCTGTTTATTTCTGTAGGTAAAACATCTGTACTTCCATGACATTATGGCAAAAGTTATGGAACAGGTACTTTGATACGACATAAAACAAAATTATCCTGTTCTTACTCCAAATACGTTGTTTGTTTCGTAGCAACAGATAGAGCGGCAGTTAAGATGCTTGGCGTTTCAAAACCCCGGACCACAGGTAGCCGACTTTAATCCTGAAACGAGGCAGCAGAAAAAGAAAGCTCGGATGTCAAAGATGAATGAGTATTTTTCTGTAAAATACAAGTAAGATTCATGATTTATCATATTTGATTTGTAGGATTACAAAATGCCTGAGTTCTTGGCAGAGGAAGAGTTGCCCCTTTTTTATGTTTTAAAAATATCTTTTCTAAAGTACAGTATCATCCCATGTGTTTGGAAGTTAGCAACATCAAGAAATAGACAATAATCCCAAGCTGGGAATCAATTTTTTTTAAAGGCTTCAGAAGCCCTTCAGTTAGAGTAAATAACTTCAGTAAGAAAGACAATTAAAAGAAAGAAAGATGTTATCACTCGAAGGAGAAATAATGTAACCGTGGGAATGGATTCAGGTGTCAAATATGTACAGATATGTCATAAGTGCAATGACAACTGAGGTAGGAAAGATGTTGGGGTTTGGAGCCAATGGCCAAGAAAGAATACTTGAGATGTCTTTGGTGCACAAAGGTGGTTTTATGAAAGAAAGTGCAGGGACAGGATCTGTGGGCAGAAGGAGCTATACTGTGGTCATGAGGAGAGGTCCATTATATACTTTCAGGTTGGGAGGGGGTTAGGGATAGAGGAAGTCTCTAAGGAATTTTGGAAGCAGGGTATTCAGGACTTGAGGGAGCTAGCTGTTGTTGGGATAAGGTCATTTATTACCATCTAATAAACCTTAGTCATGAGACCCTTCAGATGTCTGTAGGTGGGTCATATGCTTGGGGGGGGGGGTGACCACCAACACGTATCTTAAGTGGTAGAGATAGAGGAAGTTTCCAGAGGAATTTTTATACGTGAAGGTAGACTTACAGGGTCCGGGGGATTGGGCTAAGATTGCCTTTTGCCCTTAGCAAAGTATCAACATCGAGGCAGCTGGGTCGCTACAGGAAGGTCACTCTGCCTGTTTCAAGGACTTGTCAATGGGCTGTAGGCAGTAAGGAAATTTTTAAAAATTTAAAAAATTTTTCTTTTGCTTTTGTTTCCCACATCCATTGCTGGCACATCACAAGTATAAGCAACCCATGAAGGAGAAGGGTGATGAATTTGACAACGTGAAAATTAAAATAAATTTCATTAAAAATAATGAAAGACAAACCACAAGACAGGAGAAGCTATTTATAATTTGAAAGATCAGTGTCCAAAATATATACAAGTCAACAAGAAAAAGATAAGCATTCAAAGAAGAAAATGAACCACTCAATGAATAGGCATTTCGTAGAAAAGGCTAACAAACATTCGAATACAGAATCTCATCAGTATGATGAGAGGCAGAAAGACAGCATTTAGTCTGATGATATCAATGTTGATGAAGCCACTGGACATGGGTTGAGTGTAATATGGTACAACCCCTCTAAAGAGCCTGGTATTACCTGCATTCCTTAGGACCTAACATTTTCACTCCTGGATATGTATCCTGGAAAAACTCCTGTAGAGGTACACCAGGAGACATGTTCAAAAGTCTCATAGCATTGCTGTGATAGTAAAGAAATTAAGATAGTATTAATTAAAATGCCCATCCACAATGGAAAAAGACGAGAAACTTGTATATTCTTACAGCAGAATGCATATAGAAGTAAAAATATTTCAATAACAGCTAAATGTATCATCATGATTGAATCACAGATCACGATGTAGGGAAATGCAGTGTGCTTGGGAATTCACACAAATGTAGCTAGGACCGGGAGGTGAATTTTTTTTTTTTTTTTTTTTTTTTTTTTTTTACACCCAACATGGGGCTTGAACTCACGACTCTAAGCCTTGGGACCCTGAGATCAAGAGTTGTTGTGCTCTGCCGACTGAGCCAGCCAGGGCCTGAAAGGAGATGGTTTTTATAAGAGCAAGCTGTGGTTCCTCTTGGAAGGCAGGGTTGAGGGATGCAGTGGGCAGGGCTTTCACCAACTTTCATCAAGTTGGGTGGTGAGAATGTGGTGGTTGGCTTTATTCTTCTTTTTCTGCACATGTACATTTTGCACGCTTTTGTGTGTATGATAATTCAGAATTTTATAAAAGATGGCCTAAGGTGGGCAGGAAACAATAAAATTTGCCTCTTGGGTGTCTGAGTTAAGGCGAGGGAATATTTGGGTTAAGACCAAGGGACAAGGACAAGATCTAATGGGGCAATCTCGTGGCTTCAAGACTATGATTTCCATCATGGATTTTTAAATCTCCTGTCTGTGGACACCTGCATTTCCTGGTGGGCTTGGGAGGGAGTGGGGAGCCCTCTTTCCACAGTTGAAATGCGTCAAATATAAATCCTGCCCAAGTGAGAAAATCAGGCAGCAAGTTTCCATAGGGTTCCTCAGCCTGCCCTGCTCTGTGAGGAGAGGGAAGGAGAGGGAACAGCTTTACTTAAACTGAACTGGGAGGAGATGTGAAGACCTGTTTCAAGATGAAGGGTGGAGGTTCATCATACCACACCAGCTGAGGGCCAACCCTTTTTATTTATTTATTTATTTTACTTCCAGTTGTTAATAAAGGATACAAACTGTCTAGAGACGCTTGGGTCCTCCTCAGGCTTTCAAGCAGCTCAATTCTGAAAGGTTTATTTCAAAAGGGCCTGGATGTGAGAGGGTGGTAGAATTCTTGCGACAGCTTTCGTCTCCCGGACACGTTGTAGGGGCTGACACAGAAAGTGTGGGGACTCAAGTGGGGGTGTAGGCTCTGATGTGTCCCTCTGGTACAGAACTTCTTGCCTTCACCCAGAGCTTCTGAGGGAGCCCGCCATCTTGGTCACCTGCCCTGTCGCTCCACGCTGAGTAACAAACAGAATCAGAGAGGAGCAGAAGAAGCATGGCACCTGGAGACTCTTACCAAAGGAGTGTGTGTGAGTGTGTGTGTGTGTGTGTGTGTTCTTCTGTTAATGATGATAGCGTAATCACGGACTGTTCTGATGTTTATCTTGAGTCGTTGAAAACCATAATCGTATTCACTAGAGTGCTTTTCTGTAGAAAGAGAAAAGAGTGTAATTTATCAGGGAAAACCCCATCAAGAATGATTATATTTATAAAGAAAAATGGGGGGAGGTCCGGAATTTGTAGGAAGAAGCTTTCATTCAGCTCTGCTTTGTGATTGGTTTCAATAGAATATCACGTTCCCCAGCATGCTGGCAACACAAAGGGTCCCATCAGTGGCCAGCCCAGCTGTGTTGGAAAGTGGGGGGTGGGGGGGTGGGGAGCATGTGGGCTGAGTTTCCCGGGACAACGCTGCCATCTACTATTGGGAAGCATGGCTGGGTCATCCTTCGGATGCTGGTTCCTCGGAATAAAGGGATTGGATTTATGGAGGAGGCTGGCAAATGGTTCATTCTCCCCAATGGGGACACTGGTACTGTCTTCTGTTCTCTCGGCAGAGTCAGGAAGAAGTATGACAAGAGTGGCAGGCTGATCTGTAACGACGCCGATCTGTGTGACTGCCTGGAGAAGAACTGTCTGGGGTGCTTCTACCCTTGCCCCAAGTGCAACTCCAACAAGTGTGGGCCCGAGTGCCGTTGCAACCGACGCTGGGTCTACGATGCCATTGTCACTGAATCCGGGGAGGTCGTCAGCTCGCTGCCCTATCCGGTCCCTGACTAGGGGCGGTTGCACATGGGCTGGTTTGGTTCTCCTTCCTGACAGCCAAGCCTTCCTCTTTCTCCTGGCGGGTTAGATTTTAGGGCATAGGGAAGATCCTGGGAAAGCATACCGAAGACTCATGTTCTCTGAAACTGTTAGAACAATGTAGCAGGGGCAGTCACTCTGTCCCGTCTCCTGTGTCGTCCTGCATGCCTTCACCTTGTACCCAGAGAATGACAGTGTGTGATCTCAGCATCGCCTCCCTGGGACACCCCCATCTCTGCTCTGGGTGAACAATCTCTTGCATCTTTTACTACCTGCGCCCAGGTGGTTTTATGATTTTCAGAATTCTGCAGCTGGGAGCTTTTCTTACGTAGGACACCAAATCCTAAGTTTATCAGACCCGCTCACCCTTACCCCAGTTCCAAGTCAGAAGTGCTCTCTGAATGAAAAATAGTCCCACGTCTCGTGATTTTGTACTGTATGTGCATATCTTATTTTCTTATTAATGTTTTGATAACATTCAGAGTAAATTTGGTCACACTTGGCAAAATTTTTATGAACAACTTGTGTTTTACTTGTAAAATTGAGAAATTAGGACTTGAATGTCCTAAAAGCTAGTAGTTTCATTTCCCGCCCCCCATCTCAGGATCAGTATTTTTTTCAAAAGGAGGAAACAAGTTATTATATAAAAGTGTACTGTTGTATGTTAGTTCAGGGACAGTGTTGATATGCAGTTGACTAGATACATGTTGTGATTTTCTTTTCAATGCTGATATGTTGTAGGAGGTATACAGAAATTTGAGCTAAGCTTTCTTTGGATTTCCTTTTTTTTTTTTTTTTTAAGATTTTTATTTTTAAGTAATCTATAGACCCAATGTGGGGCTCAAACTCCCAACCCCAAGATCAAGATTTTCATGCTTCACTGACTAAGCCAAGCGCCCCTGTTCTTTAGTTCCAAAAGTATTTATTTCTGCACAGTCCCTAGGTGTCAGGCAAGGTTCCTAACAATTCTCGACTTGTTACGTGACTATGTTTTGGGGCTAAAGTAACAAAAATCCGAAAAGCCCTCCTACGACTATGGTTTTCCTGTATGTGTAGCAGGAGCACTTACTCTGTTCTCTGCAAAATTTCCTGGGTTTTCCAGGTTCAACTCACCTTTGCTGAGCCTCTACTGACCTTTGCAAGCCAACAGAGATGCTCAGGACATCCCGTTCATTACCTTGAACACCCCCCACCCTGCAAAGAAGGCATGAGTTCAAGTTACCCAAGTCTGATCCTTTGAAACGCTTACCAGCAATGTGCTGGGAGAAAGGAGTGGGTGCTTTTTTTTTTTTGGTTTCTATTTTTTTGGGGTTTAAGAATAACTATGGTTTTGTCCGTGGCTGACCAAATAAATAGTTCTGGTTTTTTTTTTTTTTTACTTATTTTTAGAATCATATAATTTTTACACTTGAAAAGGGATCTTGCCTGGGGTCTAGCTAGTGAATTAGTCAACAAATAATATCTGGGAGGTTCTTAGGTGATGCCAAGCTAGGCACAGGGGATCCAGCTGTGAGCATAGCCCAGCAGGGACTATGTTATAATCTCCTGCCTTTGAGGGGACTATAGGCTAAACCCCTTTCTGTTGTTTCATTTTTACAACTGTGGATTTAGCCCCAGTGAGATAAAGGGACTCAGTTAAGGACACACGGGAGAGCTGGCCGCCTTGGAATTTTGAACCCTGTGACTAGGTCAATGTTCTTTCCCTGACAACAAGTATTTCCCGAATTTGCTAGATTGCAAATCTTCTTCAACTGCTTTTAATAACACCCATTCCTGCGCCCCATCCCAAACGTCGGGAGTCAGAACCCAAGGATGAGGTCTGGAAATCTTCACCTGTCATCCAACCAACACCCCAGGTCAGTCTCCTGTTCAGATTAAGTTTGAGAAACACTCTCTTATTGCTGGCTGTCCTTTTTTTCATATTTAAAAAAATTAATCTGAGGCAGATGAACCTTCAAGGATCTTTCCCTTTTGTCTCGTCTCATCTTTTAGTCTTAAACAGGAGATGGGATCATCTGATTTAAAATGGACTGGTTTAGAAAGGGTGTTGGCAAATGGTGTTGGTAAGTTTTCCAAGTAAAGCAAAACATGAAGTAAAAAATTGCATGATTAAGGAGCAGACACCTCATACTGACTGCTTTTAGGAACCCCTAGCGAAACATTTGATGGAGGGGCATTTTTTTAGAGATCGCATTATTTCATCTGAATCTAATGCCAAGTCTATGCATTTCTAAAAAGGCTCCCACACTAAATGATTGGGGCACAGATAAATTTATGTGAATTGTCAGAATCTTATTTTGCAAGTGTCTCATTTTGTCACAAAATGAATACAGCTCTTCAGTGATTTGAACGAAATTCACATTAACGAGGGGTATAGCTGTACTGTCTGAGGACATTAACCGAGGAAATTGTCTCATCTGTAGAACAGGATGTTCCTTTCTCTGCTTGGCCCTCTTTCAGTCCTGGTGGTGCACCTTCATGAATATGTATAGAAATTGTAGATATCAGGGTGTCGTTCTGTAATGCCTTAGAAACCGAAACATTTTTTTGAGCTGGTCTGCAGTGTTGGCCGGCTAGGATATTTGCTGTGTGCCCAGGGGGTGCCTTTTGTATGGACGATACTGTGAACAATGCCCCCTACAGTTGTTCAGCAAAGTGACCCCTCGAGCAGGAGTCATTTGATGTGGGGATTTCTTGATTGTCGAGGATTTATCAATATTTAGTACATGCGAAACATTGATCACCTCATATCCTTGTATAAAATAATGGAAGGAGAATCCTTACGTCTTTTTTTTTTTTTTTTTTTTTTTTTAGATTTTATTTATTTGAGAGACAGAGAGTGCACACGAGGAGGGGAAGGGGCAGAGGGAGAGGGAAAAACAGACTCCCCGCTGGGGAAGGAGCTTGACATGGCAGGGATCGATCCCAGGACCCTGGGGTCATGCCTGAGCTGAAGGCAGACGCTTAGCAGACTGAGTCACCCAGGCGCTGCAGAAAATCCTCGTATCTTATTTCTTCGCCATCCTTCTCCATGGTGTCTACAACAGCAGAAGTCAGTTTTCAGGGTATTCAGGATTGAGTCGCCCACAGTTATGATCTGGCCAAGCAGTTTTATACTGTGTTTCTTTCTCACCATCTCTACTTTAATCCTGTGTTTGGAATATTCTTTTTCATCTTCACAGATTGCCTCAAAGTCTCCTTTTTTCCATGGTACTCTGTTCTTTGCTCTGTAGAAAGGAAATGACATCATCACCAGTCATGGCTAAGAAGCAGCTGATTTTTGTTTATAGCTTATAGTTTTAGCAGATCTCTCCCATCACTCTGTATGATTGTGTGTTCTTACACTGGCCAACTATATATATAATATATATAATAAATTCAGAGATCAGGGACTGAATTTAATTGTTTTTTCTTCGATAGTGTTTTCAATAGCCTTTCATGCTTAATAAACCCACTCCTTAGTGATCTCTCATCCATTGATTTATTCATGCATTCATTTACCAGGCACCTCTTACTTGCCACACACTTTATTAGGTGCCAGGGACATGGGGGTTAAGAAAGAAAGAAAAAGGGGCGCCTGGGTGGCTCAGTGGGTTAAAGCCTCTGCCTTCGGCTCAGGTCATGATCCCAGGGTCCTGGGATCCAGCCCTGCATCAGGCTCTCTGCTCAGCAGGGAGCCTGCTTCCTCCTCTCTCTGCCTGCCTCTCTGCCTACTTGTAATCTCTGTCTGTGAAATAAATAAATAAAATCTTAAAGAAAGAAAAAATCCTAGGCTATATGAAGTTTAAAAAAAAAAACCCACGCCCCTTCCCAGTGTATCCTTCCTCCTGTCTGAGGTCCTTGTCCATCTGCTGGTCTCTCTCCGCCTTTCAGAATCCTCTTATTATGTTTGTTTTATTTATAATGTCCTGCCTTCTTCTCCATACATACTGAGAGGAATAGAAAAGGTACCTCTACCCCATCTTTCTGGAAGTGGAAGTCCCTTGTTTGGGTTTCGAGATCCAGGTAATGCTAGCTTCTTATAAGGAGTGGGAATTACTTTCTCTTTTTTCTTCTCTGGAAGACTGTGTTTCAGATGACATTCTCCTTCCTTAAATATTTGTTGGAAATTGCCAGTACAGCCATTTGGGCCTGAAGTGTGTGTTTAGGGTTTTTAAAATCCATTTTAATTAAATTCTCAAATTCGTGAGCGTTAAGTCGCACAAAATAAACTCTCACCATTTTTATGCAGAAAATATCTTCCTCCCCAATTTTCACTATAAACTACTAAGAGGATAGTGCCAACCCGTATCCTTTCAATAAATTCCTTTCCCTTCTTACAGGGCCAAAAAAGGAAACACACCCTGACGAATGCAGGTGCCTCCCAGAAAATGGAGAGACATTTATACTTGCAGAAAATTCCTTTTCGACAAACTTTCATGAGGAGTGTGTTCCTTTTTCTTTCGTAAGGTATCTGAAGCCTGATTCCAGAGGTCCGAGTTAGAGGCCTTCTGACTTCTTCTCAACACACCTGTTTCCAGTATGAACCAGGATGCTCCCCACAGTGACAACTGAAAAAGTGTTGTTATACGACTCAGAATGTGTCACCTGAAATAGAATAGAAACTACCTACTTTTCAGGAGTTCTTGCGCGCCAGTACCAGAGAGGGAAGACAGGGACAACAAGCAAGATTTTTAGAACTACTTGAAATTCAGAATTCTCTTTCCAGCCTTAAAATTTTCTATACAGCACTTGGCAACAGAGGAGCATGAAGTTATATGATCTCTATGATTTTTGCATATATTTTGGGAAGATGAGGCTCATTTGCATTTTGCAGTCTTTAATCCATGTTCCTGAAAGCTTTGTAGACAGGGGGAGAAAAGTGACACACGTTGTTTTGGCTCCCTCTGCTGGCCGTTCTTGGGTACTTTAAATTTTACCCGGAGAACAAAACCAACATTCCATTCCCAAAACAGATTTGGGGTTTTTTTCCCCTCAAAATTTAACCCAACATTTTAGTTTAACATTTCCAAATCTATGACAGACCTTTAGGTTTGCTAAATGTATTTTTATTTTGGTACTTTTTTTTTTGGCTTCAGAACTATCACTGAAAATGATCCATTTAGCAGAAGAAGAGTTTAGAAAATATTTCAGGTAGGGGCGCCTGGGTGGCTCAGTGGGTTAAGCTCTGCCTTCAGCAGGTCATGATCTCAGGGTCCTGGGATCGAGCCCCACATTGGGCTCTCTGCTCAGCAGGGAGCCTGCTTCCCCCTCTGTCTCTGTCTGCTTCACTGCCTACTTGTAATCTCTCTGTCAAATAAATAAAATCTTAAAAAAAAATACTTCAGATAAAAAGTATAACTCCCACTATGTGTCTCTCTCAAGCTGTCCAAGGTGAAGATACGCAGTTGGTTATGTGGACTGATATGGGTTGTATAGTAGCTGATTAAAGCAACGAATGAGCCAAGGCAGAAGACCCAAGCCTTCATTTACAGTCATGGCATAAGAGGGATGCTACAAAGAGACAGGGCAGGGCTCCCTCCGTTCCATCTTCCTCCTGGTGCAGGTTCAAGTGTATCTGTGTAAACTCTGCTGAGGGAGCCCCAGACAAAAGTGTCCTGAAGTTCGAAACACTCTGTTGGGGGATACAAGGTTAGTAAGGTCTAGGAGTGGAAGGGTACTGGCTACCGAGTCCGAGTGGGGAAAGGTGTCTCTCAGATTCCCTCCTCCCCCCGTAAGGAGCCCCCAGCAGAAGTGCCAGAGGAAGACCCATGCCCAAAGTCTCGGATAAAGACGTCAAGGAATGAAGGCACCTGGTGAGAAATGCAGGTGCGTCGAGAGCACGAGCCAAAGGGGCTTAGTCCTTGATCGCAACTCCCCTCAGTCTCAGTGCCCAGGCTGTGCACCCCATTGGGCACGGGGCGGGCAACTTTCCTCCCGAGGAATGCCAGGGAAGGCTTCAGTATGGTTAGGCTGAAAAATCACACAGAGGTTTTTAACCCGGAGCCGGACTCCTCATCATTGTTGGGATGAATCAGGTCTGACCATTTCTGTCCTGGTGACATTTTGTCCTGGTGACCATTTTATCACTCATGTTTTCAAGTCCCCCGGGGACAGTGTGGAATGGTCCTAAGGTGGGTCAGAAACTCCTGCACTCCCACTTCAGACTCTCAGTCCCGACCAGACAGCATGGAGTGGGAGAAGAGGGATACTCCACATCAGGTCCTGTTGCAAAACTTGAGTGGAAGCGAAGCGAGGCAGGTCAGCTCAACACCCAAGCACCACCACTCTTAGATTTCCCCTTTCTTAGAAAAACTCAGCCTCCTGTTGTTGTGCATTCATCAAAAGTTTCCACTGAGAGCCTTCTTGAAGGTCATGCTCCTTGTTGCCTTCTGGAACTGTCAGCTGGATAGTGGGTAAGAGCCGGGTCTTGAGTTAGCACATGGCGTTCAGGTCCTGGCTCGTACCCACCACCATTGAGTGACCATGAGAAAGTCATGCAAATTCTCTTTGTGAGTTTTGTTATCTAGGCAGGTGGACCTGCCACAGGGCTGTTGTGAGATCCAGTGAAATAATGTTTGTGAAGTGCTTACAACCGTGCTGGGCACACGGTCAGAATAGCTTGATAAAGGTTGCGCCATGTTATATTCAGAGTATCCACAGTGACCCGTGTTCACATCAATCGTGGCACTCTTTTCTACTTTGTATTGTCTTTTTTTTTTTTAATTTCAGCTGAGTTTGTAAGTTCTTTGAAGGGAAGGACTGTGTTCTTTAAATACCAGATCTTAGATTAATATGGCACATTTATAACCATTGATAAAGCAATACAGATACATTGTTATTAACTCAAATTCATACTTTGTTCAGATGTATTAGCTTTCACCCAATGGCCTTTTTCTGTTTGAGAGCTTATCACGAGGGAGAAATGACTCCAGTCTAGACACAGAGCTGAGAATGGGCTGGTGTGTTTGCTGAACAACAAGGAAATTGGGTGAAATGTCAGACAAATCCTAGGAGTTACCTGGGGTTCTCATGAGACCAGGTAGTACCTCTCTGGATATTTGACTTGAGAGAAGGACCACCTTAGCTTCAGTAATGCTATGCTGACTGATTATGAAGGAAAGTAACCACACCCCTCTCATCAATTCACTAAGCTAAACAAACACTAAAGGGAAAACCTCTCCAAATCTTGTGTAAACGAAAGATGGGCAGTTATGCTGAAGAGAAAAGTGTTCTCATTCCTTCCAAATGGAGTAGTATTAATAATTTACTTTGAACCTTTCTTTAACACTGGAAAGACCTTAAGTGAATTCTGATGATGATTAATGAATTACTATTATTTACAAATTACCACGAGAAACGATGTTAATATTTGGGGTCACTCAAAGTAATGTTATTGATGTGTAATCTCTTTTAGCACCTAATGTTAAAAAAAAAAACCTGGGCACATAAGTAATTCACTTTGTTTTCATTACGTTTTGAATGATGACTTCACTGTTTCTGTGCAAACAATATATTCTTGTTAGCGGAAATTCCAGCAAGACAGAGCAGTACAAAGTAGAGTGTGAAAAATTATAGAAAAATCTTACCAACCAGGAACTGTGAACATTTGCCAAACTGAACTCCAGTTTTCCTTATATGCGTATTTATGTCTTGATCTCTACCTGTATGTGATATACAGAAATGATTTTAGTGGGAGTGGATAAGAGAAGGAAAAGAAACCAAAGAAATTATTTTAGATTGTTTATTCTTTTCTTTCTTTTTTTTTAAAAGATTTTATTTATTGATTTGACAGAGATCACAAGTAGGCAGAGAGGCAGGCAGAGAGAGAGGAGGAAGCAGGCTCCCCGCTGAGCAGAGAGCCTGATGCGGGGCTCGATCCCAGGACCCTGAGATCATGACCTGAGCCCCAGGCAGACACTTAACCCACTGAGCCACCCAGGTGCCCCTAGGTTGTCTTTTCTTTAACAAAGGCATGTATGTTCCTAAAATACTCCTCTAAAGCAGGGATCTCAAACTCAAGTGTCTTCAGGAGTAGAATATGATTCATGAAGCTAGCTATAAATATCAAGTCACTTTCATATTGTTTTCAAAATAAAAACCTCTATGATTACATTGCGTCTGTCATCATCGAGTGGATCAAACAAAATGAGCCAAATATTTCCACAGGAATATTGATGGACCTTATTCAGATCACAGTTCTACAATTTGTTACCCTCGCAGAGATTAAGAAAAGACTAAGAAATTATACTGAATTTATTGCGTAAGCAATATATTTCATTTAAGACAGTGTGAAAGATTTAGAAATCAGTACTCTTAAAACTTAATTGCCCGTTTTGTCCATTCTGAAACTAGTTTCTTAGCAATACATTAGTTTTATATTATCAAACATTAAAATACTTATATTTAATTTCATAAATCTAATTTCCATTTTAACGAAACCTTGGTTCTATATGGATTTAATATTCACTAAATGCCAACGCACCCCCATTCCTGATTTCTTTATTTTCGTTAATCTCTCAGTTGACTTGTTTTCAGCTATCAGTTTTCCGAAAAGGAACTCATAAAAACTATGAATGCAATCCTGTTTGAGAATATGTAACTATTGCTTAATAGTTGAATAGCATTTTGGCTCAACGTAAGCTTTTTTTTTTCCCTCTCAAAACTTTGTAGGCTTTGCTATAAAGAAGTCTGACATTGGTGGATTCTTTTTCTTCTTACTTTTCTCATTTGGCTGCCCAGAGAATTTTCTCTTTATCCTTGGAGTTTGATAACTTGACCAGAACATGTCCCTGGATCACTGTTTTATATCAGGTTCTTTGGAACACAATATGCTCTTCCATCAAACTACACAAACAATTTTTCCAGTCTTATGGGGAAATGTCTTCTGGCGTATATCCTATAGAAATGAGGTGGACTCGACCCCCACCAACTGGAACTGGGTTTGGTGTGGAGACTGATGAAGGTACACACACACACTGAGAAGGTCTGAAAAGGTTTATTACTGAAATAGTGAGGCTTTCTGGGAGGAGTAGGGTAGATGTCCCAAGCAGGTCCAAAAATGGCTTGGGAGAAGGGAGAAGGGCTCTTGGCATGGGGTTTCAGGGTGTTTAGGGAGGGGGCTCCAGCGCGAAGATTACCCCATGCAGACCATAAGTTTTTATGTTTGGAACTTCTTGCCGATGCAAAAGGAGGGAGTCCCAGGTTTCCTGATTAGTCTGCCTTGGGTGTGGGGCAGCACGGGAGAAGGGGAGACCGGGGCTTGAAAGCTTTGAGCCCTCAAACATCAAAAACGGAGTCAGACTCCTTACTACAATATTTGAATGAATTTTTGTGTCTATTTGTTGGGTTCTTTGCCTTGGGGACATAGTTATCTTTGGGTTGGCCTTTCTGTGTTCTCAGTATCTACTTTGTATTTGTCTCTTTCCTTTGCTGTGATTAGTCCTTCCTTTCTGTTAAAAATTCAATTTGCTATTGTGTTTAGTCTGTTTCTCTCCATTTCTGGTTTATGTATTAGTTAGGAAATGGTGTGCTTTTAGTCCTCAATCTCTTTCTTTGGTTTCGCAATGCCTTCTACGTCTAATTTTTATGTTTTTTTCCAAGTTATCTTTTAGCTCTTGTTCCACTGAATTAATTTTCTTAGTAAGTGCTATCTTGAGCATTCACATGGGATTTTCTTCTGCCTCTTAGGCTATATTTTATTCCAGATTGCACTTTTTATCTGTTGTTTTTTTTTTTTTTTTGCATACCATATCTCTCTTTTTTGTATATTTTTAGGATGACTGCGGAGTTGCCGTGTCCCTTTTTCTCATCCTATTTGTGCGGAGCGTGGACAGCTCTGCCCAGACCTCTGATGTGGTGCCAGAGTTTCTAGTTCTTTTCCCTGCTACTGTAAGAGCTGTGTGTTTTTTCCATCCAGGATGCCAGCTTGATGGCTGATTATTCCCTTCTATCTATTTCTCTCCCAAAACTTAAGGGGATGTTGGAGTTGAGGGTAGCATTTTTTTGTGTGTGTGTGGATTTAATTTTCAGCTTCTCAACTCTGAGATTTTATTCACTGTCCTGTATCAGGAATTACTCCACTTTTAGGGGCATGTTCAGCACCCCCCACCCCAGCAGGAATGCCCTAGGCTTTTTAGATCAATCCTTCATCAACTTCATTAACACCGCAGAGCCTCTGACTCCTCCTGAGCCAGACCTGATGTTCACTTCCCTATTCCGTAAGACTTGCCCCCTTTTTTGAGGATTGGGGGCGGGGGCCTAGGGAGAAGGAGCGAGAATCTTTAGCAGGATCCACACTCAGCATGGAGCCCGACCTGGGGCTCAACCTCAGGACCCTGTCATGACCTGAGCCGAAATCCTGAGTCAGACTCTTAACCTACCGAGCCACCCAGGTGCCCCTCACTTCCCTGGTTCATTCTTTTGATTTCCACTTTGCATAGGGGAGGGACTCGGGTGCCCACGGATTTCAGCCAGTGTTAACAGGGCGGGGTGAGGGGGTGTTGAGGGACGTCTGTTTTCACTGCAGCTCCAATGTAACTCTTCCCACTGACTCCCTTCTTACTTTCTCTTTTCAAATTTCCAACTCCTTACGTCTCACTTGGAATACTAGATATAGTTTTGTTTTTCCTGCCTGACCGCTCTGTTTTTCCCCTTGCCCGGAGGCAACGGAAGAGTGATTTCTCCACTGGGTCCCTTATCGGGCCTTCACAGACTTCAAGCCTTCAGGGATTTCCCACACCATCCCCTTGGCTCTTTACCTCCCATTCTGCTCCTCTCTAAATGGGGGGAATATGTAAACTGGGGAATTCTCGTGGCTTTGTGGAGGCCTTCTTTTTCTAGCACTGTTTTAGAAGGCGGTGGGGGGGGGGGATCACCTTTAGAGTCCGTCTTAAGCAGGGCAGATGCTTGGTTTCTTTTCCTGGCAGACACTTCTGCAAATGTGTGATTAAGTTACGCTTTTCTCGTTCGCCGTTGATGAGCGGGTTTTTCTTTTTCTGTTGCATGTTTGTGGTGTCTACTACTTTTATTTCTTTGCTAGTCACTGGGTACAAGGCACCCATGCAATACGTGTGGGAAGCGCCACCAACTTGTTTTCCAACTGTGTTCGCTGGTGGAAATTACTGAAGAAACTGTTTAATCTTTCACACGTCTTATGTGTAAATATCAGTCCCGTTAATGGCACAGGCCTCGGGGAAGGAGAATGGAGGAAACTAGGTGCAAATTAAAATAGAGGGGTGATAATTTGAGATGGGTTTCAACTGTAAGAATAGATCAGAAAGGGATCTGTTCATGTGTCACGGAGGAGATATTTGTCACATTTTAATAAATGTTTCTCTCCCATACCCTTGCCCACCCTCCATTTGGTTAATACTCTTTGTTATGGGCAAATGTGGCTTCGATACTATTCCTTCTTTTCTTTTTCTTTTCTTTTCTCTTTTCTCTTTTCCTTTCCTTCTAAGCTTCTCACCTCCTTTCCGCATCACAGCCTGGTGTGCAAATACTCAGAGGACAGGTGGTGCTCAGGCCTTCTTTATTCCTGATGTGTCTCGCATCAGACAGGAACAGTCACATAACCGATGCATAAATAAAAATAGGCGATTTTGAAACTTCATTCCCCCGAGAATTGATGGAGAAAATGTGGAAGGAACAATTACATGTGTCTCATCTAGAACGGTGTTCTTTAGTTCCACTCCAACTGATTCTCTCACACCTCTGAGGTAAGTGCTGACTAGAGAGCTAAAAACAGGCCTCCCAACTGTGACCGAGGGGTGGTGTGGAGAGGGGGAGGTGTGTGTTCCGTGTGGTGTTGAGGAGGAGAAAAACTGGGCCGATGGCTTCTGCAAGTGAATGCAACAAAGCAGCTGAATGTGAATTTTGTGTTTGATAGTCATCTGGGGGATGGGGCAGTGAGTAGCGGGTAGTTCTAGCCTTCTGCCCTTATGTGACTATAAACTACCTTTGATAGTTCACCCAAAAAACTCAGGATGAGTTGTAGGACGACAGACCTTCACAGCGTTAAGGACCTGGGCCAGATGCTTAGCTAACCCACGGCCAGAATATTCTAGGTGCATAATAAAATGTCTATGCCCCCAGTTTGACAATATTTATCAAGAGCTTACTTACAAGGTCATCCCTACTGGACTGGGTTCCTGGGGCTCAGATACTATTGTGTTGGTTGAAGAGTGTTATTCTTCCTCCAAAGACAACCATTTGCATGAATTTGGGCAGGGCTCTTGGGTGTACCCACGGTTTACTTAAGGGTTGGTGGAGATTTAGGATGGGGAAGGCTCAGATCTTGTATTTACTTCACTGAGTATCAAAGATAAATATCACGCCCAGCGGGGGAGAGAGTGGGTGCAGACTGTATTGCAGAAAATGGCCATGGGGCCCTTGAGAAGGAACTCACCCAAAGGGAGGGGCTCCAAACAGGACAAAGGTCACACCCAGAAGGCAATGTTAGCTCCCAGCACACAGTGGACCTTACTCCAACTGTGCTGCTGTAGACTTTGGTAAAACCACCAGGCATAGGTGAACTAAATAGGTTGCATCACCAAAGAGCTAAAGCATTCAAGGCTCAAGGAACTAACTCCTTGGTTGACATTCCACCTGAGGAGTAAAACCATCTCTGAGTGATGTACCTCTCCAGATATGCTCAGCCTCACTGTCTCAGGCAGTGCATTGTTCAAATTCCCCAATAAATGGGCCCCTGGGAACTTAGAACTGTTTTAGGGCCCTTGCCACTTGCTCCCACCCTTGGCTGGTGAGGGGTGGGTGGGAGAGGAGACATCTGGTGAGAAGGATGGGGACGGGTTGAGCCCTGAGCTCACCTCTGCTATAGGTTTGGGACTCAGATCCTACTCTGGGTTTTCCAGTGAATGCCTACATGTGCCAGGGGACATACCCCATGAGTCCAGAGGAGGTCTGAGCCATGGGACAAATTTTGATCAACAAGAGACAGAAGACTGCAAAGAGTCTGTAGACAAATTTGCTCCTTCCCACCTCCTGGCTGTTCTAAGACACAGTACCTCGAAATAGTGTTTCTGGAAATATGACAGTACTGAGAAATACACAAGGTTTTCGATCTGTAACCAGCTAGATAACACACCATCTTGTATTTGCTTCCCTCCTCTCCTTCCTTCCCTTTTGCATGCACACTCCTGATTCCCTGCAATGACCATCCCCAGGGATGCCCTAGCAGGTAATTCAGGCTGAAAATTTTTAGAGAACGCAGGCTAACACCGAATGAAAAAAAAAGTTGGATTTGGTGAAAGTTGCAATGAAGGCAAGGATATGGAAGAAAATGGGGGGCATTCAGTATGTGTCATAGTCCTAACAGATCAGGGGCAGCCGATCTGGTCTATGGATCCATCATCAAGATGGGTTGACAGGTTTGAGGGTTAGGGGTACAGTGTACTATGGAACCGTGTTTTGAGGAGGTACGTATCCTGTCTCTAGCAGGTGGCCATAGGTAGACAACTACGCAGGACTTCTTCATAGATCTGTATGCGTATATGCCAGAGACCACAGGAATATTTTGGCTGAGGGTCTCACTTAAGGGGTGAAATTATTCTCTGCCTCAAGCCTTTTTAGCAACAAGTACCAATAAAAAGTGATAACCCCATCAGTAAAACCAAGAAAAATCCTGGAGACTTTTATTTTTTATTATTTTTTTTTTTTGCCAAAACCTTGGAAGTCTGTGCTTTGAGTTATGAGGAGGGGAGAGTGCTTCTCCCATACACATGTGACACTGTTTAATTCTTACCACAGCCCAGGGAAGCCAACACAGACATTATAAGACATGAATAAGAAATTTAAGGGAGGAAAAGTACTTTGTTCCAAGTTACATGGATTCAGGGCTCCAACCATCTTGATGCCATTTCCCTCAAAATCCCAGCTGTGGTTGTGAAGGAACTGAGGAGGCAAATTTCACTAGCAATTCCAAATGGTTTTAGCTGGGTAGTAGCCCTGCTTCAGGCAATGAATGAAGATGAAAGGGAACTTATTCAGAAGTCGAGGGAAACTGGGGTCCTTCTAAAATTATGCCAGGTAAAGTAATCTGTGTTTGTATCAGAGACCTATAATTTATGTAGATTCGCATATATCTTTTTCAGACACTGCACAAATTGGGGAGTGTGTGGAGTGTTGTGGAATTAAATGTATTTGTATGTGTTCAACACACTGTATAATTGACTCAATTATCCATGTGGGGATTATTCACTTTTAATTTGCAATCTGGCTTCTCCTTTCAGTTAGGATGTTTTTGGGGCTGCTCTAGGAATGCCAACTAATTTAAATAATAATTTAAGTAAAACATAATTAGGTAGGAAAATTAAATTCAATCTTTTGCCAGCTCCCAAAGATTCTACAGCTGAAATGTAACACTAACTCACTCGCTATGTTTTTTCACTCTCCAGAGCTATTTTACTACCATGGGATTTTACTGCTTTCCATAGATTATTGCAATAGTTCCCTGTTTGACTTTCTGCTTACCTCTTTCCTATCCAACCATCATTCCAACGATAGTAATTTTCAAAAGACAAAAACCAAAAAGAAGAAAAAAAAAGGACAGCAGCTCTCATCACAAAAATTTCTCTGCTTGAAAACATTAATGGCAGGCGTCAGATTGGCTCAGTCGGTTAGGGGTGCTCAGGTCATGATCCCAGGGTTCTGGAATTGAGCCCCCCCCCCCCGCCCCGCCCCGCATGGGGCTCCCTGCTCAGCGGAGAAAACCTGCATCTCCCTCTCCCTGCTTGTGCTCTCTCTCTCTCTCTGTCCAATAAATAAATAAAATCTAAAAAAAAAAAAAAAAAAAAAAAAAGAAAGAAAAAAAAAAGAAAGAAAAAGAAAAGAAAAAACATTAATGACTCCTCATTTCTCACTAAGCTCCAGGGCACATGCCCTAATCTTTCCTTCAAGACCTCAAGCCACCTGCAACAAGAAGTTTTCCCGAACCTATCCCCCCTGCTTACCACTCTTCCCATCCCTCAATCCCTGGAGGGCCCTTCACGTTTTTCTCTGAGGCGGGCAATCGTATTCTTGAACCCACATTGCGTCCCTGCTCTACTGTGAGGTTCTAAATGGCAGTCTCTGCGGGGCTGAATGTCCCCTACGAAGCGGTACCTAGCTCAGCACCGCACCGCGGAGGGCGCGCAGTGAAACGTCCATTTGAACTGCGAGCAAACCCCGAGGGCAGGAATTTTGGTCTTTTCGGTCCCAAGTGCCTAGCACAGTATCTGGTATCCAGTAGGTGCTCAATGAATACAGGGATACAGATACAGGAAGGGCCGACTGCACAGCGCCGAGGCTGGAGCTGGTGGCAGGACCTCTCCAGCGGGTGGATGTGTGACATCCAGGCTGTTTTCGGGGAGAGCGTTTCACGGCCTTCCCTTCTGCAGCGCAGGCTAGACACTAGCTATGGTGGGTGCTTAAAGTTCCTCTGTTTAAAAAAAAATATTTGTGGGGGCGCCCGGGTGGCTTGGTTGGTTGGGCCTCTGCCTTCGGCTCGGGTCGAGATCCGAGGGTCCTGGGATCGAGCCCCGCGTCGGGCTCTCTGCTCCGCGGGGAGCCTGCTTCCTCCTCCCTCTCTGCCTGCCTCTCTGCCTACTTGTGATCTCTGTCTGTCAAAAAAAAAAAAAAAAAAAAAAATCTTAAAAAAAATTTTTGTGTATATGTACACGCTCCTAAATAGATGCTCATACGTGCCAACGACGTAAAAATAGATGCCCATATCCAGATATATGCACAGCTGACCCTGGCACAACACAGGTGTGAGCTGTGCGGGCCCACTCGTGCTCGGGTTCTTTTGATAAATAGAATAGAGCACCGTCATGTATTTTCCTTACGATTTTCTCAATAACACCGTCTTTTCTCCAGCTTTTTTCCGCTTACGTTATTGTAATAATGGAGTATATAATACATACAGCATGCACAATACACATACCGACTGTTACCGCTAAGACAAGGCGTCCAGCCAACAGGGGGCTGTTCATACTTAAGTTTTGGGGGGATTCAAAAGTTCCATATGGATTTTTGACTTGTGGCAGGGTGGGCAACCTTAGCCGCTCGTTGTTCAAGGGTCCGCTTTGCATGGATAATAGGCAAATAGGTAAATATAAATAAGTTCATAGGCGAACAGGCTTGAGGCAGAACAGCGACAGCGGCGGAAGACAACGACGAGGGTCCCTTTTCCCTGGAAGACGCAGCACGGAATTCGCTCAAGCGTCCAGAGGCGAAGGCGGAGGCGGCGCGCCTTGGGCCTTCCGGCCTTCCGTAGGCCTGCGGTCATTGGCTGGGCCGGAGGCAGCTGACAGGCGGAGGCAGGCGAGGGAGCTTCAAGGATGGCGGCCACCACGGCGCTGATCCTGCCGGAGAGCCCCAGGTAGCCGCCCAGGGGTGGCCCGCGCCACCAGCTGGGCGCCGCCAGGACGCTCCAGCTGGCTGTCGCCTTGGCTCCGAGACGGGGTCCGGCGGTGGGGGGGGGCGGGCGTGGAGCTGGCGAAGTCGCGGTGCGGCCCCGCGGGAGTGCCGGGGGCTGTGGGCGTCTCACCCTCTCGGGGGTTCACCTCCGTGGGGCTCCAGTGCCTGGCAGCTGGGGTCAGTAGGACAGTGTGTGGTGTGTGTCACCATTCCCAGAGTGTGGGGTCTAAAGTGCCCACGCCCTCCTGGAGTAGTGGTGAATCACGTGCAAAGCTATGCCCTTTTTCTGTTTTCCGCTCTTAGGCCTGATTATGAGAAAGGCTCGCCGTGGGGCTGGACGGTCTTTAATCCCTAACGGGTGTCAGTATCCCTTTTCAATCAAGAGAGAATACTCCTCAGGTTGGGAGTTTGGGGCTGGTAACAGTTTCAAGCCAGAGTTTGGTAACGTAGCTTTGGATTTCATTTTATTTATTTTTAGTTCATTTCTACTTATGGTAGGTAAGGTCGGGTGCCCAAAGTGGTGATATAAAGTTCTCTGTTAAAATGCAGTTACTTAAATAGAAATGACTCCCATTTCATGAAAAATAAATACTAGGGCAGGTAGTGTGCGGATGCGGAAAAAGTCCTAAGGTGTTGGAAAGTACTTTCCATGTCCCTGAATTGGACACGGATCTTCTTGAAGAAGAGAATTGTCATTTCAGAGTTCTTCCTTATTTCTGGATTCCTTGAGTCCTGACGCCCAGTTCCTCCCCTCACATCAGTGTCCTGTTTAACACCCACCACATAACTTGTATGATAATTTAAAGTTGATTATTACCATTGAGGCACGGTTTTAAAACAGCTGTGTACTGTTACCCCAAATGACTTTGCCTTATATGTATTTATTCCATTACCTGCCATGCAGCATTCTTTTTTTTTTTTTTTTTTTTTTTTTGTATTTTGGTGTCATTGCCACTTTTCTCCTTCCATTCTTTCCGTTGTTCCTCTGTGGGTTAGGGTTAGTAAATATTCACTGCTGAGTTAATGCCATCCCCCACAAAGTGCAGTCTTTCTCTTAGTTGCTGGTCTTGCCCCCAAAGAAAGAGGAACTTTCCAAATGGACAAGTACTTTTGGGAGGCATCTTTTTGGAATCGTCCTGCCTCCTTTGCAGGCCATCATCTGGATTTCTTTATAGCAATCAGAGTTGTTGAAATGGAAACTTTGAGACAACAGCAATTGTAGACAAGTGTACTTATGGCAAGAACAGTTAACTCATTTTAAAATTTTGTTTTACAAATTTATTTAGCATGAAAAAAGCAGTGTCGCTGATAAATGCAATAGATATAGGAAGATTTCCACGATTGCTCACCCGAATTCTTCAAAAACTTCACCTGAAGGTTTGTATTTTTGTATTTCTGTAGTTTATACTTTCTTGTGATTGCACGGAAACTCTTTGTTTCTCCTTGATAAACTTTTTCCGAAGTGTAGTGTTCCCCAGTGTGTCCTTGGCTCTCTAGGACATTTTGTGATGTCCCATGGTCGTAAGTTTGGGAAACTCTCCTTTTATTAAAGTTAATCTTTTTTATTATGGAACTTTTCAGAGTGTATATATGACATACATTTTTTCAGAGTATATTTTATGGTAGTGTTTACAGTAAATATTTAAGGGTGAATATGGTATGCAAGATTTTCCAAACGTGTGTGATCTTGGAACTGTTGTATCATGGTAAATATTTGGAGACTCGGGTTCTGTCTAACATGTTTTGGGAAAATTCTGATTTCATTCTTTTCTTAAAAATAATGTTGTGGTTTTGCTAACACCCAGTATTTAATCTTTCATTTAATCTGCCTCTTCTTTTTATTTCAAGGTTGTGGTCATTTTGGACACATTGATGTTTACTGATTCACTGCTCAGTCACTATTCTAAGTTAATTTCTGTATCAGGTTATAAAAATTTAATTCCATCCGACACATGTTTATGGCGTACCTACTAACTAGTAACTGCTCTGCCTGGTGGTGTCAGACACCATCATTAAATGAGAACCTGGACTTTTTTTTAGTTTTTACTTAAATTCCAGTTGGTACAGTGTAATACTAGTTTCAGGTGTACGATATAGTGACTCAGCACTTCTTTACCACACCCGGAGAACCTGGACCGTTTCCTCTTCTTTTTCCTGGGAGCCAGCCCCCTTCTGAGCCCTTTCTTCCTCTGACGTGTCTCTCAAATCCAGGTTTTCTTCATAGTTCTAGTTCAGATCCTTAACATCCCTGCCGTAGACTACAGTAACTGCCTTCGAACTGGTATCTCTGCCGAAAGTCTTCTCCCTCCTGTCGCAGCTTCATAATGCTAGTCCATTCATCTTCAAATATTTTTTTTTCCTAAGAAACAAAAAATGAAAAAAACCCAATTGATCATATCTGTACAGTGTTTAAAGCCATCATTGACTTCCCATTGCCCCATGGGAAAAAGTTCAAAATCTTTCACATTGTGTCATATTATAATCACCTTACAATGACAGTATAATAATGGCCACAAGTTGTATTATTCCCACTTTGCAAGTGCTCCAATCACACTGGACTGTGCTTTTTTACTAGAACGTACTGTGAACTTTTCCAGTTCTATGTCTGTGCGTATACTCTTTCCTTTATCTGAAATGTCTTTCTTCCCTTCTGTTGTGAAAAACCTAGGTCAAGGATTTGGCCGTCTTGCTCTCAGCAGTTTGTTTTCTGTGTTTCTAAAACACTCGCTTCATTGGCACCTCATTTCAGTACTGCATTGTAGTTGTTTAAGGATGCAGGGTCTTTTGCTGACCTTGAATACCTTGAGTATCATGTCTTAATCATCTTTACATTTCCCATACCTAATACCTTGGTGCTGATGCAGTTGGCACCCAAGAGCCATTCTTGGAGTTCATTCTTTGCCTTGCATGGGAAACACGAAACACATGCAGACCCTCTAAATTCCTGGCTATAAGGAGTCACTAATAGAGATGGAGAGACAGGAGGAATCACCCAAAAATCTAAGAGCAGCCACATTCTGTGGTTTTGTGATTCACAGTTACATCACTCTCTCTGATACTGCTCTAATGGCTTTGTGTTACTAGTTCGTCTGATCCTTACAGCAACTTTAGGAAGTAGGTACTATTGTTAGCCTTATTTTATCCACAGAGAAACTGAGTTAGAGACCAGTTAAATAATTTGCCCAAGGTCACACAGCTAGTGAGTAAGCAGCCTGGTTCCAGAATCCATTCCTTTAACCCCTTACAGTACACCTCAGGAAAAGCACACAGTACAGTATATAAATTAGTCTAAAAGTAAATGATGTAGGCAATCGATACAGAAGGTCTGCTTTGATATCCTGAGCTGGTGGCTGCCTTCTTACACTTATTGAAAACATGGGACAAAAAACTCTTAGATACATCTTTTGTTCTCTATAGCAGGGGAGGCTGGGACATTAGCAGGAAAACTGTGAGTAGTTTGTCTTTGACCCTCTCAGTCATATCGAGTTCTAAGTAAGTTAGTGTCCATCTTAGAGTACGTGGGTGGCCAGAGAATTCCACAGAGGTGTTTGAATGCTACACTGTCAGTGGGGGGGGAGTGGACAAGAGAAGGTGAGGTTGTTGGCAGCTGAAGCAACTGAGAACAAAAATGTATGTAGCTGATAATTTGCCTGCTAAGAAAGAAAGTCAGGAAAGGTGCAATTTTTTTTTTCCTGGGCAGTTTCAGGGAATGCTCTTCTAGAGGGGCTCCTCCTGTGAGAAGAGTTCTTATCGAATAAAGTTTGCATTGACATTCAGGATATGCCAGCTTTCTTTTATGTACTCTTGGTCTGTTAAGTGGGCGTTTGTCTTGAGACAAGCTGAGCCCTTAGATCAGTGAAACCTGGCATGGGTAGATTGGTGAAGAGTTTCAGAGATTGGGTTGTTGTTCTAAATGTTATTAGCTTGACACTTGGATTTGCTTGCAGGCAGAGGATATCTGTTTTTGTCCAGACTGGTTCCTTGGACTCCCTAATTAGAATAAACATAGGGAAAGGAAGCTGAGGTATAGAACATGAGTGTATCTAAACATGGGTCTGGGAGTCTTCTTTGAACTGATCATCTTCCTGGCTCATCCTAGCATAGAGAAACACTTGGGAAGTTCTGTGTTTGTTTGTTTGTTTGTTTGTTTGTTTATACAACGTGTGGAGGGTGCTGTTGGCATTTAATGCCCAGGAACTAAATGTCTTGAAATGTGCAGAACGGTCTTGCCCAAATTGCCCTGTCCAGCATGCTAATAGGGTCTGCACTGGAGAACACTGACAGAAGTCAGAGTAACTTCCATAGCTGAGGACTCAGAGATAAAAATTTATGGCCTCTGAGTTAAAAAAAAAAAAATGGCTTTCATAACTCCTGCAATTAGAAAGACTCCTGTACTTTGCTCTGCTAGAGAGACTCGTAGGTCATACACAAAGCCTGTTGATCTAACTGTGCTATGTGTCTCATTCTGAGAGATCGGCTCACTGAATTCCTGGCCATGGCAGACTAGACCCAGCCAACGGGGGGATGACGAAGCGCCAGTGATGGGCATGTGGGCGGTTTCAAGAATTGACAGCTGATCATAGAATGAAGTGGGAGAATTATGAAAATTAGACTCAAGACACTAAAATGCCCAGAAATCTGAGGGTTTTTTCCTGAAGTGAAAAATCACCAATGTCTCTTAAAAGTTTTTTATGACACTGTACCCCAGAATTCTGATGCTCATAATTGTGACCTGAGTCATCATAAGAAATGAGTTTAATCTGATGTACTTTGTTTACAAAAGTCTAGAATGGGTACTGTATATTTCAGAAAGATTGCTTTCAGAAGTTTAAAATAAGAGTTCTTTTACTTGATAGATTCACTTGTGAGTACCTCTTTTTACCCCCATTATGACACAATGAAATCTCTCATTATGTTAAATAAAGGACAATCATACATGTGAACCCCAGCCTATAGAAAATGCCTCAGAATTTTTCTGGGCTGTTACAACATATGGAGGGTGCTGCGGGCATTTAATGCCTGTGCCTTTACATGTCTTGTGTGTAGGAGAGTCTTGGGCGAAGGAGCATTTGCCCCGCCTATGTGGACCAAAAAGTAAAGGGTACTTGATCTCTGCAAATACATTTATTTTGTAGTTAATGTACGATGAAAGGCTTCTTACAAATTGGTTTATTGGGTAAGAACAATATATATGCTCTTTCAATTCTGGTATTTCCAGAATACTAGTACCGTGTGTTCTTTCACGGAGTCTTTGTGTGTATATGTATGACTTTGAACGTGGGTCAGAACTTGGGCTCTGGACAGCGGGCCGCTCTGTCTCTGAATCCATGCTCTGAGTTTTTAAAAGCTAACTACTTTCATAATTATTTAGATAATATCCTATGTTCATAGACTAGAAGACAGCCTCCTTTTCTAAAGAACGTGACCTGATTTCAACTGAGGTTAGTTTACTCATCACACATATTAAGAAAATGAATTCTTCAAAAAAAAAAAAAAGAAAAGAAAAGTTGGAAAAAGGGATTTTTTTAGTTGCTTCTTTTGTGCCCTTCTAGTTCAAAATTCTCATAGTGCTTAATTTAAGCATCTTAATAACAAGTTTTAAATTACATAGTTTCTGAATAAGTTTTTAAGAAATTTAAGTAGTATGGCAAACTGAAATGCCCCCTTGGTTAACTTTGGCCCTCCATCCATCTTAATTCTCCCCTGTATTAGTTATCTGTTGCTAATTACAAGTTACCCCAAAACTTAGCATCTTAAAACAACAATCAACATTTATTATACTCACAGTCCCTGTAGGTCAGGAGTTTAGGGTGGCTTGGCTGGGTGCTTCTGGCTGGGGGTTCTGGTGAGGTTGCTGTCGGATGTTGTTTGGGCTGCTGTAACTGAAGGTTTGGCTGCAGTTGGAGGATTTCTTTCCATTACGGCTACCTGCTGGGAGGCCTCAGTTACTTGCTACACAAGCCTTTCCTCTCGACATGGAAGTTGGCTTCTTCCAGAACCAGTGACCCAAAAGAGGGAGCTTTGTCCTTTTTATGACCTCGCCTGGGATACCACATAGCTTCACTTTTACTATAGTCTTTTTTTTTTTTTTTTAAGATTTAATTTATTTATTTGACAGGGAGAGACACAGTGAGAGAGGGAACACAAGCAGGGGGAGTGGGAGAAGGAGAAGCAGGTTCCCCGCTGAGCAGGGAGCCCGATGCTGGGGTTGATCCCAGGACCCAGGATCATGACCTCAGCCGAAGGCCGACCCTTAACAACTGAGCCACCCAGGCGCGCCTATATTCTTTTTGTTAGGGGTAGTTCACTAAGTCTGGATCACATTCAAGGGAAAGAAATTAGGCTCCATCTTTTGAAGGGAGGAGTGCTAAAGAATTTTCAGGTATCATAAAACCACCACTCCTTCCCAGGGGTAGCCTTCACCAATTTGGTTTCTGTTGCAGATCTTTTTCCATGTGTTAGTAAATACAGATATGCATACACAAGTGCATACACTTAGAAATGTGTAGTTCGTGTGTTTTTGTGTACCTTCTTCACTTACCACTTTTATCAGAGATTGTTTCATGTGAATCCATATAGTACGACCTTGCATTCTTTTTTTTTTTTTTTAAGATTTTATTTATTTATTTGACGGACAGAGATCACAAGTAGGCAGAGCAGCAGGCAGAGAGAGAGGGGGAAGCAGGCTCCCCGCTGAGCAGAGAGCCCGATGCAGGGCTCGATCCCAGGACCCTGAGATCATCACCTGAGCTGAAGGCAGAGGCTCAACCCACTGAGCCACCCAGGTGCCCCTACCTTGTCTTCTTTATGTGTTGTTTTTCCTTTCTGTGTGTTTGTGTGTGTGTGTATGTATATATATAGTCTATTCTCTTTAAACATGTAGGAAAAATTAACAGTCACTTTCCATTTTTAAAATATAAGTTTCTTGGACACTTACTCTCTAATTTTATAAACCTGGGCCCTAATTTTTTCGCATTGAGAGGATAAAAAAGAATGTGTCTCCTTTAGCTTCTCTTTTACTCCTAGGTATGAGGGGGGTGTTTTTGGTAGAGAGATAAGTGAAATTGCTACTGTTTTGGAAACAAATAGAGGTACTTAATGTTTGATATTTATCTACCCAAGGTTGTTTTTGGAGCAAGGTGTTGACTCTATGTTTGGAATTTTGTGTATAGCTGTATTCTCTGTTTGCTCTTAAGCTCCCATATTTTAAGCTCTGCCTTATTTTAAGGTTGCATGACTGGTGTTCCCCTTGTGGATGGGGGAAGATAAATATTCCCTTGTACCCCTCACTCCACACCACTTTATTAATATAAGCCCTTGAAAATCTCGAGAGTGTCTCTCTCTCTCTCTTTTTTTTTTTGGTGTATCTTTTTAATTTATTTTTATTTTATTTATTTTTTTAATAAGATTTTATTTATTTATTTGACAGAGATCACAAGTAGTCAGAGAGGCAGGCAGAGAGAGAGGGAGAAGCGGGCTCCCTGCTGAGCAGAGAGCCCAATGCGGGACTTGATCCCAGGACCCTGAGATCATGACCTGAGCCGAAGGTAGAGGCTTTAACCCACTGAGCCACCCAGGCGCCCTGGTGTATCTTTTTTAAAAACCTCCCTTCCTTATACATATTGGGGACACTGAAGTTTATTTTCTTTCTGCTCAATCACTAATACTATTTTGTCAAAGCAGCTTACTTGATGTATGTTAAAAGGAATCCGTTGGACTAACTTGGCATTTAAACTATAAATATCCGTTGAATTTAATGCAACATGTGGTTCAGTGGTTATATATATGTAATATCATTGTTATATTCCTCATATTGATAAAATTTGGTACCATAGGTCATTATTTCACGAAGATGTATGGTAGTCACAGAAATGCTGAAACTTTTAAGTCAGAACATTACTTTTGAGATAAGTGGTGGGCCTTTTGGCCAAATTCGGTTCACGATTTTCTCAGTTGTAAAACAGGTAGTAGGGGCTGGGAGTCCTGGCGACTGGCCTTCCAAAATATGCTCGCTTCAAGTTCCAGTGCTGCTTCGGTTCAATAGCCGTGTAAGTGTACCTCATCCAAGCTGTCCAAGGCAAGGACTCGAGGAACTTCTGAAATTTCTCCATGTTGCTGTTAGGGAGAGGTGGCTGCAGGGAAAGGTGTTTTTAGTATGTGTGGATGAAGTAGTTCTTTTTATTTTAAAGTTGTTCTGTTAGTGTACATTTTTCATACTTAATAGACCAGTGTGTTTAGATCGAGGAGATTATTTTGGATATGAAAGAAAGGAGACTAGGCAGAGGTTCTACTCAGGTGGCTAACTATCTTTGATATATTGGTTATAAAGTTAATGCATAATGTGTAGATTTTGGAAAATATGTATTAAAATTCTAAAAAAGACTTAATTTCCTGCTTGATAGATGCTCTTGTTGTAACCCACATTTTTGCAGAACTCCTCAAAATGAAAATTATTTGAATATTTGTTTTTATGTGCCATTCTAACTAGAGTATTGTATACTTGAGAACATGAACTTTCTCTATAGCACATAATAAATACTCAGTAAATATATTTGAATGAGGAAGATGGACATTACTATTAATTGTTAGTAACATTTTGGGGTTTTACCTTCTAGTATTTTTTCTAAATGTCCATTTCTTTTGGTATTTACAGTTAGTTTCCATCTCCTGTAAATCATAGAACTTAATGTCTTTTTAAATTTAAAATTTAAAAAAAAATTTTTTTTAATTTTTTTTTAAATTTAAAATGAGCTTGATTTGGCGTGATCCAACTCTCAGATTGTACTGTGATTTTGAGATATTGAAATTTACGAACACATTAGTTTCTTTCATTTTTTCTTTCAGTTTCTCATCCATGTATGGATACATGAATGTTCAGGGACTCTTCTGTCAAGTGTTTAAGTTTGGAATACCTGATGTGGGCTAATAGCTTGCTTTTTATGTTCTAGGCTGAGAACAGTTTCAGTGAAGAAGAAGAAGAAAAACTTCAGGCTGCATTTTCTCTGGAGAAACAAGATCTTCACCTGGTTCTTGAAACAATCTCGTTCATTTTAGAACAGGTATTCCAAGTGCCCCAAACTTCATAACCATGGTTTGTTTACTGCAGATTTGTACTGCTTTGGTAGCTGTAACATTTTATTTCTTCAAAAAAAGTGTACAGATGGGAGCTGTGGATGTATTCTAATTGAGAATTTTAATGTATTAAAAGAAAAAATTGAGGGGGCACCTGGGTGGCTCAGTGGGTTAAAGCCTCTGCCTTCAGCTCAGGTCATGATCCCAGGGTCCTGGGATCGAGCCCCCTATCGGGCTTTTTGCTCAGCAGGGAGCCTGCTTCCTCCTCCCTCTCTCTACCTGCCTCTCTGCCTGCTTGTGATCTCTGTCTGTCAAATAAATAAATAAAATCTTAAAAAAAAAATTGAATGTATGGGTTTTTTCTACAGTATTGCATTCTTCCAAAAATCTGAACGTTGAGTAGCATAAGTAAAGTATTTGACAGCATGACTCAAGACTTCATTGACTTGAGACAGGTATAAAACATTTTTATTCATTTTATTCATTGTTACTTGGTATGGTAACTTGGATAACTCTTATTTAAGAACAATGATTTGAGGGGATTTCTTTAACTAGGATGATAAATAAAACATTTAGAAGAGAAGTAGTTGTCAAAGGGCTTTTGTCAAGTTCTTCCTACTGAGCTGCCATTTTGCTTCTCTTGCTTTTGTCTGTGTTCAGCACACGAAGCTTTAGTTCAAGTCCCATCTCTTCTCACTGCTGCCGTGACCCTTGCACTTGGCAATCATCCCCTCTTTCGGATTCCTTTTATCCTTGGCTCATCAGTGTAGAGCACATCATTAGTCTTTCATCATTTCCTGTGTGTCAGCCTTCTCTAGCTTTTGAATTTGTGAGGGACCTATCATATCTTTAGCTCATCTTCTATAAACCAAGCACATTGCTGGGCTTAAATTAGAATCTCCATAAATTCCTGAAGGTTGACTTGGTAGAATATTTGTGAAATAAAAGTTTAAATAGGGGCACCTGGGTGGCTCAGTGGGTTAAGCCTCTGTCTTCAGCTCAAGTCATGATCTCAGGGTCCTGGGATCGAGCCCCATGTCGGGCTCTTTGCTCAGCAGGAGGCCTGCTAACCGCCCCCCCCCCCCCCGCCTGCCTCTCTGCCTACTTGTGATCTCTCTCTCTGTCAAATAAATAAATAAAATGTTCAAAAAAAAAAAAAAAGTTTAAATAGTACTGTAGCTTCATGAGCCTTCTAGTGAACAGACACTGTTTAGGAAGACAAGCTCCCAGGCATCTACTTCATACAGCCTTGTACAGATTACAGATACGAAGGTGATTACTGTTCTTAACCCTGGGGAGCTTTTACTAGTAGTAAAGGATAATTAAGTGGGACAGAGAAACATGGGGTTTAAGAGAAATTTGTTCCAGAATTATATTAAGAAACAGAACAGTTGTTATTAGAAATGTTTATAATATTTTATTATGTAGTACCTAGGAAGTTGATAGATGAAAGTAGTTTTGAGAGAGTGCTTCTTGGAAAAATTTTTGTTAGTTGTTGTACATTTCTTTGTTTTTTGTTTGTTTTAAATATTTGTTTATTTGAGGGGCGCCTGGGTGGCTCAGTGGGTTAAAGCCTCTGCCTTTGGCTCAGGTCATGATCCCGGGGTCCTGGGATCGAGCCCCGCATCGGGCTCTCTGCTCGGCAGGGAGCCTGCTTCCTCCCTCTCTCTCTGCCTGCCTCTCTGCCTACTTGTGATCTCTGTCTGTCAAATAAATAAATAATCTTTAAAAAAAATTAAGTATTTATTTATTTGAGAGAGGGAGAGAGAGAGAGAGCATCAATGGGGTGGAGGGCGAGCAGAGGGAGAGAGAATTGCAAGCAGACTCCCTGCTGAATGTGGAGCCCAGCTTGGGGCTCGATCCCACAACCCTGAGATCATGACCTGAGCTCAAGGGAGATACCTAACCGACTGAGCCTGAAACAGTTCTTTGAAATTGTTAAGTGAAATAAGGAAATGATAATTTAGTTAGGGTACCAAATGGTACAGCTAAAGCAGAGAAGAAGTTTTTGCGTTAAGCGTTAGGATTACTTAAAACACAGGCAAAGTGGAGACGTGTAGCCTGAATAGTTTAGGTCTTTCAACCCTGCATCTTCCAGTTGTATATATTATTATTGGTAAGAAAAGAAAAAAGATCTACAATAAAATAGGAAATATTCTTTTAATTTTTTTTTAAGATTTTATTTATTTATTTGTCAGAGAGAGAGAGAGAACACAAGCAGACAGAGAGGCAGGCAGAGGCAGAGAGAGAAGCAGGCTCCCCACTGAGCAAGGAGCCCGATGTGGGACTCGATCCCAGGACCCTGGGATCATGACCCGAGCCAAAGGCAGCGGCTTAACCAACTGAGCCACCCAGGCATCCCGGAAATATTCTTTTAATTTAAATCATATAGAAATAATTTTGTATTTGGTTATAATCCGAGGTCTCTATATGAATATTGGGGATATATATGATTTTTTTTCTTTCTCTTGCATAGGCGGTGTATCACAACGTGAAGCCAGCAGCTTTGCAGCAGCAGTTAGAGGCCATTCATCTCACACAAGACAAAGCAGAGGCATTCGGCAGTGCTTGGTCTTCTATGGGTCAAGAGACCATTGAAAAATTCAGGCAGAGGATTCTTGCTCCCCACAAGGTAGAGGACTCTCCTACGCCAATAAGAATGACAAACATCGGGGTGCTTGGGTGGCTCAGTGGGTTGAGCCTCTGCCTTTGGCTCAGGTCATGATCTCAGGGTCCTGGGATCGAGCCCTGCATCGGGCTCTCTGCTCAGTGGGGAGCCTGCTTCCCCCTCTCTGTTTGCCTGCCTCTCTACCTACTTGTGATCTCTCTCTCTCTGTCAAATAAATAAATAAAGTCTTAAAAAAAAAAAAAAAAGAATGAGACAGTCCTCTTTTTTTTTTTCCCCCTGAGTACTGGGGCAGAGTTGTTTTTTCTTTTTTCTTTTCTTTTCTTTCTTTCTTTCTTTTTTTTTTTAAAGATTTTATTTATTTATTTGAGAGAGAGACAGTGAGAGAGAGCATGAGCGAGGAGAAGGTCAGAAGGAGAAGCAGACTCCCCATGGAGCTGGGACCCTGACGCGGGACTCGATCTCGGGACTCCAGGATCATGACCTGAGCTGAAGGCAGTCGTCCAACCAACTGAGCCACCCAGGCATCCCCCCGCCCTTTTTTTTTTTTTTTTAAATTTTATTTATTTGACAGAGATCACTAGTAGTCAGAGAGCCAGGCAGAGAGAGAGGGGAAGCAGGTTCCCCGCCGAGCAGAGAGCCTGATGCAGGGCTCAATCCCAGGACCCTGAGACCATGACCTGAGCCGAAGGCAGAGGCTTTAACCCACTGAGCCACCCAGGCACCCCTTGTTTTTTCTTTTTAATTGTGTACCCGAGTGTAAGACTTCCAGCATTTTTACTGAATCACAGAATTAGTTTGTTTCTGTGTGTCTGTGTTAGTGCCTCACAGAATATATTCAGTATTTGTTGAGCACCAATTAGTGAACGAAGTCAGTGCTTTGGGGCAAACACAAAATAACAGCAGTGTTTCAGAGCTCTTCAGTAACCTTTACTCAGTGGAGGTTAAGAGGATCATAGAGATTTTAACCTTTTTCTCCTAGTAGGTTCTATTACATAACTGATTTTCAGGTTTACACTCCACTCTGTCTTCCTGGGATCAGTCTCACTTGCCTGTGGAGTACCGTCCTTTTTATATGTGCTATTTGGCTTGCTAATATTTTGTTAAAATTTTTTCTGTCTGTGTTCTTGAAAGAGATCAGTCTGTGGTTTCCTTGTGATGTCTTTGGCAGCATCTGGGAAAAATGGCATTGCAAAACCAGCTGGGAAGCATCCTCCCTCCTCTTTGATTTCCTGTAAGGATCTGTGAAGGATTGGTATTACTGTGTATTCTCCCCAGTGTTCTGTGAGAGTTCCTGTACCCGTCACTACTTGGTATTGTCAGTTGCTTTTATCAAAGCTGTTCTACTAAGGTTTGTAGTGGTATTTTGTGTTTGTTTTTTTTTTTAATTTTTTTTTAAAGATTTTATTTATTTATTTGAGAGAGAATGAGTGAGAGAGAGTATGAGAGAGGAGAAGGTCAGAGAGAGAAGCAGACTCCCCAAGGAGCCGGGAGCCCGATGCGGGACTCGATCCTGGAAGTCCGGGATCATGACCTGAGCCGAAGGCAGTCGTTCAACCAACTGAGCCACCCAGGCGCCCGGTATTTTGTGTTTTTAATTTGTATTTTCCTAGTAACAAATTATGTGGATGATCTTTTTTCTTAATTATGTTATGTTAGTCACCATGTAGTACATCATTAATTTTAGAGGTAGTGCTCCATGATTTATGGCTGGTGTATAATACCCAGTGTTCCATGCCATCCATGCCCTCCTTAATGCCCATCACCAGGCCGAGCCATCCCCCTACCCCCTCCCTTCTAAAACCCTTAGTTTGTTTCCTGGAGTCCATAGTCTCTCATGGTTCATCTACCCCCACCAATTCCCCCTTCATTTTCCCCTTGCTTCTCCTAATGTCCTCCATGCTATTCCTTATGTTCCACAGATAAGTGAAATCATACAATTGACTTTCTCTGCTTGACTTACTTCACTCAGCATAATCTCCTCCAGTTTCATCCATGTTGATGCAAAAGCTGGGTATTCATCCTTTCTGATGATTGTATATATGGACCACATTGTATATATGGACCACATCTTCTTTATCCATTTGTCTGTTGAAGGGCATCTAGGCTCCTTCCACACTTGGGCTGTCATGAACATTGCTGCTATGAACATTGGGTTGCATATGGCCCTTCTTTTTACTACATCTGTATCTTTGGGGTAAATACCCAGTAGTACAATTGCTGGGTCAGAGGGAAGCTCTATTTTTAATTTTTTTGGAACCTCCACACCGTTTTCCAAAGTGGCTGCACCAACTTGCATTCCCACTGACAGTATAAGAGGGTTCCCCTTTGTCCACAAGTTCTCCAACATCTGTTGTTTTCTTGCCTTGTCAGTTTTTGCCTTTCTAACTGGTGTAAGGTGGTATCTCCATGTGGTTTTGATTTGAATTTCCTTGATGGCTAATGATGATGAACGTTTTTTCATGTGTCTGTTAGCCATTTGTACGTCTTCTTTGGAGAAGTGTCTGTTCATGTCTTCTACCTATTGTTTGACTCGATTATTTGTTTTTTGGATGTTGAATTTGAGAAGGTCTTTATAGATCTTGGATATCAGCCCTTTGTATATAGTGTCATTTGCAAATATCTTCTCCCATTCTGTGGATTGCCTCTTTGTTTTGTTGGCTGTTTCCTTTGCTGTGCAGAGGCTTTTTATCTTGATGAAGTCCCAAAAGTTCATTTTTGCTTTTGTTTCTCTCGCCTTTGGAGATGTGTCTTGAAAGAACTTGCTGTGGCTGATGTTGAAGAGGTTACTGCCTGTGTTCTGCTCTAGGATTTTGATGGATTCTTATCTCACACTGAGGTCTTTCATCCATTTTGAGTTTATCTTTCTGTATGGTGTAAGAGAATGGTCGAGTTTCATTCTTCTGCATGTGGCTGTCCAGTTTTCCCAGCACCATGTTTTGAAGAGATTGTCTTTTTTCTATTGATTATTTTTTCCTGCTTTGTTGAAGATGAGTTGACCCTAGATTTGAGGGTCCATTTCTGGGCTCTCTGTTCTGTTCCATTGATCTGTGTGTCTGTTTTTGTGCCAGTACCATGCTGTCTTGGTGATCACAGCTTTGTGATAGAGCTTGAAATCAGGCAACGCGATCCCCCCGGCTTTGTTTTTCTTTTTCATCATTTCCTTGGTGATTTGGGTTCCTCTTATGTGCTTGCTTGTCTCCATATATCTTCATGGGTAAAGTGTTCAGATCTTTTGCCTGTTATTTTCACACTATGACAGATAAGGAAGTTCCATGATAGTAATTTAAAGGACAGTCTCAGGTGTAAATCCCAGCACATAGAATGTATGGGAATGCTTTTGTTCTAGGTTGTTAAAATGTGGGGAGGGTGTGTTTTCTTTCTGTTGAGTTTTTGAGTTCTTTATATATTCGGGGTGTGTTTCCTTTCTCCAACGGGGTTTGGAGATACTTTCTCCTTGTCCATAGGTTTTCATTTTCTTAACAGTGGCTTTTGCAGAATAAAGTCTTTTAATATTGATGAAGTTTGATTTCTCAATTAATTTCTTTTATTGCTCCTGCTTTTGGTTTTGTATCTAAGAATTTGTAGCCTAATGCAGTGTCTCAAAGATTTTCTCTTTGTTTTCTTCTTTTTTATAGGTTTATGTTTTACATTTAGCTATAAGATCCATTTTGAGTTAATTTGGTGTAAGGTACAAATTAAATTTCCTTTTTTCTGCATATAGATGCTCATTTTAGATGTTCATTTATACACATGCAGCATAATTTATTGATAACATCCTTTTGTCACTGAATTGCCTTGGACCCTTTGTCAAAAATCATTTGATGTATTTGTGTTAGTCTTTCTCTGGACTTTTGTGTTTGGTTCCATTGATCTCTTTGTCTATGCCAATATCATACTGCCTTAATTACTCTAGCTTTGTAGTAAGGCTTCACATCAGGAACTGTAAGTCTGCGGACTTTGGTTTTTTTCATAATTGTTTTGCATATTCTAGTTTCTTTGACTTTTCATATAAATTTGAAAAGCAAGTTTTCTAGATCTACAAAAAAATCCAGCCGGGATTTTGATGGAAATTATGTTTAATGTATAGATCACTTTGGGGAAAAATGGCTTCTTAGCCGTATTGAGTATAACTCTCCATGTATTTAGGTTCTCTTCAATTTTTTATATCAGTTTTGTTCATTTTTCAGCATACAGATCCTGCACATACTTTGTTAGACTTGTGCCTAAGTAGTTCTTGTTTTTGGAGTTGATATAGATGGTAGTATTTTTAAGATTCTGGTTTTTAGTTGTTTATTGCTAGTATGTAGAAACACAATTGATTTTTGTATATTGACCTTGTATTCTGTAACCTTGATAAAGTCATTAGTTATAGCAGTTTTTTTGTGGGTTCCTTGTGATTTTCTTTAGAGATAGTTATGTTGTCTGTGAATAGAGACAGTTCATTTCTTCTTTTCCAGTCTGTTCAGCTTTTGTTTTGTTCAGCTTTTTATTGTTTTTTTTTTTTTTTTGCCCTGTTGCATTGAGTAGGACTTTTAATATGATGTTAAGTAGAACTTGCAAGCCTAAACATCCTGCCTTGTTTCCAGTACTTAATTAGTTAATTTTTAAAAAGATTTTATTTATTTTATTTTGAGAGAGAGAGCAAGTGAGCGAGAGAGCACGAGCAGGGTTAGGGGCAGAGGGAGAGAGAGAGAGAGAGAGGAGCAGACTCCCTGCTGGACAGGGAACCCAGTAGTTTATTTTTGTTTCTATTTTCCTTGCCCGAAGAGATACACCTAAAAAAAATGTTGCTATGGCTGATGTCAAAGAAATTTACTGGCTATGTTTCCTCCTAGAAATTTTTTGATTTCATGTTTCACATTGAGGTCTTTAATGCATTTTGAGTTTATTTTTGTGTACGGTCTGAGAAAGTGGTCCAGTTTCATTCTTTTCACGTGTCATTGTCCAGCTTGCTCGGCGCCATGTATCAAAGACACTGTCTATTCCCGATTGTCTGTTCTTGCCTCCTTTGTCATAGGTTCGTTGACCATACAAGCGTGGGTTGCTTTCTGCGCTCTCTGTTCTGTTCCGTTGATCTCTGTGTCTGGTTTTGTGCCAGTACCATACTGTTTTGGTTACCACAGCTTTGGCAGTATATCTTGAAATCTGGAAGTTTGATACCTCCAGCTTTGTTCTTCTTTCTTAAGATCATAGCAAACATTTCTTGTGTTTATTATGGGCCAGATACTCGACTAAGTGCTTTGCATCTTGTAAAACCTTTTAATAGTTAGAGTTTGTATTGAAACTAAAATTGAGGCTTGGAAGGATTAAATAACTGGTTCAGGGTCACACAGCTGAGCAGGTGGCGGAGCTGAGATTTGACACAGTCGTCACACTCCTGCTCCATCATACGGTATTTTCACCTAGGTGTTCGCTGCCGCAGTTTTCCTATGTCAGGCACAACGTTTCTGTAGCAGTGTGGTTTACATAGTTCTGTGTGTATGTACGATATCCTTGAAAAGGAAGAAAATAAACCCTCGTAAAATATAACTTTACCACCTCCCCCCAGTTGGTCTGTGGCGAAACTGACAGGAGAATCAGATCTGTTTCTGAAGCCTTGTTCCTTTTCAGTCATGCTGCTTCCAGCAGCTCGAGTGCTCTATTCCTTTTTAGCTCTGATAACTATTTAGGCTATGTGTGAAAATAGAGCCTGTCATTCAAATTCCAACAGAAATATATGGCAGAGACTTCCTAGGTAATGAACCAAAGGTGTATTTACAATGACTGTGTTTTGGGTAATTTAGGGGCTCCCTCGCCTGAACTCCCTATGCAGTTCTTGCATGGGGACATTTCTGGGTAAGAATTCCAAATTCAAAGAGTCAGATTCAATTAAGTAATATGTTAAAAATCTTAGGTGTGTATTTTTAATTTCATTTTTAAAAACACCCCTTTTCATCTTTTGCTGTTTAGGTCCAGTAAGTGGGAGGCTGATTGAAAACTAATCTTAATGGCAGCTTTTTGTCCAATATGATTGAGGGGATTATAAAATTTTATCCCATCTCACTTTTTTTTTTTAAATGTACTTTATCTTAATCTCTTTGGAGACTTGAGACTGAAATGTCGCCAGCACTTACTTGCGTTTTGTTTTCTTCCCTCTAATCATCATTGCCTGCATCCTCCTAAGACGGCTTTCTCTTCATTTTTGTTAAAATGCCTGTGTGATGACATTTATTAAATTGTGAATTTCCCTTTGGACTGAACTTGAATCCTGTATTCAGTTTTACTCCTCTGACATTCTGTTTAGAGTTCTCTTACATATATTCCTACTCTACTAAATGTAAAAACTTACATTTCAGATATTATTGACTTAATTTGTCTATTTTCTGAGACCTTAATGTGCCAGGAGCTGGGATTTGACACAAGTAATCACACTCACACTTCTAACCCGTTAAGCTGTAACACCTAGGTGTTAGCTGTGTGATTTTTTTCTGTGTCCTGTGATATTATGGAATATTTTTATATTAATGATATAATTTTCCTCCCCAAATAATTTTACATTCCAAATTAACTCTGCTCCTCAGTAACAGATGTGATGATGAGAAATAGATGTGAGACATATTTTAAGCACTCCGAGTAGCCTGCTCCTTTTTAAAAAATGCATTTATATGTTTGTTAGGGAGTTTTTAAATACATATTTGACACTTAAATTTGCTCGAAGTAGGTTTAATGTGAATTTCTCCTATTAAAAGTGTTCTTAACTTTACCAATTACATGGCAAACTTATTCACAATATTTACTTATTTCATTGTACACTCCAGTGAAATCTCATCATATCTTCTTGCAGGTTCTTGAGAAATCTCCATTTAAAAATGGGTAGCTAATGTTTCTAAGATCATAACGTTCCTCTAATAGTCCTCAAAATATATCCCCCTTAAGCCTTTATAGTCCAATTTATTGTTAAGTGTTGTTGAATATGTGTTTTTTATATGGAGTATAAGAAAATAGACATTTGGATTTGATATTTATAAAATTTACTGTATTATTTTGCTTTAGCATTTTCTTTAATATCCATATTACTTCATTTCTTTTGGAATTCTACGGATGGATGAATAGCTTTCTGTAAAGAGGGCAGGAAAAGCATACTTCATGAAGCTGAATCTTGAAAGACAGTATATTGCTGTGACTGTGTATTTGAACACTTCTAGGTTTAAATACTTCTTAACATTATCATCTGCACTTATAGGAAAGGTATTTTGTTGTAATTATAGTCCACATACAAGTTGAATTTCTGCCTGTTGTTACTGTAGTTGTTAGCATGTTATGAAGTGAAAGGCGTATTTTTGCCATGTGCTGGGATTGACTGAATAAATGTTTGTGAGGTTTAAAAGCTGCTAGGTTTAGTTACTACTTTTTATTGAAATACAATTTACCTTTAATAAAATGCCCAGATTTTAAGAGTCTGGTTTATGAGTTGAGAAATTATATACACCCATTTCATCACTATCCATAACAAATTAAAGAAAATTACCATCATCTGGAAAATGCCCAGTTTTGATTCCTCCATTCTTGCCTTCACTTCTGTCACCATAGATTGGTTTTGTCTGTTCTTGGAGTCAGTGTAAATGGACTCGAATGTGTCTGACTCATATCTTCTAACATAATATTTGGAATTCATTCATGTTACTTGTGGCCTTTCTTTCTTTCTTTCTTTCTTTATTATTTTATTTTTTGTCACTGAGTACTAGTTCATCCTATAAAAATATCACTGTTGGTTTATCCATATTCATGTTGATGGACCTTTGGGTTGTTTCTAGTTTCTGGCTATTGTGAATAAGGCTGTTGTGGACATTTATGTACAAGTCTTTTTGTGGATATATATTTTAATTTTTCTTGGGTCAGTACTACAGAATGGGTTTGCTGACCTATCCAGAGAAATCTGAGGCTTTCTCTTTGAGCAACCCATCTTCATGGATTGGGGAAACACATATAAATGTGAATCTGTCGCCTTGTGTGGGTCTTGTCATAAATGAGTTGAATTCCCTTAACTTCTAGCTGCTTTTAGTCGTCCTCCAATGCTTTCAAATCATCGTTTTTAAGACATTTTGTCTAGAGGCGCCTGGGTGTCCCAGTTGGTTAAGCGTCTGGATCTTGATTTTGGCTCAGGTCGTGATATCAGGGTCGTAGATCAAGCCCCACATGGGGCTCTGTGCTGAGCAGCAGGATTCTCTCTCTCTCTGGCCCTCTGCCTCTCCCCCACTCTCTAAAAAATAATAAAAAAATAAAATATTTCATCTAGTGGTTATAATTTTTACTTGTAAAGAGGGTAAAGTGGTATAAATGGTTTCCTACCATTATCAGATTAAGAACTCTAAAAGTGATTTTTTAAAATTCTATATCTTATTCTACCCCTCCTTTGCTCCAAATCCACCAAAGGCTTTCCATGAGTTTTACAATAGAAATTAAATTTCTTATGATTGCTTTTAAGGTTCTTCATGATCTATAACCCTCTCAGTTCCCTACCTTATCTCTCTGACCTTCACCTCTTAATGTCCTTCACCTGCCTGACTTTGGTCACATCCAGTTCTTTACTTCAGAAGCTCTTCTCCTGGAGGTTTATTCCCTTTTCCAGCTGTTTGTTCTAATGTCACATTTGTCGTTGAATCTTGCCCTGATCATCATAGTGAAAAGGGCCCTCAGGTCTGTGGTACTTTCTTACTTTACTTTTTTTTAACATAACATTCATTCCCATCTGGCACGCTACGTATTTTATTTATTTTTTTAAATTTTCTGTCTCTTATTGAACCCTAAGCTCTGCAAGAGCATTTGTTCACTATTGTATTTCCATTACTTTAAATAGCCCTTGGAGGATAGTGAGTTTTTAATAAATAGTTGTTGAATGAGTAATTGCACAATATGTGTGCTTTACAAATTGTGCTCTTTTCAAGTGCAGTTTATTAGGTTTTCTTATAAAGAAGGATATTTGTACTTATTGGTGGAGAAAGAACAAACAAGAAGGGATTGTGGATTATACCTTTTTTATTTCCTAGTTTGTTTTTTTTTTTAAAGAATTTACTGATTTATTTAGAGAGTGGGAGAGCATCGGTGGGGAAGGGGCAGAGGTAGAAGAAGAGAGAGAATCTCAAGCAGACTCCATGCTGAGCATGGAATCTGTCATGGGGCTCGATCTCATGACCCTGAGATCATGACCTGAGCCAAAACCGGGAGTCAGACACTTAACTGACTGAGCCACCCAGGAGCCCCTATTTCCCAGTATTCTTTTCTTTTATTTTTTTAAGTTTATTTATTTTAAGTAATCTGTACCTCCAGTGTGGGGCTTGAACTCATAATCCCAAGATCAAGAGTTGTACACTCTTTTGACTGAGTCAGCTGGGCACCCCTCCCAGTACTCTTTTGTGTTTTCACTTTGTGAAACCTTTTGTGGTTCATTTTTTTTTTTCATGACTCTTGAATTTTGCTGGAATCCTTGACTCAACCATTTAAATTTTTTCCATTTTCAAAGTGGAAATAGAGAAAGAATGGCTTTAGCTTGAAATGGAGATTCTCCAGGAAAACAAGGTGATGTCATTGGCTGTATTACAGCAATCAATTTAAATAGCTTTAGATCTAAGAGACCCTTAATCAGTCTTATTTGAAACAGAAATGTGTTCTCTGCTTGATAAGTAATTGCCTAAAACCAGAACCATTAACAAATTAAATAAAGATTTTACTAATGCCATAAATTGTGCTGTTAGCAAAATTAGTCTTATTATGTGCGTAGTATTCAAAGATTGTTAAATCGAGTTGATGTACTTTTTCAGAGTGTTGCCAATTGTGAGAGCATTAGTTGAATGACATTTCAGTGTCCTCAAACTTGTGCTGTCATTTTCATATGTTCTTAGTAGGCAGTGGGGGCCAACAGTTTGAAGGATGATTCACTGATGATTTCCCTCATCACTTTCCAGCTTGGATGTGAAGACCATGATTAGGTATTCTGGCCATGTTGGTGAGTCAAGGCATATAACGAAGTTCCATGCCACCCTTGCAGTGAGACGAGGTTGACTTTAGTGGCATCTGAACTTAAGGATATAGGTTAGGGGGTATCCCTAAGTTGCGATATTTGTAATAAAGCATTTGTACCTCTTATTATGATTTGGTGTAGCATCAGCATTAAAGAAGGGCTTTGGTTTAGTCACTTTTGGATTTTCGATGTCTTCTGAGGATCACCTAACATGTAGCCCTTTGCAGTGTGATTTATGCAGTGTGTTTTGTCAAGGTGGGCCATCACCCAGGTGCAGGGTAACTCCAGTATTGAGGAATTTTGATAACATGTGCACTCAGGAGATCACTTCCGTCATCAAAACACAGAGCATTTTCATCACCTTCTAAAGTTCCCTCAAGCCTGTTGGACGTCCCTCTCTCCCCTAACCCTGGCTCGAGGAAACCACTGATGTTTGGGCTGTTTCTGGTTTTTGGCTGTCTTGAATAAATCTGTTAATACTCCTGTTTACGTTGTTATATGGACATATCTTTTCTTTTTAAGATATTATTTGTTTATTTATTTGAGAGAGAGAGTACATAAGCAGGGGGAGTGGCAGAGGGAGAAGCAGACTCCCCACTGAGCGGGGAGTGGGAGAGGGAGAAGCAGACACCACCACCCCCCGCCCCCACCATGTGGGACTCTATCCTAGGACCCGCCGGGATCATGACCTGAGCTGAAGGCAGACGCTTAACTGACTGAGCCACCCAGGCGCCCTGTACATATCTTTTCATTTGTCTTGGAAGAATACTTAGTGGTGGATTAATTGGGCAGCTGTAATGACCAAACAGTTTTCCAAACTGATTTTACTAGTTTACATTCCAATCTGTCATTTTTTTTCACATATTGGTCAACACTTGGTATTGCCAATCTTTTAAATTTTAGTCCTTCTAATAGGTGTAACGATCGTGAACATTAAAGTATTAAAGTTGAGTATCTTTTTGTGTGTTTTTTGGCCATTTGTGTATCTTTTGTGGATGATCTGTTCAAATCTTTGCCCCCCCCCTTTTTTTTTGTATAGATTTCTTTGTCTTACTCTTATTGAGTGATAAGAATTCTTGATAACAATTTGGATACAAGTCCTTTGTCAGTGTATTTATTGTGAATATATTATCAGCCGGTGGCTTGCCTTTCCTTTTTCTTTCTTTTTTTTTTTTTTTAAGATTTTATTTATGTATTTGACAGAGATCACAAGTAGGCAGAGAGGCAGGCAGAGAGGCAGGCAGAGAGAGAGAGAGGAGGAAGGAGGCTCCCTGCCAAGCAGAGAGCCCGATGCGGGACTCGATCCCAGGACCCTGAGATCATGACCTGAGCTGAAGGCAGAGGCTTAACCCACTGAGCCACCCAGGCACTCGCCTTTCCTTTTTCTTAATGGTGACATTTGAAGAACAGAATTTCTAATTTTGGTGAAATCCAGTTTACAATTTTTTTTCTTTTATGGTTAGTGCTTTTAATGTTCTATCTTATATCTTTGCCTGTCCCAGGATGACAAGGATTTTCTTTTGTGTTTTTTTTCGAGAAGTTTGATGGTTTCAGCACTTACATTTAGGTCTGTGATGCATTTTGAGTTCATTTCTGTGTTGCTGTTAGGAAGAGGTTGTTGTATGTTTTCTTTCTGTTGAGATAGCTAGTTGTTCCAGGATCATTTACCTGGCATCTTTGTCAGAGTCAATTGATAGGTCTGTATTTCTGTTCTTTTGCCAATGGTGCATTATCTTTATTGCTGTGGCTTTATAATAAATCTTGAAGTTAGGTAGTGTAGCTTTTCCAAATTAAAAAAAAAAAAAAGAAAACTGCTTTGCCTCTTTTAGGTCATTTCCATTCCATTTAAATTTTAGAATCAGCTTGTTAATTTCTATAGAAAGTGCCTGCTGGGAATTGTGTTGGATTGCCCTGAATCTTTAGATCACTTTTGGTAGAACTGACACATTTTAACAATATTAAGACTTTCAATTCATGAACATGGTATATCTCCATATACTGGTACTTTCTTCAGTTTGTTCCAGTAACTTTTGTAGTTTTTCAGTGACCAGGATTTACACAGATTTTGTTAAAATGTATCCCTGTGCTGTAGACTGAATGTTTATGTCTTCTGACAATTCGTAAGTTGAAATTTAACCTTCAAGGCAATGATATTAGGAGGTGGGGCCTTTGGGAGGTAATAGTTTATGGGGGCAGATCCCTACTATGTGGGATTAATGTCCTTATAAAAGAAACCAGAGAGAGCTGCTTTACCTCCTTCTGCCATGTAAGAACACGGAGAAGTCAGCAGCCCTCAAGCCACTGTGGTGGTACCACTGATCTTAGACTTCCAGCCTCCAGAACTGTGAGAAGTATTTATTATTATTAAGCTATGTAGCCTGTTGTATTTTGTCATAGCAGCTGGAACAGACCATGACACTATGCATTAGCATGATTTTGGTTGCTATACAAATGGGATTGTGTTTTTTATATTTTCTAGTTGTTTCTGTTATCTTGAAATACTGTTGATTTTTTACAATAATCTTGTGTGCCATAACTTTCCTAAAATCGTGCACTAGTTTCTGAGCTTTTTAGTAGATTACTTTGGATTTTCTACATACATGATGACATGTTACATCAAAATTGTTTTTGTACATATTTGTCTTCATCACTAGACTTGGAATTTTGAGGACAGAGATTATAAATTATTTATTTTTGATTGTCACCAGAACCTAAGATGGTATAAAAGGCAGATCCATACTTTCTGATTTTTCTTCTTTCTGGATGCCTTTTGTAGTCATGTTTGTTACTTTCTCCTCATTTCCACAATTTTGCATAGTGCGAGGACTCACTTCCTTGGCACTTTCATCTTCCCTGGCCATTTCATCTAGTTGTCAGGGTTTAAATGCTAGTTTAGGAAATTTTTTTTCTCTAGCCTGGGCCTGCCTACTTGATAATTTTATTGGATGTCTAATAGGCATCTCAGACTTAACATTAAAAAAATAAATAAACTTATCCTTGGATCTTCCTCTTGAAACTATTACTGTAGTTTTTCCATCTCAGTTAATGGTAACTTTGTTTTGTTTTTGTTTTTCTCCATTTGCACAAGCTGTCTTTTCATCATTTTGCTATTGCTATTTAAAAATGAACAGAAAACCAGGATGAAAGTCGGATTCTCTTGATAAGAAGTGGAGGTTTCTTAAAGTTAATGGAATCATTAGTATCCTGAAAACACCAAGTTTTTTCTCAGATTGAATACTTGTGTTTAACTTGTGTTAACTTGTGTTACTCAAATTGAATAGTTTGTGTTTATGTACATAATACTTAAGAAAACCACATAGATAAAATGCTGGAAATTGAAGATTTGTCTTAATCCTAAAATATTGCTTGTTATTAGCCATCGGATGAGAGGACTTAACTTTGTTATGTTTTGAGCTTTAGGTACTCCCTCAGGTTAGGACAAAAGTAGGGAACCACTTGCATTTCTTCTGTTAAATTACTTTGTAATTTAATCACCATTTATAATGTTTTTCTACTTGCAAATTCATTCTGAGTTCCACAGGAGACGTTTTAAGAATGCAACATTGTAAATTGGCCACAACCACCTTAAAAATGGGGAATAAAATTTGAAATTTCCTAGGGAGCCTCCAAATGGTAGACTGTGTAACATTTTGCTAATTTGATTAATGGATCTTTTTGAGCTGATAATAAGTACCTTCTTCATAGTTGTTAGCATTTTTCTTTCCAAAGAAGGTAAATAACTGAGGGATAATAATCTGTATACTCTTACTGGTATATAGAACGTTTCCAGTGAAATGTACTCCCTAATTGGTAGTGTCAATTTGGATTTTTGTGTCCTTTGTGTCCTTTGGCCTCTGTTGCCGGAGGAGATAAATCTCCATACATTATAATGGAAAAAGTGGAAACTTCTCTGTTTTAGACAAATGTAAAAATTACTCTGGCTCTATCATTTTAAAAAAGATTAATTGCATATGCATACATATACCCATGCTATTACTGAAGGATCATGAATATGACCTTTTATATATTCAGAAATTGATTTTCCCAGCAGGTATTGCTTTCTTGGTGATACATATTTATAATGAGAAATGCTTCAAAGAAGCTAACCTTATTAAACATATTACATTGAATTGAGGAATTCCCTTTTACCCTGTGTGAAAGATGTGGAAGAAGTTCTTTATCTCATGCTTTATTTTTATCCATGTAATTTTGGGAAACAAAGAATATGGAAAAACCACTTAGAATTATAGAGACCTTGTAGAGCAGTAGGTTTTCTTTAAATGCCGTAATCTTGTACCTAAGAATGAGGTGTAAATATGAATTTAGCAGAATTTCCATAATTATGTACATTTATTAATCATCTTTCTCCTCTTCTCCATGCTGTTCCTCTTTAAAGTGAACTAGCCTTTTGATAATGATAGATATACATGCAGTAGGAAGAAGTAATACAGAGAGATCCCGTGTACCCTTCACCCAATTCACCCCAGTGATAACATCTTGCTTAAATATAGTGCAACATCACAAACAGGACAGTAACATTCCTACAATCAAGATACAGGATGTTTTCATTACCACAAGGTTCCCTCATATTACCTTCTTTTTTTTTCTTTTTTCCTTTGGTCTCATGTTACCTTTTAGGGCCATACCCACTTTTCTCTTATGCCCACCCCACACCATTTAGGCAATCATTAATTTCTTCTGTATTTCTATAGTTTCTGTGATTTCAAGAAGTATAATATAAATGGAATCATACAGTATGCAATGTTCTGGGCTTGACTTTTTTTTCCATTTACCATAATTCTCTGGGTATTCATTCTGATTGTTAGAAGGTTTGTTTTGTTTTGTTGAGAGAGAGAGGTGGAGGGAGGGACTGAAAGAGACTGGGGAGAGAGAATCACAAGCGAACTCCTCCCGGAGCGCAGAGCCCAACACGGGGCTTGATCTCAAGACCCTGAGATCATGACCTGATCTGAAATCAAGAGTCAGATGCTTAACCATTTGAACCACCCAAGCTCCCCTCTGGTTGTTAGAGGTATCAAATGTCCATTCCTTTTTATTGCTATGTAGTATTCCCTGGCATATATAAAAAACAGATTAAGTACTTAGCTTTTGAAAGATATGAGTTGTTTTCAGTTTTATGGTTAAAAATGAAGTTGCCATGGATATTTAGGTTTAGGTTTTTGCATGAACATAATTACTTCTCTAGCATAAATACTCACGAGTGCAGTTTCCTGGTGGTATGGTAGTTATATGGTTAGTTTCATAAGAAACTCTCAAACAGTTTTCCAGAGTGCTATATCATTTTGCATTCTCATCAGCAGTGTATGAAGGATCCACTTCCTCTGCATCCTTTCCAGCATTTGGAGTTGTCACTGTTTTTTATTGTGATCGTTTTGATAGGTGTGCAGTGATAGCTCATTGTGGCTTTAATTTGCATTTCTTGGATAACTAATGACGTTGAACATTTTTTTCTTGTATTTATTTTGCCATCTGTATATCCTCTTCAGGGAGATATCTCTAGGCTGTTTGCACATTTTCTAATTGGATTCCTTTTTTTTTTTTAACTATTAAGTTTTGAGAGTTGTTTCTATATTTTAGAGACTTATCCTTTCAGATATGTGGTTTGCAAATGTTTTCTACTAGTCTGTAGTTTGACTTCTCATAGGGCCGATTGCAGAGCAAACATTTTTCATTTTGTTGAAGACCAAATGATCAGTTTTTCTTGGAATGGATTTTGTTTTTAGTGTTATGTCTCAGAACTTTTTCACCTGCCTTAGACCATTTAAGCACTCTTGACTTAGTTGTTTTTTTTTTCTAAGAAGTTTATAGTTTTATATTTTTTATTTATGTCCATGATCTCCCCCCCCAAAAAAAAAGATTATTTATTTATTTATTTGTTAGAGAGTGAGACAGAGCATGAGCCTGGGATAGGGTAGGGAGAGATACAGACTACACGCTGCATAGGGAGCCTGATGTGGGACTCACTCCCAAGACCCTGGCGTCATGACGTGAGCAGAAGGCAGACACTTAACTGACTGAGCCACCCGGAGGCCCCCATGATCCCTTTTGCATTAATTTTTACATAATGTGTGTCTTGGTTGAGGTTAATTATTTTGCCTGTAGTTCTTGAGGTCTTAGATCATGGATTTAAGATTTTTCCTCTTCACATTTAAGTATTTGGTGCTTTAAATTTTCTTCTCAGCATGGCTTCAGCTGTAGCCCACAAATTTTGATACATTGTGTTTTTTATTTTCAAGTAGTTCAGTGTATATGTGGGTTTTCCTTGAGACTCTGTGATTATTTAGGAAGTGTGATGTTTAGTTTCCAAGTGTTTGGAAATTTTCCTCTTTTTGTTACTGATTTCTAGTTTAGTACCATTGTGGTCAGAAAACACATCCTGTATGATTTCAATATTTTTATTTGTTAAGGCATATGTTTTATGGGCCAGAATGTGGTCTATCTTGGTATACGTTTTTGAGTGTTTGAAAAGAATATGTATTCTGCTGTTGTTGAGCGAAGCGTTCTATAAATATGAGTTAGATTCTTTTGGTTGATGATGATGTTGAATCCTTTATAGGCTTGCTGATTTTCTGTCAAGTTATTCTATCAGTTGTTGAGAAACAAGTTTTGAAGTCTCTAACTTTAGTTGTGGATTTGTCTAGTTCTTTTAGTTCTATCAGTTTTTGCTTGACATATATTGCAGGTCCAAGACCTTTAGCGTTGTTGTGTCTTGGTGTATTGGTCCTTTTATTGTTATTGAATGTCCTTCCCTGCCTTGGATAATTTCATAGCCCTCCCTGCTTTGTTTTGATTAATGTTTGCATGATACATCTTTTTCCATCATTGAACTTTCAAACTGCCCATGTCGGTATCTTCAAAGTGTTTTTCCCAAGACAGCATGTAGTTGTGTCATTTTTAAAAAGTGAGATCACAATGTTCTATAACATTATATCCATTTCCGGTGTGTAATGATTCTGTATTTATGTATCTTGTGAAGTAATCACTACAGTAAGTCTAGTTAATGTCCATCACCACACATAGTTAGCAGTTGTTTTTCTGTGATGAGAGCTTTTAAGATACACTCTCTTAGCTACTTTCAAATATGATACAGTAGTATTAACTGTAGTCACCATGCTGTACATTATATCTCCAAGATCTATTTATTTGGTGCCTGCAAGTTTGTACCTTTTGATGACCTTCATTCATTTCACCCACCTGCCTCCCTGCCATGGCCCTCTACATCTGGCAACTCCAGTCTTTTCTTTGTAGCAATGGGTTTGGTGGTGGTTGGTTTTTTAGATTCCACATATAAGTGAGGTCATATGGTGTGTATTTTTGACTTTGTCTTATTTCAGTTTATATAATCCCCTCAGAGTTTACCCATGTTGTTGCAAATGGCAGAATTTTCTTCTTTTTTTGTGGTAGAATAATATTCCCCTGTGTGTGTGTGTATCTCATTTTCTTTAGCCATTCATTGCTCTGTGGACACGTAGGTTGTTTTCACATCTTGGCTATTGTAAGTATAGCTGCAGTGAACATGGGGTTATGGGTATCTTCTTGAGTCAGTGGTCTCAGATAAGTATCCACTTTTAAATAATCACTGAGTCTGATTGCTGGATCATATGTAGTTCTATTTTTAATTTTTTAAGGAACTCCATATTGCTTTCCATAGCAGCTGTACCAGTTTACATTCTCATCAGCAGTATACAAAGGTTCCGTTTTCTCCACATCCTCACCAACACTTGTTATTTCTTGTGTTTTTGATAGTCATTCCAACAGGTGTGAGGTGACATCTCACTGTGGTTTTGACTTGTATTTCCCCGATGATTACTGATGTGGAATGCCTGTACATGGACGTGTTGGCCATATACATGTCTTCTTTGGTAAGATGTCTACTTACACATCTGTTCATTTTTAAAACAGGTTGTTTATTTTTTTTGCAGTTGAGTTTTATGAGTTTTTTAATATATTTAGGATATTAACCCCTTATCAGATATGTGATTTGCAATATTTTCTCCCATTTGGTGGGTTGTGTTTTCATTTTGTTGATGGTTTCCCTTGCTGTGCGTAAGATTTTTGGTTTTGTCCCACTAGTATATTTTTGTTTGTGTTACATTTGCTTTTGGTGTCAAATCCAAAAATTCCTCACCAAGAGTGATGTCAAGGAGCTTACCTTTATGTTTTCTTCTAGGTTTCAGGTCTTATGTTCAAGTCTTTAATTTATTTTGAGTTAGTTTTTGTGTGTGGTGTTAAGGTAGCGCTCCGCTTTCATTCTTTTGAATGGACTGTTCAGTTTTCTCAACATTGTTTATTGAAGAGATTGGACTTCCTCCATTGTATATTTTTGGCTTCTTTGTTGTAAATTAATTGACCATGTATATATGGTCCACATATATGTGGGCTTGTTTCTGGACTTTTCTGTGTTCCATTGATCTACGTGTTTGTTTCTATGCCAATACCATGTTTCAATTACTATAACTTTGTGATGGAGTTTGAAATCAGGAAGCAGGTTGCCTCCAGCTTTGTTCTTTCTCAGGATTGCTTTGGCTGCTTGGAGTCTTCTCTGGTTCCATACAAATTTTAGGATTGTTTGTTTTATTTCTGCGAAAAATACCATTGGAATTTTGGTAGGGAATGAGGTGAATTTATAGATTGTTTGGGTAGGATGGAGTATTGATTCTTCTGATATTGATTCTTTTAATCCACAAGCATGGATTATTTTTCCATATTTTTGTGTCTTCATTTCCTTTCATCAGTGTCTTGTGATTTCCAGTGTACAGGTCTTTCACCTCCTTGGTTAAATTTATTCCTAGGTATTTTATTCTTTTGATGCAATTGTAAATGGGATTGTCTTCTTAATTTCTTTCAGATAGTTCATTATTAGTGTGTAGAATTGTAATAAATTTTTATATGTTGATTTTGTGTCACACAGCTTTCCTGAATTCATTTATTAATTCCAAGGGTTATTTGGTGAAGTTGTTGGGATTTTCTGTATATAAAATCTTACCGTTTGCACTGGCAGTTATACATGTTCCTTTCTGATCTGGATGCTAATTATTTATTTTTTCTGGCCTAATCACTCTGGCTAGGACTTCCAGTATTTTGTTGAGTAAAAGTGGCAAGAGTGGCCATCCTTGTCTTGTTCCTGATCTTAGAGGAAAAATAGTCAACATTTCACCATTGAGTATGATGTTAGCTGTGGGCTTGACATATCTAGCCTTTATTATGTTGAGGCATGTTCTCCCTGTACCCAGTTTTTTGAGAGTTGTTTTGTTTTGTTTTTATCATAAATGGATGTTGAATTTTGTCAGATTTTTTTCTGTATCTGTTGAGATGATTATATGATTTTTATCTTTGATTTTCTTAATGTGGTATACAGTACATTGATTGATTTGTGGGTGTTGAACCATCCTTGTGTCCTTGGAATAAATGCCACTTGATCATGGTGTATGGTCCTTCTAATGTATTGTTGAATTTGTTTTGGTAATATTTTGTTGAGGATTTCTGCATCAGTGTTTATTAAGGATATTGGCCTGTAATTTTCTTTTCTCGTGGTACCTTTGTCTGTTTTTTGTATTGATAATACAGGCCTTGTAAAATGAGTTTGGAAGTATTACATCATCTTTTGTTTTTGGGAAGAATTTGGGAAGGACTGGTATTTATTCTTCTGTAAATATTTGGTAGAATTCACCAGTGAAGCCATCTGGTCCTGGACTTTTGTTTGTTGGGAAGTTTTTGATTAGTGATTCAATCTCCTAATTAGGAATTTGTCTGTTCAGATTTTCTGTTTGTTTGTTTGTTTATTTATTTATTTGTGATTCAACCTTGATAGGTTGTATGTTTCTAGGAATTTATCTGTTTCTTATAGTGTGTACAGTTTGTTGGCATGTAATTATTCATAGTATTCTTTTACGGTCTTTTGTATTTCTGTGGTATTGCTTGTAATGTCTCCTCTTTCATTTCTGATTTTATTTGGTTCTTTTCTCCCCTGCCCCTTTTTTTTTGGTGAGTCTAGCTAAAGGTTTGTTAATTTTTGTTTATCTTTTCAAAAAAAAGCTCAAATCAATGAATCATGGAACACTTGGGGCGTCTGGGTGGCTCAGTCGGTTGGGTGTCTGCCTCTGGCTTAGATCGTGATCCTGCGGTCCTGGGATCGGGCCCCACATCAGGCTCCTTGCTCAACGGGAAGCCTGCTTCTCCCTCTGCCTGCCGCTCTCCCTGCTTGTGTTCTCTCTCACTCTCAGATAAATGAGTAAAATCTTAAAAAAAAAAACAACAACAAAAACCTATACAAACAAACGATATACTGTATGGTGACTAACATAACATAATTTAAAAAAATAAAAAAAAACCACTCAGCTCTTAGTTTGATCTTTTTAAATTGTATTTTTAGTTTCTATTTATTTATTTCTAATATTTATTTTTTCCATCTTTCTGCTTACTTTGGGTTTTGTTTGTTCTTTTTCTAGCTGAGGTGTAAGGAAAGTTGGGTTGTTTGAGTTTTTTTTTGTTTATTGATTATTGATATGACATCATCCTTAGAACTGCTTTTGTGGCATCCAAGAAATTGTGGTATGCTGTATTTTCAATTTAATTTGTTGCGAAATAGTTCTTCTAGTTCTCTTTGATTTCTTCTTTGATGCATGGCTGCTAACATTGTGTTATGTTTTGATTCTCCAAAATCTATATGCTTTTTTTTTCCTTACAGAGCCCTAAGATAGTTGTTCTTTGTGTTTTGTTGATAGTTTGTACATGTTGTGTGGGGAAAGGTGTTTTTCTTTTTTCCTTTTTTCTTTTTTTTTAGGTGCATAGTCCTTGATACCAGAAGTCACTTTCTTAAATTGGGAACTTCATAGAATTAAGCACTCAGAAGTGGTTAAGAAAAAATTTGTGGAGCAAGTATCTAGCTAAGCTTTACAAATAGGTTTATGTTCTTATATGAAACATTTAGTCATCTGCTTAATTTTTGTATTTCATTAGTGTAAATAGAGGTGTATAGTTTCTGTAATTAGCCATACGGAAGTGAAATTTCTGCTTATGGTATTTTCTCGTTATAAAGTAAATGGTGGCTTATAGCAATGGGATGTAGATAGTGTTTTCTATTTTAGCAGTTACAGCCCTAATTTTATGTGTTTACATGATTTATTATGATAAATAATAAAGTGTTTCATGAATACCTACGCACATAGTTCCTAAAACTCGTTCAATATTTCTGAGTAGTATTTTTCTAACTATAGATAGCCTGAAATGTTAGTGGTTTAGTGGGTAATGAAATCAGTTTAGAGGGTTTCCAAATAGCATTTTCAGAATGAAACATAAAAAAGCTTATTAAAGAACATGGCTCCAGGTAAAAAATTTTCTGTGGAACTTCGGGATATGTATATCAGTTTACAACATAGAAAGTATTTTTTACTGTGTTGTATGGTTCAAACAGTGACTACTCTTTTAGAGCACCTCACTAGTTAAAATCTGGTGTAAAACTTTACGTATTCTTTTTCCATTTAAAAGGGTTAATATAGGGGCGCCTGGGTGGCTCAGTGGGTTAATAAAGCCTCTGACTTCGGCTCAGGTCATGATCTCGGGGTCCTGGGATCCAGCCCCACATCCAGCTCTCTGCTCAGCAGGGAGCCTGCTCCCCTCCCCCCACCCTGCCTGCTGCTCTGCCTACTTGTGATCTCTCTCTCTCTCTCTGTCAAATAAATAAAATTTTAAAAATAAAAATAAAAGGGTTAATATAATCATAATTTTGGCTGATTTTGTGTGAGCTTGGAATTGTGGTCTACAAAGCACTTATAAGAATTTAAGCTTACGTTGAGATCATTACATGGAAATATGAGATAGAATGAAGTCATATGTATAATGGATTATTTTAAGTGATTATATTTTGAACTGACATCTTGGTAACGTCAAGTAAGAAGTAATGTTAGTGAGATGGGTAAGAACTATCACTTAAACAGTTTGGCTTGGGTTGAAAAACATAAAAAATATCAGTGTCTTATTTTTCTTGTGCTTTATGTTATTTTGATGACATTTAAATCTAGGAGGTTAAGATATAAGGACTCTCAGATTTAAATCTGAGTATGAAATAAGAAAACAAATATTAAAATGGTTCCTGGTATTTTAATATACTATCTGCTGTACACAAGGAAACATTTTATTTTAAATAGAAGCAATATAGTCGAGCTAATGTAAGTCAAAATGCTATACTAGATTGACTTGTTTTTTTGTTTTTTTAAAGATTTTATTTATTTATTCGACAGACAGAGATCACAAGTAGGCAGAGAGGCAGGCAGAGAGTGGAGGAAGCAGGCTCCCTGCTGAGCAGACAGCCAGATGCAGGGCTAGATCCCAGGACCCTGGGATCATGACCTGAGCCGAAGGCAGAGGCTTTAACCCACTGAGCCACCCAGGCGCCCCTAGATTTACTTGTTTTATATGTAATTAAAATATTGACGACCGTTGGAATTGTTTCTTAGTTATGAGTCACAAAGGAATAATGATTCAATAGTATACTATATGGTTTTCACCTATGCGATGGGATTTTGCTTACTCATATTTCTATTATTAGTGCCAGTTAGAGACACAGCCAACAATATAGTGGTATGTTATAAACAATGTAAGGAATGACTTCTTTCTCAGCGTTTCTTTGTTTTTTTTTTGTGTGTGTTTTTTTTTTAGGACATTTATGTTTTTGAAGTGTATGTGTCACTTATTTTTCCTGATGTTCCTCCATTTTTCTTTTTATTTTGTTTCTTCATAATCAAATGGAGGTTATGATTTTTTGGCTAGAAAGCTACATCAGTGTTGTTGTGGTCTTTGTAAGGTATCACAGGCAGAGACACAGAATCTCGTTTTGCACATTTGGGCGATACTGATTTTGACCTCTGGTTAAGATCTTTGTTTTCTTCACTGCATAATAACGTTTTTCTTTTGTAACTGACCAGCGGGGGTGGGTGAAGACTTCCTAATTTTGCATTTCGAACCAAACTTTTCTGGACCTAGTATCCATTTAGTATCCACTGATGATTTTTAATTGAATCAATTTCTTAGAGAAGTTTTTATTTTGATTTTTATGTAATTTTAAACTTAGAGAAAAACTGCAATATTAATATAAGAAACTTTTCTATCTTCTTTGTTCCCAATTCGCCAATTGTTTACATTGTACATATTTAAACTGTAAAATGAGTATGAGTCCCTGTCTCAAGCAGTATTGATTTTCTTTGTCTCCTAGTTTCATTTCAAAGGGTTTATTTGTTTTTTTCTTCTTACTCTGTGTAGTTGTACAGAATTCTTTTATAATTCTTGTTCTTTCTGGATTCCCTCTTCATTTAAAGTTGCTGAATACTGATCATTTTCTGAGAAATTTTATGTGTGGGTGTGCATATGTGCATCTATACACATATGAACTTAGCAATTCTATTCACTTCTTAAATTGTTCTTTAAAATGGGCATGGGACAAATATTTTTAAATCACAAGGTTGCATAGAAAAGGCTCTAGAGTTAGGGAAGCCAATCCACCAGCTCTTTTTGTCATGACTCTTAAAAATTACCTTTCCTTGGGGCGCCAGGGTGGCTCTGTCGTTACGCATCTGGCTTTGGCTCAGGTCATGATCCCAGGGTCCTGGGATCAAACCCCACATGGGGCTCCCCACTTGGCGGGAAGCCTGCTTCTCCCTCTCTGGCTGTCTCTCTCTGTCAAATAAGTAAATAGAATCTTTTTTAAAAAAATTACCTTTCCTTGTAAGTATTCTTTGATTCAATTCAAATCAACAGATATAGAGTGTCTGCTGTGTTTAAAAGATACCGTAGAAAGAATCAAGTAATTAAAATGCCTTAAATTTATAATGCTTTGCAGTTTCCGAAACATCTTTGAATATGCATTTTCTTAATTGTTATTACCAGTAACTCAGGAAGGTAGATAGTTCAGATAGATTTATTCCCATTTTATATGAAGAAATTGAGGTCTTGAAAGATTGTGACTTAACCCTGGGCCCAGTGAGTGACAGCTGAAGCATGAACCAAAGTATAAGCTCAGGGCTCTTGTAAATTCTCCTTCACTCCCTTTATGCAGTGACTAAGGATGCATTAATTTATGCAAATTCCTGGCCACAATGAGGGTATGTTTTAATTCATTCACTTAGTATTTTAAGTGTTTCAAGGGCTGGGATAGGATCAGTAAAATAAGATCAAGACAGTATCTTATAGGTTCATATAGTAGCGTATGAATAAGGTGCTTTTCAATTAAGACAGTGACACTTATCAAAATGCTTGGGTATATGAGAGTGGTTATAGCATGCTTTTTCTTGTTTCATCGGTGGGTCTTTTGAACCTGAGTGTTGAAAGTAGTGCTGGGCTGGGATTAGAGACTCCCACTTACTGTGATCCGTGAGTAAGATCAGTACGTTCAGGATCCTTACTTAATATGTACCATTAAATTGATGTTTTCCTTACGGGATTGTGGATTTTGTCCATGCAACATCTTCCCTCTTTTTACCATTACCCCTCAAAGGTTCAGTGCCAGAAAGAACAGGACTGTATCTTTATTTTCTCATCACATCCTCTCTTGAATAGATCATACTTTCATTGCTGTCTTTCCAGTTTGGCTCTGACTCACTGCTGTGATTCTAGCTGTTGAACAGTCTTTCAAGTTAGCAGTTAGTATTCTGGTTAAGTAAAACTTGTCACGAGGCTGCCATTCTTAGTAGTGTAGCTAGGGCAGTTTTACTAAATCAGTTATTAGGCCCCTTTTGTCAGAGGCATAACAATTGCATGTCACAGCCCTCCCTAAATATTGATATTTAAGATTTGCTGGAAATTCAGTCTGAAACTTTATTATACTTCTAGTTTTGAGTTTAGAGAAACCAAACGTCAATGAAGCGACATTTGTACTGTTTTAATATTTTAGAAGAAAACTTAAACTGTTGTAGTCTGTCTACTATTTTTGCCTTACCTGATTAAATTTTGCTGTTGTGTTAATAAGTTCAAAGGAAATGTTCTAATTAGTTTCTGTCGTAACTGGGAACCATAATAAGTTAGAGTACTTTGGAAAGTATGATAACACCTGCTCACTAGTAAATATCAATTCTTTGTCTGGCTCTTTTCCAGTCTCACTAACTGTGTCTAAATGTGTGAACCTCTTACCATCTGGGTACTTCAATTTTCTTCTAAATTTAAACAAACAAAAAGTCTTCCCTGTATTCTACCTAATACAGTTTTGAAAGATAATGGGAGGTCATTAAAGTGCTAGCTAAAATCTAACTATTTAAAAATCATTGGCTTTAAATATATACTATCTTAAAATACTAATTTACTACTTAAAAGCCATTGACTCTTTTTTCTCTTTTAGTGTACTTCATTGCTTAGTATAAGACCTCTATTTTTAGAATACAGTGTATTTGAAGACCAAGCTTCATTGTTGAATTTGACAGGCATGGCACAAGGCCAGTGTGATGAGCCCAAAGGGAGAATTTGCAGAATATGCAGGTTGAAGGAGACCCGGGACTGACTGTCCACGAAGTCCAGGCTATCTGTGTTCATTCCCATGGATGGGAGATTTGCTTCAAGTTGACCGTTGTCTTCCTTCTGTACCATCTGATTCCAGTCTGCACTTGTCTTTTATAGCTCGAGACCGTCGGATGGCAGCTTAACCTTCAGATGGCTCACTCTGCTCAGGCGAAACTGAAGTCTCCTCAAGCTGTATTACAGCTAGGAGTGAGCAATGAAGATTCCAAGGTAAGACATGGTATCTCACTGAAATGGTGTATTTTGTTTGCTAGGTCTTGTACTTTATTGTTAGCAGGGTCTTTGCCCTCTGGATTGAAAATTTAAACACATTTAAATTAAATAAGGATGAACGAATTGACCGATCTTTATTTGTGACAGTTTTTGATATCACATTGGCTTATTGCTTTATTATTCTTTTGAAGAAGTATCTTGTCTTGCAATGTGCCTTTCTTGCAGGAGCATTTCATAGTATCACCTTTTAAATTCTGCAATGGGTAAACTTGGTAATGCCAGATAAAAGCAAGATTTTTAATGATTCAGATACTCGTGGATATTTCTGGGTGTTTTAAGCTACATATATATGGTAGAGGGAATATTGTTGCCTAACCAACACCTGGATTATGAACGTAATGTGAGTTGTATATTTGTGTGTGTGTGTGTGTGTTGTACTTGTGTGTGTGTGTTTAAATCCCAATTCTTGCAAGATAGAACTTGGGATTCGTTTTTTGTTTTGTTTTGTTTTTTAACTGCTTGGTGGTTTCTCCTTTAGTGTTAATTTCAGGAAGCTTAAACATGTAAACCAAGTTTAAAGAGCTGTCATGGAGGTTTTTTTTTTTTACTGTAGCATACAGAGAAATATATATTTAAGATATCAATAAAAGCTATTTGTTGTATTTTTATTGTAATTAATTATGTTTCTAAGATAGATAAAGGGAAGTAACTTTTTCTCCCTAAATGAAGGAGACTTTGCTTCATTTTAAGACAAAATAGAGGTGATAATGAGGTAGAAAGATCTGAGGAAGGACAGATTACTATGTCTGGCTGATCAGAGAATGACGGGAGAATGTTATTGCTTATAATGGGCATTGAAGGATGGGATACTTATTTGTTAGAACTTTCATGATGTATTATATCATGCACATTTTTGTTTTCCATATTGGTGGGACCAATACCTGGCCCACGTTCCATGTCTACAGAATTTTAGGCAATTGAGTTGGGTCTCACTGCATATAATTAATTAATTCATTGCAGTGTTCCAAAGTATTTCATTTCACACATTTTAAGTTGGTAAATATAATACAAATAATAATATGTAAAATAATATAAATTTAGTGGTTAAGAGTTGCACTGACTAGTATATATGGTCTGGAATTTAGTAGCAGTGTAGCTTGGGGCAACACTTTAATCTCTGAGTGGGGCAACACTCATAATCTTTATGGGTGTCAGTTTCTTCACCTATAAAATGGGGATAATACTACCTGTCTCACAGGGTTTATGTGAAGAGTAGATACCCAGTGTATGTAGTGCTTAATTCAATGCCAGTACTAGGTAGATGCTCAAAAAATGTAGGCCACTACCATCATCATCATCATTATCATCATCATCAATAAAATGTTCTTTGGCCACTGAATAAATAAATGTCTTTGTTTAAACTAAAGCTGACAGTAAACCTTTTTTTACTAATGGAATTAATCTTTTCCATTTTTTTACCTTCTTCCCCTGTTTTATTTCTTGATTATGTTTTTCATATTTAGGCTGACTGGGAATTGGGAAGGCAAAGGACAGCCTGGAAAGTCCTTTTTTTCTTCTCATGAACTAGGTAGGGAAGGCATTCCCTTAGGTTTAGCATAATAATCTGGAACTCCTTGGTGTAGACTAGGACTATTCTGAGAGAAAACACACGTATGTACCTGGGTACATTGTACATTCTTACGCACATGCATACATTCTCGGGCTCGGGTTATGGTCTCGGGGTCCTGGGATTGAGTCCCGCATCGGGCTCTCTGCTAGGCGAAGCCTGCTTCCTCCTCTCTCTCTCTGCCTGCCTTTCTGCCTACTTGTGATCTCTCTGTGTCAAATAAATAAATAAAAATCTTAAAAACAAAGAAAAAAAAAGAAAATGGTTCTCTAGCTCTAAAAGTTGTAAGGATAACCAAAGGTTCATTCAAAATTTCAAACTAGCAATGCACGGGAAAATCTAATGCACTCAGGCCTCTATCTCCAATGAGTTGAATTTCACATCTGCCTAAAAATATAACTGACATACAAACATATTTTGAAGACATAATAAAGGAGCTGGGAGGACTCAGGCATCCCATAGTCAAGCATTGCCTAAACCATAATACTTAGAGTATACCCAATATATGATCAAAATAGCATCCGTCCCACCTATAATTTGCATTTAGCTACTCAGACATAACATATGGTAGTCATGAGAAATACAACAGTCAAGGGGGCGCCTGGGTGGCTCAGTGGGTTGGGCCTCTGCCTTCGGCTCGGGTCATGATCTCAGGATCCTGGGATCGAGCCCCATGTCAGGCTTTTTGCTGAGTGGGGAATCTGCTTCTCCCTCGCCCTCTGTGGTCTGTCTTGCTCTCTCTCAAATAAAGCTTAAAAGCATTAAAGGATATTTTCATTTTGTATGCAGATTTAAGTGAACCTCTTTGTCCGCATTGCCCATCTTCCCTATAGCATTGTGGGGATTTGGCTGCTGTTTCTTTGATCTGCTAAACAGAAGACACTAAATGAAGTGTCTGCCCCCTGTCAGCCTGGACAGACACTTGTCATTTCCAGGTGATGTGTGTCCTAACTCTTAAGGAACAGTTGACTGCTTTACCTCTGTTCTTTCAGTGATCTGCTGGGAAATGTACCTTTTGTTGTTGTTGTTTTCATTCTCTTTTGTAGGATCTGGTACTCTATTCTTTGTACTTAAATGAGAGTTTGGGAAATCTTGAGAGGCTGGAAAATTAGATGAAAGGGACAGGAATATGGAAGATGTTTTAAAAGCCACGTTTGTTAAAAGAAGGCAGAGCTTTTATTCAAAGAACCATGAAGAGCTAACACTGGTTAATTTATGATGCAAAGTGTCTTAGAATACAGTTGCCATAATGATGAAATTGGCATTTGTTTAAAACAGGAAGCAGTAAATAAAATTCTCTTAAGTATATATGACACAGGGCAGTTATCCTGAAAATATACATGCATTAACATAATTCTGAGAGGATTAGTCAGTAAAAATCATGAGAGAGACTATTTTTGATGGTGTTTACTTTTGAGCTGCTGAACTGAAAACTTCCTGTAATTCACCGAAGTGTGTGGTTTCTAAGAGTCTTTCTTCTCATTCGCTTCCAATGTACACATGAAAAGTGTAGCCTGCAGTGAAGTTTTAATTGCTATCACGTTAGATAGCATTGTTGTACTGGTCTCGTTTCTCTTGGAACATTCTTGTCTCAAGGCTTTCCTGTTTTGCTACTAATTTTATCATGAAAACTGGGTGATTGTAGCTTTTCCTACAGTATTTTTATATATATTCTGGTTGTTTGCAGTTAATTGTCTTAGTGTTTGTCTGCTGTATTTAGCAAAGTTAAGATTATTTTCCTGTTCTGAGATACCTCAAAATGAAGATTTTTTTTTTTTTTTTTTTTGGTTTATTTCATTAGAGGGCAGTAGAGCTCTTTGCTTACCTAACCTCTGGCATTTATGGTGTTATTTGAAATAACATTCAAAATAATGTGTGAAGTTAGTAGTTGTGGGAAATGCTAAGTGTTCACATTTCTAATCTGTATATAACAATAGAGTTCTCTTGTTTCCATCAACAAAATTAATGCCTATTAATCAGATATGTACAGAACAAATAAATGAAATCATTATGACTTCATTGTTTGTTAATTTCTTTATGATTATTTGCCAAAATGCAATTTATTAAAAAGCCTTCAACAGTATTGACATTTTTGTTACATTCTGTCACTTGAATTAATTTCTTTATGAGAAAAGAGAACCAAATAATTCCCAAGATAGTTGAATGGCTCTAATAAGTTTTATAGTGTAACTAGTTCCAGGCTAATCATAGACAGTTGGAGTTTCTTTATTTATAAAGAATAGCAATTTTATACTTAAGAAACATTGATAATTCCAAGCACTTTAACTTTGAATATTCTAAAAACACTAAAATATTTAAATTTTGCTATTAAGTCTGCATTATTGCATTTTCCCTAGTAACTTTGCAATTACATCGTGTTTTGTTAGTACAGTGGTTCTGAATTTTTTTGGTACGTCTTTTAAGAAAGAATCTTTGTGTTTCATTCTTTCTCCTTTTGAAACAACTGGGATGAAAATCACCTTGAAAGGGAACTGTCATTTATTTATCTTAATGTTAAGTTGGATTATGCTCAGGTTGCACGTGGTACTTTATGGATGGGTAATTATGATTGCAGCTGAGTTTAGGACTTTCAGTACCAGTTTTTTGAGTTAGAGACCTTTATTCTTATCTCCAGAATGGATGGCAAAGTCTATTTAGAATGAAGAAAAAGGAGGGAAAACTCTGTTTTAGTGCTTACCCCCTGCTAGGCATGATCTCTCCTCCATTAAACTACATCTTTGAGGTGTGAATTCTTATTACTATCCATATTTTATAAAAAGACTGAGAAATGGAAACAAATATGCCTTAAATTATTCCCTCAGGTTGTACAACTGAAAAACAGAACTAGGATTTAAAACGAGACAATTTTACTTCAGAGCCCTGTGCTTTATTCATTGCTAAGATACTATATCTTTTTGCTTGCTTAATAATTTAGTAGTTGGTCCTGTAATACGTATATATGTTTGAGGGTGCTGAAAGCTGTTCCTTTTTTAAAAATTAATTAATTTGGGGCACCTGGGTGGCTCAGTGGGTTAAAGCCTCTGCCTTCCGCTCAGGTCATAATCTCAGGGTCCTGGGATCGAGCCCCACATCGGGCTCTCTGCTCAGCAGGGAGCCTGCTTCCCCCTCTTTCTCTGCCTGCCTCTCTGCCTACTTGTGATCTCTCTCTCTGTCAAATGAATAAATAAAATCTTTTAAAAAAATTAATTAATTTACTTGAGAGAGAGAGAAAAGGCAGGGCAGAGGGAGCAGGAGAGAGAGAGACAATCCCAGGCAGACTCTGTGCTGAGCATGGAGCCCCGGCCTGGGGCTCGATACTAGGACCCTGATATCATGACCTGAGTGGAAACCTGGAGTCAGACACTTAACCTGCCACGCCACGCAGGCGCCCTGAAAGATAAGGCAAAGAATGTCTTATCGGTGTTGGTTGTTGTTCTCCATAAAGTGATAGGTATGCATATTCTAAATTTCCGTTTCTTTTTCTTTGTTTAAGTTGAAGTAATTTTACACTTTAAGTGAATGAGAGATACTACTACACACTTTCACACAGTAGGTAAAGTTGCGTGTTTGGATGTTATCTCCGTTCAGTAGAGGCTCCATTTATCAGCACCCTTCACTCTCACAGCTGCATGGCATCATTGGTGTTGGTACCTCATGAACAAGGAAGTAGGCCATGTCATTGAAAAGAAAACATCCTTAGATCTGTTTATGACAGATATCTTAGAAGAAAATACGTATGTTGTTCAAATTATGAACTCTTGTAGTAGAAATTTAAAGTAGTTTGATCTTCTTTAAAGTGATGTTTGTACTGACTGATTTTGAAGGACCTTCAAATTTCTCTGAGCTACTCTGATGAGCAGGTCTGAATTTTACAAATATTGTACTTTCTACAAATGTAATCTACACAGTGAATAAATTTCAGTGTATTCCCTTGATAATTTCTGTTTATTTTTCTCTTGTATAATAGCTGTATTTTTATAATGGACATTTTGGGAAAATATAGGGGAAAAAAGTGGGTTAAAACTAAGTATAATTCAATACCCAAACACTTGTTTGGTTTTGCTCTAGGACCTTCCAGTTGTTTTTTTTTTTTTTTTTTTGTCCTATGGAACTCTTAACTTATGAGTGGTTTTTTAAAAAATAGTGACTACATTTGGTTGAAGCACAGAAATTGAGGTTTTATTATTATTGTTCAGTACTCGATATAGTTATGAGAAGATAATCTCATTTGTTAGAAATTTTTTTCCATTTTGATAAGAAGCAGTTTTTACCTTTTCTACGACATGCTCTCTGTGATATGAAGAAACAGCCTATAAAGTCTTGGGCTTTTTTGATGAGCAGTTTGATGAGCAATTTTATAAAATGAGCTTTGCCTCTGGCAGTTCTGTATCAAGATACTAATTCTCATTTATATAATATGGGATGTTATTTAGGGTTCCGAAAATTTTGAAGACACGTCAGTGGTTTTTCTTCTCTAATCAAAGGATTGATAAATATTGATTGTCTTTCTTTTTAAAAAATTGTGGATTTTCTTAATTACTGAAGTTGTATAATTTATTATAGAAAACTTGAAAATTCTAGAGATATAAAGAGAATCTCATAGAGTCACCTCTAGGACGTAGCCAGTCTATTCGATCTCTTTTATTTTGGTGTTTATTCTCTGAATACTTTATTTTGAGAGTGGAATCATATGAATTCTTTGATTTTATATATAACTGCTTTTTTCACAAATCATGCAAAACCTTTTCCATATTGCTTCAAACTTACCATGAATGTATTTTAAATGACCGTGTCATGCTTTGGCTATGACATACTATGATTTTGTGACAGTTCCTTTATTGTCAGATAATGGGTTTGTTTCCAGTATTTTCCTATTAAATTGTGATAAACATCTTTGTGTATATTGAGTAGGTGCTTAACAAACATGTACTGAATGATCGATGAATGAATTAAATGAATGAATGAAGCCTCCTTGGTAGATAAGGTTGTTCTCCAGGAGTATAATTAGTAGATGAAAGGACATAACCTAAAAAGAGGTCCTTTTAGTTTCATAAATGGCTTTCCATAATTCTTTTGCAAGAATTATGCAAAGAAATTATGCAAGAAAACTCAAAGGTCGTATCCAAAGAATTTAAGAGCTTTTAGAGAAGGGTGTAACATTACTCATCTCAAATATAGGTTCTTTGATAACTAGTTAAATACTTTGGATAATTTTAGGAGACAAGTGAAAAGCTCAGGTACTTCTGTAATATTAGAGAGCCCTCTATTTGATAATTTCTGTATTCCAGTGGTGTACAAATTAAACAAACTTTCATTATACGCGTTTTATTTTATTATAGAACATGCAGAAGGAATTTGATTAAATACTCTGGCGGTTAGGGAAAATAGAAACAACCCTTATTTGTGAGATAATTGCCCAGATACTCTGGGAAGAAAGCCTGGTTCTTTGGAATCGAATTTATTTAAGTATCGCTAAAGCTTTGTGGCTCTAGTTTTCTGATTCTTAAGTTTGTTTTGTGTCCTTTTTCATTGTAATCAGTTTCTCAATGATAGTGCCCTTCAGGTGTTGTATTTTCTACATAAAAGCAATACAAAATGTTTTTCCTCAATTTAGTGTATTTTTTTTTTTAGTTCTGTGGTCAGTTGGACTTTCTTAAAGACTTTATGTATGTAAGTACCTCGATGTGTTCTGATCATGTATGTAGAGCTCCTTGATATCATAGTGAACCCCCTTATGTCTGAGAGTGAGCATGTGTGTGTCAAACTTTCATATTTCAGGCTCCCTAATGGAAACTCTGCATTTATCCATGATAAGACTTTATAAGCTAAAAAAAATATTGTTTTGGACACTATCTTTGATGGGTAAAGGCAAGCAGAATATTGATACATGATTAGAGTGTGATAGAATTGAGTATTCATGTGGAAGAAGTGATAAAAGAGTCTTGGAGGAGAAAATCCTTTTTAAAAATACTCCAGAAAGTTCGTACATTTGAGAATTAAAATACCATCTTTTTACTAACATTCTTTTGAAAAATGTTGTGGGATTCCAAAATAGGGAAACAAATAATATCACCCTTGTTTGTCTTTCCTATCTTTGTAAGCTTTTTTTTAACTTTTTATATCCAGAGGCAATTGATAATTATAGTATTTCACAGACCTAGTAGAACATATTTAGAAATACCTTTACATTTTGTTTAATGTATTTCTGTGGATTAGAAATGACAATAATGGAAACCTGTGGTTTAAGTATTTTGAAATAAAAGTGTTTACAATGAATTAGACAGCTGAGCAAATAAAATGCAGTTTCATAAATTAAACTAACTTTAGGCAGTAAACTTAAGGCAGACACTTAACATCAAAACACTTTAAATAGCTCAAATTCCATTCAAGTAATATTTATTAAACATTGTCTGTGTAGGAAATACTAGACAAGGTATTACTGAGATGGAGAGGTTTTATTTTTCATCATGGAGCTTCTGTTCTAGCCAGCCAGGAAATAGAAGTTTAGTGATTACTACAGAAGAGGAAATATATGGAGCCCTGGAAACTGACAGCAAGGAGTTAGAGACTGTGACAGGTGGGGGAGTTTCAGATGAGGGGAAAAGCACATGAAAAAGAATAGAGACTTACCTTTTAAGTGTGTGGATTATGACATAGCTCTGGTATCCAGGTAGAGATGGTTGGCCATTGGGGCTTGGGAGAAATTATAGACTAGAAATTGAGATTTGGAAATCGTTAAGGTTTAGATTATAGTTTCAGTCATGAGACTGGAGGAGAGCAATCACTTAGGGACAGAATATAGAAATTTATGAGCTCCTAAATTTAAAAGGCCAGTAGAGCTTACGACAGTGATTGGGAAGGAACAGCCAGAGACTGAAGGAAGAATGTTTCTTGGAGAATGAATTATGTCACATGCTGCTAAGGGGTAGAAGAGAAAAAAATAAATAAATTGTCTCATCTCACCCTCACAGCTATGAATTAGGTGCTAATATTTCCCCTAGTTTGCTCAGTGGTTAAATCTCAGTACCTAGGTTGGGTCCTAGAAACTGACAGAGTCAAGATTTGAATCCAGGTCCATCTCATTTAATGACCTGAACTTACAATTACTATTCTGTGGTTTAAAAAAAAAAAAAAATGAATTTAGTGACATGGAGATCATTGGTGAGCACTGTCTGGGACCAGAGGAGATGTTTAAGTGGAAGGCAGTGTGGAATGCTGTTGAGGGGTCAGGAAAGAGAACAGATAAACGAGTGACCAATTTGATTGGTTGGACTTCTCTGATAACTTTGACAATTGTAATCTCAGTTACATTTGAGAGGAAGTAGAAACCTGATTGGATTAAATTGAGGAGAGAATTGGGGATTAAATTGGGGACACCTAGTGTAAGACCCCATCTAAGTAACTCTTACAAGAAGCACAGAGATAGGACAGTCCGTGTTGGGGGGGGGGTGGATTTAGTGAGTGCCAAAGGGAGAGGAGGTTGGCATGTTGCAGATCCGTCAGGGGAGAAATGGATAACGTAGGATAGAGAGAGCTATAATTACCTGGAGAAAGTGAGAAGATCCAGAGCCGGAATGGAAGGGTTGGACTGTGATGGGAGTGGGAACCTACCATTTGTTGTAATAGGAAGTAAGGAAGAGTGTGGGTGAGGTAGGTAGTTTTGGGTGTTAGAAGAGGAAGTTGTGTCTCTGATTGCTTCTGTTTTCTCCAGGCAGTCATTTGTTGGGAGAATGGGTAGGTCTAGGAGGCTTGAGAACAGAGTAGAAAGTATGAAAGAGTTTGTATACGGGGAAAATGAATGAACTACTTATTTTAGTCTACTTTGCTGTGTTGGACAGTGCTGATGGCCCATTTGAGATTTGTGGCCATGGATTTAAGATGAGAACTGTTAGAAGGTTGCACATTTTTCTTGATCCATTTTTAGTTGCTTTGGTCTAGAGGTAGAATAGATGGATAATTGGATTTAAGCAGGGTTTCGTCTTTGCCCGGTGTTATCAGATGAGGGGGAAAAGGGAGAAAAGATGACATACACACACATGCACATACAAGCATACACATGTGAGTGGCTCTAAACGGTCAGGTGGAAAGTGAGGCTATGATGTGTGTTGGGGGTGGGGTGATGGAGGGGAACTGGCTGGAAACAGCTGGAACCCTGGACCATAGCCTCCCTAGAGTAGTTTGTGGTACAGAGGACCCTCAGATGGACATATTAGTTCCGGGATCACTCGGGGCTTTTTTTCATTTGAATCTTCAGACTTCTATGGCTTGGTCTGGTGTATATTGTATCCTTTAAGAAGGAGAAGTAGATAAAAGTAAGACTTAATATCTGTTCTTGTCTTAACTTTTATCCCTGCATCCACTTGGAAACTGAAGTGGTCAAACTATATGAAGATTTGCTCTATGTCGTAGGAGTTCCTCATGTGTGGCCGGTGGCTACTCCTTGATCTGTTGCTTCCCTGGTTGATGACATACCCAGCATCTGTAGGAAAATACTGGAGTCGTTCATAACAAGCCCTCTATACCAATGATACTATAGCTAGAAATCAATTAAAATATGAATGTTTTATATCTCAATTGAATTTGTTGGTTTTCGAATATCTTTGGCGATTTTCTGAATTGCTTTTCTAAATCTAGTATTTTAATTTTGGGATGGCATTATAAATTTTATTTTTATATTTTTTAAAGATTTTTTAATTTATTTGTCAGAGAGAGGACATAAGGAGGGGGAGAGGCAGGCAGATGGAGAAGCAGGAAAGAGGGAGAAGTAGGCCCCCTGCCGGGCAAGGAGCCCGATTTGGGGCTCGATCCCAGGACCCTGAGATCATGACCTGAGCTGAAGGCAGACACTTAACCAACTGAGCAACCCAGGCTTCCTGGCATTATAAATTTTAGATTCAGGACACAGTAAAGATGGCTAGATTAGGTTTTCTCATGAGTAAATTGCATTGTTGAATATTGAATCAGTCCTAATAATTTTGGCACAAAAAGGAGTTGACAAACACTTTTCTTTCCTGGCCTAGGTTTTTTTTCTTTAAGTTTTATTTATTTATTTGAAAGAGAGCATGCAGAAGAGAGAGAGCAGGCATACAAGCTGGGGAAGAGGCAGAGGGAGAAGAGAAGCAGGCTCCCTGCTGAGTAAGGAGCTCGACCCACCGAGGCTCGATGCCAGGACCCTGAGATCGTGACCTGAGCCGAAGGCAGATGCTTAACCAACTGAACCACCCAGGCGCCCTTCCTGGCCTAGTTTAAATGAGATTTTAGCACTTCTGGTGTGAGGTTGCCATATGAATGCTTAAATATATCTTTAATGGATTATGTAAATCGTGTTTCTTTCAAATTTTTTCTTTATATGAGAATCATTTAGAGGAAATTAAACATATAAGGAAGAGGAGTCACTTTTATTATATAAGATACTTCTCTCAGAGCAAATTATTGGGCACTTTTGACTGTTTTTGTGGTATTTGGGAAATAAAGATTTTTCTAATATGTTCACATATAAAATCTATTTTTATTTTAATTTTTTTTTAGCTTTTCAACTGTCCTTTATACTTATCGTCCAGCATTATATAATCTTTAAAAAAAAATCTCATGTCTGTATATAAAGTGCTTTAAGGTTTTAATCATATCCTCAGATCTTGGGTCACCCGCCCTCTTACCTGGACACGTGGCCGTCCCCAGATGCCATGTCGCTCCGAGTCTATGGCAGGTTACTTGTTTGTATGTAGCCCCAAGTCGGCGTCACCAGTTTTGTTTTCGGTCTGTCTTTGGATGACATGTTTGCGAGTCAGTCAGTGCACGGGGAGGAGGCATGTTCAGTCACCTTATATAACGGGAAATGAAATTCATGAGCAGTGGGAACGTGTCCTTACCCCGGCTTTTAGATGAACGAAGCAGTAGTGGTAGGGGCTGGAGAAGCAGAGTTATCCTCAGTAGTTTTTGTTAATTCATGAGGTTCTCAAACAGAGAAAATTTGCTTCCTTCCTTCCTCTCTTCCTCTCTCTCTCTCATTCTCTTCCCCGCCCTCCACCTTCCGCCTTCCTTTCTTCTTTATAGTGGAGGAGAAGTATAGTTTCTTTCAGAGATAACCCATTTTATCTCAAGGAGTTCTAGTCATCCATCTTAGCAGGGTAATTTTATCCAAACTTAAAATGCCACCACTTCCTTAATAAGGACAACGTAATAAATACTCCAAAATAACCCTTTTGTAATTCTCAGCAGTAAAACAGAGAGAGTTTTTCAGGTACAACTTTATTTATGGAATGAGTAAAGGCTCATGAGATTTTCCAGCAAAAAGAGATCTTTGATGGATTTGGCAATGGAATGTTAGATATGACATCAGAAATGCAAATGGCACAGAAAGAAGATAAACTGGACTCATCATAACTGGAAACTTTTGTGCATCAAGGATGTTATGAGGAAAATGAAAAGATAACCTAAAGAATGGGAGAAAATATTTGCACATCATGTACCTGCTAAGGGATTTGTATCTAAAGTATTTGAAGAACTCCTGCAACTCAACAACAAAAAGACAACGCAAATAAAAATGGGTGAAGGACTGATAGACATTTCTCCAGAGAAGATGTACAAATGGCCACCAAGCTCATGAAAAGATACTCAGCATCATTAGTCATTAGGGAAATGCAAATCACTGGGTTGGCTATAATTATAAAGAGAAAAGGAAGAACATAGGTGGGGGTTAGAACGGGGAGATATTAGGACTGCTGTGATTACTGATGAGGTTGAGCCACTGTGGAAAATATTTTGTTAGTTCCTCAGAAATTCAAACATGGAGTTATCATATGACTCCACAGCTTCAGTCATAGATATATACCTGTGAGGACTCAAGTAAGTACACGTGTGTATGTGCAGGTTGATAGCAATACTAGTCACCATAGCTGAAAGGTCCCAGATGTCCATCAGTGGATGAATGGATAAACAGTGTGTGGTTTATACATACAATGGAATATTAATGAGCTGTAAGAAGGAATGAGGTACTGATACAAGTTACAGTGTGGATAAACCTCAAAGACTTTTGCTTACTAAAAGAAACCAGACACAACAGGTCACATAAGTGATCCCATTTATATAAAATATCCGGATTAGGCAAAGCCATAGAAACAGCAAGCAGATAGCAGTTGCCAGGGCCTGGGGGCAGGGAAGATGGAGGAGTGACACCTTAAAGGTTTTGAGTTTGTTTTGGGGGTGATGAAATGTTCTGGAATTACATAGTAGTAATGGTTGCACAATTCCGTGAATGCATTAGGAGCCACCGAATTGTATTAAAACAATAAATTTGAGAGAGAGATCAAGAGAATAAGGGAAACCAACTTTAGGAATATGTATTTTTTAAAGAATGATTTATTTATTTGAGACAGAGCAAGAGAGAGTGAGCTGGGGGAGAGAGAGAGGGTCTCAAATAAACTTTCCACTGGGCCCAATGGGGGGGCTTGATCTCATGACCCTGAGATCATGACCTGAGTCAAAATCAGTAGTCGGACGCTTAACCAACTGAGCCACTCAGGTGCCCCCTGACAGTGGGAATATTTCAACCTTCTGCGTTTATCGATGAGAAAACTCAGGCCCAGTGAGGTTAAATGATAGTGCAGTAGATTATTGGCACAGCCAGATGAGACCCTAGTCTGGCATAGGAGAGGGGACAGTGCATCGAAAGGGACAAAACTGAATTTAAATTCTTGGAATATGGGCAAGAATCTGAATCTTTCTGCAACAGACTTCCAAATTTGAAAATGTGGCTGGTAATACAGATCAGAATTATTGAAGAATTAAGATAACATCAGCAAAATGCCTATTGGAGTGAGCCTCACGTAGTAGGTGCTTAATATTAATTGAATTTGAATTTGCATTGATATGGTTTAACCTTGTGTTAGGAACATAAGTAATCCTGGAAAATATTTTGAGGAATATATTATCTTGGAAGATAGTTGAGTACTGGGTTGATAACTCGTATAATAGTTTGCTCTTTTATTTTTTTTTATTAACATATAATGTATGATTTGTTTCACAGGTGCAGGTCTGTGAATCATCAGTCCTACACAATTCCCAGCACTCACCATAACACATACCCTCCCCAGTGTCTATCACCCAGCCACCCCACCCCTCCCAACACCCCATTCCTCCCCACCACCCCCCTCTAGCAACGCTCAGTTTGTTTCCTGAGATTAGAGTCTCTTATGGTTTGTCTCCCTCTCTTGTCTCTCTCTCTGGTTTCATCTTGATTCATTTCATATTGTTCAGTATTACCATATTCTAGTTTGTAACCATTGAGATTGAATTGTCTGTAGCCATCATTTTTTAACAAACCACTGCTCCTTTTCTCTTAATTAGTAGAAAGGATTCTCAAATGAATATAGAGGAAGAATACTGCTTCTGTAATTGCTAATATTGCCTTGTAGGCTACTTGAACTCCCTGTGGGATTTTTTTTTCCTCCCACAGTGACCTTTCATAGAGTATGTGCTCTGAAAGAACAAGTCCACAGGGGTAGCATGGCACTCTGCCAATTATCAGTGTAATTTTCTATGGTGTTAAATCATCTTTGCGTTTATTTGACCATTTTCAGTGACAGTATTTTGTGTTTACTTAGTAGCTTTCAACTACAGGGCTTAAAACTCCTTGAAAATACTGAGCATCAAAACACTCCTTTGAGGTAGCATACTGTAATTATCCTTGTGGGTTAAGAGAGGAGGAGGATGGTATCCTTTAACTGTTAATGCTGTAATAAGAGAAGAAATCATCTGCAAAAAATAGGTTGCTAGTTATAGGATGGTTTTGTCTTAAAATGAGAAACTAGAAGTTTTTCTGCCTTCTTAGATGATGCTCACGATTTTCATCCCCATTTTTATTTGGCCATTTTTTCCTAGTTTTCAACTGATTGTAAGGTGTATTGATTCCTTTTGTTTCTAAAGTACAAGAAAATAAGAAAGTTGTAAGCATGTATCCAAAGTAGTTTTATCCAACTATGTAAATTCGTCCAGCCTTTTTGCTCTAGACAGATGAGTAGAATAATTTATAATTTCCTTTTTTAAAAGATTTTATTTATTTATTCATTTGAGAGAGAGAGAGCGGGGGAGGTGCAGAAGGTCAGGGAGAGAGAATCTCAAGCAGACTCCTTGCTAGGCACAGAGTCCCACATGGGGCTTGATCTCCTGACGCAGATATCAGCAAGAGTCGGACGCCCAACTGACTGAGTCAACCAGGCAGGTGCCCCTATATGTTTCTTAGCTTTGAGAGCGAGTACTATGTAGTCAGTTATAAGTCACATAATAGTCACGTCTTCAGGTATTTTAGGTTGGCATGGAAGTGACCATTTGATAATATTGCTGCCATGTAAGTGTATTTATGCTTCTCTTTGATGATGTGTTTTAAGAGCAAAGTACTACTTAATCCTGTATCCTTTGGCTCTTTCTTGGTCTTTGGAGATGGGGAGATATCCTACAGGTTAAGATATAGAACAGACTTAAAAATACAGTTTAAAATGGGGCCTACTTAATAGTAATTCCAAGAAAAGACACAACATGACTCACAAACAAATTTAGTTTGTGTTAAGAAGCAAACCCCCAAGTTGCCTTATGTAGGTTTAATGTGGGTCAGGGCCCATTTGGAGACCAAAGGGACATCTTAGCTGAGCTATGTAGTTGTTGCTTCTGCAATTGTCTTTTGTTGAATTCCCGTCAGCCTGGGTGGGGGGAGCTGATCAGAACCCAGTCTCAGTATCTGCAGCGCACAGACCAGGAACAGCTACACCGATCCTACAGCGTTCAGCCAATCAAGAGGATGATGGTAATAGATACCGCTATTGACCACTTAATATATGCCAGGTATTATTCTTTGTGCTTTTTTGCTTTGTCTTGTTGGACCCTTGAAGTTAATAAACAGTGAGTCACTTTTTATTATTTGCCCAGGGGGACTGAAAATAATTTAAATTTAATAAAGTAGCCACCCTGCTTCCCCAGTGATTACTTTGCCACCTGTCTTTAGTGAGGCCCATGGCGAATGACTCTTCTCACAATCTTTACGGTTTTATCGTGCTCTTAAACATTTTGTTTGGAAAGCCATGAAAATCTCCTGAGGGTAGGTGATTTATTTCCATTTGCCAAGTGTACGGAGTGAGAGAATGACCTTGATAGAGATCAGACTGAGAGTTGGTCCTGTTCTTTTCTGGCGGGGCTGTCTGGGTGATAAAGTACATGTAGTACCAGAGAATCAGAGAATTTCTGGTAGAAAACAGTCTGTACTGAATTTTTCTAGAGCACAGCTCCTCCGCTGAAGTGCAAGTAGCTAACAGGTTAGCTGAGATACCGACTGCGCCCTTAGGGCCCTGGGCAGCGAGGCCGAGGCCGTGTCCACGGGGAGCTGGCGTTCCCGGCCAGTCACCCAGCCTCAAGCTGAATTGCTGGCTCACCACACTGTAAAGTACGAACATACCATTTTTTTTTTGTTCATGCCAGGATGGCAGTTAGGCTCCGGAAACATAATTCCCCTCCAAAATGAAAAAGAAATAGAAATCGTACTTTATCTTTTTTTTTTTTTTAAACCTAATTCTCTCTCACCTATTACTTAGTTCCCCAGGGGTGGGAGTATGTTGGATTTAGACCTTGAAACTTGTACTTAGTTGCTTATTGTTAGTGATCTCAGAAGTTAGCAGTATGACTTTCATACAAGTAGAAGAATTTCCTGGCTGTTATGTGTCCTCACGGATTGTGTGGATTTAACAGAGGGCAAACTTGATCTGTTTTCAGAGGGTGCTTGTTTTTTCCTCCGTTATTCTTTTGGGGGAAGTTTGGGTTACTAGTCGTTTTAGGTAATTTTTGAAGCTCTGGTGCAAAAATTCTTTGACACAGTAAGACTTACTTTATCATTGATTAACGTACATTAAGTGGTTCATATGGCATGTTGACCCGAATCAACTTCAAAGTGGATTCAGAGACCACCGTTATGAGTCCTGCAGTCTCATTTCTGCCAGCGTCTCCAACAAAACTTCTTAGTCTTCTTTTTGCACATTAATGTTAAAAAGAATGATGGCCACTTTTTTTTTCTCTCATGTACAATGGCACCTCATCTTAGGGAGACGCAGGTTTTAGAGTCCAAGGCCTTGCAGGTGCTGATGATCTCATAGAGACCAGACTATTCTCAGGCAGAGGGAGTCCCTTAGGAATGCGCCCCATGGGATCCCAGCATCACATTCCTGAATAAGTCATGTCACCTGTGTTACTGCCCTTCAGGACTTAGTTAAGCAGTCTTCCAGTTCTCCAGTTGATCATGGAGAGTTCACGTATGTGTTTTAGCTCTTGAACCACTGTCAGCCCACTGGGGCCCTCAGCACGTGTTGACTGAGATACTAAAGATGGACATCTTCCACCTCACGCCGGGACTTACATTCATTCAGGGGAATGGTGGGCCTAATTGCCCCCATGATTCAGTTCTCTGTTTGCGAAGTGTAGAGTTGAAGTCATATAAGTGAATCACAATAGTTGAATTCACATAAATTCGCTATCATGTCACTCCCTTGTATTACCTGATGACTTGTGCTGTACGCGCTTTGTCTCTCAGATGTTTCACTTATTTATGCCTTCGCAGTCTTCGGGCTCCTATTTCTTAGAATTTAAAAGTACTGCTGTGTTCATTAAGAAAGTCTCCTGCCTATTACCAACCTCCTACTGATTTATAGGATTAGAGCCTGTTAGGAGAGAGAAAGGTTTCTTAAATAGAAGCTCACTGGTATTCTGTATTTTTTTTAGCTGAATATATTCCTAGGGAATGTTGCAGGTAAACATTTTGTGTGCCCAGTGAAAAAGGGAAGGGGTAAGACCGTGAAGGTGTAAGCTGCTAATTTTTAAATCGACAGGGAGGAGTGTGAGTATATTGACCTAATAGCTACCAGTTTGAAGAGTACAAATTCTAAAAGGATTCTGTTTCCCTCCAAATATACTGAGCTGGGTTCTGTTGCTAGCAGCCAAATCATTTTAATTGGATTTAGATTCAGATATGACTGTCTTCCATGGTTTCCACTCTTGGAGACTCAACTTATGCCACTTTGTACAGTAGGGGTTTGCCTTAATTTATATTAGCAACATTAATCACCTGGATTTTTTTTCTTCATTCTAGGCCATTAAAACATATCACATTCATTAGTGTAAGAAGAATTCTGAAAGTCAGTTATCCTCACAAATTAGGATCTGAAAATTTTGAAAACAGCTGTTACGTTTAATTTATTGTATTTTAAGTGGTCTGGTTGAAGATTGCTATTTGTGGTTGTTTTTTCTTTTGTTTTGTTTTCCCATGTCAGTATCCTTGCAGACTTTGTTCCCACCTAGCTGTGTGTCCTGGGACAAAGCATTTCACCTCCCCGATCTTGATGCTTTCCTGCCCAAATTAAAGGGCTTGCGTGAAATGGTTTCTCCCATCCAGCTCATGAATAACTCCATACATATTAGATTTGACAGACAATGCAGAGTAAGGCGAACTGAAGGTGGCATTGATATGCAGTGAAAACAACTCAGGTTTCAGAATCACGCTATTTGCCTCTCAGGAAGGAAGTAGCTGAAGAATCTCCAGCAGGTGACTTATCTCTTGGAGGCTCAAATTCTAATCTGAAAATTTGGACAATAATAGCTACCTAACAAGGTTTGTCCGAGAATTAAATATGATATGAAATGTAAAAGTGTCTATTACAGTACAGTTTAGTTCAGGGATGTCTTTATCCTTTAAAGATAAGGTTAAGACAGGAAAATTGAAATGTCCTGCTCTTTACAAGGCCATTACTGAGTTCTGCCAAAAGTGGAACTAGCTGTGCAAGTAGAAGACATAAAGAAGATAATAATTTGAATTTGCAAATATCCTCTAATATCTTTAGGATAGATTGCTATTTGACAGCATTTGGAAGAAAATATTTAAGAGATGTCTAGGTCTGTCACAAGACCTTACTGAACTTTTTTCTTTGGTGCTAGTAGCCTTCTTTTCTTTTTCCTGGCGCCTTTGAACTTAAGTCAGAAATGAACACTAGGTAAACATTCATGCAAAAGGCTGGATCCAGTTCAGTTCCTTTTTGAATGACTCTGGACTAATCACTTAACAGCTACTTACATCTCTAGAGATAATGTCAAATTTAGGAGTACTAAAATATACACAATATTGTGAATATGTAAAGGAAATTTGTTATATATTTAGAAATAAAAGGTCAAAGAATATGTACCATCAGAACATTTTGGAGGAAATGGCTCACTCATACAGGCAGATAGCATAGCCGATAAATTTTCCAGCATTTTCGGTTAGTACCTCATTGGTAGGCAATCTTTTTTTTTTTTTTCAAGATTTTATTTATTTTTTGAGAGAGAATGAGAGTGAGAGAGAGAGCACGAGAGGGGAGAGGGTCAGAGGGAGAAGCAGACTCCCTGCTGAGCAGGCAGCCCGATGTGGGACTCGATCCCAGGACTCCAGGATCATGACCTGAGCTGAAGGCAGTTGCGTAACCAACTGAGCCACCCAGGCGCCCCATTGGTAAGCAATCTTAATGCAGTGGACTGTCTTTTGAATTTGTGGCTATAATAGTTGGTATCTTTTAAAAATTTCTGGATATTTAATTATAATCTGGCATGCATGTAGCCTTAAGCTGACTGTATTGGGTATATATCAAGTATTTGATATACTGACTTGTTAAATACATTATTGATAGATTAGTTACAGTTGTGGTGTTTGAATGTATGCTTTGTTTTGTTATCTTCTGTTAGGATTGCAAAATCTTTTATCACTGGTGTTGGGGTAGTCATTTGGGCTTATTGTGTTACTTGTGTAACTTTTGTGTAGAAAAAGTCAGTAAGATTCTACAATGGAAAAATTTAAAAAGCTGCATGCTTAAGAGAAAGCTTATCCTTATGTTTACAATAAATGAGAGAATAGTACTTTGAATGTTTGATGAATGCAGGACTTTGGCAAGAGTTACTGAGTATACCTGCTCAGTTTTGTTTTGTTTTTTAAAGATTTTATTTATTTGTCAGAGAGAGAGGGAGAGAGAGAGAGCGAGCACAGGCAGAGGCAGAGGGAGAAGCAGGCACCCCGCCAAGCAAGGAGCCCGATGTGGGACTCGATCCCAGGATGCTGGGATCATGACCCGAGCCGAAGGCAGCTGCTTAACCAACTGAGCCACCCAGGCATCCCTACCTGCTCAGTTTTAAGTTAAAAGAAGTTAGAAGTAGATTAGAGTATAAATTATTATGGAAAAATGTATAAAAGATAAAAGGAAGAGTCTAGACATTCTATTTTCACATTTGTAATGAAGTTATGGGAAGTTAAATGAAGTCTTTTCAAATTTTGAATTTCTAACCAGGAAAAAGTTGTTTTCTATGAATACTTCTTTCAAAAAAAAGCCACTGACTTGGTTCTTTAATATGTAGACTAAGTCCTGTAGAAGTTTCATCTGAAATGGTTGTAGAAGCGTGCAGCATTAATGATTGTAATATAAAATCAGCATGGTGTTTGGATCTTCTAAAGCTGGTTCATGAAATTTGCTGAGTGCAATTTTACCCAAATGTATGTGACCCTGAGAATTTTTTCCTTTCTTTTAAAAAATTTTTACTTTAATTCCAGTTAGTCACTGACAGTGTTAGATTAGTTTTAGTTGTACAATATAGTAATTCAACACTTCCATATATCATCACCCTGTGCTGACAATGATAAGTGCAGTGCACTCCTTAATCCCCAAGAATTTTTTTTTTTTAAAGATTTTATTTATTTACTTGATAGAGATCACAAGTAGGCAGAGAGGCAGGCGGGGGGGGGGGGGAAGCAGGCTCCCCGCTGAGCAGAGAGCCCGATGTGGGGCTCGATCCCAGGACCCTGGGATCATGACCTGAGCCGAAAGCAGAGGCTTTAACCCACTGAGCCACCCAGGTGCCCCCCAAGAATTTTTTAAAACAGTACTGGGCACAGTGGTGTTCTGTCAAAGAAGTTTCAGTTAATTTGAAGCTAATTTTTTTTTTAAAGGAGAATCTTTTATTTTATTTATTTATTTGACAGAGATCACAAGTAGGCAGAGAGGCAGGCAGAGAGAGGAAGGGAAGCAGGCTCCTTGCCAAGTAGAGAGCCTGATGCGGGGCTGGATCCCAGGACCCTGGGTTTATGACCTGAGCTGAAAGTAGAGGCTTTAATTCACTGAGCCACCCAGGCGCCCCAATTTGAAGCTTATTTAAAGTTACTTAAGGGACGCCTGGGTGGCTCCGTTGGTTAAGCGGCTGCCTTCGGCTCAGGTCATGATCTCAGCATCTTGGGATCGAGTCCCACATAGGGCTCCTTGCTCAGCGGGAAGCTTGCTTCTCCCTCTGCCTGCCACTCTGTCTGCCTGTGCTCACTCTCTCTGACAAATAAATAAATAAAATCTTTAAAAATAAATAAATAAAGTTACTTAAGACTGGCACTTCGTTACGAGAAATTATTTCACCTGGCGTTTTCCTCAATTGAAAATGACATAAGCAGGGGCGCCCGAGTGGCTCAATTGCTTAAGCGTCTGCCTTCGGCTCAGGTCATGATCCTGGGGTCCTGGGATGGAGCCCTGCATTGAGCTCCCTGCTCAGGGGTCCCTGCTTCTCCCTCTCCCTCTGCTGTTTCCCCAGCTTGTGCTTTCTCTCCCAAGAAAATAAATAAAATTAAATTAAATTAAAAACCGTAAGCAAAGAAGTAGATTTTAAAAACATTATTGGTGAGTTTTCTTTCATTAAAGCCAAGAAAGTAAAGTTGTAACAAATTCGTTATTGATATAAAATATTTAAACTTAAAATGTTACGAGTTTCAGTTTTTCAGTTAATGTTATGGGAAAATATTAACCATTTAAAATATGCATTCAGGTATGTGCATGGTGCACACAATTTTTTGCCTCAGGTTCCAAATAAAGTAAAGTACTCCTAAGTAATTTAAGAGTAGTATACTACTGCTTCCCCACTCCTGGCCTTTTGCTGTTGTTGTCATACATTTTTTTTCACATATGTCATAAAGCTCACACTATATGATTTTTGTTTAAACAGATAATTACCTTTTAAAAATTTTTAAATAAAATCCCAAGTCAGTTGACCCAAGACAGGGAGATTATTGAGGGGTTCCCAACCCATTCAGGTATGCTGTTTAAAATCCGCAAGTTTTCTCCGGCTGGTAGCAGAAAAGGAAGTAAAAAAGATTCACAGGGCGCAAGGGACTCCACGTGTTGCCTATGTGAAGATAGAGAATTGGTGAGGCAGAATGTGGGCAACCCCTAGAAGACAGTGTTCTATGGTGGATGTCAGGGGAATGCAGATCGTTAGCTGCAAGAACTAGATTCTGCACCAGCCCAAGTGAGCTTGGAAGTGGTGCTTCCCCAGCACCTCTGGACAGAGCCCTCCCTGAGTGACATCAGATGGTGTATATACCTGTGTGCGACCCAAAGCAGAGAGGCCAGCCACACCTGTCTGAAATTATGACCTACAGAACCATGACCTAACAATTGGATGCTTTTTGTTTTTTATTATTTGTTTTAGAGAGATACGTAGAGACAGAGATAGCGCAAGCAGGGGGGGAGGGAGAAGCAGATTCCCAGCTGAGCAGGGAGCCCTATGCGGGGCTTGATCCCAGGACCCCAGGATCATGACCCTAGCTGAAAGCAGAGGCTTTACTCACTGAGCCACGCAGGGGCCCCTGGATGTTTTTTTAAGTCCCTATGTCTCTGGTAGTTCTATAGCAATAAAAAACTAATACACCTTGTGAGCCCTCTGGGGCTCTGTGTTAGATCCTTCTGAAGTCTCAGCATAGGATCTTCCAGTCCCACTCTAGATTTGATTTTTACCTGGAAGCTATTTCGTTCTTTGAGAATCATGTTATCACCTCGAGGTGCTGGTTATGTCACAGAGCTTTATTGTTTAACCTGGTGTGTCCCTGCCCCTATAGAATTAACAGTGTCTTCTTTAACTCATCTCTTTTCTCTCACATGTTATCATCAGATGCAGTGAGAAGAAGCCCGCTGGCCCTTGAAGTCGTTGAGCTCATTAGGAACATGTCCTCTTTTCAAGTGTTGTGCCCACAACAGTATTTCTAAACTTCCTTCCAAAATACAACAAGGATCCCCTCAACCCTCACTAGGTCTTCAAGCCTTCCGCTAACCCTCTCCTCAGTCTGGCTCTTCGGCTCTCATGTTCTCCGTCTGGTTTCAAGGCCGCTAAATACCACAGGCAAGCATCCTAATTCAGAAGTGCGCGGCATGTCTGTTGCCCAGCCCCACAAGTCACGTAGCATTATTTCTGTTGTCCTCTGTTGGTTGAAGCAATCACAAAGATCTACTAGGTTCAAGGGGGAGGGGTCTGGACCCCACTTCTCTATGGGACAAGTCTTACAGTTATATTTTAAGAGAGGGATAAGCGATACAGTATCTGTGTTTGGAGAATTACATCCCGCAAAGACCTCAACATGTTGGCTTGTATTTTAAAATTGCATTTTGTCTGCTTTGTAATGCCCTTTTAAAATAAAATGCTACTGGGGCGCCTGGGTGGCTCAGTGGGTTAAGCCTCTGCCTTCAGCCCAGGTCATGATCCCAGGGTCCTGGGATCGAGCCCCGCATCGGGCTCTCTGCTCTGCGGGGAGCCTGCTTCCCCCTCTCTCCCTGTCTGCCTTTCTGCCTACTTGTGATCTCTCTCTCTGTCAAACAAATAAACAAAATCTTTAAAATAAATAAATAAATAAAATAAAATAAAATAAAATGCTACTAATCTTCTACCCATTTTGCAATTATGGAGTCACGGGAAAATGTAAAGTTTTGTTTATACTAGTCCTGTAGTACATCCACTGCTAACATCAACCAATGGGGCATTCTAAATTTAATTAAAGTTACTAGGTGCCAGTTGCAGCCGAGTTTTCTTTTTTTCTTGTTAACGAGTTTATCATTTTAAAAAAAAGTATTCTCTTAAGTGAATACCTGTAACTCTTCTGTAGTTGATTTACATATTTCAAAAACTGTCCAGCAGTAGACTATGATCTGGGCAGGTGTGAATTACCTGTGATTTTCAGCATTTGTTTCATAGAGGTGCCTTTTTCTTCTAAAGAGAAACCTCTGACGGGAACTAGGTGGTATAGTATGTTATTATTCCGTGCTGTCCATGTCTCTTCTCACATAGGTCAAACTGATGGTTCACTGGGCTACAGCATGGAAGCCTTGAGGGAGGTCGTGTCTTGCGGGGTCCCTCATCTCGGGTCTTTCCTTTGCGCAAAGGTCTTGCGCTTTCAGCTGTCGTGGCACGAGGACGGAGTTCTCCTCAAGGGTTTCTCATCACGTAAAATTCCACACGGAACTTGTGAAGAGCAACTAGATAAACGATGGGGGAATCCTATGTTAATACACCCGGACTTTCTGAACTGTTGGGTCACACACATCTCAGCAAAGTATTATTGAAAGCGAGGCACGCTCCCGTTGAGACGCACTCGCGGCTCAGGTCACACCTGCTAGATTCTGTAAGGCTGGCGCTGACACAGGCAGTCCTTTCTACCCCTCCTCCTCTTAAACAGGCAGACAGAGTGAATCAGTGTTGCTTTAATTACATGTATCAAATAAAAATCTCAGAGAGCATCTCCTTTTAAAACGTAGTTCTCTTCCGTGGTGCTCGCAAACCTGGGCAGCTGCCTCGTTGTGCGGCTCCCGCAGTCTGACCTGTAGCATGACTCACAGCTCTCACACATGCCCAACGGTGTGCCTCCAGAAGCACGCATGAAACACAGAGGTGCTGTTGATCATAGAGCCAACATCTGTGTAACCACCACCCAGAACAAGGTATAAAACACTGCCAGCATGCCAGACCTCTCCTTCGCTTCTTCCAAATAAGTTCCCGCTCTTTCCCGTCCCATGCACTCCACCTTCTTTGATAATGTCCTGTTTGTCTGGATATTTTTATCCCCTGCTCATAGATCTCTAAACACCACAGTTTGGCTTTGATAGTTTTATTTTTGACCACATTTCATGTAAATCATGCTGATTATGATCTTTTGTTCCTGGCTTCTTCAATGTTATGTTCTTGATACTTATCCTTGTCATGCAGAGCTGTAGTCTGTTCATTTTCAGTGTTGTATAGAGGTTTATTATATGAATAAACCACGTTTTACTTACTCATTATAATGTTGAAATGCATTTGGGTTGTTTCCAGTTTTTACTAAAACATATACTGTTGCTGTGGGCGGTTTTGTACGTTGCCTCTTGTTACATATGGTCACCATTCCTGTTGGGCCATCTGCCCTATGAATGGACCTGCTTGGCCTTAAGCCACACTGAAAATTCTTTCTGAGACCTGCCTCTTTTGGTAGACCTTCTTTGGGCATGTCAGACTTCCGTGAGACACCTCCTTAAAGACTGGAGGGCTTTTTACTTAACTGAGAGGCTCTGGTAGGCCCCTCCATGGTCCATTTAGGGCATTAACAAAGGGTTTTACGTGTACTCCCTTGATTTGGGCTACGGTCTTGTATTTGGAGTCTCTAATCGTATTTGGAGAATGTTTGCCAGCTGCAAGACTGGAGATGAGAAGCAGTTGTGTTTTCCAACCCAGCAAGTCCTGGTCCCTCTTTCTTCCCGCTAAATTTCCCTTGTAAAGTGATCACTTTTTTCTTCAGGTCATCTTTTGCTTGCCATTACTACCTTATCATGCACGGCTACGAACAGTGAGCTGACTTTGAACATTTGCCTACACATCTCAGGCAAATCCAAATGTTCATTAAGTAACTTTTTCACCTTCTGAGTATTATATAGGTAACACAGTTTTGCCACTTACTATTTTTTTTTCACTACGCACAGAGGCTCCTTAATTTTTCAGCCTCCAATGAGAATTTTCTTACCCTTTTCCAGCTTTTGCTAGCAGTTTGCTCACCATTTTTCCACCTTAGGCCACTGTTTGGTTCCAGAGCCAGTATTACATATATAATATATGGATAATTACATATAATTATTGGTATAATTATGGCAGTACTACACTTTGGGTACTGTTAGCGATTATAACAAACCACTTCAAAATTCAGTGGTTTGAAACACTAACCATTTATTAGTGTTCATGAGTCTGAGAGTGGGCAAGGTCGTTTGCTTTCCGGGCTGGGCCATTCCCCGCTGGCCTTGCTCTTGTGTCGCAGTTGGCTGGGGCAGGCCAGTTCAGCCTGGCTTTTATTCTCTGCGGTGACTGGGGTGCTTGGGCTTCACATCTTTCATCACTGAGCGGCTTAGCCTGGGCTTGTTCACTTGATTCAGAGGGAACATGAAATGACACCGGGCTCCTTGAGGCCCAGGTGCAGAACTGGCCCCCCGTTGTTTTCTTCACATCCTCTTGGCCAAAATAAAGCCCAGAGTAGGGAAATAGCCTCTAATTATTTATGGAAGATGCTACAGAATCACATTTCAGAGATGATGTCTATAGTAGAGGGTAAAGAATTGGGGTCATTTTTCCAATCTGCTAAAGTATGTGTATGTTTCATTTTAAAATAGCTGTATGGAACACGCCAGCCATGTGTTGGAGTCATTGTTCAACATTGTCACTGGAACTTGGTAATAAGTCTTTTTAGTTTTAGTCTTTTTGGTGAATGTCACTTTTACTTTATTGTGATTTTCATATTTATTTTGTAAATTGCTAATAAGATGGCTTGCCTTTGCCCCCCCTGTCCTTTATTTCTTTATTTATTTTTATTTATTTATTTATTTATTTGACACAGAGAGAGGGATCACAAGTAGGCAGGGCAGCGCACAGAGAAAGAGTGAGGGGGAAGCAGGCTTCCCTGCTGAGCAGAGATCCCAATGTGGGGCTCCATCCTAGGACTCTGGGATCATGACCTGAGCTGAAGGCAGAGGCTTAACCCACTGAGCCGCCCAGGCGCCGCCCCGCCCTTTTTTTAATTGCCCATTTGAATGTCTGCCTCTCTTTCTTAAGGAAGGGAGGAGTGCCTCCAGGGGCCTGGTTTACTTCCCTGGGCTGCTTTAGGATCCTGACCAAAAAATCATCACTTTGTTGTCAGCTACCCAGTGCTTTCAAGGGAATGTTTTTGAATTTTTGTTCTTGATTATTTTTTTTTTGTCAAGTTTTTCTATTTAATCCTTGGTGAAAAGAGAGTTGGTCTTAGTCTCCCATTCCTGGAAGGAGATAATTCATTCCTATCTTTGTAGTTTGACTTTCATGAATCTGACGGATTTGGACATGTGCATCTAAAGCTTTAAGGATTAATCTACCTTATGGAAAAACCTTTGTAAATAAAGTGTCATTTGCCTTGCAAACAATTATTTTTTCCCCAGATCTGACTAATTTGTTGGCAAACAGTTTTGTTGTGCTTTGACATGTAACAGGTGCTAACATCCTTTGCAATCTTGTCGCCAGGAACAGGGGGCCTAGGTCACCATGTTCATTAATTAAGTCCAGGAAATTTTATTTCTCCTGTGGCTAATCATTTATACTTGACAAGCATATGTCATCTGTGCCTCTGATCTCCCTGCTTTTGCCTTTGTTCTCTGAAGCTTATTTTTCACCCAGCAGTCGTAATTTTTGACTAGCTCAGATTATGTCATTTCTCTGCTCGGTATACTGTGAGGGCTTCCCTTATTACTCAAAGTGATGACCCAGAGGCCTTAACGTAGCCTGAAAGGTCCTCTGTGAGATATCGCCACGCTAAGTCCATCTCTTACCCTTTCCTCCAGCTCACTCTGTTCTAACCACAGAAGTCGCCCTGTTTTTCCCACAGCCCTTCAGACCTACTCCTGCCTCATCATGACCTTTACAGTCCGTTCCTCTTCTGGAATGCTTCTTCCCTTGATGTCCATGTGGATTGCTCTTTCCCCCCGTTAGGTCTCTGCATAAATATCATAGTAGAGAAGGGCCTTCCTGGAACATGTTACACACAGTTAGAGTGGCCCTCCTGTCACTCTGTCTCTCCCTTCACTTATTCTCCTTTTCTTCCTAGAACTATCATCCCCTAACATCCTAGTACTTAGTATTTGTTTAAATACTGTTCCCCCATCCTGGAATGTAAACTCCCAGAGAGCAGGAATGTGCCTACCACAGTGCCTGGCACACAGTAGTCTTCAGTTATTACTATAGTTTTTAATAAATGAATCTGTAGCCACCACAGTATTTTTTATTTCACACGTACAGACTGTTTTAAAAGGTTGAGCTAAATCATTAAGTTGGACAACAGTAAGGCACAGAAGCTTTTACCAGCAGATAGAATGGAGACCTCTCTGACCCCGCAGAAGGGCAGTTTTGAGCCCTGAGCACATCGGGCCATGGTGATAATGTGAAAGGTCTCTCTTCGTGCACTGACAGTGATAACTAGGGCATTGTTTTTCTGATGTTAAAAACCAGCAAACCTCCAATAAGGAACTGATTACAGAGGGAAATAGTTTTTCTACATCTTAATCTTGATAAGAATTTAAGATCAGTATGATTATTTTAAATAAGCATGTATTGCTGAGGAGGCTGGCTCTATAGGCAAATATTTTGTTGACAAGAATATGTCTTTTTTCCCCCAGATTTTTATCTAAATTCTAGCTAGTTAGCATACACTGCAGTATTGGTGTCTGGAGTAGAATTCACTGGTTCAGCACTTTCACATTCATACATCACCCAGTGCTCATCACAATAAGTACCCTCCTTAATGCCCATCCCCCATCAAGCCCATCCCCCATGCACCTCCCACCATCAACCCTGTTTGTTCTCATCCTCAAGAGTCTCTTCCCCTTACTTCCCTCTCTCTTCTTTTTCTCCCCGCCCCCCATACGTTCACCTGTTTTGTTTCTTAGATTCCACATATGGGTAAAATCATATGGTGATTGTCTTTCTCTGACTCTTTCACTTAGCATAGTACACTCCAGCTTCATCCACAAAATATGCCTGTTTTAATGGGATGTAGGGAATTCAAATTTGGCATTTTAACAAATCCAACATTTTGCTAATAAGTGGGTTTGTGAATGGACTTAAAAAGTTTAATAAATGTAATATTTTAAAATAGTGATTTCAGCTGTGATTTCAGTGTTGTCAGGGGTAGTTTTCTCCTTGTCTGTACCTACCTTCTCTTGTCTTCCACCAATCAGGAAGCTCTCAGGATAGTCACACAAGTGTTTTTTGGTGCTCTTTGTTAGACGCCTCTCTTTGAGTCCCACTGTCTAAAGTAAGATGTAGCCATTGCTGGAATGGGACCAGATCTGTGTCACAGGGACAACAGTGTCCATGTACTGGGTGTTTAGTATGTGCTGGTGCTTAAAATACATTCTCTAATTTACTCTTCACTGTAGTTCTGTGAATTAGAGACTGTTTATCATCTCCATTCTAGAAGCAGAGAAATGGAGCAAGATCATACATCTGGTAAGTAACTGGGTTGAGATCTGAATACAGGTCTGTCTGCCTTCATTATAATAAAGCATTCAGTGAGTGACTCCCGATTCAGAGAGAAAGTTATTTCAACAATTGATTTTCTATAGAAAAAGGGGAAAAAGAGTCGAAAATGAGAATACGATGTGTGGAAAAATACATTGATGCTGAGCGGTTATTTATGATCATTTCAATCATAAAAGAAAAATCAAGAATCAAATTTTGCATTAGAATACTAAAACCTGAAGGTGCTGATGAAATTGTATCTTATATTTTGGGTGAATACAGTTGTATATTCTGTAAAGTGCATGACGTTAGTAGAGTATGAAAGTCCGTCAAAACCTATTATGTGCCATGCTCTGTGATAGGTGGTGCTGTGCGGGGGGGAAAAAGGGGTATGAAGGTTTCTCCTCGGGACAGACTGACAGTGATGTGAGCAAGGCTTGGAAACAGTGCAATTAATTGGGAGATTTGTTAAGCACCTAAAATGGTACCTGGTATGCTAATACTTCTAAATGGTAATGAGTTGTGGAGGTTTATTCAAGGTGCAACATGAGCACCTAGATGTGTGGGATTGATCTTTTCTAGATCCCTAGGGAAGACTCCACAGAGGAGTACACGTTTGAATTAGGCCTTAAAAAGTGAGTGAACAAAGGAACGGATAGTCTGAGTAAAGGGAAGAAGATACACAATGAGTGACTAAATTTAGTAAGATTAAATCCTAAATACGGGGCCCAGAAAAAATGCTTAATTCACCTTCTGTGTGTTTTTTTTTTCTTTAAACAGAAAGCATTTTATTTACAGTGTGAGTAGATTGTTCCAAGAACATCATACTATGACCTTAAAGGGAGTCAGTGACAAAATCGAGTATTTATTTTAATTTTTTTATATTTGTGCAATGTAGTTACATAACCTAACTGCACCATGTAAAGTATAGTACGCCAGGATACTGTTTAATCCTTAAAGGAAAGAATTTCCCAGCTATGTTGGCCTATAAGAATTGTTTCATAAAACCAGGAACTTTATTTCCAAGTAACCATTTAGAAGCTTTGTGCATCTAGTGGGTAGGCTCCATTCTGAAGACTTTTGAGAATAAATGAGGATGAAATAGTAATGGTTCAGGGACTGGAGGCAGTAACGTACCCTCCTCACGTGGTGCCGGAGACACTGGATGCTTATAAATGGTCATGAATTGTAGAGGCCAATTCCAGGTGCAATTGGGCAGCAAACAGCAGGTGGTTTTTCTGTCCATCTGCCTCCCTTCCTAGACGTGATCCCATCCTCTGCCTAGTAAGTCAGGGAAATTACAAATACAGTGCTTAGAAAAAGGTAGATATCTAGATTTCCTTTTAGAAAATCTTACCAAACGTGAGTATTTATAATTTATTATGAAATGGTTGTATTCGTGACAAAGATATCATTTAAGGGGGCTTAATCAAATAATTAAGAAAATTGTTTTTTAATTGGATAAATGATTAAATGAGAAATACCAGAGAAACACGTTTATCTGCATTTTGAATGATACCAAACCTGTAGAGTGATTTTCCTCCTTCCTTTGTAAACACTCTTATTGTTGGTAGTGTTCCTGTCAGAATATAGTGTCAGCCATTCTGTGGCCTGTGGGTCTATCAGGGAATAGTTAATGGAGGTGTTTAGACTGCTAAAATATACAGAAACTTTCAGAGTTTTCATGCCGGCAGAGAAGCAATGGAATACAATCTGAAATTCCCCGTGTTTATTTAAATATGGAAGAAACTGTTGTGAGTATTTAGATGTATGTTCTCAGAATTCTTGTCTTTTGCTACCACTGTTTGGAGGACAAACTATGAATTTATTAAAATACGAATTTTTTCTGAAAATTTAGTTCAAATTCATTATTATTTACATATTTTTCTGGCTTGGCAGTGAGCTAATAAATTCATTATATACTGACCCTCAAAGAGTAACTGCGTCCTCATGTCAGATGCTGCATCAAAACATGAGAAAGACACAGTCCTTGCTCTTTTTAATTAAATGTGATAGGTAAGGCTGGAAAGACAGGAAAGCGGCTGAAGATGGATGAGTCTCCCAGGCAGGAGGTAACAGATTTATTCTTTTTAACTGCTCTTTCGATCGCATCAGGTGTAAAGATTTTAGCAAGAAGGACTGCTGTCTGTGAAGATACATAGTAATAGAGAAAATGTTCATTTGTTGGTACCAAAGCTCCTTTACCTTCTTTGTAAGCCTCTGGTCATTTCTTTGACCTCAGATCCTTGAAGGTCTTTCTTGAAGTTGTAAAACTTCAAGAAAACCCATGGCCTTGGTCAAGGCGACACGCCTTCTTACCACCTTGGTACTGAAAATTGGAAGAGTATGTAGGATAGTGTTTCAGGTTCAGTGTTTTACTTCTGTCACTGGAAACCGCATGCTTCTGCTCGCTCTTCTCATCTTCCAGCTGGAGGCCCTGTGCTGTTCTGTGGTGAAAATTGTGAAATAAGAAACAAGCCCTTTGAAGAAAGAACAGTTTGACAATCTTGATAACTGTTCCTTCTTCCAAGGGTTTGTTTATTTTGTAATTATATCTTTCTATTCTTTTTCATGGCATTATCCTTTTTTTAGAAAATGTTGCTGGTGGTAGACAGTAGAGCTTTAAATAAATATGTGATTTCTTAGAAAATAAAATGTTGCCAGTGTCATGAAGTCGACCAGTGTATATGTGCGTGCGTGTGTGTGAGTGTGTGTGTGTGTGTTGTACTGATCTGTTAGTCCATTTGTGGGAACAAATGTAACTTTGTGTGTCATCTGCGTTCAAGTAAAATAAAGGTGTGGAACTGCTGACACAGCGGATGGATCACAGGCTTTGTGTTCAAACCTGGTTCAAATTCTTTCTCTGATGTGGTGCTCCTTTTGCTCATCTCTAAAATGGGTTGTGAATGCCTGTCTCCTAGAGTTGTTGTGACGATCGACCGTGATAATGTGGGTATAAGGGTGTCGTGCCAGGTGCATGGTGGTGTGGAATAATTTTAGTTTCCTCTCTTCTTTCTTCTTAGAGGTCATTGGGGGTGGAGGGGAATTTCAGGTAAAGTTACCATCTAACTTGAATGTAAACCCAAGAGAACAAATATAAAGCAAAGAAAAATACATCAAATTTAGAGAAAATTTGAGGTTTTAAATTTTATTGTTGTAGTAAAGTAAATCAGACAATGAACAAAATACCATTTTTACATTAGTAAGTCATTTTGTTAAGTATTGAAAGTACATTTTTCCAGGGGCACCTGGGTGGCTCAGTGAGTTAAGGCCTCTGCCTTCGTCTCAGGTCATGATCCCGGCGTCCTGGGATCGAGCTCCGCATCGGACTCTCTGCTTAGCAGGGAGCCTGCTTCCCCTTCTTTCTCTGCGGGCCTCTCTGCCTACTTGTGACCTCTGTCAAATAAATAAAATAAAATAAAATAAAGAAAGTACATTTTTCCAATCTCATTATTTATGCTTAGAACCATAATTGGTGGTAATTCAAATATGTGTTCTTTATTGTTCTAAAATATTTTTACACGTTATGTCATTGATACTTCTAACTCTGTACTGTGAATATTCATATTAATAATAATAGATGAGAGAAAGCTGAAGGCAAGGTGATTAAGTGATTAGCATTGTTGTCATGGTCAGTAAGTGATAATCAGAACCAGATTGTAGAGTTATCTTTTGTTTCTGTTGCTATTGTTTGTGACAGAGACAACTCTAGGAGGACCCAGTGCATTTTTAGCATTTTACTTTTCTCTTTTGCTTCCTATGAATCATTTTAATTCTTATTCTTACAAATTGGCAGTTTTATAAAGAGAGAGATTGATTCCCCCAAGGTCACATTAATGATCTTATCATTCTGAAACAGAATATATCTAATCACTAAACTCCTTCCCTGGCCCTGATCTGCAGTGAGAACAATTGTTGCCATGACAGTTGGATAAAATCAGCCAAAGGAAATCTTTCTTGGCGTAGACAGTTGGAATAGGTGTCCCAGATACCAGGGTTATGAGCAACCAAGGTTTTCAGATTTACATATTTTAGAGAACCTTTTTCAAATTGCTTTAAACGTCTAGAGGTTTCCAGGTAAAGCAATTCAACTGGACCAAACATACACAAATCAAATAAAACATATACAAATCACAAATATATAAAAATAGTTATGATATATGTCTATAGTAGTATATATATATATAGTAGTATATATATAGTAGTATATATATCTATATATTTTATATATAGTGTCAGCTGTATCTTTTATATGATATTTGCATGTAAGGGGAGATGTTTAAAATTTTAAATTCTTGAAGGTTACAACCTTTGGGGCTCTTGTCTCTATAATTAGGTTCCCAGATACCAGGGTAGGCTGTGATCTAACCAAGTAGGTTTTGGTAAATTTCTTTGCTGTTAGGAAGAATGTATATATTGGATGTGGAGGGTGACCAGGCCCCAGGCCAGCTGGGTGGATTGTGTCTATGCATCATTCTTGATAATTGAATTTAGTTAATTTTGAACTAATTGTGGTTGAAGACTTTAAGGTATGGATAACCCAACAGTTCAATGAGTAGCAAAAACGTGCACCTTGTTGTGTGAAAGAACAGTGTTTCTACTCTCTTTCCAGTTATGTGAGGTGAAGTTGAGAAACATTAAGTCTTTTGGAAGAGACACTGGTACATGTCCCCGTCAGTGTTTGATTATCACACAGAGCATCTTACTTTGAGATCTTACCTTCTAGGATCTACTTTGGAGCAATAAATTTGCAGCTATTTTAGGTGCAAGAGCTTGTCTTTAAATAGATTAGATACTCAGACCCACACCCCCTCAATTCTGCCCTGGTCTTAATGTGTGTGTGTGCATGCGTGTGTGTATTTGACAAACGTGGGACAACGCTTGTTGGGTAAACTGGAGTAAGGCAACCAGGTATTGTTAGTTATTACCACACATACTTGCCCCTCGATCCCTGGAAACCTCTCTACCACCTTGAGGGCTCCTTGTCTTCCTTAGGAGTTCACATAGGAAAAGGGGAGTCTTGCATGTAAAGCATAAGCTAAAGGGAAATAATTATTTATCTAAGTGAGAAATTTTTAAATATATCAATTGAATAGATAGATATACAAATACTGTTAATATCAAAATATCAAACATTTGTTAGTATCTCTTATGTAGATCTTTTTAAAAGCATCTTACAAAAATTTATTTTTTAAATGTTGGTTTTTTTCTTCTTGAGTAGAAATTGAAATGTCGGTTTTTTCTTCTTTTGAATAGATCTATGATGAAATTAAAATTTTCATCAGTTTGGACTAAGTCCTCCTAGTGAGCATGCCTTTATTGTCAAATCTTCCTACTATTCCTGCTAATGAAATAAAAATGTCAAGGTAAAATGGTACCTGTTTAAACACGAACTGTAAAAGCTAACTGTCATATCGTGCACATGACCACATAAATATTTTTATTTTTATTTTTTATTGAGGTATAATTGACATACAAAATTATATTAGTTTTAGGTGTGTGTTGTAATGATTCGATGTTTGTATACACTGGGAGATAAGCACAGTAAGTCTAGTCACCATCACTATAAGTTATAAAATAAATATGTATGTCTACATTTATATATGTATCATATAATCTTTATATATATATATTTGTAAACTTTATTTATCTGTATAGTGTCTGTGTGTGAGAGAGAGAATGCATGAGCGAGATTTCAATATCTACTCTCCCAACACCTGGAAATATGCACCATAATACTATTGTCACCACGCGATAAACCATATCCCCATGACCTGTTCATTTTACAACTGGAAATGTGTACCTCCTGACGCCTGTGACCCATTTTGTCCACCTCCCAACCCCCTCCCCAGCAACATCCACACTGTTTTCTATATCCATGAGTTTTGTTTTGTTTCTTTTTTTTTTCTAGATTGCATATATAAGTGAGATTGTATGGCATTTGTCTTTCTTTGTCTGACTTATCTCTCAGCATAATACCTTCAAGGTCTTTCCATGTTGCTGCAAATGGCAAGATTTCATTTTTTTTAATGGCGGAGTATATACCATTTGTGTGTGTGTATGTGTATGTGTTTATACACGTGTCCACATACACATGCACACACATATCTGCACTACATCTTCTTTATGCTTACATCCATCAGTGGGCCTTGAGGTTTTTTCCATATCTTGGTCCTTGTAAATGCTGCTGTAATGAGCATAGGGGTGCTTGGTGTTTTCATTTTCTTTCAATAAGTACAGGTAAGTGGAATTGCTTGGAACATATGGAAGTTTGAAAGTTTAAAAACAGTTTTAAAAAGTTTAAAAACATTTTTAATGTTTTGAGAACCCTCTGTGCTGTTTTCATAGTGGCTGTACCAATTTACATTCCCACCAGCAGTGCAGGAGAGTACCCTTTTCTTTACATCCTTGCCCGCAGTTTATTTCTTATCTTTTTGATAATCAGGTGTGAAGTGGTATTTACAGTAAGACCACAATAGGTGTGATTTGCATTTCCCTGATGATTACTAATGCAGAGCACCTTTTCTTGTACCTGTTGGCCATCTATGTTCTGTCTTTGGAAAAATGTGTTTTTCAATCAGATTGTTTTCTGGTTTTGGTTTTTTTGTTTTCTTTTGTTTTTGTTTTGATGTTCAGTTGTATGAGTTCCGTATATATCTTGGCTCTTACCTCTTATTGGATATATGGCTTGCAAATATTTTCTCCAATGCAGTAGGTTCTCTTTTCATTTTGTTGATAGTCTCCTTTCCCGTGCAGAAGATTTTTAGTGATGCTGTCTTGCTTGTTTATTTTTTGCTTTTCTTGCCTTTGCTTTTAGAGTCAAATCCAAAAAGACATCTCCAAGACTGAGGTCAAAGAGTTTACCCTGTTTTCTTCTATGAGTTTTATGGTTTCAGGGTTTCATTCAAGTGTTTAATCCATTTTGTATTAATTTTTGTGTATGGTGTAATAGTCGAATTTCATTCTCTGCATGTGTCTATTCAGTTTTCCCAGCAGCATTTATGAAAGAGACTGTCATTTCCTCATTTTATGTTCTTGTACACTTTCTTGTGAATGACTGTTTATTTCTAGACTCTTCTCTTCGATCGGTCTGTGTTTCTGATTTCGTGTCAATGCCATACTGTTTTGATTACTACAGCTTTGAAATAGGGAACATGAAACCTCCAGCTTTGTTCTCCTTTCTCAAGGTTGCTTTGGCTGTTTGGGGCCTTTTGTGGTTCGATACAAATTTCAGGATTGTTCTATTTTGGAGGAAAATGGGAGGGGACTTTGATGAGGTTAACATTAAATCTGTAGACACTTTGAATGTATTTTACCACTCCCTTCCTGGCCTGCATTATTGTGCTGAAAAATCTGCTTGTAGTCTTATGGGCATTTCCATGTATGTAACAAGTTGTTCTTTTTTTTTTTTTTTTTTTTTGGCTCTTCGGAGATTCTTTTTGTATCTTTAACTTTTGACATTTTAGTCATAATGTAGAGTGATATGGCTCTTAAGGGTTCATCTTTTTGGAAACTCTCTGGGCATCCTGGATCTGGATGTTTGTTTCCTTCCCCAGATTGCAAAAGTTTTTAGCCATTATTTTTTTCAAATAAGTTTTCTGCCTCTTTTTCTTTCCCTCCTTCTTCTGGGACCCCCTATAATATGATCATTAATCTGCTTGATGTCCTATGGGTCCCTTAAGCTATCTTCAGTTTTTCAAATTCATTTTTCTTTGTGCTATTCCATTTGATTGAGTTCTATTACCCTGTCTTCTAGCTTGCTAATCCTTTCTTCTGTTTTATCTACTCTGCTATTGAATCTCTCTACCGTATATTTCATTTCATTTATTGTATTCTTCAACTCTCTACTTCTGTTTGGTACTTTCTTATATTTTCTCTCTCTTTGTTGAAGTTCTTACTGTGGCCATCCGTTCTTTCCCCAGTTTTGCTGACCATCTTTATAACTATTACTTTGAGCTCTCTAGCAGGTAAATTATTTGTCCCTGTTTCTTTGAAGTTTTTTTCTAAGAGGTTTTATGTTGTTCTTTGATTTGGAGCATCTTTTTTTTTCTCATTTTGCTTGATTGACTCTTTGGGTTTTTTCTATGTATTCGGAGAAACTACTATGTCTCCCAGTCTTGAAGGAGAGGACTTGTGTAGGAAATAAGCCTTATCTTTCAGCCTTGCCTTAGCTCTTGGTTGTCTCTCAAACCTTTGTGATTTAGGCAATCTAAGCAGCCTAATTTCATTCTTGATAGGTCCAGTTGTTGAGTATGTGCCAAGACCTGCCAGTGTTCCAAAGTGAGAAATTTAAGTCAGCCCTGGTTTTGGGCTGATTGGAAGCTAGACTCTCAGGCAGCTGCCTTTAAAGTATGTAAATATACAGTCCTGTGGTCCTGTAATTGTCATCTCTGCGGGTCTGCAGACCTGGCAATCTGGAAGTGTCCTCTTGGTAACAGTTGCAAAAAATTGGGGCTTTAGATGAACATAAAAGCTCCTTTTGGGGAAGTACGGAAGTTGTAGCAAGACCAAGGAAGAGCGTGAAGAAGGCGTCCCCTGTCCTACATGACCTGAGAGCACCTTTGTAGCCTCTAGATGGGTGGCAAGCCTGAAGTCTGACCCTGAGGTTAGATAAATAAATAGACCTTATTCATGGAAAGAGTGGGGATGTTTCCCTCTGCTGTCGGTGTAGTGCTCTGGAGCGATAGCCTGTCAAGAACAGTCTCTCTGATTGTTACAGTGACCTGGAGCCCAGGAATCCAAGCTCTCCGGCCACCAGAGACACATGATCAAAGAGCATCCCCTGAGTGGACTGCATGCTCCCACAGGCTTTACTAAGGCACTGGGACAGTGCAGGGTCAGGGTGTGCCCACCGGCTTTCATGGGGTAGCAGAAGAGCACAGGGCCACAGCACACTGGCAAGTTTTCAGGCAGGCTGCAGGGGAACACAGGGCTAGGGTGATCCCCCAGTGCTCTCAGGGTAGAGGGAGAGCACAAAAATGGCACCTGCCAGCACCTCCATACCCAGAGAGAGGCGTAACGGGCCCCTTCCCCCAAGCAGATGCTTTAAAATTAGCTAACGAATCTCCACGTAGAGTCTAGGTGCTTTTCAAACAGCTGCTTTTGTGCTGGTCCCTGGGGTGAGTGAGTCTGCCCGTGAGCCCTTTAAGAGAGGTATCTTAGTTCCCTACAGCCCTTTGGGCCTTCTGGATATAAGCCCATTGGTTTTTAAAGCCCGCTGTTTGGGGGGTTATTTCTTTATTGTAGGTCCCAAGGGTTGAGGTATCTCACATTGGGCATGGACCCCTCAGTCTTCATGAAGAAGCTCCAGAATTGTAAGATCCCTCCTGATTGTTGGTCACCAATTCAGGGGTGGGATTTTTGGCAGGACTGTGCCTTTGCCTCTCCTACCTATCTTGATGTGGCTCTTTTACCATTTGTTGTGAAAAACCTGTTCAGCTAGTTTAGATTTTTTAGAGGGAGTTGTTCCATGTGTAGTTGTAGACTGGGTATGTCTTTGGGAGGAGGAGAGTTTAGGATCTTCCTGTGCTGCCATCTTGGACCAGCCCCTCCACATGTATCTTCATTACAAGGAAGCTTACGGGTTCCTTCATTTATTTACTCAGAAAATACAGAGTTGTAAAAAGAAGATTGTTCTGTGGGCTTTACCACTTTCTAAGACTCAGTTTCATAATTTGGGGGGAAAATGTATACGTTTCTTAAGAGATTTGGTTGTACGGATCAAATATATTTTATATGCAGTCACTTAAGCTATAATGTGCTCTTGGCAAAATAGAACAAGCAGTGGTTATAGTCTGAGCCTTAAGAATCTGTTTAAAGTCCGTGGAGGCTAGGGGCGCCTGGGTGGCTCAGTGGATTAAAACCTCTGCCTTTGGGGTGCCTGGGTGGCTCAGTGGGTTAAGCCTCTGCCTTTGCTCGGGTCATGATCTCGGGGTCCTGGGATCGAGCCCCGCATCGGGCTCTCTGCTCAGCGGGGAGCCTGCTTCCCCCTCGCTCTGCCTGCCTCTCTGCCTACTTATGATCTCTTTCTCTCTCTCTGTCAAATAAATAAATAAAATCTTTAAAACAAAACAAAACAAAACAAAACCCTCTGCCTTTGGCTCAGGTCATTATCCCAGGGTCCTGGGATCAAGCCCCGCATCAGGCTCTCTGCTCAGTGGGGAGCTTGCTTCCCCACTCTCTCTCTGCCTGCTTCTCTGCCTATTTGTGATCTCTCTCTGTCAAATAAATAAATAAAATCTTAAAAAAAAAAAAAAAGTCCTTGGAGGCACACCTAAAGACTTCGAAGTGAAGAAAAAGCTTTGCTCTCTGATAGTTATCTTGTCCTATAGGGAATGAATCATGGCCGAGATACAGAAAATCACTGATAAGGCCAGTATTTATCTCAGTCCGTAAGGTATAGCTGCTCCAGTTATTAACATATCTAAAGAAAGTGTGTGCCCCTTTGAAGTTGCTAATGTGGCCTTGTGCTGTTGAAGGCCAAAGAGAGCCTCCAAGACAAGGATCATTATTGGCAATGTATAAAGAAAGCAGATTTAACTCAGAAACATCTGAATAATGTGGTTCTCTTGTTAAGGGGGTGTCTCCTTGAGAAGGATATTTCAGGCTGTTAAAACATCATACCCTTTAAACTCCCCTGTTTTGTTTTTGGCTTCACGCACAGTTCAGTTAAGGAATACAGTTGACCATGTCATATTTTTAGTAATTGTGCTTTCTTTACATAAAGTGATAATTAGCCACTCTCATAGCTCTTACGTCCATAGTGTATTAGTTTGCTCGGGCCGCCATAGCAAAATAGTACAGATTGGATGACTGAAACAGTGGCCATCCTCACAGTTCCAGAAGCTAGGCACTTCAAGATCAAGGTGCCAGCAAATGCATTTTCTGGTGAGGGCTCTCTTCCTGGCTTTCTCCCTCTGTCCTCACCTGGCCTTTCCTCAGTGTTGGTGCTCAGAGAGAGCAGGTGAGCTCTCTGATGTCTCTCCTTATGAGGACGCTCATTCTGTCCTAGCAGGGCTCTGCCCTTGTAGCCTCCTTTGACCTTCATGATTTCCTAGTGGCCCTATCCCAAGTACAGCCGTGTGTGAGTTTGGGGTGCTCAAAGGTTCAGGCATAACACTTGGATATTGTGTATGCGCCTCTGAGAGGTGCCCCCCCTACACTTTTTTTGATCAAATTAAGTCTGAAGGACTTGCATACTGTGAGTGTCCTGCTGTAGGAGACTGTCTAAGCTTGTGCTTCTTTCTCTTGGGGAACTATTCTTCATCCCATATGGAAAAACCATAAAGTGAGATGCAAAGATTAGTTTTTTGTTTTTAATTTTTTATAAAGGCATTCAGTGTTATTTGCAAAGCTTAAGGAGTTGAACCCAAATCTTCTAATTCCATATTTAGGATTCTGTGAGTGGCCAAACATTTCCATTTCCCCCAGAATGATTATAATTGTGTGTGGGCAGGTACTCTGGGGAAAGTCCCAGAACGTTCTATGTGTAGTACCTTGTGCAGTAAACACTTTGTTTTGTGAATTATGTCTAAACTCAGCTGCCAATAATAAATAAAAGGTTTTACTTAGTGATATGTCTAGAGCTTATAGAAGAATAACCCAAGACTGGAAAAATACATTTCTTAGCCCAGCCACTTCACATATTGCATATTGGGAAGTTTGAAAAGCAGTAAGGAAACATCCCATATTGCCTTACAAGCTGGTTAATATCCAAGGCTGGATGGAGGTGGGAAGGAAAGTAGAGAAAAGCTTTGAATTATTACAGGACTGGGAAGGATATTATGTGCATTACATCAGGGCTAAGGGGGGGGGTGGTAAGAAGAGGGGGAAAGAGATTATGTAAAGAAAGATTCTGTTCTGATGCTAATTGCATTCTTTTATCTCCTCTAAATTTGCTACTCCAGCTCATGATGCACCTTTAGTTTTTTGGGTCCACAAAAGCACAGGACTTGTTTCCTCATTAAGTCACTCATTTGAAGTGGTGAGGCTTTGGGGCTTGAACTCTCTGTACTTTTTAACTTTTTGAGAAAGTATTTAATATTTCAGTGACATTATTCTTATAAAAATTTGAGTAATACATAGATGAGTTAGTGTGAGAAGACATTTTTAATCATTTTATTTAATATAATCCAACCTTTGTCTTTTGCTCTTACAAATTTGTAAAATTTAAATTATCTAAAATTATGTTAGATTGTAGTCCTCATTGAAGTTTAAATGTAACCTTCTATTTTGTATTCCTTTTTTTTTTTTTTTTCTTTTGAGAGAGAAAGAGCAGGTGCTGGGAGCAGGAGTGGGAGGGACAGAGGGAGAAAGAGAGAGAGAGAGAGAATGAATCTTAAATACGCTCCACACTCAGCACAGAGCCCGATGTGGGGCTTGATCTTACAACCCTGAAATCATGACCTGAGCTGAAATCAAGAGTCAGACGCTTAACCAACTGAGCCACCCAGACTCCCCTACTCCTGTTTTCTTTTAATACAGAATGAAAATATTTACGTAATAAATGAGATAAGGTCAAGGCAAAGCCATATCATCTTAATTCATCGAATAGCGGTCTCATGTTCCCTACTTCCTTCATTTTTAAAGTAATCTACAAATGAAAAAAGCCTTGGCATTAAACCCCCTTTCTTAGAAATGAGGAAATTTCTAAGTCATACTTTCTCTAGCAACTGTATTTCAATGTTATTTCTATGAATATAGTAATTTTCAATTTTCCTGTTATATATACCTTTCAAATGCCATATGAGCCAAATTAGGCAAGTTAGTAACAGTAGGAGAATAAACGTTGCATTTCCTCACTTTTAAAATTGTAACTTTTTACTTTGCTTTGGTGGGCTGGATCATGTGATTTAATTTATATAGTATAGGTATATTTATATTCAAAGAGGTCGTGGTTATTTTCAGCCATCACACTGTGAAGTGCTTTTTAAAAAAAGACTAATTTGCATTATAGATAATGAAGTACTTGCTGTTTGCCCTTCACTTTTGGTAGCTTTCAATTTTCACCTTTGTAACTATGATCAGAAGTCATTCTAAAAGTTGCAGTGAGATTTTTTTTTGTTTTCAGTAGTTGCAGTTCAGTAATTATCCACCTTCTGTAGATAAAATTGTACAAATGCATATAGAATTGCGTGTGCTATCTGAGGAAGCCAGTGCATTGGGTGTTTATTTCCTTGTTGAAGTATTTTTCACCTGTTCGTCTCCCCAGTAAGGATAATCAGATTACTAGTTAGAAAGATTCATTCATTCATGCATTCATCCAACAAGCTTGTATTGAAAGCATACTGTGTGCCAGGAGCTTCTGGGTATTGGGGATAGAGTGTTAATCACAGCAAAGTCCCTGTCCCTCTTAGATATTTCATTCTAGAAGGTACAGAGAGAACATAAGAGATTGAGTAAGTGTATATTCATAGCATTTATGCTGTGAAGAAAATCTAAGTGGAGTAGGAAGACAGAGAGTGATCATAGAGTACTGTTTTGGATGGGGTGGTCAGGGAAGGCCATGTTCTCTGATAAGGTCATAGCTAACTGGAGACCCATACGAGGTGTGTGTATCTCAAGGAAGACCAATCCATTAAGTAGGAACAGCAAGTGCAGAGGCCCTGTGGTAGAAATGTGCTTGCAGGATTCCTAGAACAACGAAATTACTGCCTGGAGAGTAGGAAGTGTGGGGGGGGAAAAGAGTTTCCCAGATGGGTGACAGCAAAAATGGAGGTGAGAGGACATGGGATCCTGTCATGCCTTATAGACTTTGGTAAAAAAAAAAAAAAACCCTCAACTTTTACTCTGAGTGGAGGATGTGGGGCAGAAGAGATACATCCCAGAATAGTATTCCAGAACAGTAGATTAGTATAGTAATTCAGTCAAGAGATGACAGTGGGTTAGACCAGAATGACAGTGCAAGAGGAGGTGAAAGCGGGATTCTGGAATCCTTGGAAGGTGAAGATGGTAGGATTTATTGGTTAGAGATAATGTGTGAGAGAAAGTGAGTCCTGTCCTTAAGGCTGACTCCAGAGTTCACCCAGATAAACTCTCAGTTAGTTGCCAACTGCTATGTTTACAGAAACCCTTTACTCATCATTCTCCTGAACACCGCCCCCCCCCTGCAAATAGTAGTCCCTATGACTTAACATTTGTCAAAACTAGCTGTCTTCCTTTCAGTCTGTTGAGGTGTTGCATTTTAACTTTCCTAGAAGAGAATGGTCAAATTCTTAATGTTTCCCCAAAGTTTTGAAATTCTTTTAGACCGTTTAAAATAGAAGGTTAACCCTGGGGCTAATAATATATTATATGTTAATAAAAAATTTGAAAAATATATCAAAAAATAAAACAAAGTATTAATAATAAAAAAAATAGAAGGTTAACTGTTTTTCTTTTAAAAAATTGTATTTTCTGGCATCTCTGGTAAAGTAGAGCCTGCTGATGAGAAGACGTGGAGAAGTAGTTTGCTGGGGAGCACGTCTATTCTTGTAGCCTCTTAGCAGTTTCCTCTCCTCCCCTCAGTCTTCTCCCGTGACACCGTTCCGAGACTTCTCTCACCACTGCCCTGTTATTTTCTGTCACTTCACCTTGTTCTGTCTCCACAGAATTTATCATTATCTGTCATATGTTTCTTATTTTTGTATCTGCGTCACCCCACTAAGATAGAAACTCTGTAAGGGGAGTAGCATTGTTTTCCTCTGTTGTCCCAGGGTCTAGAACGGTATTCAGCATGTAGTAGTTACTCAGTAAATGACTGTAATGTGTTGAATGAATGAATAGTTTTACGTGGATGTCCTTAGGTGCAAACACAGCACAGTGTGGCGCAGAATTGGTGTTTATCAAATGGCAGCATGAAAAGTAAAATGGCCAACCCCGTGCATTGCCAGGGAGAGTGTAAAATAGTGCAGCCACCGTGGAAAATCGTATTGCGATGTCTCAGAGAATTGTCTACAATTACCCTGTGACCCAGCAATTCCACTTCTGCGTATGTGCCCAGATGTGAAAGCAGGAACATAAACGTGTTTGTTCACCCGTGTTCATATCAGCATCATTGACAGTAGCTGAAAGGTGGGGCAACCCAAATGCTCATTGACAGACGAATAGATAACAACATAGTAAATATACATAAAACGGGATATTACTGAGTCTTAAGAAGGAATGAAATTGTGACACTTGCTAAGACATGGATGAGCCTTGGAGATATTATGCTAAACAAAATACAGCAGTCACAAAAGGACAAACACTCTATGATTGCACTTGCAGGAGCACCTGGAATTGTCAGATTCATGGAGACAGAAAGCAGAAGGACAGCCGCCAGGGGCTGTGGGGAGGGCAGGGTGGGAAGGCAGTGTGTAGTGTTCAGGGGCTCTAGGGTTTCAGTCGGAGAAGATGAAAACACTCTGGAGATGGGTGGTACTGACGGTCACACAATTATGTGAACGTACTTAGTGCCGCTCAGTATACACTTCAGGGTGGTTAAGATGGTGAATTTTGTGCTATGCATATTTTACTACAGTTAAAAAAAAAATAGAAAAATGGGCCTGAAAGCAGGCTATTTTGAGTTCGAATTTCACCTTGACCTCAGCTTCCTGTACTTGTTCATGGTTCAGCCCTAGGCTTTAACTAACAGAACCTGAAGTATGCACCAAATTAGGGTCTTACCAGTCTTATTCTGAGGACTTGAAGAATTTTGTGTTTCCTCATTTCTAGGTGCTTGAACTCAAATGTATTGTGATTATTTTCTGTAGTTTAAAAAATGTTATGATGTCTCTCACATTCTTGTTCTAAAGCTTTAAATTCTGTTTTCTGATGTTTAGGTCCTATCAGGTTGTACTCTTCATAGATGGTTTACTTTCATATTCTCGTTTTATTATTTATGAAAAAAATTTCCTCATTGTTAGTTCTCACATTCTTTCTTGTCAAATGGTAAGTTACTTATTTTTATTATTGTTAGCAGAGCTTTCCAGGTCCAATCAGGAGACAGAAGCCACAAAGTGATTTAAACAGGAGAAGCTTAATATAGAGCTATTCAGCCACAATAGATGAGTAACTATAAATTATAAAGAGAATGCTGATGGACGCCCTAGGGCTGGAGGAGAATATTCAGGTAAGGAAAGCCCCTGAAGAGGGGACCCCCTCCCCAGAGCTGGAGTTTAGACCTTTCTACAGAAGACATGATTGCAGCTTCCTGGAGTGTGGACACGTTTGTAGGGTTGCCGGGGCCAGAGTTGGTCCCTAGGCACTGGGCAAGCAGGACACGACCCTGTGGGGCACAGTCCAGCTGAGGCTGGTGGGTGGGCATGCAGAAGTAGTCGGGGAGCCACTGACTGGTAGCATGAGGCCAGAATGCAGGCCACAGCAATGGGGTCAGGAAGCTCAAAGATAGAGGAGAGAGGGAGACAGGGAATATGGAAGGAGTCGCTGGTAGTGGGTAAGCAAAAAGAAGCTGGGGCATGTGGAATGAGGTGTGAGAAAAGGAAGAGATTCAGGAGAAAGCTTTATTTCTCTCTCTCTCATAGTCCTCATATATTTAAAATATATACAAGTACTATAAATGCTACTTTTATTAATATCTTCCTCCCGTCCTCATTGTGTTAGCTTAGGCTTTCATCATCTCCATCCCAGGGGACTGCATTAATCTCCTTATTTATCATCCTGTGCTCAGGAATCTTCCTTTTCCAATCGAGTATCATAAAAAATAAATAAAGAGGGGTGCCTCGGTGTCTCAGTTAAATGATCAACCCTTGATTTCAGCTCAGGTCATGATCTCAGGGTTGTGGGATCAAGCCCCAAATCAGGTTCGCAGCTGAGCAGGGAGTCTGCTTGAGATTCTCTCTCCCCCCCGCCACTCCCCCTTGCTTGCATATTGTCTCTGTCTTTCTCTCAAATAAATAAATAAATCTTTAATAAATAAATACATACATAAGGATCTGACGTGACATTTTGTTGTTTATAATTCCTTTAATGACCCCCCCTACCTCCATCCCCACTGCTGAGTGACTCCAAACTCCTTTGGTGGCATTACGAGGCCCTGTACGTTGCACCTCTGCCCTCTACCGGGCCCACCTTAGACACTTTCTGTATTGAATTTCTCTGAGATCGCCAGACATCATTTTCTTCCCTGCACGTTTTGTCTCCTCTCTTGTCCCTTACCTTGCCATCTGGAAAAAATGTACTCATCCTTGAAATCTTACATGTTGCCTGTTCTGTCCCTCTTTGCCCAAGTTTTTTTCTGTGCAAGGTGACCACTTTACTTTTCACCTATTTCTGTTTGTTGATGTATATCTTATCCCACAATGGAATGGAGATGTTCTTTTTTTAACCTTATGTCTTAGTCTGTTCAGGCAATCTCTAACAAAACTACAGACTGGATGGCTTATAAATAGCAGAAATGTATTGCTCACCATCTGGAGGGTAAAGTCCAAGGTCAGGGTGCCAGTGTGATGGGGGGAGGGCCCTCTTCTGACTGTGAGACTTCTCATTGTATCCTTACATGGTGGAAGGGGTTCTCTTTTGTTAGGTGTTAATCCCATTCATGAGGCTTCCATCCTCATGACTTAGGTACTTCCTCAGGCCCCATCTATAGACCATCACAACGTGGGGTGGGGGGCGAGGGGAAAGACACACAAACATTCAGGCTATCGCAGCCTACTCGTCTTTCCATCTTGGTGCTTCCTGTAGCGCACATCCCATAGTAGGCCTTAGATGTTCATTAGGCGAATGAATGACCTGTCTCCATGCATACTTGGCTTCCAGTAGTTTTTTTACTCACATAATCAGATGATCACCTGCCATAACTGGGAAAAATAGACTTCAGAAGAATGTACACTGTGATTTAGAATTATTGGGGTTCTGTGTATTTATACTTGCATAAGAAATAATACCTTAATTTCTATACTTCTGTTTTTCTAATGCTTAAATATATACTGCTATGTGATGGGTAGAGCAAGGTAGAGATAAGAAAGATGAGGCGAAAGCCAGTTGGGTAGATGAATGATGGGGTTGAAATTAGACACCAGTTTTCTTTAGATTATCTTCCTTTGACCTACTAGTCTTAAAAATCAAGTGGACAGATACTTATTTATTGAGCCCCTTTTATGTAAATTGTATTAGATCTGTGACTAGGTACTCTTTCACATCTCAGATTCTGTGATTACTTGGTGAGATTTAAGCTTTAAACAAAACTTATTTAAATATTTTCCTAATATGTGTGGTTTTGTTAAATATTTATTAACTCTATTGTAAAATTATCACATTAAATAAAATACAGTAAGGATATATAATATACAGAGCACTGCTGCATTCCTTGAGGATACTAAAAAATGTATCTTTTATGTCTGCACATGCACATATTTACCCACAAACACATGTATGCATAGTTATAATTTCTAAAATTGGCACATAAATTAATAACTTTAAAATTTGCTCATAAATATAATATGGGTGGTGATGTCCCTGTTTTGAGTTCCTGTATCTGAAAAAATTGTACCATTCTAGTTCTTAGGAAGCATGTAAATTTTTAGTACCAGGAAATCAGGCTTCTTTGGCCAAGTTTGTTTTCTAGCCTAGATAAGGCCTTTTGCAGTTTCTGCTCTTCCGAGTAGCCTTAAGGAAAATTGGTGAAATAAGATTGTAACAAAAATTTGATGCCCTGACATATCCTCAAGAGTGGTTAGCTGTGAAAACTCCGCTAGAATATACTCATAGAAACTATCTTCCATTCCTGAGAGTTTGAAAACATGATATCGTATGCCTTAATCACTCAGTTGTGTTATTCTGTATTAATATTCTACTAAGTTATTCTATAATGCGCCTGGAAGTCCAGATACTCTTTGTAACAAAGTAAGCATGTTTTTAAGTGTAATTCATCATGCTTTCTGGGCCTTGTTTATCCATGTAATTTCATGATCCCATAACTAAAATAGAATAGCTGAAAGGGAACCAATATGAAAAAAGCAGTATTTTGCTGTGGAAGTTGCTGAATGAGCTAAGTTAGAGTTTGCCACTCTTGCCACAGAATAATTTTCTGAAATACTGATTATAGCTAAGTATTAGCAAAAGTATTCTTACAGGCTTCCTAAAAAGAAATTCTAAGTTCCTGCTTTGTCATTTGCCACTCACATTAATTGAGGAAAACAAAAGGAAGGGAAACTTTAAAAATCAAAAAAAACTGCCTCCCATATCCTAATTTCATGATTTTGAAAATTATGACATAGATATTCTAAGGCTTTATGACTTAAAAGAGTATTACTTTATTTACATTGCTTGATGTAAATAGAAGCGTTGTCAAAGGTAATCAGTCCTGTGTATTTATTAAGTATCCTCTTATTAAACAATGTGCTATGTCTTGTTGAGTTCGCAAAAACATCTAATACATAACTTTTATCTTGAGAAAGTTTATAACCTAGTAAAGAAGATTAAATATAGATGAAAACTTTAATGCATGATTAAGTGTTGAAGGATTAAGGCAATAAGTATTGTAGGAGTTTAAAGAATTTTCAAACCAAAGGAGATTTTAGAAATAATCTAATTCAGTTTCTCATTATACTAATGAGGAAACAGAAGTCTGGAGTAGGTGTTACCTCAGAAACGTGCCCCAAGTCACTAGGCTGGTTAATGTCAGAAACAGAAGTAGAACCAAGGCTCCCTGACCAGAGGCTTTTTGTAGTCCTTTCTGTTTGTAAGCAGCCATGAATCTGTATGGGTGGGCTTGGTTCAAGACCAAAGAAGAAGTGAGTTCTTGAAGGGTAGGGTTCGGTTGTGGATAGAAGAGTGGATGTTCCATGATGGAGTGACATTGGAAGACCCGGCGAAGAGCAAGGAAGGGAACAGCCTTATAAGAGTAGAAGGCACAGAGTAGACACTGTTGGTAACCTGGGGTTGGATTAAGGAGCCCTTTCAGACCAGGTAGATTTTTACATTGTGGGCATTGGGGTACTTTCATGGATTTCTCAAATGGAAAGACTTGGTAAAAATTTTGTTTTGGGAAGATCAGTCCATGTGGTGAACAGGAAGGATGGAAGTAAGAGAATTCAAAGGGCAGGAAGACAGGGTAAGCTGGGGTATCCAGTTGTGGCAGTAGGAATGAAGCAGAAAAGTCAAACCCACAAGGCACTTCTAGGAGGGGAAAACAATAGCCCTAGATTATAGTTTTCTAAAGAGATTAAAGGGTCGAAGAGTGTAGAAGAATGGTATTTCCATGGACAGAAATAAAATAACTTGAATAAGGACTAGTGTGTATTGAGTTTTTTGTGTAAAAATTAAAATGAAGTTGTATGGGGCGCCTGGGTGGCTCAGTAGGTTAAAGCCTCTGCCTTCGGCTCAGGTCGTGGTCCCGGGGTCCTGGGATGTTGCCCCATGTCGGGCTCTCTGCTCAGCGGAGAGCCTGCTTCTCCCTCTCTCTCTGCCTGCCTCTCTGCCTACTTGTGATCTCTGTCTGTCAAATAAATAAATAAAATCTTATAAATTAAAATTAAGTTGTAAAGGGTTTTGGAAATCATCTATGCTGAGTTTGGGGACAATATGAGGTTGTCTAACTGAATGTGTCCCTTTGGGATTTGGGAATAGAGCATTGAAGTGAAAGGGCCAAAAGAGAGATTTTAGGATCTTGTCTATATGATTGTGTTGGAAATGTCAGGAGATAGGAGCACACTAAAGAAATAGGGGTGAAGAAAAAGAGACAGTCGGAGATGTTACCTACAGCTGTAGGGGGAGGGAAAAGTAGAGGAGCTAAAAAGGAGACAGAAAAGAATGAATAAAAAATGTTAAGAGTGGTAAGCAGTGTGAGCAAAGTTACAGACTTTGGTCCCACATAGACCTAGATCGAAGGCCATCTTCTATCTCCAGTTAGCTTTGTTCCATTGGATAAGTCATCTTTTTTCAAGACTTGGTTTTTCTCCTTTGTAAAATGCAGTAGTTATAGTACCTAGATCTTTGGTGGGGAGTACTGCAAGCATTGAATCAAGAAAGTAGAATGCTTAGCTAGCTCAGTGCTTGACACCCAGGTAATCTTACAAGATAAATAGGGCCATAGGATCTACAAAGAATAAAGAAATGACAGTGTCTCTGAAGAGCAGGAAGAGAAACTAACAGCATCTGAAAGGTGGGTTTTGGGTAAAGCAGCTGTTGTAATAGAGTTATAATGCTGTTTAACTTCATGCACATTTTAACGTACATTGTGCAGTGGTGAGTCAGCTTTGAAGTTGAATTAAATACATTCCAACTCAAAGAATAAGGACTAAGGAAGCTTTTTCTGTTGTTGATATTAAAAGGATTACATACCGAGTGCTAATGAAGGCTTACTGTAAGTGTATTAACATTTAACCTAAAATAGGATTTTAGGTTTTCATTTGAGAGTTTCCCATTATCTTTGGACAGCCAATAATGAAGTTCCTGCATTTTAATTTAGGGTTAATAAGCAGTTTACCTGCTCTGTACGCTTAGAGACCGTTAGGTGTTCTCTGTACGTTTCTGTTATATGTACGAAAAATTTTGAATGGAAGGCTACTTACATTCGAGTTTATAAAAATCACTATGGGACCATCTGGGTGGCTCAGTTCGTTGAGAATCCTATTCCTGATTTCAGCTCAGTTCATGATCTCAGGGGTTATGGGATCGAGCCCCACGTCAGGCTCCACGCCTAACAGTGAGTCTCCCTGAGATTGTCTCCTTCTGCCCCTCTCCTCACTTATGCGTGCACCCTTTCTCTCTCTCTCTCTCTCTCTCTCAAATAAATAAATAAGTCTTTGGGAAAAAAACATTATGGATATGGTTTAAATCTAATAGCAATAATATACCTCATTTGTCATTGTCATTGCTCTTTTGCCTAGAATACATTGTTAATGTGTTCACCAGATCCCGTCTCCAGTTAAGTTATTCATTTACCTTTTGTTTAGATCCTAGGCCACCAAGATAGAGGAAAATGTAAGAAATCGGCATTTTTTTCCAGTTCAGTTTTTTTCCTGCATTATTTTTTGAATAATGGATTTACTTGTTCATACAACGTGTTAGTGGTGCCTCACAGTTGTAATAATACTTGCCTAAATGAGAGTACAGCCTATTGTGACATTTTCTATTAGCAATTAATTCATAAACGTTTGAGAAATCATTAGCTTTTATCTGTTTGTGGGCTCTCATCTAAAAGTTTGTTTGGAAAACAAATTTAATAAAACTAAAATTAAAAAAAGATGAGCGCTAAGTGCTTTATGCAACTGATAAATTATCGAATTCTACATCTGAAACTAATTATGTACTAGATGTTGCCTAATTGAATTTAAATTTTAAAAAATGGAAAAAAGGGGGAAAATTTTCCTGGTTAAAAAAAATGAATTTTTAAAACTGTTTTCTTAAAATCAGTTCTTTCATTCAAGGACATTTAGCAAAATTATGTATATTATAGTATCCTGTGAGCTCTTGACTACATTTTTATTCTTGTCATACAAAAGACTTTTTTTTTTGCTTTCATTTTAAGGAGAAAATTGAGAAATGTTTGTTAATAAATCTTTATTATTCTTGCCATGCATCTATTTTAATCACATTTTATTTCTCAAGGGTACTTGTCTATTGAATAAAGTAAGATCTTTGAAAATGTTGTAGTATGTGGAAGTCCGGTGTTTGGCTCTTCTATTTGTGACTTCTAAAAGCTGACTTTAATGCTGTGGATGTTTATTTATCAGTGTCCTTGTTACAGACCATGGTTATGCCTTGTATCCGTCATCTTCTGCAAGTATATGAAATAGCAATATAAAGTAAATTAAACCAAGCTAACGATTTGTAACTAATGTGTAAGAAATTAGTAGAAATCAGAGTAGTTTAAACCTACGTAGTCACAGAGTTAAAAAGCATCAAGCGTGCTTTATCATGAAAATCCACATAAAGAAATAAGGAAACAGGGAGTCTGTTCAGCTGAATTCAGCATTGTTGGAAACCCATCCTTCTGAAAAAGCACTGTGATCCTGGTGTGCTGGTCCAGGGAATACCCATTTGAAGTCATTAATTTGAGAATGTTCATGAGGATTCTTTAATGCAAGAAAGTTATTTTTAACCTCTAGCATCTGTGGTCTTGTTTACCACAGTTGTATGCATTATAGAACTGACCAGCATTTCAGCATTTCTTCATCTAGACATATTTATTAACTTACTCAATAAATATTTACTAAACATTTAATACCAGGCGGGCATGTTTAGAGCAGGAGGTAAAGAGGAAGACAGAGGTGTTTCCTGCCTTCATGGAACTCACATTCTCCTGGGGGCCACATGGAGACACTAACAGGTATACAAGCAAATTACATGGTTGCCAGATGCAGCATGTCAGATGAAGGGCACACACAAGAGAAAGAAGATTGAGAAGATCAGAAAGCAAGCTATGTTAGCTACGGAGAAATGGATGAGATTGAAGTTGAAACCCAAAAAAGAGAAGGAACCAGGTCTTTAGAAGGAGGGAGGAACATTGCTTTTATAGGAACAATTCAGTGTGTATGAGGCAAGATTAAAATTCTTTATTCTATTAACTGGAAGTAGACTAGCCTGCTTATATATTTGGGCTTGGGAGGCAGGAGGTGGGGGGTGGGGAGGAGGAGGGAAATTAAGGGCCATCCTTAGGTTTCTGGCTTTTGTAAATGGGTAAGTGGTAGTGCTGTGCATGAAAATGGGGAAGAGTTGTGGGTTTAGGGTTGGGGGAGCTCAGCTCTGTTTTGAAAGAGTTTGGTTAACGAAGTGGTCAGTGGAGGTGATTAAAATTGTTACTACATTAAGGTAAAATTACATGGAGAGGAAACTTTAATTATTACTAAGAAACTCAGGATATCTCTCAAATGTTAATAAAATTTAGGGAGCCTAATAAGCAGTATTCTAGGGAAGAACCAGGGCTATCAAGGATTTAGAAAAAGCAATCTGTTTTGGGGGATTTAAAGTACTTTGACCCCCACAAAGATTAAAAAGTTAGAAAGTCAAGTGAAAAGGTATTCTAATTCAAGCCAAGTGGAAAAAAGTAGATTGTCCAGAAGGTAAGTGAAAATAATAAATTAAAATACATAATCATCAAGAGATTGTTGGTGAGAGAGGCCATTGGCTCATCAGATAATACAGAAAATAATTACGATAGACACAGAACATCTAACATTATTGTTAAAATACAAAATGTTAATATTCATGGGGGATGCTAAAGGGATGATGCCAGAAAGGAAGTTTCTAGAGGATCTAAAACCTAAAGATTTTAGCAAACTCCTTGAGAATAAACTTTAAATGCCTAAGTAGTTTTAAAAATCTGGGTTTAGCCAGCTCATGGCTGTGAATTTCAATGACTACATAGAATATGAGTCAATGAGAGTTAATCCTGTTTTTATTTTTAATGTGATATTTCTCAGTCCTTTATGTCCTTATTTAGAAGGACTTAATAATCCATATCCTTACAGGAGTAAGGATAGGCCTTCTTGAAATTAATAAGGATAAAGACTTCCAGAGTAGCAGTTGGTTTCAACTTGTGACTTTCTTGCAAAAGAAAGCTTCATTCTTTGGGAACGCTGGTCTTTTACATTAGAGAGAAATAGACCATGTCTGTTCTATTCACCAGGATGTTCATCACACTGAGCACAGTGCCAGACGCATAGGAGGCTTTTAGTAAATACTTGGTGAATGAATATAAGTTTTGCAGTCAGTTTAGGGGTTTTTGGAAAGCTGATAATCTACAGAGTGGCTCATCTGTGGGGCCTGAGGCGCTGGCTTTACCATTACTGCTGTCAGTACCGGGTGAGGCTGTACCTGAGTAGTGATAGTGCTGATCGTCAGAGATGGGGGAGAACATCTCGAAGATTCTCTCTTCCCAGGCTTTACAGAGAATACTGGCGTTAATTTAAGCCAATATAACTTCCTCTTAGACGTTTTGTGGACTTTAATTATTTTGATCATTTTCTTCTTTAAAGTTAATAATTTGTGGTTGACCATGTTGTTCCTAAATTCCACATACTAAAGGATTGAGTTCATGATGCTTTTGAGAACAAATACTGTCAAGGACTATTGAAAGAAGTTTTATGGATGACAGATGAGGTAGCCCAGGACCTCATTTGACTTGGATTTATCTCTGGAAGTCCAGTAGATGTACTTAGTATTGTAATCACATGCAGAAAAATGACAGACCTCTCTATCTTCTCCATAGTTAATCTAGTCTTTTAGCCAGCAGATCAGTTTTCCTGTATTCACTCCCTAATTTTGTATCCATACTTAATTTCCCAAACTACGTATCTGACCTACCTTCCTTCTTTTCTTCCTTTTCTTTTCTTTTCTCTTTCTTTTTCTCATTTCATTTCATTTCCTCTTCTCCCCTCTTCCCTTTCCTTCCCTTCTCTTCCCTTCCCTCTTCTCTTTTTTTCTGAAGCTCTTGATTAAAATCAACTTCCCGGGATGCCTGGGTGGCTCAGTCAGTTAAGTGTCAGGTCAGTTAAGTGTTAGGTCAGCTCAGGTCATGATCCCAAGGTCTGGGATCAAGTCCTGAATGGTTGCAGGGCTGAGGTCCTTGGTCAGCAGAGAGCCTGCTCCTCCTTCTGCCTGCCTCTCCCCCTGCTTGTGCGCACTCTCTTGCTCTCTCTCTCTCTCTCACTCTCTCTCTGACAAATAAATAAATAAAATCTTTTAAAAAATAAAATAAAATCAACTTCCCTCTAGGGTAATTTGAATTGACTTGGGCTCTCTTTGTCACAATCCTGTAATTTGGTGTTTATCTTCTCAAATATTTATTTCCATGACCTCTGTCCCTTTTACGCAGACACATTTCAGTGGTTGCAGTTTCTTCTCCACAGCCTTTCTGGAGAATCATTGGTTTACCCTAACTCCTAGGATGGAACCTCATCAATCATGGGCATGTAGGATTAGGACATAATGAAGACTGAAGAAACAACATCGCCTTTCACTCTGGCAGCAGTGGGGAGCACCATTATTTACCAAAAAAAAAAAAAAACCCGATTGAGTGAAGGTCTGTTAGCGTGGCTGTTCTGTGCTAGGACTGAGAAACAGTTATATGAGAAATTCTCAAGGGTTGAGCTGTTTTTAATGTTATGTATGAGAAAGCATTCTCTGGGCTTATAGCTGGGAATTTTATATATAAATGGTAATAGAGGAACAGTGTAACATTTATGCAGTTGGAGGCAAGGTGATGTGAATGGACTTTGGGGCTTTGGGATCAGGTGCTTCAAATCCTGACCCCCTTCAGTTAATAGCTTTGTAACTGTGGGCAAGTTACTTTGACCTCTCCAGGCCTCAGCCTCCTGTTTTGCAAAATGGAAATGATATGATTTCCTGACAAGAATTTCAAGAGAATTGAATGCAGTTACGTCCAGAAAATGCCAGATGAAGCGCTTGACACACCTAGATTTTTCCCCAAAGACAAATAGTTTCTTGCTAAATGAGGAAAGGGAGATTTTTTAAAAAGTTTCTCCATGATTCCCTAGAGCTCTGTGCCCATAGGCCTCTATATTGTCTCATCCTAAGTGATCCCCAATGATCCCAAGAAGGATGTGTGTTTTAAAAGGGCACGGAGGGGCGCCTGGGTGGCTCAGTGGGTTAAAGCCTCTGCCTTCGGCTCAGGTCATGATCCCTGGGTCCTGGGATTGAGCTCCGCATTGGGCTCTCTGCTCAGCGAGCGGGGAGCCTGCTTCCCCCTCTCTGTCTGCCTGCCTCTCTGCCTACTTGTGATCTCTGCCTCTCAAGTAAATAAATAAAATCTTTAAAATAAATAAATAAATAAAAGGGCATGGAATTTTTGTATTTTTGTTTGCCTTGAAGAGAAGGTGACTTTGTGCTCTGGGGTGGTAGGTGGTGGCTAGAGGCAAGGATCTGGGAGGGAGGAACTTGAGCGAGGGTAGTTTCACAGGCCCCGGGTCCCCCTTTCTAGCAGAGCAGCTAAACTTTTCAGTTTTACCTTTTGTATTTTCATGGAAGATACTAATTGAGCAAAAAGGTCTGTGTTTTTCAAGAAAGTTTGAAAAACCAAAAGCAGGCTCATGCACTCTGTTTCTCGACTTCCCTCTCTCTCAAGTCTCATTCCACCTTGGCCTTTTCCAGTTTGTGGGAATGGGTGGCACAGGGAGGGGGGATGGAGGTAGGAATTTTCCCGCCTGTTTTTTTGGTAGAGTTCTCAGCCAACAAAGCATCACGAGATGACAAGGGTCCTGTGCAAGGAGGGGATCCCTGGTGGAACAGTTCTTGAACCTCTTTACCTGCACACAGAGACACATGTCCAGCCATTCTCAGACATGTCCTAACTTTGACATACGAACACTGTTCACACATCTTGCTCCTGATTCCTTCCTCCTCGCTGCCTTTATTGGCATCTCTTTAGTTGACTCTTCCTATTTTCCTTTTCTTCTTTACCCATCTTGGACTCTGACCCATCACTTGACTCTCTCTCAGAGCTCTAAAGCTCTTTCCCCAGTGCTCTTGGCCGCACCCAGCTGCAAGAACTCTGACTCTGGGCGAATCCATCTGACTTCCCTTGCCATCCAGTGCTGTAGAGGAAATAGCACATTGGGCGGGTGAGCTGCTTGTAATATCCTGAGCTCTGGCTGCCATGCCGTCCGGGTATCTGAGTGTCCTCCCTGTGCTCCATCCTCCGTCTTCCTCTCTCTTGGCCTCTTACGGACAACATGTAACCCTGCTTAAATGAATCCAGGCATCAGATGGAAGTAACAGATGTGTCTGCTGTTTGAGCCATAGCCCTCACTCTCATCTCACAAACTTTTATTTAAAACAGGTTCGTTTTCATGGTCTGCGCAGTTTCTGCTCCTATAACCAAAATGGTTTTTGCAAATTTGTTTTGCTTTCCTGCTTAATAATGTTTAGCAGCTTCTTATTAGTGTGCGAGAGAGTCTCCTATCCCTCACCTTACATTCTGTTCCTCCTTTCCAGTCGTGCATACTTCGTCCTTCCTCTCTGGGTTTTTACAGATTCGGGTCCTTCTGTCTGGAAAACACTTCTCCTCAGGCTTACTGTTCAGTTGTCCAGTGTCACCTCCTGAGAGAGATTTTCCCCTGATCCAGCCTGACCTGGTTTAGTCTTCCTGCTTCATTTACGCACTCTTCATATCCCTTGTCACATTCATGATCATTCATTTAGTGTCTTTCTTCCCGTGCCTTTTAATGCGGCTTCTGGAGAACAGGGATCTATTTAGTCATGGGACCTGACACTCCTAAGGAGCCCAAGAAATAGTTGGTTAAGAAGTGACTGAGTAAAGGAACAACATAATCTCTCTGTGGCTCAGTAGATCAGTATGTCTTTGACCTTGTGGGACCTTGTTTTCCTTGGCAGAATAGTAAGTTTTACGTGGAAGTGAAACCACTAGTTTCTCTACTGGAGTTTACTGAGCCAGTAGTGCCACGAACTCAGGTAGTGTGTAACAGCTGCACAGTATACATACTTTTTCCTTATGGTCTTCTGCCTTCTGCCTTTTTAAAAAAAACTAGAAATATGTAAAAATTTCAAACTTTTATTAGAAAGTTGAGTATTTTGTTTCTTGTGGCATTTTTATTTTTAAAGATTTTATTTATTTATTTGAGAGAGAGGGAGGGAGAAAAAGCACAAGCAGGAGGGAGAAGCAGAGGGTGAGGGACAGGCAGAATCCACGCTGAGCATAGAACCCAACTTGGGGCTCGATCCCTCGACCCTGAGATTGTGACCCGAGCCCAAATCAAGAGTCTGTCACTATAACCGACTGAACCACCGAGATACCCCTCTTGTGGCATTTTTAATTAGGTCACATTTATTGAGTACTATTCAGTCTATGCCCAAATGAGAAGAGAGAGATAAATGACTCGTTTCCAAAAACCAAAAAAATATACTTCAGAAACAGTTTAGAAATACATATCTCTAGAAGAGACCCTAAAAATTCTCTTTTTTTCTAAACGTATCAGACTTTCCTCAGCTTCTCCTGGTCTTGTCCATAAAATATTACAAAACCTTTATAATTAAGAACTGACAGCTAAAATTACAGCTAAAAATAGAACATAAATTAGTGAATATCTGTAGGAGCAGATAGCAGTGACAGTGTATTTGTTTTGTGGAATTCTCATTTACAAACAAATGACTGTGTGTATTTAAATTCTATCGAATGTTCCACCTATATGCAGAGATTTCTGCCATATTTTATGGATTAGTAAATAGCATTAGAGTAGAAATTAGTTTAGTGTTTAAAAGTAACCTTTATATTATTGGCACAACTACTTCATTGATAAAAAAATATGTATATATTCCCCCATCAACCTATTTAGATACGAATATGACAAAGAATAGTGATAGGATTTGGGCTGCCTCTACAAAGTGGATTACATGATCTCTTAATTACTTCATATATTAACATTTACATGTAAATATGTTCCTAGCATATTCTAATTCAAACTCAACAACAGAGATGTAGAAATGACTGTAGTTTGGATTTAACTGAGCTGAGAAAACACATTGTAGTAATTAAATTCTTTTTTTTTTAACAAAGCTTTTTTATAAATAAAATTGCTGGCTTCCAAGTACTTGTACTTTAATGAAAACAACTGTACATTGTAAGCCAAATTTTCCTCTTAAATGCTTCCTTTACATCTTATACTTCATTTTCTTTAAATTATAGCTCTGTGTTTGGGGTGGAATTCTAAGAGAATAATAATGGTTTTTATCCTCGAACCACAAAAGCAGTTTGGTAGTATAGGAGCCAGGTGACAGCTTTTTTCCCCCCGAGTATACAGATCCATAGTCTGGACAGGAATCTGTAGGGTTGAGCTCACACACTGTCCTGTCACTGACGGCAGAATATTGACTCCGTCAGTTTCCAGCAGCCATACTGGAAATCAACCTAGATGCACATGTTGCAGTAAGTGACTGACTACTTGACCAGATGTACTCATGGTGGGGAAAGACATGACTAGTTTATGACCTGCCATAACCTACCCCAGAAGTCAAACTTTGATTGTCTCCCAGGTTTATCGATTGTGTTATTAAGGCCGCTTGACTTAAATAAAGCATGTTGCACAGGCAGGGTAAATTTTGGAGGGGAGGGGGTGGAGTTTATTTTTAAGGAATTTTTTCTGCTGGAATTACAGCCAAAGAGTTGATTCAGAATAATCCGTTTTGCTTACTTTCTACCAGTAATTGTGTGATTTGGGAAATTGTCTTTGTTGTGTTCCTTTTTAATGATGATCTATCAGTCATAGCAGACCACGGTGAAAACTTGCTGCATAATTACTTAAATTCTGCTTTTAGGAGAATAATAAATTACATTTATTAAGGGCTCGTTCTAGGTTAGGGTTTACTCTAAGGGCTGAGGCCCCCATAGCCACACAGTTGGGGCATCGCTGGTCAGCAGTGATGGTTCTAGCATCTTCAGCACAGGCTTCCGAGGCCAACCTGTCCTTCAGCATGATTTTGGCTTCCTCGTGTCGTTCAGGTCCAGCCTGTTCCCAAGCCTGTTTCTTCAGCTTCATCATTTTGTATCCTTTTCTGCCTAAGTTCTCTACAACTAAGAACTCTGATTGGTACAATTATTTTGGCAAAAGTTGGTCTCAATCTCTATTTGTAAATAGATCTTTTTTTTCTTTTTTTAAACATCCACAGCTGTCAAAAACCTGGATTTTAGTGTACAGTGTAAAAGGGAATTTGAGGAATGGAAAATAGAAGTTTTCATGCTTTAAGTCGTGATATAAGAAGGAAACAGCAGTGAAAGCCTAATGAATACTATTTTCAAGAAAATGTTCCTAGTTTTCAGCACACTAAAAAACTTAAGGCATTTTTTGGTAGGTGTTATTGTTCACATCATTTTTTTTTAAAGATTTTATTTATTTATTTGACAGAGAGAGACACAGAGAGAGAGAGGGAACACAAGCAGGGGGAGTGGGAGAGGGAGAAGCAGACTTCCTGCTGAGCAGGGAGCCCGATGCAGGGCTCAATCCCAGGGACCCGGGATCATGACCTGAGCCAAAGTTAGATGCTTAACAACTGAGCCACCCAGGTGCCCCACACGTTATTTTTATTATGAAAAGACATTATTTGTATTGGGCATGTATTCCTGACATTCTGAAAAACATCCTTTGGTTTTCCTTTGAGGAATCCATCCCTTTCCCTTTCTGAGGGTCAGGCCGAAGCCACCCGCTGTCTCAGACAGTGGATGTGAGCTCTGTCAATCAGCGGTCAGCACATTGTGCTTCCTTGGACACACTCATTGGTTCAGATTGGTTAAGTACCTGTCAGTATACTTTGAAAGATGACTGCAGGATCTTTGAGCAAGGAGAAGGAGGCCAACATGCCAGAAAGTGGAACTAAGAGGGTGGTCAGAAAGAAACTGAGTCCTGATGATATATTTTGAGGCCTAAACCCAGGCCTGAAGCGATCCCTGTTCCTACACTTATAATCCTACGAGACAATAGATTACCTTTTTGCCTTTGCCAGTTGGGTTAGGTTTTCTCTCATTGGCAATCAAGAGTTGTAGTTTCTTTGCAATGGGAATGCTAAATCATCTTGAATTGGTGTCTTGATACATTGCTACCACACTTTACGACTTTTTATTTATATCTGAATTATATAAAAATTTGGATCTGAAATATTAATAAGGAAAAGCAGCTAATACTCAAAAGTGACATACCAATCCAGAAAGAGATGAGCATGAAAATTCAAACCTTAAATTCTATAAAACTTTGAAGTGGCTGCATTTTTACTTTCTGTATGATTTAAATCTGTAAAATGTAAGGTGGGAAATGAAAACTTACAAAGACTATGTAAGTCATATAAATGTGTATTTTAACAAATCACATTAAACAAACATAATTACAAACATTTGCTGGATTATATTTGATTTGTCATAAACATTTCCCTACCTCTTACACTGTCTTGTTGCCTTATTATATGACTTTCTACAGTTTTGACGTTGTAACATTGTAGTTTTCTGTCAGACATCATGACTGAAAATAGGACTTCATGGCTGAGAGTCCCGCTCCTTCCAGATTTTGTACATAGATACCCTAACTAGGAAAATATATCTACAGACACTGCCTTTAACCATTCCAGCCCATTCTGTATGCCTGTATTTACCCTTCAGTCATCATTCTGGAGCTGAAATTGAAATTGCTTTTCCTCATTGGGTAATGGAGGGGAGAAAGCAAAGAGCTAATGAACATGCTGATAGAGTATGGCCTCAAGACTCTCGGAAATCTTCGTCAGCCTTCTTTTGGGCACTAGCATCAGAGACCTAACACAAATTAACTGAGTCACAACTTAGTAGTTCAGGTAGCAGCTATGAAACAAGAGGTGAATCTCTAGCCTCAGTCAGGGCAGGATTCAGGGCTTCATGTAACATCACCACAGCTCTGTCTCTGCGCCCTTCAGGGCTGCCTTCCTCTTGTGGGCTTTATTCTCAGACAGGTGCTGTCCATGGGCTGCTCTCGCCCAGAGGTATCTCATTCTCACAGTCCCAGATTTCACATCAGTGTGAATGACTGTTTGTCCAAGGGACAAAAAAAATCTCCAGGGAATGTCAAGTACTGGCCCTCCTTGGTTCTCCTGGGCCACTGGGTTTGGGGGGCGGGGAGGCGACATGATTGATAGTATGCTGGTGGGTTGGAGGAGTGATACTTCCAAGAAAACAAAACAAAACAAAACAAAAACCCCCAAAAACAGATACCAGGAAGAAAGTATACATGTCTTCTTCTGGAAGGCTGGTCTACTGCCCATGGCAAGCTGTCCTTCTTGCTTTTATTTCCCTATCTACTATACCATCCTTGAAGTCAGTTAAGTTACCTCCTTTTTAAAAGGTGAAAACACTGCTTCTGGTAGGGTTTAGTTACTTAAGTTCAGTATACATTAGATCGAATAGTTTCTTTCATGTATCACCTGTATGGAAGGATTGGGGACTGGGGCTGTGGGAAGGAAAGTCTGTATTTTGAAATGTGGCCGTGTCACGGTGTGGCAGACAGCATGGACCTTGGAGGCCGTGTGGATCTGGATATGACTTTTCCACTTCCCAGCTGTATGACTTTAGGCAAGTCATTTCATTTTTCAAAGCTTGATTTTTTAAAAATCTGTAAGATGACAATAATAACCTTTCTCATAATGTGGCTTTGAATCACAATGCTGAGCACACAGTGGTTGCTCAGTAGGTGAGAGCTAATATTATTCCCACTACAACAGTAATAATAAGCACTTGGCCCTTGCCACCCCTGTTTCTAGGTGGTCCCCAACTACCTAGAATGAAGAGTTCACAGTGGTTCCATAGTTCCACTACATCAGGGCTCACATAAAATTTTACAAAAGAGTCTGGAAGTCTTAACTGCTGTTCATGACATTGGTTCTATGGAGAAATTTTTTTTCAACTTGAAGAAAATACATTTTTGTAATATGAACTCATTCTTCGATGGAGTTGGCCTCTATCTGCTGTGTTTTTCAGTTATATCTAGTTGTACCTTCTATGAGGGGCAGGCTGTCAAGTCAGGTTCAGAATCTGCTTCATAAATTCTAGAATAAAGTATATGCACAGAGGCTTCTGACTGCTCTGTATGAACTTGTATTACAGTCATGTGGCTTGCTTTGGGGGCCGCTTAACTTGGAGCCTTAATTAAGCTACAAATGAAATTTCAAGCTTGTTCATTTTGTTTATGTATTCATATGTTTAGCATTTCACTTGAAAAGCCCTGTCCTAATTTGTGGCCCTTTATGGTGGTGGGCTGATTGACTCGATATGAGGAAATGTGGTTACGGTAAGCAGGCAAAGAATTCTCCTGAATTAGAGACTATGTATTATTATGAACACTCATCTCAACGAAAGCTACACAGATAGGCCAGGATAAGTGCACAGGCCACATAGTGGGTGGTCAAGCAGATCTCTTGTCCCTGGTTTTATCGGTAATATACAGTGCAGATGGTTATTTTTCTAGGCCCTCTGTATTCAGAGAATTTAGAGGAATTGTACTTCTGCATATTTGCAAAAATTATTTTCCACTTTCCACTGCTTTGTTGTCAATGAGAATAAATTGGTGGATAAACAATTTTAGGTATGCAGAGCTGTAAGGATGAATTTCTAGTATAAAAAACTTAAACAGCAAAATCTCTTACTACTCCCATGCCTGCTTTGGTTCATGTAGGTGATTATCCCAGGATGTTAAGGGGTCATAGTTACGGAGTTGATACCGTACTGGCTTACTTTAAGAAAGAGAGTTCACTATTTATGGCTATAAATTGTGTATTTCATGCTGTTTTCAAACATCCCTCATGCTGTTACTAGTCACAGAAATATGCATGCATGTATGAATGGCTCGTCCCAGTCTAATACAGTGTTTGGAGAAATAGCTAATATAGTATATTCTGAATTATGTGTATGGGTAGCATGTTATTAATTTTCAAATTTATCAAGAAGACGCTAAAAACCTAACAAATAATGGATATTGTTTTAGTGTGACAGATGATTTTCTAAATAAAGCTTGGCAGCATTGCTGTACCTGTCTTCCTGTCTTCCAGTATGTATACAAATAACATCTTGATAAATGTTTTCCCTTTATAGATTGTTAGTAACTTATATATTATACAGAAGTATATAATCAAGAAAGGATTATCGTTTCTGCCACATCAAGTATCCATCCTTTTTTATCTTTTCTGCTGTAAACACTTCTGGCATTTTTTAATGTGGGGTTGCTTTCCGTACTTCACATAGTGTGGTTCACAAGGATGGGGTCTTCGGTTTTGGAAGAGACCATAAAGGTCATTTCATTCATTCCCCCGTCCATTTGATGGTAATTGCTTTGGAGACATAGTAAGAAATTAACACCTTCGGTAACACGGTTGACTTTCTAAAATGCTGTTGTCTTTTGCGTAAACAGGTTGTTTTTTCTCTTTCTTGCCAATAAGAAGTCCAATTGGGGACAGAATTTTATTTTTGCACGACAGAACCTCTGGAAGAACTCCTCTGTTTGCTACCTTTCTGAAAGTGCAGTGAAGTATAAATTCCCATAGAGGCCCCCATGGAAGTGGCCAGTTACCCTGTGAATAGAATCCAGTTCAGATACAGAAGCACCAGAAGCATGTTACGTGACTTGCCAACATTAAATATTGAGTTAGTAGTGGAGGTAGGCTTAAAGTATACCAGCCCTGATTCTCAAATCAGTTCAGCCCCACGCCAGAGCCATGGACGCTTTCTTTCCCTGCGCTTATCACATGGAAGGCTTGACAACCAAGTATGTAAAGAGAGTTGCCTCCCATCGTGTCCCCGTCCCCTCCACTGCCCTCCACTCCCCCTTCACAGACATCATCTCAGAGATTTTTGATTATTTTTTTCTACCACCTGTACACATACCCACCCCCCGCCCCCGCAACAGTTTTGATTAGCTTTTGAAAGGCTAAAGCCTTAAGTCAAGTTATCCTCGGAAATGTCTGCTGCTTCCCTTAAAGGAAAGACTTTAGTGTTAGTCCCAACTGGAGAAAGAAGAGGAAGCCTAGAAGGAGCAGTTGAATTTTTCAAGTGCATTTTGCTTTCCACCTTGCTATGTAGCGGAGATGTACGCTTTTTAGTAGATGTCCACCTGTCGTAACCAGTCTCTTTACTTGCCCTGATACTACAAAGGATTCCTCATACTGGACTGACATCGGTTTGGTTGCTGTGGAAATCATGGGAATGTCATCAGCTGCCGACCCCCCCCCCCCCAACTTTACTGCATCAGCTGTAGGGAATAAGAAGTTGCTGTTTGGTTTGAAGTCTGTAAGGCAAATCCCTGGAAGGTTTTTGATTTATCCAAAGTTACATTAGTCTGTAAATGACAGAGGTGGGACTAGAATCTAACTATTTGCACTGTCAATCAAATTTTCTTTCTCCTGCACTAAATTCCACTTTTCTGAAAAGGAATGAGAATGGTTCCTATAGGGAAATGTTACACTGGGGCTTAAATTATTATTTCTGATCTCATACTCATTTAAGTGTTTTCTTTTCCTCCCTACTTCTTGGTACCTTCTTTATTAGTTTTCCTTTTGGATCTGGTTCCTTGGCTGAATAGTTAGCTATAAATGGCAGGTATTTATACCATTTTGAGGAGAAAATAATGTCTAATAATGTAACTGTTCTTTAAATTATAGGCAGAAGGAGAACTGGAGGACAAATCTTGTCTTTCCTCTTCCTCATTGGAATTTATGGAATATGGTAAAATCAATTGTAATATGCAAACAAAAGCATCATGCAGTCAGACAGCTTATGTGCTTAATAAGAATTCAGCACGATAATTAAATCGCCAAGTTTAACCTCATTGTACTTCATTTTAATGTGAATATTTGATCTTCCATATAATGGATGTCTGCATGTAAACTTTTTATTTACTGGGGAGGTCGTAGTATAGGATATTAAAGAAGACATTCGGCTAGAACTTGATTTGCCTTATGAGCTCCCAGGTTCCCATAGCAATTTTAGACAACACATGCTGTTCTAGGGGAAGAGTAACTAGAGGATAGAGTCTGATCACTCTCTCCCTCCCCTGGTAAACCTTCTGTTTGTTCTGTGAATTTAGTAGCTAAAGGTGCATGATAAAACCTGCCATCTCTGTTAGATGCTGCTAAATCACACAGTAATAAAATGGCTCCCAGGCTCCAGGAACTCTTCTTCTTATTCCATTAAACATCGATTTTCTCGATAGTCATACATCTGGTGTGTCTCAAACCTAACTCCGGAAACGCTGAAGTCTACGAGGTACATTTTAAACTCCAAACGAAAGGGAGAAGGGGGCTTCCTCAGAAGGGCAAATGTACTTCCGACAAATGCAAGAAAACAGGAATATTTTGCACGAGTTTATTTTCACTTTTCTGACCATCATATAATTTGCCTGGCAATATGAAACGGTTCCCTGCAGTCCCTCCAATTTAATTGTTGAAGCAGAAAAGTACATTAAATCTTAATTAGCCATACTACCTATGGCAGCAGCTGGTGTTAACTGAGTTTTTGCCCGCATCAAGAAGCAGTCATCATTCCTAACCTGGAGGAAAAGGTTCCATTGTCTTGTCTCATTAGGTAATCTTCCTCATCTCTTTCAGTTGCATGACTTGTTGAACAAAAATTACATGTTCAGTTACATGACTTGTTTCAAAAATATACATATGCATACATACCCGTATGCCTGCCCATGCACACACATGTGTTCATATACACACGTGTGTGTTGTACGTTCGTGTGTATATGCGCATGTTCCTTTCTAAATAGTATCCTGTTTTACGCTTCGGCAAAGTGTGGAATAGCAGCCAAGAAAATAAGGTGGTGACGGCTTCTTTTTAAGAAACTAAGTTATGTCGCCTTCTTAAGTACCTTCACAACACAGATATTGGAAAAGTTGAGGATTATTAATTTGGTTTAGGCTTTTTTTAAAAAAAGATTTTATTTATTAGAGAAAAAGAGATACAGAGAAAGTGCATGTGTGAGAAAGCATGAGCAGAGCGGGGTGGGAGGGAAAGGAGGGAGAGGAAGAAGCAGACCACCTGCTGAGCAGGGAGCCCAATGTGGGGCCTTGACCCCAGGACCCTGGGATCCCATCTGAGCCGAAGGCAGATGCTTAACCAACTGAGCCAGCCAGGCGCCCCCTAGACATTTTTTTAAGCATCTGTTTGGTTTTTACTTTGTTTTCCTGATACTCTCAGTTACGTATTTGCTTCTTGTTATTCTCAGTATTTCTTACTTGCCTAAAACTCTTTGAATTCTACTGTACGTTACTGATGTGCTACTATCTGAAAATAAAAAGGCAGTTTAGAAGTGAAGTCGAAGAAAATTTCATCATTCTTATTTCTGAAAACTGTCGGCTGAAATTATTAGCTCCTTGCTGAATTGTCTTCAAGTCAAGCATTCCAGATATCAGCTACTCGGTGCTTGGTAATTAGTTTACGGTTGCAGCATATGATGGTGTAGCGTGCAAAATTCATGAAGGAGAGTTCTACAAGTTTACCGTGAAGTTTTGGCCAACTGAACTTCTAAACTTCCTAATCCATTTGTTCCGCTGAGTGGTGTTCGAGTTGAAACAGCGGTTTTCACTTCCCTTAGGGGTAGGTGAACCCATGCATACATTTATCACTGATTTCCAGCGCTGGAAAAATGTAGTCGTTAGATGAGTTTGCTCACTTACAGTTTAAAGGAGGTTGGATATTTTGAGGGAGTTTTCCTGAAAATAGGATTGGTGAAATAGAAGTTAAAATTCATATTGATTTTATGGAGATAAACTGCCAGAAGCAAACCTCTTTGGCAGATGTTTGAGTCAGAGATACAGTCCAGCTAAGGCAGTCTTCTTTCTGACTTTCCTTTGAGAAGCAGGGACACCCCATGGTGTTGGGCTGACAGGCATAAGGAAGCAATCAGCTCTTCTCCTCTCCCTTCCTCCCCAGATATTATAAATAGAAATGTTGTGTCCAAATAATGGCAAGGATACAATATAGCTTTTTTCTTCTCCTATTTTAGTAAGCCTTTTTATTTTTTAAGAATTAAGGTTAGTGAAATTGAAGAGAGAATTAGAAGTACTTTTTTTTTTTTTTTAATTTATTTGACAGAAATCACAAGTAGACAGAGAGGCAGGCAGACAGAGAGAGAGAAGCCGGCTCCCTACCGAGCAGAGAGCCCAATGTGGGGCTCGATCCCAGGACCCTGGGATCATGACCTGAGCCGAAGGCAGAGGCTTAACCCACTGAGCCACCTAGGTGCCCCTGGAAGTACTTTTTTAGAATGCTTTGGATTTTATTGAATTGAATTGGATAGACTTCTCTATTAATATAATTAATGCATTACTGTGAGCATTACATTATAGGCAACCTAGAATATTTGGTCTTTTTATTCCTATAATCTTGAAATAAACATTTAATTTTCAGGTATTACAAACGTCTAATAGCTGTGTTTTGAGCTGATGTGATTTCATTATGTTTTGTTACTAGTAGTTTAGATGAAGCTATCTATCCAAGTCTCCACCCAGGAAAATGAGTAATGTGTTGTACAAAAATAGGCTTAGAGATTTCAGTCCAGAAATCCTGGATTCTTCTTGTGGGTCCTTCAAGAGATGGCGTAAAGGTAATGTATGTGTTTTGTCTTATTCGTCAGGTTTTCTCAGTTGGTTTCAGATCATTGCCTTATCAGAGAGGGGGAAAATCATGATTTTTTTTTTTTTTTAATCACACTCACCACCCCTAGCATTGCTTTTCATTCCTTCTTTTGGCCTCTTATTTAACAGGTGCCTGCATTGGCCTGACATTGTACAAAGCTCTAGCATTAAGTGACCTAATAGTTGTTGCCATCATGAAGTTACCATTTAGTAGAGATGACACATAAGAACACAGACTCTTAAGTTACACTGCTTTGGTTTTACTCTTGGTTGCACCACTTCCTGGTGATCGGACAAGTCCCTTAATCACTTGTTTCCATTTTCTTACTGCTAAAATGAATGTAATCACTCTATATTAAAGGAGATAACGTGTGTAGAACGCATACCAAACATTCAGCACTGGTGTTAGGAAAGAGTGCGTATCAGCTCTCTCTAACCCTGTTACAGAAGTGACTCGATCAGCTTTATTCAGTTTATAGTCATTTTATTTCATTTTGGGAGCCTTTTCCCAGCTCTGCTGTAATGTTTGGCATACACCCTGCTCACGTTTCCTTTTTTCTTTCAAAGAGCTCCTCACTTAACGTCTCCTGGCTGGACACTGGCGTACAAGCGACACCCTTGAGTCCCTGCCACACACTGTGTAATGTTGCTTGTACCCTGTTGCTAATGGGGATTGCTCGTTTATTTATTTGAGAGACTGCGTGGTGTCTTTTCAGTTCTATTTTATTTGTCTATTACTATAAGCCCTTAGATGAGAAGAGACCATAGCAATCTGTGTGGTAGGCATTTCATAATGGAAAGAAGTAAAAACAATTTTCATTTTCAGTGGAAGTAAGCATGAGCGTTTTCTCACCAGGCTGTTTATGTGGCTGAGAACAAACAGGGCTGTCAGAACTGTCCTATTATCTTATGCTTCAGATGCAGAGGCATACCGGTTTGTGTTGAACCTTTTGTAAAATGACTTGCCTTTTTCATTCGTAAAGCGTTTGCAGTTCTAACTGTATTTGTGGGATCCAGGTACTGTCTCTCCATCGTAGCTCATTTGTTAGATTAAACTTTGGGAATGTTTTTTATTGTGAATGGCAATTTTCTAAATTTTTAGTTCCGTTTTGCTTTTTGAGTTTTCTGCTAGATTATTAACTCTCTTTGCTGAGTTATTAACAAACATACTCAACTTTGATTCCTTTCCCACAGCCATTCTACTTTTTTCTGTCTTACTTTAAAGCCTTTCAGAGCTCTCTAATTAGACTAATAGATACTCTTCTTTCTTCTAATTCTGTGTAGAAATTTTACATTTTCATCCCCCCCGCCCCAGCCCCCTGGCTACTTTCTTTAGAGAAACAAGGATCAAGTATAACACTTTCTGGATACATATATACTAAGGCTTTGTAAACCGGGCATTTCAGATTCTCATTGTTTTACAAGAGAAAAGTTGTCTTAACTGACTGCTTATCCCATAGGCTGCCATTTCGGTGTACCAAATCTGTCAGTTAAGACTGATTTTCTAGATAGTGTTCCTTGGCATAATAAAATCTAAGCTATAGAGTACTCTATATGATTTTTAGTTTTAAATAAGTACCATTAAAGTATCGCTATTCTTATTTTGTAGAGCAAAAAGATTTGTTATTTGTGCATTCGTATTGCTAGTGGTATTGGCTGGTATGTGGTGGTATTACTAAACTTAAACCCAGGTTACCTGCCTCTTTGTTGAGTTGTCATAAATTAAAATTGAAACATTAAAAGGGCACCTGGGCGGCTCAGTTGGTTAAGCGTCTGCCTTTGGCTCAGGTCGTGATCCCAAGGTTCTGGGATTGAGTCCCACATTGGGCTCCCTGCTCCGTGTGGGGGAACCTGCTTCACCCTCTACTTCTGCCTCTCTCTCTATCTCTCATGAATAAATAAAAAAATAAATAAATAATCTAAAAAAACACTAAGAAAAAAGTCAACACCAGAAATGCAATAGAATCGATAACAGCACAGGGTATAAAGTTAACATCATCAAGGTACTTCTTAAAGGATTTTGTTTTTGTTTTTGTTTTTGTTTTTAAAGATTTTATTTATTTATTTGAGAGGGAGAAAGAGACCCCTGAGTTGGGGGGGTCGGGGACAGGGAGAGGTGGAGAAAGAGGGAGAAGCAGGCTCCCTGCTGAACTGGGTGCCAAACACAAGGTTCAATCCCAGGACTCTGGGATCATGACCTGAACCACAAACTGCCCTTTAAAAGATTTGTTTTTATGTACTTAAAAAAAACAAACAAACAAAAAACTTACTTGGCAGATTTGGCAGTCTTCTTTAAGACATTGCTAGTACTCATATTGTATCAAAATGGTGACACATGGGCGCTTGGGTGGCTCAGTGGGTTAAAGCCTCTGCTTTCAGCTCAGGTTATGATCCCAGGGTTCTGGGATCAAGCCCCGCATCGGGCTCTCTGCTCAGCGGGGAGCCTGCTTCCTCCTCTCTCTCTGCCTGCCTTTCTGCCTACTTGTGATCTCTCTGTCAAATAAATAAATAAAATCTTTAAAAAAATGGTGACATATTAATTAGAAAATAATATTTTATATAGTTACTTGCTTTGTTAAGTTTAAGCATTTGATATTAGGATGATGTGTGTGTATATATATATATACACACACACATACACACACATGCATATACAGACATATTCATATGTCTGTTTCATTTATAAATCTTTTTTCTGGAAGAATAATAATTCTTTGTTTACGAAGTTACTGTTGACTGATTGTTGGGATGACAACAGAGGAAGATTTGAAATACAATCTAAGTGTTATTATAGAGGACATACTCAGTACTTTGAAGACTGCCTAATAAATTAATGTGCTTCTGTTGACAGGTAATAGATCATTCTCCAAACTTGTTATTAGATATTGTTATTCATCCAGGCAAACATTTATGAATAGTCTATCATAATCAGTGTATTCACACCCTGCATCCAACGCATCACAAATCATTTTATCTCTACTTCCAGAATATGTAGATGCTAAATGTAACTACTTCTCACTATCTTTATCACTGATTCCTTATTTCAGAACCTTACTTCACCTTCTTGAAGACATTTTCCCTATGCATGGTATCTAAAATACTCCTACATTCTTCCCCCTTTATTCCACTTAATTTTTTTTTCACTAGCACTTTCTCCTTTTTGCTATTACATCTTTTTAAAATTTTATTATTTACCCATGTTTGATTGTTTGTCTCCTCATTAGAATGTAAGTACCACGAGGGCGAGGAGTCTGTCCTTCTTATTACTCTGATGGTCTCCAAATGTAGAACAGTGCCACAATGTCCATCCTGCCTTAGGTATTCAGGAAAATTAATGTAGGAAGGAATGATTGCTGTGGAGATACAGGAATTTGATGTTGACCGTATTCACCAGGGTCAAGTGTAGTAACTTAACACATTTTTGCTTGATACATTTTTCAAAATTAGGAAAGGAATGAACGCATGAGTGAGTGAATGCAGAAATGAGACTTTGGTAGTCCACTTTGCGAAACTATTTGTCCTTGTCTTGTAAAATTGAGAATCCATGTGCCTTGTAACCCAGAAATCCCATTTCTAGGTACATACCCAACGGACGTACAGTTATGTGTTCCCCAAAAGGCATGAACAGTGTTGTTCATAGCACTGCTGTTCATGAGACCCCCAAGAGAGAAACTAACCTAATGCACAAGAACAGTAGAATGGATAAATGCATTATAGTATGGTGATACAATGAGATACTGTACATCAGTGGGAGCATAAGAACTACAGTTGTATTTAATACTAGGAGTGAATCACATAAGTAAAGTGTTGAATGGAAGAAGCCAAAGGCAAAAGAACATGTTGTATAATTTTACTTACATAAAGTTTAAGTCTGTGTTGTTAATAGCAGGATAGTCTTTACCCTTGAACACACAGCACTGGAAGGGACATGAAAAGAAAGTTCTAGGGTTCTCTAACATTTTGTACTTTAAAGATACGTTTTATATTTAAAGATATTACAACACAACGATCCTAGCCTTAGAAGAACTAACTTAATATAAGGAGCAACCAGCATTAGGCTGATTAAAATAAATGATGTATAAAGTGCTTTCAGTATGCAGGGATGGAACTACTGATTTTATTGAGGTGCATGTGAAAAGATGACATTGTAAGTACTTTTAAAATGTCTTTAATATTGCCCTTTGTCAAAAGTGCCAAATATTTTTTTTTAAAGATTTTATTTATTTATTTGACAGAGAGAGATCAGAGTAGATAGAGAGGCAGGCAGAGAGGGAAGCAGGCTCCCTGCTGAGCAGAGAGCCTGACGCGGGACTCGATCCCAGGACCCCGAGATCATGACCCGAGCCGAAGGCAGCGGCTCAACCCACTGAGCCACCCAGGCGCCCCAAAAGTGCCAAATATTTTTATAGCATAAAACTTAAAAGTACTTTTCTTTTTAATTAACAGAATCCTCAAAACCAGGTAAGTTTATGTTGAATAGGCCGAGGACTTTTTAACAGATGTTGTCCTAACTAGTGGCAAAACTAGAACATTTCCTAAGAGGGAGAAATTATATTTCCAGACTTAAAAGCTCAATATTTTAAATGTTTTAAGTTACAGCAACTTGAAAGTGATCATTAAAATATGTAAATAACATCACAATACAGTGTCAGCATTAAGAAAAATAAATTTTTATATCAGTAATAAATTTCATTGATGAACCAGTGGAGTATCAGGTAAAAAACGTGGATGAGATAGCATTTGGCTTACCCATCAAATTGACAAAAATGGGAAGGTCTGATACTGCCAAGTATTAATGTAGGGAAATGAGAGCTCTTTATACATTTCTGGTGGCAAGGTAAATTGGTATGGTCTAGGAAGTTTAAAAAGCAGTTATCTAACACCTTATAATTTTAGAGATGTACAACCCTATGACCTTGAAGTTCATGCCTCCATATATCAACACCAGAAAGCAGTGTGTGTGTGTGTGTGTGTGTGTGTGTATGGCATTATATTTGTAATAGTGACAAAGTGAAGCAATGTGATGGCCTCTTCTAAGCAGATGATTAAAGAGGTTTCTTTGTACCCTGAGTACCCTGAGATATAACAGTCAAAATGCAAAAATTTGACTTCTATATTGCCAATATGGATAAATTTCAAAAAGCAGTGTTGATTTTTTTTTTTTAAAGCAAGTTACAAAATGAGATATACAGTTTGGTAACAGTTTCGTAAAGATGTTGTATTTATTTTTTTTAAAAGATTTATTTATTTATTTGAGAAAAAGAGAGAGAGAGAGCATGCCGGAGTGGGGCGAGGCAAAGGGGGAGAGAGAATCCTCAAGCAGACTGCCCGCTGAGCATGGAGCCTGACAAGGGGCTTGATCTCATGACCCTGAAATCCTGACCTGATCCCAGATCAGGAGTTGAATGCTGAACTGACTAAGCCGCCCAGGCATCCCAATTTTGTAAAATTTTAAAACAAATCAATAGTATACTTTTTTTAATGTAATAAAATAGCAAATCTGATACTGTTCTCAGAGCTCATTAAGTATCTCTACAGAGAAAATAATACAGTATAGGTTCCTTTCTTCTGCAAAGATTTGACTAGAGATTTGGGGGAAGAAAAGCAAAATATAAAAGTTAATGTTATTTGACATTGCCATTAACTTAACAAAATTTCAGTTTATTGCCTGATATATTATCAGGAGATCATGTTAAATATAAGAATTTGGTAATTATATTTTGCTTACTGTTTTTACTCATTAGTAATTCATATAAGTTTGTATAAGGAATTTCTAGTAAGCTTCAAATCACATATATAGGCATTTTTTGATTGCCTTTTCAAATATATGTAAAATTTTAAATACATAGAATTTGAAGATCAAAAAAGGTTCAGCATATCTCTGTTTTAAACTACATTTTAAGGGCACAGAGGTGGCTCAGTCAGTTAAGCATCTAACTCTTGATTTTGGCTCAGGTCATGTTCTTAGGGTGGTGTGATCGAGCCCCAAGCCCCATGTCGGGCTCTGCGCAAAGCAGGAAGTCCGCTTGAGATTCTGTCCCTCTGCTCCTCCCCACACCACTCCCCCACCCCCCTCTCTCACTTGCTTGCTCTCTCTCTAAAATAAATAAATCTTTTTTTAAAAAACTACATTTTACACACACTCATAAAACAATTATACAGTGATACTCAAAAGATTATATTATACAGTGGTATTTAAAACTTGAAATAAATGCAGAAGACAGTGATGTGTAGTGTAGCACCTTAGAGAACACACATGGATCAGATAGAACTGCCTTTGAATTACAACCCTAGCAAGTCAACTCACCTTTCTGTGGTTTTCATACAACTTGTTAAATAGTGATAATTCCTATTTCATTGTGTTGATTAAATGAGAATATTTGTAAACCACCTCAGTACAGGGCCTCCTACCTAGCATACTCAGTAAACCATCAGAGTATTAATTCTAACTTCTTTCTCCTGAAAAATAATCTGATAAATACCATTTGGATTTCAGTTCCAGCTCTCAAAAGTTGACTTGATCCCTAATGTCACTCAGAGTCATATAAATAGTGCCTAGAGTAGGGCAGCCATCAATAGCAGTGGTTTGATGAAGAAATACGGTCAAGTTCCGATTTGAGGATCCAGAAACTACTTTCCCCTCATAAAGTCCTAGGAATAGAAGCAGGAATCATCTCTGGAGGCACCCTTCTACCTTTTGAGGAGTAGGAGTGAATAAACCCACACACCTAAGCCAGTGGTGATGGCTTTGGTTACCTGGGGCCAGAGCTTTCGTGGGGCGCTAGCAAGGAGATTGAAGATGAGAAATGAGGTTCCTTTGTTAGGGAGGTGCTGAAACAGCACGCACGTGCTTCAGGGGAGATGCATAAAGGAGAGTGTAAAGTACAGGGCAGGGGTGATGGGTATAACAGAAGTTCTAATTGAAAAAAAAAAATACCAAAACCCACATTGAGATACCACCTTACACCAGTGAGAATGGCAAAAATTAACAAGGCAGGAAACAGTAAATGTTGGAGAGGATGTAGAGAAGGGAAACCCTCTTACACTGTTGGTGGGAATGCAGGTTGGTGCAGCCGCTTAAGAAAACAGTGTGCAGGTTCCTCAAAAAGTTGAAAATAGAGCTACCCTAGAACTCAGAAATTGCACTGCCGGGTGTTTACCCCAAAGATACAGATGTAGTGAAATAAAGGGGCACCTGCACCCCAATGTTCATAGCAGCAGTGTCCACAATAGCTGAACTGTGGAAAGAGCCTAGATGTCCACCAACGGATGAATGGATAAAGAAGATGTGGTCCATAAATACGATGGAATATTACTCAGCCATCAGAAAGGACGAATACCTACCATTTGCATCAACATGGATGGGACTGGAGGAGATTATGCTGAGTGAAATAAGTCAAGCAGAGAAAGTCAATTATCATATGGTTTCACTTACTTGTGGAACATAGGGAATAGCGTGGAGGACATTAGGAGAAGGAAGGGAAGAATGAAGGGTGGCAAATCGGAGCAGGAGACGAACCATGAGGGACTGTGGACTCTGGGAAAAAAACTAAGGATTTTATTTTTTCATTTTTTTTTAAGATTTTGTCTATTTATTTGACAGACGGAGATCACAAGTAGACAGAGAGGCAGGCAGAGAGAGAGAGGAGGAAGCAGGCTCCCTGCTGAGCAGAGAGCCCGATGTGGGGCTTGATCCCAGGACCCTGAGATCATGACCTGAGCCGAAGGCAGAGGCTTTAACCCACTGAGCCACCCAGGCGCCCCCAAACTAAGGGTTTTAGAGGGGACGGTTGTAGGGGAAAGGGTGAGCCTGGTGATGGGTATTAAGGAGGGCACGTACTGCAATGAACACTGAGTGTTATACACAAACAATGAATCATGGAACACTATATCAAATTCTAATGACGTACTGTATGGTGACTAACATAATAAAAATAAATAAATAAATAAAAACCAATACCAAACATGCCAACTATGCACTATCTCAAGAAATCACTCTTGGCATTTTGTTGACATTAGATAATGAATTCATCACATTTCATAATCCCAACCTTGTTTATTTTAAGAGAACTAACTGGATTTCTAATGGTTTGTCTTCATGTAACATAAGTTAGTACAAACAGTGAAGGCCATTTGTCAGCAAACCCATGTTAGAACTTTAATGATTATATAAATTGAAGAATACTGAAAATATATCTGATATTTCTGACTACTTGTTTAAGGGTGCCCATAATAAAACTTCAGCCATGTAGTTCTTTGTGGTCAGTATTTTTAGAAATAAAGTTAGTGTGGGGCGCCTGGGTGGCTCCGTCTGTTAAGCATCTGATCCTTGACTTCCACTCAGGTCGTGATCTCAGGGTCAAGAGACCACTCACAATCACTCTCTCTCTCTCGAATAAAAATAAATCTTAAACAACAATAACAACAAAACCTGTTTCTATGAGAACATCTTATGTTCTCATCTGTGAGAACATCTTTGTCTTATGTTTCCACTGAAACCACTGGGAAAAAACCCTTTCTGGTCCATGTAAACATCATACGCACATACACACTACATGTATTTTATGTGATCAGCTTTTCCTCATTTTGGTAATGCAGATACTTGAGAAGTTAGTAAAATAATCTTCTGAATTAACAAACACAACAGGCAGTATTACAAATAAAAACTCTAAAAATTCTAATTTTTTCCTCAATGTGAAATCTGATCAGTTTGCTATCTATTCTTTTTCCAGTAATAAAAACTGTAATGGTTGAAAATACGTATTGAAGGAAGAAGGATTTCCTTAAGGTTAAAATGCTACTGTTGTATGTAAAAACATTGCATCCAAAAATATTGGACACTGTGTTCTTTTAGGATTAAACCTCTAATCTGTCTAACTGCAGAATATTATCTGTGGTATAGGGAGATCTGAAGAACAACTCTCCCTTTGATACCAAATTCTTTAAATGTTAAAGCTTTTCCTTTCTCGTAGGCAGCCTCAAGAGCTACTTTTCTATTCTAATCTCGATAGTAAGAAGGAAAAAACTGTTTTTCTTCCAGGCACTCAGTTTATCTTCCAATATTTATACCAAAATTTTCCTCACAAAGGAAATGTTTAATTTAAAAAAAAAGGCTCTGAATTGATCTACAAATGATTAGGAAATACTAAAAATACTGATTACAGACAAATGAGAATAAGAAAAAGCCATTTATTTTTAAACTAAATGCTATACCTGCATTAACAAAATACTGAATATAATCTTCACCAATGTCTTTCGAACTTGGCCATAATGCATCAGTAACGCTGAAAATATTTATTTGGAGGTTATTATCTCTAATGTAAATAAACTTTCTTTGTGTACTTAACATCTTTATATAATGCTGATACACAGTAGAACTACGTAAAACATGGTTCACATTTTATCAATCACATTCATTGACACTGCACTTGCATTAAAATACGAATTCACATTAAAAAAAAAGAAATACCAACATATTATGAAAGGCTACACATTTTCTGGACTGTAAAATTAAAATGAAACTGATCAATAAACCTACATAGTGTCTTCATCCCTCCTGAGGTATGTGCTGTCTGTGGAGGAAATGAGATGGCACACCTCTGAAGGGGTTATGAATCCACTGATTCTTAACCTTTGTGGGTTTATACACTTGACAGTACTCATAAATGCTACAGACCTCTTCTCAGAAAAAAAAAAAATATGTGTGCACGTGGACAGAAAATGTAGCCAACAATTTTAGGAGCTTCACAGGCCTTCTGAACACAGAACCTATACCCTTACACACACACCTGATATTCACTGGCTGTTTGCATGGTGACCCAAAGGTCCAGGGCATGTGGTCATTTGTCATTTTGCTGGGGCACTCAGTTAGGTCACCCTAAAATAAAGCTGGAAGGCCGATGTGAAGTAGCGAGTCACCCAGTTAGTGGAGGAGCCTGGCGTTCCCATCTCATTTTGACGCTGGCAGCTTTATAGCTCATCATTAGCCGAATAGTTATCAGGAAGTGCTTTAGTGGTAATCATTAAGGTATTCTGAAGGTCTCTGAATTTCTCATAATAAAAAGGCTTCACTCTGCTTTCATATATTCTAAGGCTCCTCAAAAAGTTATATCATCATTATTCTCTAAAAAAAAAAAGCAGGCTTATAAAAGATAACAAACCAATAAAAAAAATAAAATATTTTATTTCCATAGTCATTCAGTAACATATTTATTAAATCCCTACTTTGTAAAAGGTACTTCCTAGTCATTGCGTAGTTTACAGAAATAAAAAAGATACATATGCAGTCTTCTAAGAGCATTCAATATTATGCACTAAGTTTATATTTTTTAAGATTTATTTGAGAGAGAGAGAGCATGCGCATTGTGTGCGCAGGAGCGGGGAAGGGAGAGAGAAAGAGACAGAATCTCAAGCAGACTCCCTGATGAATGGGGAGCCGTATTTGGGGCTTGATCCCAGGACTCTGAGATCATGACCTGAGCTGAAACCAAGAGTGAGCTGCTTAACTGACAGAGCCACCCAGGCGCCCTATCATAGAAATCGTTTTTAGAGCATTAGGTAATATATTTATTGAAGACCCGTATTTTCACCAAAATTATTATACACAGCATAATTAATCACCAGTACATTTTGTGCATGTCTAGCATAGAACTTTCTAAAGTGGATATAAATTAAACATACCAGTTCTGAATTGTAATTTTGTTCAAGTTTTCATTATCTTTTATAATTCCTGTGTTATAAGCTGAAGTACAAAAAGGTAAAAACTTAAAGTAGGTTTGTAAGATCCACAAAGATTTGGGGAGGGATAGGTTTTAATAGATCCTTTTTGACTACACACATTCATTAGCCGTTAAGAAACAATGACATAGGGGCGCGTGTGTGGCTCAGTGGGTTAAAGCCTCTGCCTTCAGCTCAGGTCATGATCTCAGGGTCCTGGCATTGAGCCCCACATCGGGATCCCTGCTCAGTGGGGAGCCTGCTTCCCCGCCCCCAACTCCAGCTCTGCCTGCCTCTCTGCCTACTTGTGATCTCTGTCAAACAAATAATTAAAATCTTTAAAAAAAAAAAAAGAAAGAAAGAAAGAAACAATGACATATTTTTACAAAAGGTTTTTTCAATTCTGAAAGTAATAGATGACCTTATAGAAGATTTAGAAAATACTGACAACGATAAAAAAGGAACGAAAACCTCCCCAATTCCACCACCCCAAATCAACCACTCTTAACAGTAAACTCCTTACAGATACTCATGACTGCATAGATTTGGGTTGTTTACAAGTTTACACTGGTAAAAACAGTTTTGCCTTGCACAGTTTTGAAGCATACTTACTAATGAAAGCACACAATTTTCTAGATAAGTTGACCCAACTTAGTAATTGAAATTAGCAGGTCTTTATTTGGACCTTAAGGACAGTACATGGGCTGGCTGTGGGAGTTTCCCTGAGGCAGGTTTGGTGTATGTTTTCTGAAAGCAGGGAAAGTGGAGGCATAGGAAGCAGTCCCTTATGAGACAGGGTAGAACAAAGAATAGACACTGGGAGAACCCTTTGGGGCCAGCGTGGGTCGTAGGGTAATAAGGGTTGAAAAAAAAAAACTTGCATTCAGTTTTTTGTCATGAGGACAATTTAACTAGCCTTGATTAAGGGCTTTGACTGTTCCCTGACATGAACCTTCTTGGAGAGTGTTATGGACTCACTTGTTTCCCCAAAATTCATATGCTGAAGCCCTAGCCCCTGATGTGATCATATTTAGAGATAGATCCTTTAAAGAGGTAATTATAGTTAAATGAGGTCATAAGCGTGGGTCCCTAATCCAATACGATTAGTGTCCTTTTAAGAAGGGATACATTTGGGTGCCTGGGTGGCTCAGTGGGTTAAGCCTCTGCCTTCAGCTCAGGTCATGATTTCAGGGTCCCAGGATCGAGTCCTGCATCGCGCTCTCTGCTCAGCAGGAAGCCTGCTTCCCCTCTGCCTGCCTCTCTGCCTGCCTCTCTGCCTACTTGTGATTTCTCTCTCTGTGTCAAATAAATAAATAAAATCTTAAAAAAAAAAAAAAAAAGAAGGGATACATTTGCACAAAAGAGGCCATGTGAAGACAAAGCAAGAAGGCAGGGTGACCTGCAAGCCAGGGAGAGAAGCCTCAGTAGTAACCAGCCCTGCCTTGTGATTCTTTCATTCTACTCTGTTCTTACCTGGAAGAGGTAGGCATCATAGAATAATTAACTTTGGGAATGTTAGGGGATGATAGGAACATATTTGTATGGATCAGAGTTTCTGAGTGGATGGCCCTGGCCTGTGGTGGGAGAAAGACAAGTATTGCTAAGTTATTACTAAGGATCCATTGACCTCTATTAAACCCAAACATTATCTAAACACTGAAAAAATAATACAGCATATATTTGTTATTTCAGATTTTCATATACTCAGTTATTTCATAACTCATCTACATCACCAACTGAACCATTAGGTTTTTGAATTTGTGGCACATTTGGTTGTTACTCTTTTTAAGTAACAGGTAATAAGAGTGTATACATCTTGTCCCATGGATGTCTATAAAGGGTCTTGTTTTTGTTTTTGTTTTTTCTAAAGAGACTCTCTTCTAAATAAAAACCAATCCCTTTATCTTCCTGGTGATAGATACTCAAGTTTTTACAGCTAGTCAGTCACAGACCCCTTGTAGGAGGCTTTGTTTTCAAGATCCTTTAGAAATGCTATGAAAAAGGCTCCTTAGATTTACAATACTAATTACTGGTGTTGAACTTTGAAAAAGTACAGATACCTGCATCTCTTGACCGTGGGCTCTGTATGGATTGAAAGTTATATCATTGCTTTCGGAAGTTACAGGATAGCTTTTGTTTTTATAAAATTGTTCTTAAATTTTAAAAAAATGTTACGTACTTTTCAATTTAGTAAGCTGTGCTTGAGGTGGCTGTGCTCGTGGTTTCAGATGTTATGTTTTAGTTCTCAGGGTAGATTTTTGGAATCCTTTATTTTTTGAGATTTTTTTTTTTCTGACCAGAGGAAAAATAACTAGATAGATAAATAGACGGGAAGACAGACAGACAGTTCAACCAGAAAACAAAAACAAAACCAAATCTGCATAGCAGCTTTGCGAGAAGATGTATTGTGCTGGGTCCGGTGAAAGGTGTGCATCCTTCAGTGACCATATGGGCGTGCGGATGCCTGGTGGACAGCCAGCATCGACTGTGTGACTGTGTTCCATATAGATGTGTGATCAAGGGAAGAAAATTTGTTAATGCTCCCTGGGATATTAAGGAGTTGGGGGGAAGACACAGAGTACAATTAAGAAGAAATTGTGGTGTCTAGGGATAATTAAGTTCAATTTAAGCCTGTTATTCTATTTTCATGAAAATGTTTCTGATGTAGAAAGGAATAAGTAGTAAGGCAGTTTATGTGGATCTTTAGAAAGGTTAGTTTTGACAGTTGGAATTAAATTTTAATAGTTTAATTTGGAAATCTACTTATCCTGAAATCTCTGTTGGTAAAAACATGGAAACCTGTAATACGGGTTAGAATTATGTCAGTTAACAGTTATGGTTTCCGTAGCCATTAGACTTTCAAACTCTTATATTCCAAAGGATTTTAAATGGACTCATTGAGTCATCTAGTTAAATGGGAATATGCTGTTAAAAGTAAAATAGTCTCCTTGTAGTCATAAAGTTGACACAGTGCTTTATGAGCAAATTTAATGTTCTATTCAGGAACGTGAGGTTGGACAGAAAGATAACCTTAAAAAAATTATCTCAGTTATTCATTCTGACCTTTTTTTTTCTTTCACAAAAGTAACTAGAATTCAAAAGAACACAACAATTTTTTTACATTACAATTTTTATAGTTGATTAGTATCTGCAGATTGCTGTGAATTAGACTATATGAAATATTTAACAGTATTTTGTGTTATTTTAGTTTTGTCTGTGTCTGTTATTCCTTTCAAGTTGACACTTTCCACTGTATTTCTGCTGTCTGTCTATAAATTATACGTTACAAGTCTTTATAGGAATCAGATGTATTCTATATTAAATGTTTTTTTTTAAGATTTATTTGTTTGACAGAGAGAGACACAGCGAGAGAGGGAATACGAGCAGGGGGAGTGGGAGAGAGAGAAGCAGGCTTCCCGCCTGGCAGGGAGCCCGATGTGGGACTTGATCCCAGGACCCCAGGATCATGACCCTGAGTGGAAGGCAGATGCTCAATGACTGAGCCACCCAGGCGCCCCAACTGATATTTTTTTTAAAGGAAAAAAAAAAAAAGAAAGAAACAGGAGGAAATGAAGTCTAGGAACTACTTTGGAAATGTCAGTGCATTTCTACTTAGTAATGAGGAGTGCAAAATAAGTTAAATTTATATACCAAGGAAAAGAGCTTTCTCTACAAAATAATATGTGAAGCAAGAAATAATGAGTATGCTTATCCATATTTTACCTGCATGACATTTATTCAACAAATATTTATTGAGTTCCAAACTAGATTCTGGTGACTTTCCTACGCTCTGGGAATATATTTGCAAATATTGGTGAATCAGATATTTCATTTAAAATTAGAAATTTTAGGAGTTCTAAGAAGGAGAAACTCATGGTATGTTCAGAGCACAGCGCAGGGAGCCTTAACCTAGACCAGGGAACCTCAGGAAAGATCTAAGCTGAAACATGAACTGAAACTGTATGGTTGAATCACAGCCAGAGAGAGACAGAGAAAAGGGGTTTGGAGAGAATGTGGTAGGCAGTGGGAATAGGATGTTCAAAAACTCTGAAGAAACAATGATGTATCGTAGGGAACTCTTAAAGTTAAGTTCATGATCACTGGCATGCAGGCAGTGATAGGAGGCAAAGCCAGACTGGAGCGATTCAAAAAGCAACACTTGAAATCATCTGATTAAAATTAAGTACTCAGTGGAACCTTAAGATTGAAGGTATTGCGCTTGGTGCTCCTTGCCTAATTGCTTCAAGCATTTTTATGTTTCTGAGAGGTGAACTCATCGTACATTTTTTTTCTAAGGGAAGCATGTATTAGAAGTACTGTTATAGGGGCACCTGGGTGGCTCAGTGGGTTAAGCCTCTGCCTTCAGCTCAGGTCATGATCCCAGGGTGTTGGGATCGAGTCCCGCATTGGGCTCTCTGCTCAGCAGGGAGCCTGCTTCCCCCACCTCTCTCTCTCTGCCTGCCTCTCTACCTACTTGCAATCTCTGTCTGTCAAATAAATAAATTAAATCTTTAAAAAAAAAAAAAAAGAAATACTGTTATAAGTCTTTGGAAGTGGTTTTACTATTTATCTAGGTTTTTGCTGTGGAACATTTTACGAACAAATCATTTTGAGCTTCCATCTCCAGGTCTCTCCAGGTCTCTTAAATCCAAGTCCTCTAAGGAAACTGAGTTTGGAAGTTTAACTGAACCACCACCCCCCTTTTTTTTTGCAAATTGAACTCATACTTTTTCACTGAGAAATACTCCACAAGTCTTGCTGCTCAAGTAAGTCATTGATCTGTATGAGGACTTTGGTAGGGAACTTACATTATGTTTGTTCAGTAGAATTGGAAGGATGTAGATAGGAACCACCTCTGTTTTACTCATCATATCCCCCAATGCCCAGCCATTTCCTGGCCTATCATCAATGCTCTATAAATATTTGCTCATTGAAGGAGTACTAAATTTTATTTTTGTTTTAATGCCTGCTCGGTGTCTTATAGTTCCATGGTTCTGTGATAAAATCTAGGCCTAAGTTGGATAAAGTGGTACAGTATGACTTGAGTCATCTTCTTTTAAATTTAAATGTAAGATGGCGAATATTATTTTAACATTTTATATATCACATAAGAATTGGTATGTGAGGGGTGCCTGGATGGCTCAGTGGGTTAAAGCCTGTGCCTTCGGTTCAGGTCATGATCCCAGGGTCCTGGGATCGAACCCCGCATCGGGCTCTCTGCTCAGCAGGGAGCCTGCTTCCACCCCCTCTCTGTCTGCCTACCTCTCTGCCTACTTGTAATCTCTCTCTCTCTGTCAAATAAATAAAATCTTAAAAAAAAAAAAAAAGAATTGGTATGTGAATCTTCAGCTTATGAGGCCCTTGTTGAAGTCATTGTGAGGGTAATATTAAGAAGAAATTCGTTGTAGAATAAAATGAATAAGAATTGTATTGTTCACGAAGTTTTATACTTTAGTTGTATTGGGAATCACACAAAGCAGTTACATGTTGTAAACTATCACATTTTCATTTGTAGGGAGACTAAGTTTTACTAGTCTTAAACTTAAAAAAAAAAAAAAAACACCCAGACACTTCATTTATATGCCATAAGATTTACCTGTAAGTTTAAAATTTAATAATTTTTCATCAATTCATAGAATTGTACAACCATCACCATGGTCCAGTCTTAGAATATTTGCATCAGTCTAAAAATTTCCCTTAGGGACCTTTGTGATCAGTCCTTGTACCCAGCCCTAGACAATTAGTGATGTGCTATCCGTGTATGTAGATTTGTTTTTTTCTAGGGTTTCATGAATATGTGGTCTTTTGTGTCAGAATTCTTTCACTTAACATCATGTTTTCAAGGTTCCTTGATGTTGTGAAATATATTGGTGGTTGGTCACTTTTTATTGTTTGATAGTATTTCATTGTATAAATACATCAGATTTTGTTTCTGCATTCCACAATGGGTGGACATTTGGATTTTTTCCAGTTTAGGACTGTTATGAATAATGCTCTGTCACATTCACGTGCAGGTCTTTATAAGGACACATGCTTTCATTTCTCTTAGGCTAATATCTAGGAGTAGAGTTGGTGACTCATAAATGGTAAGTTTATGTTTAACTGTTTAAGAAATTGCTGGACTCTTCTAAAGTGGCTGTACTGTTTTACATTTCCACCAGCCTAGTGAGATGCTGATTTCAGTTTTTCTTCCTCAGTAACAGTTGATAATGTCAGCCTCGAAGACAATAGCCATTCTGTCAGATGTGTAGTGGTATCTAATTGTGGTTTTCAATTTACATTTCCTTAAAGACTAATGACGTTGGCTGTATTTTCATGTGCGTGTTAGTCATCTTACATCTTCTGTTGTGGAATATCTATTAAAATCTTTTTCCCATCTTTCCTGTGTTGTCTTCTTATTATGAGTTATTAAAATTTTTATATGTCCTGAATACGAGTGCTCTATCAGATTTGCAAATGTTTTCTCCCACTTTGTGGTGTGTCTTCATTTTCTTAGTGATATCTTTCAGGAACAGAACTTTTTAATGTTGTGGTCCAGTTAATCAAATTTTTCTTTCATTGATTATGCTTTTGGTGTCATATGTAGGAAATCTTGACCTAGTCCAACTTCAAAACAGGTTTTCTCCTATATATTCTTCCAGAAGGTTTATAGTTTTATAGAGGAAAGAGCAAGGGGTGCTGGGACAATTAGATAGCTTTGTGGTCTGTTCTTTCCTTCAAATAATTCCCTGGTCATACCTTTGTCTGAAATCAATTTATCGTAAATGGAGGGGTTTATCTCTGGACTCTCTTGTCTTGCACTGAGGTAAATGTCCATCTGTAGACCAATACCACATCATCTTGATTACTGTAGCTTTGTAGAGGGTTTTTAAAGCTGGGTTATAAAATTTCTTCTACCTTCCTTTCTTCCTCAAAATTATTTTGCCCACTTTACATTCTTTGCATTTCTGTATATAAATTCTGTATGTTAAGATCAGTTTGGTAGCTTTTAGTGAATAGTTTTTTGTTGTTGTTGAATTTATTGCTAAGGATTTTATTTTTTTAAAAGCTCTTATGAGTAGAATTGTTTTCTCAATTTCACTTTTGAATTGTTCATAGTATAGAAAGATATGTTAACTTTTACTGTTGGTCTTTTAGCTGTGACTTACCTCAATGCGTTTATTAGTTCCAGTAGTTTTTGGAGGGGGTGGATTTCTCAGATTTCTCTATGTACAGGGTCATGTTGTCTGAGAATGCAAACATTTTACTTGTTTTCAAATGTGTTTTCTTTCAATTTTTCTTTCTTACCTTATTTCACATTCTGGGACTACCCACACATTGATGAATAGAAGTGACTGCAGGATATTTGTGTAGTTTGTTTATACTAATCTTTATAGGTTATTATAGTTGTCCTTGGCATTTTGTGTGACCACATCAGTCATGACCATAAGTTGAACTTACTCATCCTATTGATTTTAACAGTACATATATTTTTAAAAAGCCTCTAAACATTCAATAAAATTTGAGTGAAATGTTTAGGTATTAACTCATACCTCAGCTTTCCCAGTTTTGTGTTGATAGTTTATACATTTTTTTAAGGGACAGCAAATTTCTGTTTTAGCTGATGGGCTGTCTTCAGTTTCTGTAATTTATGTCTATGTGTGTTCAATAGTGCAGTTCAAGTCACTATTCATTCTCACCTCTGTCAGATTTCTAGGCATTTGGTTGGCAATAATTTGGCACTGGACTTGGTGGTTATTGGGAAACTTGGAATTAAAAGGCAGTGCACATATTTTTTTATTCTCAAAGGAAAATTTTATGTCCTACTGTGTTGTTGAATACTTTGTTCTACTGTAAACTAACCAACCCATTTTTATGTTTTCTGCAATGACTAGCACTGTACCTACTATGCACTCAGAATTTATTGGTGGTTCCCAGGTTAAATCAGTAAACAGGTTATTGTCCTTTGTATTTGATGTGGAAATGTTTTCTCTAAGGAGACTAGAGTTTTTGTTCCTCCAGCTTTTCTAACATATTACCTCTATTATTAGTCATTTTAATATAATTTCATAGAATTACTGAGTTTTAGAGCTGGAAGGGAAACATGATTAGTACAACCACTTACTTTATTGATGACCAAACTAGAGTACAACGAGGTAAACTACTGTACTTGGTTAAATATTAATTTGTCCTATCAGAACTAGTTCTTGAACTTCGCTGTGTCATCTACTCTGCTATACCTAATTCTACTCCCTCCTCAAAAGACTGACAATGATGTCACTCTTAAGAAGCTTTCATGTCCCTTTCCAGAAACCATCTCAGAAGCACCTGGGTGGCTCAGTCCATTGAGCATCTGACTCTTGATCTCAGCTCAGGTCTTGATCTCAGGGTTGTGAGTTCAAGCCCTGCATTGGGGGATGGGGTAAAAGTGTCAAAATGTCAAAAAAAAAAAAAAAAAAGAAAAGAAAGATAGAAACCATCCCACCCCCAAGTTATAAAGTTTTCTTACTCTGTATATCTAGATTTGATTAGGACATATAGCTTCTTTTGTTAAGTTTTCAGAGTATCTTAAGCTGCAAAATACTTATTTTAAAATTTTACTTGGAATGAAACATAACTATATAGTTGTAGTTTTTCTAAGATATAGAAGTAGAGAAGAACTTAGTTCCAGCATGAGTTTTAATTATAGTGTGTACTTATTTTATACAAATTATCTATTAAATAGAAAATAAATATGGAGATGGGGAGATAAATAACAACACTCAGCCTAGGTACATTGTATACCTTATCTAGTGTTGTAATATAAGATAAGGATATTGGAATGCCCCCCAAATAATAGCAGGGATTCCTGCTGTCTCTCCGTCCCTGTTTCCCTCCCTGTCCACCTGCCTACTTCCCTCCCTTCTCTCCTTCCTTCTTCCCTCCTCCCATCCTTCCTTCCTTCTTTACCTAGTCCTGTCCTTAATCATAGTTCTTTTTTCTTTTTTTTTTTTTTTCAAATTTAAATTTTAAGTAGTTAACCTACAGTGCAGTATTGGTTTCTGGAGTAGAATTCAGTGGCTCATCACTTAGAAACATCACCCAGGGCTCATCACAAGTGCCCTCCGTAATACCCATCCCCCATCCAGTCCATCCCCCACGCACCTCTCTCCATTAACCCTCAGTTTGTTCTCTGTAAGAGTCTCTGTGGCTTCTTTCCCTCTCCTTTCTTTTCCCCTTTCCCATATGCTCATCTGTTTTCTTTCTCAAATTCCATATATGACTGAGATCATCAGGTATTTGTCTTTCTCTGACTTACTTCACTTAGCATAATCACTCTAGCTCCATCCGTGTCGTCATTCATTCTTTTTGATGGCTGAGTTATATTTCATTGTATATATATACTATATCTTTTTAAATCCATTTATCAGTTATTCTCCACAGTTTGGCTTTTGTTGATAATGCTGCTGTAAATATCAGGGTACATATATCCCTTAGAATCTGTATTTTTCTATCCTTTGGGTACACACCTAGCAGTGCAATTGCTGGATTGTAGGAGAGCTCTATTTTTAACATTTTGAGGAATCTCCATGCTGTTCTCCAGAGTGACTGCACCAGTTTGCATTCCCACCAACAGTGCAAGAGGGTTCCCCTTTCTCTGCATCCTCTCCAACATCTGTTGTTTCTAGTGTTGTTCAGTTTAGCCATTCTGACATGTGAGGTGTTATCTCTTTGTGGTTTTGATTTATATTTTCCTGGTGATGATGTTGAGCATCTTTTCATGTGTCTGCGAGCCATCTGGATGTCTTTTTTGGAAGAGTTGTCTATTCATGTCTTTTGCCCACTTCTTAACTGGGTTATTGGTCTTGTGGGTATTGAGTTTTGATAAGTTCTTTGTACATTTTGGATACTAACCCTTTATCAGATATGTCATCTGCAAATATCTTCTCCCATTCCTTGGGCTGCCTTTAGTTTTGTCGATTGCTTCCTTTGCTGTGCAGAAGCTTTTAATCTTTATGAAGTCCCAGTAGTTCATTTTTGCTCTTATTTCCCTTGCATTTGGAGACGTGTCTAGTAAGAAGTTTGCTGTGGCTTCATAGCTCTTTTTCTAAAAAGCCCTTTGAGTGCACTGGGACTTGGATGTTTGTTTTGAAGAGTTTTACAGTTTGGTGTAATGTTACCTTAAATTTACTCAAGGCGGAAACTTAGGACTCAGCCCTTAATTCCTTTCTCTCATTCCCCCAACCATCTCTTACTCATATTGCTTTGCTCTTCAGATGGTATCTCGAGGCACACCTGGGTGGTTCAGTCAGTGAAGCAGCCAACTCTTGATTTTTGGCCCGGGTCATAATCTCGGAGTCCTGGCATTTAGCCCCACATCGGTGGAGTCTTACTGAGGACTTTCTCTCTCCCTCTCTGTCTGCTCCTGACCCCCAACTGCTCACACGTGCTCTCTCTCTAAAATAAATAAATAAATCTTTTAAAAAATTGTATCTTGGATCTGCTTCCTCTCCTATATCTATTGCCACCTGTTCCAAAGTGTCATTGTCCTTTGACTTTTTCCTGGCTCCCACTGCAGCCACTCTAATCCATTTTTATACAGTTTAAAGTTGACCTTCTTAAAGTGTTATTTGGATCATATCACCCCATGCTTAAAACACTTTGTCGGCAACTGTCCACTGCACTTAGCATAACATCCAGACTCTTTTCTGTGGCTTCTGCTACCTCGTCCATTGGGCCCAACTCTCTCACTCTCTCCCACCTGATCTCGTACATTGGCCACAGTCACACTGATGTCCTTGTCGTTCCTCACGGGGCAGTCGTTTCCTGCTGCAGTTTATTTGCCGTACTTTTTCATCTGCTTGGACCTCTTCTTCTAGCTTTGCACGTAGCTAGCTCCTTCTCACTTTCTTAACTCACACATATGTCCTTGGGGAGGTGTGCCATGAGCACCACGTCTGTCCTATCTGTTGTGAATTTCTTTTTCACCTGTTTTTACAGCTTGCAGTTCTTTTGCCTGTTTTCTTGCATTTTCTTCCTTGTAAGGTATAAATTTCACAAGGGTAAGAGATCCTGAATGTACTGCCTAGTCCATAATAGGTATTCAGTTTTTACCAACTGCTTGAATGAAAGTTAGAGTTTTTTAGACAAGTCGTTCAACTTAAGCTAGCGAGTCTATAGGGAGAAAAAAAGAACCTGTAAAAGGTAATTGATTTTATCTAATCTTGCATTTTAAATGTGGCCATAAATTTATTTTGCTGCTATTAAATATAGCATTCAGTATGTAACATTAGACCGTAAATGTGTCTTAAAAATTTAAGTGCTGGTGTTCCAGACTACTTATCAACTGAAATTATGTCTTGCTTGAAGACTTATCATTTTTAAATGATCGTACATAAACTAGCATGACCGTTTTGTATTTGGCCTTCTCATTTGTGACATTTTGTGCCATGTATGCTTATCATTTATTGCTTATTTTGAAGAATTTCTTGTAGTCCATTTCCTATGGAGTGCATACAGAGAGTTTTTATAATTCAAGTGGTAAATATTTTCCAACATGCACTTTTGAGAAGCCGAGTGGTGGTTGGGTCTGGAGTAGAGGAAGACATTGGTTAGGTTGTAGACAGGATTCAAGTTATGGAATCCACATTCCCATTCCTGAACTGGGGAATGCTGACTCCTCAAAGTTTGAGGGGAACCTGGAGGTCAGCCTGACTAAAGTCATCTTCATTTCTTAGCGTCACTCCAAGCCACTTGAACTGGAGGAAATTCATCTTCTGCCCTTAACCTGAGGAGCTATGACTTTCCTTGATATGGAGGGAACCCTGGGGGAATTCCAGCACATTGCAGAAACACTTTAAGTACCACACAGAATATGACTCAGAATACCTGAACTCCACTCCTGTCCTGGTTAGCCTCAAGGTAGAGACTGAGGACATGGTTCATTGCCACTGTCCTATCCCTGCTTCTGGCCTTGACTAATGATACTCTTGGGTTTCCATGCTGTGCGCTCTCAGTGAAGCTTTCAGAAAGAATGCTTCTGAAGCAGAGGTCTTGCCCAGACGTCCCTAGCTACTGTCGGTTACTTTCCATGGAACCTTGGATAAAGTCTAAGCTCAGTTCCATTCTTCACGCGAGGTTCATAGCAGTACCTTCCTTATAATATTATTGTGAGAATTCAGTGAGTTAACGAACAGTAAAGTATTTTGCATGATAGGTGGCACTAGGCAAATACCATTTGTTGTGGTCGTCATCCTCAGGCATAAGAAAAGCACCACCACCCTCCTCCCCTCAAGAACACCATTAGAGATGTCCTAAAGAATGTCACTAGGGAGAAGCATCCTTTTCTAAGCATAATAGAATGAGAAATCTGTTCTAGAGGATGTGCTCTTCCCCTAACCTCCACCCTTTGCTAAATGTTTTCGCTCTCCCTTATCACATCTGTCAAAATAGAACATTCTCAGAGACTCAAGGCACACCATTCTGGGGGTTCACGTGCAGTCATGTTAATGGTAATATCTCTTTGATATGGGTTCATGTCCTACCTGTCACCTCCCTGTAATGTGTTCCCCAGTTTATTCCGGTAGTTCCCAGGGCTGTTTTACTAGGGCACATGAGCTCCGTGTGTTCCTCTGCTCTTGTCTCGTCATGCACTCGCAGGAGGGTAGACCCACGCCCCCGCCTCTGCAGTGCATGCCTTGAGAAGCTCTTTGTCATTAGAGATGCTGTCTCTTGATGCTCTTACAGATGCCAATTTCAGAGCTTCCAAAATGGCATTGTGTTCACTTTAATCTTTGCCACTATACTTGGACTCCAGGTCTCAATGAATCCTTCCTGAAAACAATTTTTATCCATAGACCCCTTTTGTATGAGCCCAACCTAGGCCTTTTCTCCCTTACCCCCCTTGCCACAAGCCGAGTGCCTGTTAGATGTCTGCTCCCTGTGCTGATCACGTCAGGCGCACACTAGTGGATGCTCCTTCTCTCCCACACCGCCCCTTAGCAGGCATCCAGGGACCTCTGAGTCCCAGCATGACTTCAACTGCAGCAAAATTCTGTATTGAGCCATAAAAATCACATTTACGCTTTATTATAACCCCTAATATACTATTAGGAGTTTTTCATATAGACACATTGCTGATCTTGACCATTTAAAACAGTAAGCATTCACTGTCAGACTTTGTCTAACTGGTCCTTCATTTTGCGCAGATTCACGTGATTTCTGTGCCCAAGGCCTAGAGTGTTGGTAAATATACCTGTCTTGCACACTCTGCCTGCCTGACTCACTCTCTCTTGCCTTTCTGGCTCACAAGGGGGTAAGCAGGACCCATTTCTATCAGTACTCCAGGCTCATTATCCTTGGCACAAGTTAGAATCGATCCTTTAAGAAGCATCATCCCTTAACTACTGGATTCAGGCCACGGACAGATATCCTTTTCTCTTTATTTTTCCTTATTTCAGGGCCCTGAGCCTCTTCCCTAGTTCCCTTCTTGATGGAGCTTCACATTTTCAATTGACAGGGCGTGGGTTTCTCGAGCAGGCATGATTATTCCTACCAGGAATTTTAATAACTTGATGATAAATCGGTTATGCTTACCCACCCATCCTTTCTTCTCCATCAGCTCATTTGGGGTATTCTTCTACTTTCCTTTTTCTATCTTTCACAGTATCTTTGAAAGACTCCTTGATTTTACATCAGTAATCTGGTGCTCCCTGCGGAGACTTCTTATTCTTTTCATACTTCCTGATAATTTAACATGGAATAGTACTGTCCTTGAAATTCCACATTTATGTTTTGTCTCAGATGCCTCCCAGCGCCAGTCCACTGTTCCCTGTGGGGAGCAGGGAACAGCGCCAGAAATACTAAGACCACCCACTTAGGTGGTTTCATTCCTGTTATCTTCATTTCCCAAGGTAGTGGCTTGGGTTTTTGTGTTTTTTTTTTTTAAAGCTTGTTATTACAGGGCTTCGTTTTCCAACTTGATTGATGATGCCAAGCATTCACTGCTTTTCAGTTTCTCAGTTTAGAAGCAAGGAATTTTAAAAAGTCACTATCGATGCCTTTTATCATGAAAAAGACAAGTAGAAGGAATTAGTCTCTCTCACCCAGGGATGTCAGTGTGTGTGTATACCAGTGGGAACCAGACAGCATGTCTAGGTAAAATCACTTATCACAATGCAGCTACTTTTTCACTATGGTAATTTTAGCTGAACTGGGTCACCTTAGAAATGTCAACAAGGCAAGGGAGGGAATAAAATGTCATCGGAATAATGCACATATGCTTACATTTCAATGGCGCTTGAAATCTTTCCTAGGAATCAGGATTAGGAAGGGTTTTTCTTTTCATTATAGCGATAAATGTGAATGCAGTTACTGTCACTGCGACTCTCAGGTGTTCATTTTGGCCTCATTCCTGCTTTCCTTAAATTAGGGGGGAAAAAAATCTCAATTTTGCCAGTGGAAGTTGATACAGATAGGAGATTTTCAGCTAAGTAGGTAATGGGCATTATAGTGGCTTGATTTAAAAAAAATACTCTGAATTCACCTTTAAAAAGTGGGTTAGGAGAAGTAAAATCTAGTGTAGTGTGAGCCACAAAACCACCATTTTGATACTAACATCATTTATATTCTAGGCCAGAGTTTTAAAATTGGAAAAATAAAACACAATTTTATTCATGATTGTTGATTTTGCATGATGGGAACTAGATGTTAATTTTAATTAATTTAGGCAAAGTAATCAAAGTTAAGGAAATAACACATTTATCATGTTCATAAATAGTAATTTTTTTCTTATTTCAAGTAAGAATTAGAGATATAAAAGGTATAATGAAATAGATTTGTCAAAGAACCATTAATAGGCTACTGCTTTTTTTTTCTTCAGTTTCAATTAAATCTGAAGAGATGATATAATCCTGCTATGACTTTAGATGAATGTTTTCGTGGCTGCCTAGATTGTGGTTTATCTTGAGTTGTAGGATTGTAGATAACAATTAAGCCTGGATTCTGATCCTTTTCCTCTCAAGCTTATTAAAATAGGACCTTTTGGGACCACTGTGACTATGTCCTCAATTAGTTTCATGTTATAACTTAACCCTGATTATAAACAGGCTTTAACTACTCTATAGCTCAGTTTAATCTTTCTGCATTGGCAAAGAAAAATTTATTCGCTGTAAACAAATAGGCATTGGGATGTGGTCTTATATTATTTGGAAGATTAACTTCCTATGAAAATTGTGATTTTGATTTTGACTCCCAGCTTGTGATAGCATTAAGGTCGATTATTTCATCTCTTTATAAAATAGTGTAAAATAAATACCTGCCTATAGGCATTACAATTCACATGACCTTCACATTTAGACATAAATATTGCCAGTACATAGAGAACATGCCAGTTATTTTTATTATATCCCTTTTTAGCTATTTTTTAAATTCCCATTTGTAGAATGAAAGGTACAGGCAATGAACTTATATATAGGATTGATCATTTGTTTTGAGTCAGGCGGAAACTAACAGTGACAAGTCTGGTATGTAGGTATTTTGGGTTTGGGCTCCAGGTGACAGGTACTCCTTTGTAATAAAGCGCACCACTTGAACTGGCATTGATTGTCATTGTCATGGATAATCCTGGCAGGAGCAGCATTGATTGAATAAATGCAAAGATTGAATTTGCCTTCTTCTAGCCCGGTGGTCACAGAAGCAGGACAGAGTATAAAAGCTGACAGCACCACAGCATTAAATCTGTTCAACTGTACTTCAGAGAACAGAAATGACAGTGATTAAGGGTCCTGTTCGAGTCCACAAGCATTTGCCGAGTAGTTCTGTAGCCCAGCGCTGTGTTAGCTGCTGAAAGATACAAAAGGAGAATACAGTCTGGTTTGGCTCAAAGAAGTTGATCATCTAATATGGGAGACAAACAATTCGTAGATGAAACAGCTGGAGACCAAAACACGACGATATATAATCCAGTGTGGGTGTGTTGGTGTGCCAGAAGACAGGCACAGCTGTTTGTCTGGCAAGTGGAAAGATAGATTCGTATCATGTAAAACTTGTGTGGTGATGTGGAGTATCATAGCCTGGGTTATTGGAAATTTTTCATTATTTAAAAGGTGGGGGGGAGGTAATTTAAAAGATGTTTATTTAAAATGTCGTTGAGCCCAACCCCAACACCAGTTAGACACAGGATTAGGTACATGAGATAGTCAGTAAATTCAAGAACACTTTCCTCCCTTTTTCTGGCTCAGTCCATCGAATATAAACCTCAGTAGGTTTTATCCAGTATTAGTTCTTTTCCTTCAATATCCTAAAGATTCACTCAGTAAGTCTTCTCTGTATTCTAAATATAGTTTATTTTTCCAATGTCCAGGTATTCTGAATTGTCTTGATTAGAAAGTTCCCCTTGAAGAGCATAGTTCTCTGCTTAGCTTTTAGGAAGGAGACTGTGCAGCCAAGCAGCCTCACTACTTCTTGTTTTTTTAAATTATTATTTTTCTTCACTGCTGGCTGAGTGGTCATGGTCTAGGAGACTTATTGTTATTATTATTATTACTACTAGTACTGTGATAAGAACAACTGACATGTGATCTCTCAACAGATTTTAAGTTTTAATACAGTATTGTCGGCTGTAGATAGATGCAGTGTTGTATGCACATCTTTTTTTTTTTTTAAGATTTTATTTATTTGAGAGAGAGTGAGAGAGCAAGAGAGAGAACATGAATGGGTGGGGAGGGGGCAGAGGGAGAGGGAGAAGCCGACTCCCCCTGAGCAGGGAGCCTGATACGGAACTCTATCCCAGGACCCTGGGATCATGACCTGAGGTGAAGGCAGATGCTTAACCTACTGAGCCACCCAGGCACCCCTGCACCGCAGATCTTTAAAACTTAATCTTCTTGCATAACTAAAACTTGATGCTTAGTGTTTAGCAACTTCCCATTTTCCCTTCCCCCAGCCTGTGGCAGCCGCCATTCTTCTCTCTGCTTCTATGTGTCTGACTATTGTAGAGACCTCACATAAGTGGAATCATATCTGTTCTTTGACTAGCTCATTGCACCAAGCATAATATCCTCGAAGTTCAGCTGCGTTGTTGCATTTTGCAGGATTTTTGGGGGGGAGGGGGGTAAGGCTGCAAAATATTGTGTTCCATTCCATATACCACATTTTCTTTATCCATTATCTGTTGATGGACATTTGAGGTTGTTTTGACATCTTGGCTGTTGTGAATAATGCTGCAGTGAACATTAGTGCAAAATATCTCTTCAAGATCCTGATTTCACTGAGGGTTGCTGGGGGGAGGGGGGACGGGAGAGGGTGGTGGGGAAATGGACATTGGGGAGGGTATGTGCTATGATGAGTGCTGTGAAATGTGTAAACCTGGCGATTCACAGACCTGTACCCCTGGGGATAAAAATACATTATATGTTTATTAAAATAAAAAATAAATAAATTTAAATTTTAAAAAAAAAGAAACTAAGCATGGTCATACTCTAATCTATTTGATCAGAACAGGATTAGATAATATGTAAGGCACTGAAATTAACATGGTACTTGTCACAGACATGAAATTCTCAACTAAAAATAATAAAAATGAGTGTAAGAAAAAAAAAAAGATCCTGATTTCAGTTCTTTTGGATAAAGACCTAGAAATGTAATTGTTGGATCATACGGTATTTTTTAAAAATGTTTTTCTTTAATTTTTATTTATTTGTTTGTTTATTTTTGAGGAACATCCATACTGTTTTCCACAGAAGTTGCACCATTTTACATTCCCCCCAACAGGGTACGACAGTTCCAGGTTTTCCACATCTTCACCAACACTTATTATCTCATGTTTTCTTTTCTTTTCTTTCTTTCTTTTCTTTTCTTTTTTTTTTTTTTTTTGATGACAAAAAATACAGCTGTCCTAACAGGTGTGAGGTGATATCTTATTGTGGTTTTGATTTACATTTCCCTAATGATTAGTGATGTTAAGCATCTTTTCATATATGGTTGACCATATATGGTCATATATGGTTTGTATGTCTTTGGGAAGTTATTCAATTCCTTTATCTATTTTTTAATCTAGTTATTTGGTTTTTTGCTCCATAAGTTGGTGGCTTGGAGTGGTTCAAATTCAAATTCAGAATAAATACAGTTTACTCCTTACCACTCCATACTCTTCAAAATGGTTTTGCCTGCTCTTAGAGCCTCTCAGAGTCTAAAATAAGGTAGAGTTGATGCCATAGTCTATTCGTAGTAGGTATTAGTGCTGTTATTTGACTAAATGTCATTGACATGAAATACAATCGTTAATCCAGTTAGTAAACTTAACTGATTGTTCACCTGCAAGTTTTGGTGTTGCAGTTTTTCATAGTAGAGCTTTTCAATGTCCTCTAGTTTCATTTTGGCTAGACTGTATTATATTGTATTACTTACTTAAACATGTTGCAGTAGTAGCTATAGTCACACTTTTCTGTATTCATCGTGTGGTCAGTGCTTACCAGAATTGATCAGTACTTACGGAATTGAACAGTATGGCCATTTTTTTCTTTGTTCCCATTAGTGGCACTTCTGGGACATCACAGTCACTTCAAGCAGTGCCCTAAATTGCTGTCAAGAACATTATTTTTTAAACATAAAAACGAAATTATAGGAAACATTTTAAAAATAGACATTTTCAGGGCACCTAGGTGGCTCAGTTGGTTGAGTGTCCAACTCTTGGTTTTGGCTCAGGTCGTGATCTCAGGGTTGCAGGATCGAGCCCCGCATCAGCCTGGCGCTTTAGAAGGGAATCTCCTTGAGATTCGCTCTCTCCCTCCTCCTCTCCCCACCGCGCTTCTCTCTCTCTTGCTCTCTCAAATAAATAAGTCTTTAAAAAATTCGCATTTGAAAATAAAAGTTGTTTTATTAATGTGGCACCAGATAAGTTCTTTAAACTTCATCAGAATTTTATCTATTTGTCCAAGTCCACCTCAAATGTACTTCCTTTTCTAAGGCTTTCCATTGTTTTCTCTCCATTCTGTTTTCTCTTTGTCCTCCTGAGTTCTCCTTTCTCTTCCCATATTTCTTTCTCCATGTATCTGCCTTTTCCCATGGTACCTCTGCGTTCTGTATTCACCTGTATTCACTTCCTTTCTCTATGTTACCTACGTATCTCCTTCATGTGCTTTTCTGTCTTCCCTTTACTGAATCTAAAAAAGGACATACCCAGACAAACCCGGTGTTGTTCTCTTCTTATCTGCCTGTCCTGTGTTCACTTTTATGTGACAGAGTTGAAGGGAAATAAGAGTTTTGGGTGGGTGAAATAGAGGTTCATTTTTTAAAATATTTGTTATTAACTTTAATAAGTATTGTGATGATTGTTAATTAACCTAAGAGTGGGTAAAATTCACAATGATCCTTGTGTGAAAAGTTACATCAGTATAGACTTTTGGTGGAGAGACGTGATGTAAATAGAGTACAGATCTGTGACCGACATTAGAAATAACGCTTTGCTGTTCCCTTTTCTTTAACTAAAGAGACAACAGTTAAGAATATTGATCTCTTCAGTGGAAGACATTTATTTTTCAAATTCAACTTGTTGATGCAGTATGTTGCTATAGGATGCCGTGAATTAACTTTAAGCTTGAAGCAAAACCAAAACCAAAACCAAAATGTGGGACAGCTAAATGCAAAGGCTTCAGAGCAGTTTGGGATCATCCAAATGGTTATTCCAAACAAGTGAAGGCATTAAACAGATCCATATTTGAAAATGACAGAAATGATTACTGGTTTAAGTATTACCCAGTATTACCTTGTCAGAGGTAAGTCTCCATCACAGTCTTGGTTCTGTGCTTTGTTCAGCCCACTCCCTGGTTGATTATCCCAATAAGGGGTATGGGTTTGGGTTTTCATCTCATTGCCAGTAGAAATGGGGTTTTATACCTTATATAGAATTGATATTGCTCACTTGACTGTGAACTCCTAGGGAACGTACACATTAAAAAAGTTTTTTTAACCAACTGTTAGGTTAATGTTTAAATGCACTACTAATCCTGTTACAGCATACAGGGTACTTGCTTATGGGGTTCTTGGAGCAGAACCTTGAGGTTTGTTGAATAAAACTTAATGGGAATTTAAGCAGGTTTCTAACTGTTAACAGATGTAACATTTAGGGAAACATTTTAAAGTTACATTAAACCAGTTGGAAGTGGTCAGGACGATCATCAAAGATGTCAAAGTTGCCCGGTCTAGATTCGTTGAAAACTCCTGCCTTTAACCTATTAATCATGAAAATGTTCTGTTCTTAATTATCATATGCTCCAGAAAATTTGGGCAGTTTTTCTATGTCACCAATGCTGTAAACAATCGGGCTGACAATTTCCTGAAAATGTTTTACTATGGTAGTTGGATGCCATTCTGGAAATAGTATTTTAAGAAATGTCTTGCTTAGAAGCATCATTTCTTCCAGGAAGGAGCCTTTCTTATTGGTCTAAAAACTTCAAGGATATGGCATCCTGTTGGAACTCTGGGGTATTACTATTTACGGGCCTTGTTTGTGTGCAACATGAGCCATATTGATTTTTAGATAAAATGAATTTATTCAGAACAGGAGATTGTCACATGCTAGGATCAGATCGTTTTTAGTCTTATTAAATTTACTTGGATTACAACTAAGAAAATTACTTTGAAATACCAATGAGATTATATTCACACCCCTTACCTTTGCTATCATTTAATCACAACCAAGGATTCAACTGTTAACCTCACTCTTCTCAGTAGGAACTGATAGTATTAGTACAAATGAGGAGACAAACGATTTAACAATAGTGTTGACTTTGAACAAGTGCAATACGTATTTATTGCATTTTTAAAAGTGAATATAACCAACTGAACCTTACTAAGTAATAATTTGACCATATAATCAAAAGCAAATTAGATATATAGCTACTTACATGATTGAAATATTTTCTGGGGCACCTGGATGACTCATTCATTAAGCATCTGACTCTTGATGTCAGGTCAGGTCATGATCTCAGGGTCTTGAGATCGAGCCTTGCTTGGGCTCTGTGCTGGGCACAGGCATGCAAACTCTCTCTCTCTTTAAAAAAAAAAAAAAGAGAGAGAGAAAAGAGGTGCCACCTGGGTGGCTCAGTTGGTTAAGCGTCTGCCTTCGGCTTAGATCATGATCTCACAGTCCTGGGATCAAGCCCTGTATCGGGCTCCAGGCTCAGGGGGAAGTCTGCTTCTCCCTCTCCCTCTATGACCTCTCTCACTCCTTCTCAAATAAATAAATAAAATCTTAAAAAAAGAAAAATTTTCTAAGAGTACTTCAGCTTATAAGTCTTGCATATAATTTTTTTTGGCATCACTACAATTTAGAATAAAAGCATGGTGTGGTATTCTTTTTCAAAATTTCTGGGCTTATGATAGATATAAATTGAAAATAAATCACATAGTTTTTATAACTGGAGTATTAAATCTATTTTAAGAATACTAGTGAAAGAGGAAATGCACAATTTAACTGTGCTTTTTACCCTGCAAAGATTGGCCATTTCACTCAAACTGAGAAGTCTGTATATTAGCCTACAAAATCCTAAATGATGTGGTGCCCTCAAGGTTTCTTCTCTCATTATATTTTCCACTTTTCTCTCCCCTTCACTCAGTTCACTTCAGCCACGCTAGCCTTTTTACTGTTCCTCAAACATGCCAGGACCTTCTACTTTACCGTCTATCACTTTCCAACATACTGTGTATTATTTTTATTTTTTAAGAACATAACGTGTCAAATAAAACACAGAAGACTATTCAAAGATAATGGATATGCACAAATAATGTATGTGCACTACAGATAGGAAGTTAAGTAAAAAACAATTTTTACAAAATCCCAAGACCTGAAGAAAACTATTAATCTTCAGGTGGAAGGGCTAAGCAAGTGTCAGGAGAATAAATGAATAAAATGCTCTTAAGAGTTTCAGTTCGCCAAAGATAAAGAAGAAAATCTTAAGAGATTCCAAAGCAGCAAAAAAAAGAGGTTACCAACAAAAGAACATGAATCAAACCGTTAAAGTCATCAGCAACCCTGAATTCTGCAGCATAAGGAGGAAAGGTCATTATGGCTCTATACAGGACTGGTTTTGAAACTAGACGTGTATATACCCAGCCAAACTATCCATGAAGTGTGAACACAAAGATAACTTGGACGTGCAAAAACTCTGAAAGTTGCATCTCCAAAGATGAAGAGATGAGAGCCAGTAAGCAGTGAAGCTAGGCCCAGGAGTGTAATAGGAAAGTAAAACACCTGAAATCCGTACGTGACAGCTTTGCAGGTGTCCGAGAAGGCAACTGAGTCAGATTGATGCTCACCATCTAAGAAACAAGCAGCATTCCCACAATTAGCAGCCACAGGGAATTACAGCTTTTACAATTCAGAATCCTGCAGGGCCAGAGAGTTCCCTCTAAGGGATTAAAAAGTATTTACTACCTCCATTTAATGTGTTTCTGAATGATGAGCTGCTGCTTATCAGCCTGCACTGTCTCTTCTTAACTCTATCAGTGTTTTTTGTTTAAAAAAAGAAGTAGATAACTAGATTCTGGCACATTTCACAGGTGGAAGAAAATAGACAGTACTGTCTATTGTACATAAAATACTTAAGGAAAAACACAGATCTGAAATTATATCACACAGAAGGATTGATGTGTGTGTCCTCTTACAAATGGTACCTTCGGGGTTGAAGTTCGCTGGTAGGGTATAGACAGCTGGATAGATGGAGTGAGGGTTTTCTAAGCAAGATGAAAAGTCAGAGACTGCTGTGACCCGGACTCTTCTCTGAGTGGCCAGTTAGGAGAGCCGTTGCCCTTTTCACCCAGTACCCCCAAGGCTCCACGTCGGCTGCTTCCTGTGGTCTGCCAACCATTTATACTTTAAGGGATCTCGTCACAAAAGGGGCTCTGAGACCCTTTTAAAATCAGCTCTCTTAACCTTAAAGACAAAATTATCCTATTGGGTATGTTTTTAGAACTCATACGATTTTTTAGCTAGTTCATAACTCGATCTGTGTTTAAATTATTTACAGATGAGTACAGCTCCAGCCAAATTGCCCTATTTAAATGCATCATTACTGGACCCTTCAATAGTTTATTCATTGAACACTGAATTTTACTTCATTTCAAATATGTTTGCCTAAGCAGTCTGTGTCATTCCTTATTCATCCATTTTATTGTATTAAAGTAGCAGTTTTGCCCATCTTCAAAGCCATATGCATTAGATTATTGCTATCATGAGAATTTATATATGAAGTATTTTCCTGTTTTCATGACTTATTTTAATGATTGTTACAAAATTGAAGTGGTTTTCCCTTTCAGTGCTATCCAGTACTTTTTTGTTTGTTTTTAGAACAGGCGGTCTTTCCAATGCCTTACTCTTAAGAGTGTCTGTTAGTTAGCAAAGTTGTCCAAATGACGTTCTCCGTCTTTCCCTGGGAATATTTCTTTAAGGAATTCATTACATTACTCTGGTGCTGCTGACTCTGCATTCCCCTTATTTCTGCCTCCACTGTCAACCTGGCGTCCACAGCGGATTTTGAATCAGTCCCATCTTCCCAGCCACAGTGCCACTGAGCATTTACCCTCTTCTCGAGTCCTTTCTTACTGCCAAAAGGGACCCTGGCCCTTGGGACATGTTCGCTTTTCTTATTACCATCCCCTTATTTTTGTTTGTTACTCTTCCCCTGTTCTGTTAAGGTAAAACCTCAGTTTTGTAGTTACCATGGATTCGTACAAAGCCCTTATAACCCCAAATATTTTGCATTTTGGTTTTCTGCACAAATCTCCCAAATGGCTTCCCATCTTAAAACAGTTGCCAAGATCCTAACAGTGGCCTTTTATAATGTGTCCCACTACTATCTCTCTTAATCAGTCATCCATTAATTTCCCTCTTGCTTACCATGTTTCAGTCATAATGTCTCCTCGTTGTTGTTTAAAGATACCATACATCCTTTCTCCTTAGGGACTTTGTACTTGCTCTTTTCTTTGTCTAGAATGTGCTACTCCCAGGTAATCCTGTGATTTATTCCTTCACTTCTGTTGAATCTTTATTCAAATGTCACCTTACCAATGAGACCTTCCCGGTCTACTTCAGGAACTAATAATTCACCATATTTTTAGCTTACCCCGTGCCCCATAGCTTCAGACAAGCTATGTATTTTATTAGATAAATTACATATTTGTTTATTGTCTGTTAGCCTCCCCCGGAACACATACTCCGTGAGAGTGGGGAGCTTTAGTTTTATAAACTGTTATGTTCCAAGCAACCTAGAATAGTGCCTGACCCATCATAAATAAATGTTTTCCGAATGGATGAATATAATAATTGCTGCTGTGCTCCATACTTCATATGGGTGTACATTTTTGGTAGCATCGACCAGTCTCTTCCAGCATGAGCATGGAATTACGATCCAGTTACTTGAGTTCCAGTACTATTCCTATGACCTTGTACAAGTACTTAACATCTCTATGTCTCATGCCTTATCTCATAGGTTACTTGAGGATGGAGTTAACATGTATAAAGCAATTTTAATAGTGTCTGGCATACATACTTTATCATCTTATGTCTAAGAAAATATTCAACATCATCAAATTTGTGTTTGTCTTTTTTTTTTTCAGATTTTCCAAGCATTTTTATTTGTGAACATTTATGCTAAGGTTCTTTTGAGCCCAGAGTACTGGTCCTGACACTGTGGATTGAATTCTGTTCTAACTCATTTTGTTTTATCTTTGTTTTCTTAGGACGATTTTGACACTTCAGTATAAAAAACTTCCTTTAGGACAGAGAGATTTAGCTCGTATGTCCCAACGATGTTACATAAACCCACTTGCAGACCTGTACCTCGTAACATGTTTGAAACCTTCCATTTCTGATCAGACCTGCTTTGGTTCAGCCCAGTTTGGTTCAAACCATTATGCCAGTGGGTTATTCACAAAAGGCAGCTGACATGCTGCTGGTAACAAAACAAACATGTAACTATATCCCAGACTTCTAAAATAATTACAGTGTGCAGTCCTGACATGCCATTAGGGACAAACCCTTCAGAATGTGGCAGTGAAGTCTGTGGCTCTCCAGCTCCCATAGAAAAATTCAGCTCAGTATGAAGTGGCTCTTGAGCTTGACACAGTTGAGCACAACTAATTTAGATAACTTCTCTGCTCTGGAGGGAGTGTGAAGTAGTGTTGTTCAGTTCAGAAGTAGTTGTTTTCATACGTATCTTAAGCAGTTCTTTAAATACGATTTGACTCTTCTTTTATGTGAAAAACATTTCATTCTATCCGCTTTCTCTGCTTGTTTCTGGATTATTGAAATAATTGCCCCAGTATTCATATTCACCTGTTATTACTTCTGTATTGGTTTCTCTGAAGACTTTAAAGTTTCCAGTGACAGTTCTATAAAAATTTAAAAACACACTTCCTAATGATGATTTTTTTTTAAAAATGAGAACATTTTAGCAATTATACTAAAATACTTTTATCTTTCCCCCCTCATTCGGATTTTATGAAGTCAGAAGAAAACTTTGCCCATTGTTTAAGAAAATAATAAATTTATCTTGAGACTGAAGTTGTTAAAGGTAGCCTTTGGTCTCCATATGTTTTAGTGAAGTATAGCATACCTACAGCTCAGTGAGTTACTACGAAACAAATATTCCTGTGTAACCACCACCCACTAAAGAAGGAAAACATCTGCGTCCCCACAAGTCCTGTTACTGATTCCTAACCACTACCCCTTCTTGCTCCCAAAGTTAACCACTTATCCTACTATTCTAATATGCTGGATTAGATTTGTTTGTTTGTTAAACGTCATATACATTGAATCAGTCAGAATGTACTGTTTTGTCTCTGGGTCCTTTTGCCCAAGTTTGTGTGAGAGTCCTCCATATTTTGTATACCTTTGCTTTTGTCCCTGGCTACATAGTGGTATTTCACCATATGGCCATACCAGAGTGGATTTAACCATTTTCCATACTGATGGGAATTTGAGTCCATACCATGATTGGAGCACGTGTGCGTGCATTTGTGTTGAGTATGTACTTAAACATGAATTGTTGGATCACAGGTTCAATTTTAGTAGACAGTCAACGGCCCTGAGTCAAGTTTCCCAGAGTGGCTCTACCAGTTCGCTTCCCACCAGCTGTGTGTAAGAGCTGAGGTTGCTACACATCTTCTTCAAAACTTGGTATTGTTGTGTTTGTAATTTCTGGTGAGTTTGTAGACAGGTGTCACATGGAACTTGTAGTTTGCATTTCCTTGCTTATCAGTGAGTCGCATGTTGAACGCGTGCATTGACTACATAGATAACCACTTATATAAAGTGCCTTTTCACATCCCTTTTCCATTTATCTATCAAGTGGCTTTATTTTTAGTACTGATTTGTAGATATTCTAGATACAGGCTTTTTGCTAATTGTGTATGCTGAAATTCTCTTTTTCGACTCTGTGGCTTGCTTTTAAACTGTCTTAAGGTGTCTTTTGAGGAAAAAAATTTTTAATTGTAATATGATACAATTTATCTCATTTATTTCTCAACTATTTCTCAACCTTCTGCATTCTGTTCCCTATTTAAGAAATAATTCCACTCTAATGTCATTAAATTTTCCTCAGTGTTGTTCTTAGAAAATTTTGTTTTTTTACTCCAACCTTCCTTGATTATATACCCTATTAATGAAAATTAAAGGGTATACACACTCTACATATAATTTATTAATATTTATTATATGTGTACAGTGTACTCATTTTTACATAAAAAACTGAAAATAGAAAATAAATACATATATGTCTTTACTTCCTCACCTTGGTATATTATATTATGCATTGCCTGATTTATACACACCATACTTTATGTCAAACTTTTTAGATTCAAATAATATTGTCAAGTAAGTTATTTAAACCATCATGTAGGAGGGAGCCCCCCTGTACTTGCTGGATGGGATATGGCCCAATTCATGAATCACTTAATAAAGCCAATTAGATCTTCAAAATACATGAATAAGTAAATGAAAATATACTTTCAAGTAGGAAACTTCACTCCTTGACAATCCAGCCAGAAAGTTTTATTTGGAAATTCACTGGATACCACTTTGAGGAAATATTCTGTAAGGCAGGATTTATTCCCCCAGATTTTTACAAGTCTTAATTTAAGAACTGCCATAGTCTCAAATTATTTAGGCACATGACAGACCCTCAGCAAATACTTGATTCTTTCCAAAATGCAGATTTAATTTTTTTATTTCCCTACTTTAAATCTTGAAATGAGTCACCAAACAGCTCCTCACATTATACATTTGTCAAATGATTTTCTTATGTCTGTGAGATTTTCTTGGATAGACTAAAGACGAACTAACAATGAAATATTAAGGGGGAAAATGGCAGGTTTTTTTTCCTTTTTCTTTTCTTTTCTTTTTCTTTTTTTGTAAATATCTGAGTAAAGACTTCTGTATTTTAAAGAATTGTTCTGTCTTCCCACACATAAATTTGTGGATTATGATGACTTCAGTCACTAAGCCCAATACATGTCCTCCAGCTCTTTCTTTGCTGAGAAAGCTTCTTATATGGGGGATCAGCAGTCCCAAAGTTAAACCTTTTACAGATGGTGTTTGGAATAAAAAAGCACATTTATATTATCTGTTTTCTGCAGGAATTCACATATTTTAAAAGAACTCTTCTCTCAATTCAAAAAAAACCTCAGATTTGTCTGTTTATTTGACCTTCTAATCTATTCATATCCTGGACAACTTAATTTGGGATCTTTACCCCCCCCCAAAAAGTAGAAAATAGTGATTATTTCTGACTCTTAAATTATTATCGTTTTAATGTTCAAGTATTCCCTTCCATCAAAAATAAAATCCTATGACTTTTTCTTAGTCTCTATGTGAGGGTAAGATCAAAAGAAAAACAATTTAAAGAATATCTTAGTATTAATTAGGTTTCAAAACAATCAAGAAGGAAATAGATTTCCTGGAATTATTTAAGCATCTGGTTTTCCAATAACCTCCACTATGTAGTTTTTAAAGGTGACTACATAGTTATCAGAAGATCTGAATTCTGATGAAATAGAATTTTAAAGCATTTGGGCTAGAGTAAAAATAAAGGCTGGTGTCACAGAACTCATTGTACTCAGGGAACCTTCTGAAGTATATGTGTTTCATTAGTGTGTATATGTAGTCTGAAGGTTGGTAAATTACATATGTTAACTCAAAAGATCAGTGTTATTATTTTATTCATATAAGCTTACTAATTACAGGATAAGTAAGAAATTAAAAATTATTAAGGTAGAGGTGTGCCGGGATGGCTCAGTTGGTTTACCATCCAACTCGATCTCATCACAGATCTTGATCTTGGGGTCATGAGTTCAAGCCACACATTGGGCTCCACACTGGGCATGGAGTCTACTTAAAAAAAAAAAAAAGAAGAAGAAGAAGAAGAAGATGATGAAATTATTAAGGCAGAATCAAATCCACTACAAAAACATTATAAACATTTTCCAAAAATGTAAGAGATTGCAGGATACAAATTTCAAACCAGACCACAATCTATCTGACCATTTCTAGGCCACATCATCTGTTTAAATCCAAAAGAGGGGTACGATGAAAAGTCACTACAATAGATCCCCTGTAATGACTGATGAAGATATTCTTATCACTGAGAGATGGTTTTGACTGAAAGATTATCAAAGTTTTTCCCTTCACATTGCTGAGTTCCATACCATCTTGGGGTACCCACTGGAATCTGCCAGGGTAGATCGTTGAGTTCACCTGCACTACTTTTCGCCAGAAACTCATGCTCTTTGTCATGTATTGCTTTTCTTAACTGCATAAGGGATCAAAACCTGTGTATTTTCCCTTATACCATACTACTGTGTGCTCACATCAGAATATTCATTAAACAGTCATCCCTCTGTGACCTTGAATTCCCCTTAAATAAAATTTTAGAATGCATAAGTTGACTTCACTGTAGCTTTTGGGCAACACTGGATTTTTACTTCTAATGCAGATGAACTGCAGGGCAACCCTGTAAGGAATAATTAGAGAAAGTACAATGTCAAAGTCAGGAAAGGTGATGGGGATTAAGGAGTGCACTTGTGATGAGCACTGGCTGATGTGTGGGAGGAAGTCTTGAGTCACTATATTGTACACCTGAAACTAACATAGCACTGTCAACTAACTTAAATGAAAGTCAAAACTTAAAAATTTAAAAAAAAAAAAAGAAAGAAAGAAACAAAGAAACAAAGGAAAGAAAAGAAAACCAAGAAAGAAAGAAAGCTTACAGAGGTAAACTGAATGAAAGAGGAAGAATAAAGAGTTTTACGCCAAAGACGTGGAAAGGTCGAGGAAGACATGAGAACATAAGCTGGTCTGTGCCAGGTGTTCCAGACCCTAAGTAGGCATTAGAACAGCCTATGCAGTTTTGTAGCTTTTGATGTAATTTTATTTTGTTTTAATGCATCTATTCTGGTCTAAAGATTTATAGGATCTTTGAGAGTGGTCCTGAGCGTAGAAAAATTTTTATAGTAGTCCCTGTTGGTTCTGTTAGAACCAGAGTTGAAAACCACTGTGGCCTGGCTGTGCAGATAATCTTACTTTTCTTTGCTTTCCCACCAGTCTTTTTTTTTTTTTTTTAAGATTTTATTTATTTATTTATTTATTTGACAGATAGAGATCGCAAGTAGGCAGAGAGGCAGGCAGAGAAAGTGGAGGAAGCAGGCTCCCTGCTGAGCAGAGAGCCTGATGTGGGGCTCGATCCCAGAACCCTGGGATCATGACCTGAGCTGAAGGCAGAGGCTTTAACCCACTGAGCCACCCAGGTGCCCCTCCCACCAGTCTTTAAAAACAGTACTAAAGTAGAAACCAAAAAATAGCTCAGTATACATTATTATAATTTTATGCTATATTAAATGTTAGTAATATTTGTCTTTAGCAATTTTTACTGTTTCTAGTGAAAGAAAAAAAGTATTAAACTATGTTATTAGTTCACTTCAAAACCTAGTTACCAGCATATCCTTCCTATAAAGTCAAAATTTTACCACATACTCTCTTTACTTTTGTCTATTTAAGACTCTTAATGGTTGGGGCTATTTCAAATATATAAATGATTACAAGTATTTTTTATTGAAAAATCCTTTACTTTTAGTTTTATGCCAATAGTTAGTAGGTTCCCAAACATTATTCCAGTAATTATTGTGGATCAGCATTTGGATCTTTCATCTGTCAGACATCTGGATAAATTAAATGACCTGGCTGCGGCAGATCACAAAGTCTGATTTTGTAGCGCTCATTTGTCTTAATGGAGGATCTCAATTCCAAACACATTCGTCTCATGTAGGATTTTGAAATTCCTGTGATATTAAATGAAAAGTAACTTTTATTTCTGATGGTACTGAAGCATTAATAAGTAAAGAACTGAGACTGTGAAATTGACTAGAGAATTTAGAAATGAGAAGACATTGTGGAGGTCAGCGTTTTCCCTTTTCCCACCTCTACCATGGCGCTCCTCTTCTATTAGGTTAAATTTGAATTCTAAAAAATTAAAAGATATTACTAGCATGGCAGAGATGTTCTGTGGGTTTAGATCACATAAACTATACTATTTTGTAATTTTTCAGAATGTTTTTCTATAGCTTATTAAAATCTTAAAAATAGAGTATAATATGGTACAGATTTAAGCTGCGTTTATATGACTTGTGCTTCTTGTTATGCTTCTGTTTCTTTGGGAATTCTTGGCTAGAGATCAGTTCCACATCTGATTTTATGACCAGCAATGAGACAATGGCAGTAAAGTAATAAATCAACATAATGATTCAATTAATTGTGATTCATATTGTCACTGAACAACCATATTTGTTATTCATTGTTGTGTTTGTCATAAAGTTAGTATCTGTTTCTAGAATTTTTAAAGATTATATTATTGCTATTTTTTCAAATTTGATTTTATGAATAATGGCAAACTGTATTTCCCCAAAATTCCATATACTATTGTCATTGATCCTTTTGACTCATTGCCTTCTTAAGGGGAAAAAAAAAGCAAGATTTTTGTTTTCATTATCTTGCTGATAATTCCTGAGTTAACTGGAAAAAATACATTTGACCTTTTAGTTTGTAAGGTAACCCTTGAACTTGAAACAGAAAATGAATCTTCTTAAGATTCATTGGAGGAATTGGGTTTTCTTAAGTAAGCCTTGGGTGTAGCAGTAGTAATTTGTTATCACTCAGGTATGAAAATCACTGCTGATTTCTCATCAATTTATATTAAATTGAAATGCTGTGGAGTTTTAAAATTTATTTAGAGCTGAGAAAGGTTAGCTATTCTACAAGTTAGCAGAGAAGACTTTTATACACAATTACAGGCACTAGCTGGAAGAAGTCTGATTCAGATTTTAGAAAAGTAGTCCCAGCTGGTGCAGATGGAGGCCTGACTGGACAGGTAGACTTCCTGTCCCTCCTGACACTTCATGCAAATAGACACATAGGTGCACCTAAAGGAGGAGATCCATGCAGCACAGAAAACCCAAGAGACTCACTAGCGCTTGCAGGTTTTCAAGAAGTTAGTGGGAGAAGGAAAGAGAGGAGTGAGCTGACAAATGAAACAAGCCCTAAGGGGGCCACAGAGGTGAGAGGACACCCGTCCACCTGGCTGAACCAGAAAGAGCCTCTGTGCTGAAAATCTGCGAGTGTGAGCAAGGGCAGGAAGAAGATGTAGAACTGAAAGCAGGAAGATTCATTACAGGTCTGTACATGAAACCAGGACAATAGACTTCCCTGCCCCACATCTATATCCCCAGGTCAGGAACCAGAGCCTTGTTTCCGAAGAAAGGGAGCAAGCCATAGGGGTAAGGTTTCTGTTGTGCCTCTTGGCACTGCACAAATAGGGCTGTGTTATTCTGGCCTTTGAGGGATTATAGCCTGGGAGACGGCTTCCTATGTACTCACTACAGCTTGTGCCTAACATGGAGCTTGCCTATGTCCAGGTGCACCCATGTGCACAGAACTCCTGTTTAAGGCTGCCAAGCACGGAGACCTGTTGTCATTATTATGCCTGTCCATTGTTTCTGAAGCCCTCATATCATTACAAATGCTCAGTTTTGTGTTACGTTATCTTCGTTTTTATTGTTCATTCAATATTCCCCATTTTACAGATTTTTCACAAATTGAAGCAGACACTCTTTTCAAGAGTAGTTCACTATTGGTGGCCCAATCTTAGAAATCTACCAAAAACTACATTTTTCCTCTGAATATGTTTTCATTTGGTCATCTATTGATGGGATATAATTTAGGAACAATTAGTCTTTACCTTTCATGGTTTTAGTTTGAATTTAATGATAGTGTAAGCCAACACTAATATTTAATAGTGTACATATATGCTAACTGCAAATTCAAATTTATGTAGACTCTTGGACTGTATCTTTTTGCCTGTAGGAGATATAAAATTCTTTATTAAAATACTGAGAAATGTTGATCCCATTAAGTGGGAAAGAAGAACATATTTCTTGTCTTTGAAACATTTACCAATGTGAATTGAGTTGCAGTGTACAGAAACATTGCAGTTAGGGCCAATCTTAATTTTTCTCATTTTCTTAAATTTTCATGGATATGCATATGGAGCTATTTTTGTATTCATTCTCAGCTAAATAAATTAGCCCAAATATGCATGACTGAAATTACCTTCTATAAAAATTTCCAAAAGCATTTGAAAATTATCCCAAGAGTGGCAAGTCCACAATATTTTACCATATTAAAATGCTGTGGCTGGCTTCTGGATAGATATGATCAGAAGAAAAGAATCTAAAATGTAATGAAAGTTGACCATACTGTTGTAAAGTCCAAGATGATCTTGTATCGCTGAATGAGACTGAACTAGGGGACTTGGGGAAACTTCACATGGTACAGTTTGCAACTTCTATTCATTTCGGAGTTACTAAATACATGAAGAACATTGTTATACCTATTCCTAAAGGTCAGTAAGCATGGATAAGATTATGCTGAAATATAATTTGGGTATTATTTTAAATCTGTAATAGACTTTTACATTTTATATTTGGGTGCTATAGAAATTACCAGTTCCGTGCATCTATATGACTGTTGAAATCTGAAGAGTGTTGGTTAATGGTCCTTGGATTTATGTTTTAAGAAGTTAGAAGATGGGCAGCTTCTCCCCTCTGTGTCATATTGACATTTGTTTTGTTTTGTTTTTTAAGTTTTGTTCATTTATTTTAGAGGGGGGAGGGGCAGATGGAGAGAATCCACATGAAGATTACCCACTGAGTGTGTAGCCTGAGGTAGGGCTTGATCCCAGGACCTTGAGATCATGACCCAAGTAGAAACCAGGAGTCGGGCACTCAACCGACTGAGCTACCCAGGCCCCTCATATTGACATTTGAAACAAGGTACAAAAACGTCTGGGGCATCTGGGTGGCTCAGTCAGCTAAGCGTCTGACTCTTGATTTCAGCTCAGATCGTGATCTCAGGCTCATGAGATTGAACTCTGTGACAGGCTCCCCTCTCAGTGCTGAATCTGCTTAAGATTCTCTCTCCCTGCTCTCTGTTAAAAAAAAAAAGTCATCTGATTCTTGTAAAGACCCTTTGTAGATACTTAAAGTATACAGTTTGTTGTTTACTCAGTAGTATTAAAACAACAAAAAATAGAATTTAACTAAGTAAATTTGAAAGATTTTACTAGTGTTTTTTTCCCCCAACCATTTATGAATCAGGCAGCATCCCATCTAGCATATAGAAAGGAGCTCCAAAGAGCAGCACAAAGATTTTCATAGGCAGGAGGGAACGGGCCCTCTACATAAAGTCATGGTGCTAGTTTAGGACTTGCTATTCTTTTTAGTAAATACCAATTCTTTTCAAAATTATGTACATTTTTTAGAAAGAAAAAGAAAACACCTAACTTGTTCACTGAACAAAAGCAAGGCCATTTTGGTAGGTTCTGGTCAATTTTAATTGGAACAATGGTCACAGAATAGAAGGACCCTAGGTTCTCCTCATCCCAGAACACAATGAGATAATTCAATCATCATAAATATCCCAGATATTGACCTGAAGACTGATAGAATAAACTCCACAACTAAGGAGAGAGAAGAGGCCACATCGAAGAAACCAGGAGACATAAGTGGCTTTTTTAGCACAGAGAAGAGGCAGAGACTTAGACAAAAATGCCAAGACGGAGAAATTTATCCCAAATGAAAGAACAGGATAAGGCCATGGCCAGAGATCTAAGCAAAACAGATATAAATAACATGCCTGCTAGAGAATTTAAAGCAACAATCATAAAGATACCCAGTGGGCTTGAGAAAAGAATAGAAGACATCAGTGAGACTCTTACCACAGAGATAGAAGAATTTTGAAAGAATCCATCAGAGATGAATAGTGCAGTGAATGAGATTGGAAACAGGCTTGATGTTTCCATGAACATCATGGGACAGCAGGTTGGAAGAAGCAGAGGAATGAATTAGTGACCCAGAAGTCAAAATAATGGAAAATAATGAAGCTGAACGAAAGAAAGAAGAATTAATGGAACATGAGAACAGACTTAGGGAATTCAGTGACTCCATCAAATGTAACAACATTTGTATTGTAGTAATAAAGAAACTAATTAATAATAATACAATATAATAATGAATAATATAATAATAATATTGAATAATATAATAATAAAGAAACTAATAATAATTAAGTAATAATAGGGGACATTAACACTCTGCTTACATCAATGGAGACATCATCTAAATAGAAGATAAACAAGGTAACAATGTCTTTGAGTGGCACACTGGACCAGAGGGACTTAACAAATACATTCAGAACATCCCATCCTAATACAGAATTCTGTAAGAATTGAAAAGAACAGAATTCTTTTCAAGTGCACATAGAATAGTCTCCAGAAAGATCACATAATAGGTCACAAAACCAGCCTCGACAAAGAAAAAAAGTTTGAAGTCAGACCATGCACCTATTCTGACCACAATGCTTTGAAACTAAACTTAACCACAAGAAAAAATTTGGAAAGACGTCAGGTATGTGGAGATCAAGCAACATGCTACTAAGAAATGAATGGGTCAACAAGAAAATAAAGAAGAAATAATAAAGATTAGAGCAGAAATAAGTGATATAGAAACTAAAAAAACCAGTAGAACAGACCAATGAAACAAGGAGCTGGTTCCTTGAAAAAATAAATAAAACGGATGAATCTCTAGCTAGGCTTATCAAAAAGAAAAGAAAAAGTACCCAAATAAATAGAATCACAAATGAGAGAGGAGAAATAACAATACCACAGAAATATAACAGTTGTAAGAGGATATTATGAAAGCTTATATGCCAACAAATTGAACAACCTAGAAGAAATGGATAAATTCCTAGAAACATATCAAACTACCAAAACTGAACAAGAAGAAATAGAAAATTTGAACACTAATAAGCAGCAAAGAATTTGAATCAGTAATCAAAAAAACTCCCAACACGGGGCGCCTGGGTGGCTCAGTGGGTTAAAGCCTCTGCCTTCGGCTCAGGTCATGATCCCAGGGTCCTGGGATCGGGCCCTGCATCGGGCTCTCTGCTCAGCAGGGAGCCTGCTTCCTTCTCTCTGCCTGCCTCTCTGCCTACTTGTGATCTCTGTCTGTCAAATAAATAAATAAAATCTTTTTAAAAATAAATAAATAAATAAATAAAAACTCCCAACAAACGGAAGTCCAGAACGAGATGGGTTTTCATGGGAAAAGTCTACCAAACATTTAAGGAAGAGTTAATACCTATTCTTCTCAAACTATTCTGGAGAATAGAAGAGGAAGGAAATCTTCCAAATTTATTCTATGAGGCCAGCATCATACCTTGATACTAAAGCTAGATAAAGACACCACTAAAAAAGGGAATTACGGGCCAATATCCCTGGTGAGCAACAGATGCGAAAATTCTCAATAAAATACTAGCAAACTGAACCCATCAACACATTAAAAAATTAAAAAATTTTAATTAAAAAATCATTCCCTACAATCAAGTAGGATTTATTCTTGGATTGCAAGGGTGGCTCAATATTCGCAAATCAGTCAACGTAATACACCACTTTAGTAAAAAGATAAGAACCATATGATCATTTTGATAAATGCAGAAGTATTTGACAAATTCAACATCATTTCATAAAAACCCTCAACAAAGTAGGTTTAGAGGGAACATACCTCAACATAATAAAGGCCATATATGAAAAACCCACAGCTAATATCACCCTAAACAGAGAAAAATGGAGAGCTTTTTCTTTACAGTCAGGAACAAGACAGGGATGTCCACTCTCAACACTGTTATTTAACATAATACTGGAAGCCCTAGCCACAGCAGTCAAAAAACAAAAAGAAATTAAAAAAAAAAAAGAAAAGAAATAAAAAGGCATAGAAATCAGCAAGGAAGAAGTAAAACTTTCACTTTATGTGGATGACATGATACTCTTTATAGAAAACCCAAAGACTCCGCCATAAAACTGCTAAGACCAATAAACAAATTCAGTAAAATCACAGATACAAAATCATTGTACAGAAATCTAGTTGCATTTCTGTACACCAGTAATGAAGCAGCCTGAAGAGACATTAAAAAATCAATCCTATTTATAATTGCATCAAAACCCATAAAATACCTAGGAATAAACCTAGCCAAAGAGGTGAAAGACCTGTATTATGAAAACTGTAAAACACTGATGAAAGAAACTGAAACTGACACAAAGAAATGGAAAGACATTGCATGCTTATGGATTGGAAAGAACAAATATTATTAAAATGCCTATAGTAGTCAAAGCAGTCTACACATTTTTTAGTGTAGCCCCTGTCAAAATACCAACAGCGTTTTTCACAGAGCTAGAACAAACAATCCTAAAATTTGTATGGAACCACAAAAGACTCTGAATAGCCAAAGCAGTCTTGAAAAACAAAAGTAAAGCTGGAAGCATCATAATTCCAATGGACTTCAAGTTCTATTAGAAAGCTGCAGTGATGAAAGCAGCATGGTACTGACACAAAAATAGACATATAGTTCAATGGAGCAGAAATATAAAACCCAGAAATGAACCCATAGCAATATGATCAGTTAATCTTCAACAAAGCAGGAAAGAATGTCCAGTGGGAAAAGGTCTCTTCAACAAATAGTGTTGGGAAAACTGGAGAGCAACATGCAAAAGAATGAAAGTAGATCACCTTCTTAAACCATACACAAAAAGAAATTCGGAGTGGATTAAAGACCTAAATGTGAGACCTGAAACCATAAAAATCCTAGAAGAGTACACAGGCAGCAACTTCTTTGACATTGGCCATAGCAACTTTTTTCTAGAAATGTTTCCAGAGGCAAGGGAAACAAAAAGCAAAAAAAAAAAACTATTGGGATTCATCAAAATTAAAAGCTTCTGCACAGTGAATGAACCAACAGTACTAAGGCAGCCTATAGAATGGGAGAAGATGTTTGCAAATGACATATCTGATAAGGGATTAATATCCAATATCTATGAAGAACTTCAAAAATTCAACACCCAAAAAACAATCCAATTAAAACAATGGGCAGGGGCGCCTGGGTGGCTCAGGGGTTTAAGCCTCTGCCTTCAGCTCGGGTCATGATCTCAGGGTCCTGGGATCGAGCCCCGCATCGGGCTCTCTGCTCAGCAGGAGCCTGCTTCCCCTTCTCTCTGTCTGCCTAGCTCTGATTTCTCTCTGTCAAATAAATAAAATCTTTAAAAAAAAAAAACAAAAAAAAACAATGGGCAGAAGACATGCATAGACATTTTTCCAAAGAAGACATACAGATGGCCAATAGATACATGAAAAGATGCTCAACATCACCGTCAGGGAAATACAAATCAAAATTACAATGAACTGTCACCTCACCTGTCAGAATGGCTAAAATCAACAACATGATGTTAGCGAGAATCAACAAGAATCAACAGTTGTTAGCGAGGTTGTGGAGAAAGGGGAACCCTCTTAACACTTAGTGAGAATGCAAACTGCTGCAGCCACTCTGGAAGACAGTATGGAGGATCCTCAAAAGGTTAAAAATAGACCTACCTTGCTATGCAGCAGTTGCAGTACTAGATATTTACCCTAACAACACAAAAATACTAATTCAAAGGATACATGCACCCCAATGTTAATAGCAGCATTATCTACAATAACCAAATTACGGATAGCTTAATATCCATCAACTGATGGATGGATAAGGAGGATGTGGTGTGTGTATGTATACATACGTGCGTGTCACATCTATTAAAATATGTAATGGAATATTACTCAGCCATAAAAAAGAATAACATCTTGACATTTGCAACAGCATGGATTGAGCTAAAGGGTATTATGCTAAGTGAAATAAGTCAATTGGAAAAAGACAGGTACCATATGATTTCATTCACATGTGGAATTTAAGAAATGAAACCAATGAGCAAAGGGAATAAAAGAGACAGAGGCAAACCAAGAAAAAATCTTAACTATAGAGAACAAACTGATGGTTACCAGAGGGGGGTTGGTTGGTAGGTTGGGTTATATGGGTGATGGGGATTAAGGAGAGCATTTGTTGTGATGAGCACTGGGTGTTGTGTGTACAGGTGTTGAATCACTGTATTGTATGCCTGAAACTCATATTGCACTGTATGTTAACTAACTGGAATCTAAATTAAAACTTAAAAAAAATAAAATGTATGAAACCTAAAACAAACAAAATTCTGTGGTCATCTGAATTTTGGAGGATGTGTTTTCCAAGAATTAATACTGAACCTTTCTGAGTCTATAATTTCATATACTTGATTTCATTGTTTGGTTCCAATCCATATAGGACATTCAATGCCTTATATTATCATTTTTGTCTAATTAGTTTTAAAGAGGGCTCAGTAGCTCCAGGAGCAGTATTATGGTGATATTTATATACCATTAAGGATTTAATTGATTTTTAAATAGGTGTATATCAGGAGACAAGCAAACTCATATTAAATATAAAGGCACAGAAATGAGTCTTTTTTTTTTCTTTTTTGGGCATTTCTTTGTATAACCGAATAAAAAGAATATTTTGAGAACATCCGAAAGCATTGCTTTTACTGAATGTTGGTATTCTTTCTGAATAATATCTAGAACTTTTTAGTATATGTGTATTATTTCTTCCCTGGTTTTATTTTAAAATGTTCTGTGCCTTAATTTTAGGTTGTTATTTCTTTTTGACATTATGTATCAGTAATTAATTTTAGTTTTACTAAATTTAATTTAGTAAATTGAGTTTTACTGCTCTTCAGCATCACAGTTTCATTGTACATCCTCCTCATTGATTTATTTTGTTTTGTTATAGTAGAATTGACCATTTAGTTATTCTTTTAGATTGTATCTGAAGGTATAAACTAGCCTGAGTCTTTGCATGACTGAACGTGTGCATTTAATCTCTCGCTTGATTGCTTATTAGACTTGACAGAATTCTCCATTTAAATAACTGTACATTCGAGTTTTGAAGAGATTGCTCTAGTGACTTCCATTATCTGATTTTGTCAAAAAGAATTCTGATGTCAATATGATTTTCATATCTTTGTAGATGACTCCCTTTCTCCTTTGGTCTTTTCTTCTCCTCAACCCCACACCCCCCAGAAGATTTTGAAATTTGTGTTCACAGAGTTCTGGTATTATACCAACACGTGATTAAGTATCTGTTTTTATTACTAGTGTTCTCCTTTAGGTGCCTCCACCCACTTTTGTCTGAGAGCCTGAATCTGTTCTTACCCAAGGAAAATTTTCTTCTTCTATTTCTGTGATTACTTTTTCACCCACTTCTGTTTTATCCTTCTGTTAGGTAGCCGCTGGAGCTTCTAAAACTGCCTTCCATTTCTCTTACTTTATGTTTTTTCTCATTTTGCAGTAGATTGTGGAGAATCAATCTCTTGTCCTTTTTGTCTAGGCACAATGATTTGATCTTTAGATGGGTCCTTTATGTTCAGTCCATTTTGTTAGGCTTTTTTTTTTGTCTTTATTTTATCAGGCATATTTTTAATTTTGTAGAAAACTTTTTCAAAATAGCCTTTTTAAATTGAAGTATAGTTGACACCCAGTATTCTTTTAATTTCACATGTACAACATTGTGATTCAACAATTCTGTACATTATATGGTGCTTACCACAAAAGGTATAGTTATCATCTGTCTCATACAAAGTTATTACAATATTATTGACAGTCTTCCCTATGCTGTACTTTTAATCCCTGTGACTTACTTATTTTATAACTGGAAGTCTGTACCTCTCAATCCCTTTCACCTAATTCAATAACACATTAAAAGAATTGTTCACCAACTTTAAATGGCATTTATTCCAGGAATGCAAGGATGATTCAGTATCTGCAAATCAATTTGTGTGCTACACCACATTAACAAAATGAAGGATAAAAGCCATGTGATCTTCTCAGTAGATGCAGAAGCATTTGACAAAATTCAACATCTGTATATTATTAAAAACTCAACAGAGTGGATATAGAGGGAATGTGCTCAATATAATAAAGAACATATAGGAGAGACCCACAGCTAACAGCAAACTCAGTGGGGGAAAACTGAAAGCTGTACCTTCACGATCAGGAACAAGATAAGGATGCCCCTCTTGCCACTTTCATTCAACATAGTACTAGAAGTCCTAGCCACAACAATCAGACAAGGAAAAGAAATATAAAAAGCATCCAAATTGGTAAGAAAGAAGTAAAGATGCCAGTATTTGGAGATGACCTAATACCATTTATACCTAGTATATGAATGTAATATACATATTACATTCATATGTAATAGAGTACATGTCATAGAAAACCCTAAAGACCACCCAAAAAATTATTAGAACTAATGAATGAATTCAGTAAAGTTGCAGGATGCAAAATTAAAATACTTTGCATTTCTGTTGCATTGCTATACATTAATAATGAAGTAGCAGTAAGGGAAGTTAAGAAAACAATCCCACTTGCAGTTGCATCAAAAAGAATAAAATATCTAGGAGTGAATTTAATCAAAAAGGTGACAGACCTGTACTCTGGAAACTAAGATACTGGTGAAAAAAAATTAAAGATGACACCAAAAAAAAGTAAAGGTATACCATGCTCATGGATTGGAAGAATTAATATTGTTAAAATGTCTATACTACTCAAAGCAATCTACAGATTTAATGTGATCCCGGTCAAAATATCAATTGCCTATTCCTTTTGTTGTTGTTGATGTGCTATTTTTTTCATTTCACTGAGAGTGTTAATTATATTTTGCTCTGCTGGTATGTTATTACTTCAGTTTAAATGTGATAACTTTCTTGCTAATGTTTCCCTAAATGATTGGTGATTGTTGGTTGTTTGTACATATAGTTGAAACTCTAGGTCGAGCAGTTTTGGTGGTTGTACAGTATTTACTCCCCAGTCCAAATGAGAATCCATTCTTCTTTATTTCTTGGAGTTAATAAGATTCATATTAAGAAACCTTCATCCAGTGGTTTACAGGGCAAAATGAGAGAGTATGGCTGGGTAGGGTGTTCCTTGTTGCAGGAATTTGTCATCTGGGTTTAGGACTTCCTTCTCATAAGTGACCTGAAACCTTGCTTTGTTCCTCTGATCCCACTGTTCGCTCTGGGACTCTGCATGGTCAGAAAGCACATTTGAGAAAATATGCTCCCCCTTTAATATTTACCGATCTGAGCTTTGTTTTTCTGAGCTTATATATAGCAGCTTCTCCTTTGCTTGTTTTTAGTCCAGTTTTCTCTGATTTGATTTTTTCCCTTTAACCAAATCTCCGATTTTGGGGGCCTCTGGGTGGCTCATTCAGTTAAGCATCCAACTCTTGATTTGGGCTCAGGTCATAATCTCAAGGTTGGGGGGTCAAGCCCTGCATTGGGCTCTGAGCTGAGCATGGGGCCTACTTGGGATCCTGTCTCTCCCCCATTTCGTACCCCCTTGCATTCTCTCTCTAAAAAAAAGCAAAACACAAAAGAAAACAAAAACCTCCTCTGATTTTTAGCTTAAAGAACTTCCTCTAATTTTCTGTTCTGTGATGGTATTCTTTCTTGTTTTCCTGAATTACTAGTGTTCCTATTCTTAAATAATACATCCTGTTCGGAATTTGAGGGGAAGGAGAAGAGATAAATGTTTCCTCATTTGCTATCATGATCCATTTTCTCTTAAAGTTGTAAGAAAGTATAGATTTTGAAATTAAGAGAAACTAGGAAAATGATGAGACCATTTAATGGAGGCTTATCAACACATTTTATGGAAAATGCTATGAATGTTTATACTGCTTAATGAGTCTGTAAAAGCTGTTTATTTAGTGTTAACCTTTTTGGTGGGTTCATTTTCTTCCCCCAGTTCTTGGGTATTGTGTATAGTTAGTTATCCTATTTAAGAAGAACTGGCTGAAGTGGTATTTTTATCCAGAGTAATGTGGAGTATTTTGATATATTCAGTATTCATTTGACCCATTTTATTAAGTGGGTATGTTGTTTTCAAAATAGCATGGCATATCAACATTTTGATCAGTACATTTTAACTATCAGTATTAAAAGAAGTAAACAGATACCTTAGTGGGCATTATGAAAGAATGTCACTACCTTATTCTAGACAAGACTCAATACAAAGAGAAAATCATGTATTAATAGTCATGCAAAGCAATAGCTAATCTGAGCAAGTAAATTTTCTTCTAAAATGGACAGAATTCTTTTTTTTTATTTCTTTTTTTATCTTCTATTTTATTTTATTTTATTTTTTCATTGTTCCAAGATTCATTGTTTATGCACCACACCTAGTGCTCCATGCAATACGTGCCCTCCTTAATACGCACCACCAGGCTTTCTTTATAACCTCATTTTAATTATATTTTTGGAAAATGAATGCAATTTAAAATTAGACCTCAGGTTTGAATTTGTCATATTTTTCTTAATTGTATTTTAGAACAAAGTTTGCTAATAGGTATTTAGAAAAGAATAAGCAAGTTTTTCATTTACATGGTATTGATTTATTTATGGGATTATATTGTGTGCTTTTTCATTAAACTCTTCAAAAATAGGAATGCGTGAAGCAACATGTCCTCTTTGTGAAAGTTAGAAAATAACAAATCAGTCAGAGTAGTTTTGTACATGAACTGCCTCATGGAGACTTAAAATTTTTGACTTCACTTTTACTATTTCTAGCAAAACCAGTATCTACTTCAGAGACATCAGTAGCCCATGGAAATTTGTTGCTTTTCTTTTAAAAGTGCACCTGCATCCAAAACTGATTAGAAATGTACTTAGAAAGAAAACTGCCATAATGAATTACATTTCTCAGTACTACCTAATTTGCCAATATGACTAGTTTTGATTAAAAAGAAGTTGATTATAATGTTCAAAACTGTTTATTGAACAGAAAAGCTGGCAGCAATCAGAAATCAGAGGTGTACCCATGGAGATACTGAATCTGAAAATTCTGATGTGACAGTTGCTATTTCCTTTTAAGGTTTGGCCAGTGTTGCCAGGGTAATACTAAGTAGCTCTTCTGCAAGTATTTGGAAGATCTTTTGGATCTTTTTGCGGGGGCAGGGGGGTGGAGGGAGGTGATGGTGTTTATTTTTATTTTTTAGTATAAACGTTAGAGTGATGTTCAAGTGTATTATTTTCACATGTTAGTAAAGTTCTTTCATCAAATTGATCAGTCCAGCCTACAGCTAGGTACTTCCAAAAATATGTTACCATGTCTAGAAGTTTTCATTTCAGTGCATTTATTTCACATCTTTCTGATCATTAGCGACCAAAACACCTGACTCCTGCCTCTTTTTTTTTTGTTGTTCTCTTTCATCCTTTGTTTCACTCTTACTTTACAGCCTTTGGCATATGTATAGGTTTCTGGCTTGTTCATTCCTATCAACTGGAGCTGAGTTTTAGTTTCTTAACTTTTATCATCAGTTACCAACTTCAGTTGTTCTTGTTTAAGATGTACCAGCAGATGCCATGCTCTGTTCTGTATCGTCCAGATCTCTCCTCAGTGCCTGGCATTACTACCCAGCCATTTGTAGCATTTGGGCTTCAGAAATAACTGTGTTTCTCTTAGTTTTTAATAATATTAGCTGATGTTTATTGAGCACTTACTTTGTGTCATTTGCTATTCCAAGACGTTACATGTCATAAGATCTTCATGATAAACCTGAGTGAAGTTACTCTCAGGTAAGGAGTGTGAGGCACAGAGAGATTAATTACTTTCTGTGAAGCCCAGCATCTTAGTAATTGGTAGACCCAGGATTCAAACACAGGCAGTCTGACTCCAGAGCCGGGACTTTTAACTTCTCTCATCTTTTTCTGTTTGAGTCTATGTTTTCATGTTGTCTTTTGTCCCCCACTTACCTATTATGTTAAACATTTTTATATCCCTCAAAACTGTCTAAGTATCAGTTAATGTAATTTTCAACAAAGTGAAAGTTTAATACACGTTACGGACAGATTTCTTTTTGTTGCCCTTTGTAATTAAATTTAGGAAGAACAGGGCCTTCTGGGTGGCTCAGTCATCAAGCGTCTGCCTTTGGCTTAGGTCATGATCCTAGGGTCCTGGGATCGAGCTGTGCATCGGGCTCCCTGCTCCAGGGGAAGCCTGGTTCTTCTTCTCCCGCTCCTCCTGCTCGTGTTACCTCTCTCGCTGTGTCTCTCTCTGTCATATAAGTAAATAAAATCTTTCAAAAATAAATAAATAAATAAATTTAAAGAGAACAGTCATTACTAGGTTCAAAGTTAGGCCTAAGAGGATTTATATGTGACATACATGTGTGTTTTTACTTTATCAGTAAATCTTTATTTCTTAATTACCAGTACCGTAACAAGACATCATAATGCTCATATTTTATCACTAGAAATTAAGGTATGATTTTCTTAGAATGAAGAGTGAATGTAGGGCCAGTTTTTTCAGTGTTAATTATTTGGAGATGTATGACTACTCGTTAGAAATGGGTTCTTACCTAATAAGTTTGGGTTGTCAGGTCCAAGTCTATGTGTTCCCATGTCTTTTATTCTGACACTTTACTTTTTGTACCTGCGCAACGAATATAATTTTGGGGGGCTTTGTTCTTCATTTCTAGAATAATCTGAGGTACAAGTTAGCCACCTTGTCCAATATTTGGCAATATTTCTCTGTCACAGGAATCTACACTCTTGCTATAAAATGGCCCGTGTATTATCAGGCATCGTTATTTCCTTTGTGAATAAAATTTGAAAATGTTGCTTTGGAAATTGTCTCTTCAGTCTCTATAGTAGAAACAGTTCGTGTAGCAAAGGAAGAAAACTTGGAATGAGGTTTGATATTTGGTTGTCATGACTGAACATGTCTATGGTTTTACAGAAGTCCTTTGCTAATATATAAGCAAGTTTTATTTATACACATACATGCTTTTTAGAGAATGAGTAGTTCATACTTTGCTCTTTGAGGACTTCATTTGAACATGTGTTAAATGCTAAAATGTATTTTAAACACAGCAAACCATACTTCCCCGGAAGATTAAGAATTAAAGAGAGCCGGACTTTATCCAGAGTGTGAACCTGGTACTTGAGAACCTTTTACAAATAGCGTTGCCCCTAAATCAAGCCAGACTGTTCCATGTTCTCCCTGCCTCTTGCCGTACAGGGTGCATCTGGCTCTGCTTTCTCGGGTGTACATTTTCTGAGAGAACTCCTAGTGGTCAAAGCGCAGGTCATAGTGGCCCATGGGGGTCAGGAGGGGATGGTTGGTTATCTTGCCACATTTGCTCAGTGGTGATTCAGGTCAAATTTTGAATATGTGTATGAAGCCATACTACTGTTTATATTCTAGTTCATTCCCTTCAGGATTCAGAAAATGCACTGCTTCATGCAAGTTCAACTACTCAGGATATCCCTTCCCTAAAATCTGGCTCTGCCATTTTGCAACATGTCACAGTACCTACCCATCCCATTACCCCCACGGCAGCACTTACCCCCAAAGGCTCGATTTTCTATGAGTCTTAGTTTCTTCTCTTATCCGAAGATAGAAGGGCATTAACCACACTGCACTCTAAAAGACAAATTAAGGGGCGCCTGGGTGGCTCTGACACCTTTGGCTCAGGTCATGATCCCAGGGTCCTGCTCAGCAGGGAGTCTGCTTCTCGCTCTCCCTCTGCCTGCTGCTCCCTCGGGCTGTGCTCTCTCTCTCTCGCTCGCTCTCGCTCTCGCTCTCTCTGTCAAATAAATGCATAAAAATCTTTTAAGAAAAAGAAAACCCAAATCAAGGTCTAATCTAAAAATAGAAGCGTGCAGTTTTGAGGCCTACCTATGGACAAAACACAAACAGCATTGTGATTTCCATTGTGACCGTAGGGTCTGAGCCTTGTGTTACATTGCTAATGTCTTGCTTGCCTGTCTTAGCATGTATTTTTCCGAATTAAGAGCTTGGTGGAGAGAGATACTGTTTCGGTCACTTTTTGCAAAATAGCTCAGTCTCTTTGAAAGGTAGGTGTCCTCTAAATCCAAAATGTGGCCTGATCTTATAGTGTGAGACATCATTTGATTACTTGCCTTGCCTTTAAGAATAATACTCACTTCTTTGAAATAGATCTGTACTGTATATATGGCTATATAGTACTAAGCCACTAATAAGTTCATGTCCTAAAAGCCTGACACTGACTATATTTGGAGCAGTTGGCATTTCATTTTGTTTTCACGTACTCATGAAAAAGAGTAGTGAAAATATTTCTCATACTGTTATTACAGCTTCATCTCTGGATTAGGTCACCAGTGAACATGAACTCCGTAGACTCAGCCTATTAAAGTCATTTTGTCTACTTCACAAAATGGTAACATAGTTTTGCATT